>NC_133325.1:373950711-374550711 GCF_042186555.1 Aquarana catesbeiana
AGACACGATTTTATAAGGATATGGTGAAACAGCAGAGAGTGAATAGCCTGGCATCACAGATAGGTATCATGCTAGGTGCAGCACTTTAAGAGTTATCTATCAGTATCCCTATATTCCCTGAGCACTGCACTTGTCCTTCCAGTGGTGCATACAGCTCTCTGTCAAATTTATTAGGCATGTAACCTTTCAATGTGCTCCTCGCTGTGACTCTTTATCAACTGACATGCCAATAGCAATGGTACCAAAGAAAATATATACCATGCAGTGACAGTGATGAGAACAGATAGTCAAACTGTCTGCTGAAGTCATGTAGAAAAAATTTGCAGTGTATCTGGGTGCTACATAGAACCTATGTCTACTACACCACTAGAGCAGTTCTGTTGATTATTCTTAAAGACTCCTTAAACCTACTTTACAAAAAAAATACAGTAAAATTGGTAAAGGCATTGTTGATAGAAACTAGATTTTAATTGTTAATTTTATTGTGCAGTTTAGAAAAATAGTTGACATCTCACAGACAGATCTGTTAGACAATATTCACATTGGTAAGAGTTTGTTAATATATATGGTGAAGAAATATATATTTTGGATGAACAATTTTTTAAGTGTTTTCAGGCTATACATTCATTTTTAAAAGTACTCTTTGGGGTTGATTTACTAAAGGTAAATGGACTGTGCAACGTGTAGTTTTCTTCTGCAAGTGCAGCGGCTCCAGAGCATAGTAAATGAGGTAAGGCTTCAGTTTGCAAAGAGTACCCAATCAGGTGCAAGGAAGATAAAAAAACAGCATTTTTGCATCGACATGATTGGATGATGGAAGTCAGCAGAGTATCTGCTCATTTACTAAGCTCTGGAGCAACTGCACTTGCAGAATGCAACTGTACTTTGCAAAGTGCAAAGTCTTTTTCCCTTTAGTAAATCATGCCCTATTCATCAGTCTTCCGGCAAGCTGCCAGGTTATTTGTATTGTTTTAGGAAAGTTTAAGCACAAATTTTGGATTTGTTTTTTTTTTACTTTGACGCGAGTTGCACTACGTCATTCATATTATTTATTATACAAATATTCTTTCAACACAATTTACATATATAGCCTCTCCAGTCCATAAGAACAGTTATAAAAAAAACAGTAAAACAATTATAATACCCCTGATATGTATTGGATATTCTCCATACAGGTTTTACAGACAGTCATAATTAGCAAACTTCACATCTCATAAACATTGGGCTTCTTTAAATCCTAACCAATATTTTAGACCTGGGTCTAAACTTTGCTGAGAGAGATACTTAGGCTGTCGTTGTTGACCTCATTCTAAAATGTTAGGTGTGTGGTTGTACCACGGATCAAATAGGGTTGATTTACTAAAGGAGTAGCGGTTGTTCATCTAGTAAATTGAATATTAGTAAATAAGGTAAGCCTGTGTTCATGAACACCAAATCATGTGAGGAAAATGAAACAGCTTAGAGCCCCATCTTCTCAGGCCTAGGTTCAAAAGGAAGCAAATTGAGATAGGAAGTGATCCAAATATTTACCACTTGACTTTTTCAGCACACATAATCAGGTCTACCAATTTTAGTGGTTGGCTAGATTATGAAATATTTATAGCACACATTGCTACCATTCAGACATAGCCTGCTGGAGAATACTTAACAGAACCTGGCAGAGAAAAAAAACAAACTGTGCTAAGGCTAAGTTCATATATCTGTTGGTGGAAAATTAGCAAAAGCGCAAATGTTACCAAACCATAGAGCAAGGGTCTGCACTTAGGCATTAATTCTTAATGGCACCCCCCATGCATCAGCAACTGCAGAGTATTTTTTCATGTGCCAGACCTCAGTTTAGAGTGGCATGATATTTTAAAAAATTGTCAGGGACTTCTTTCCCTGCTTCTCTGCTGGTAGGGCAGCCCATTGGAATGAATGATCGGCCCTACATGCAAAGCCCAGCCTGCACATGTGTGAAGCTTAAACAAAAATACAAAAAGCAAATCTGGAAAATAAGTCCCTGCAGACTATATCTCAGCAGTCTAGCAAGGTGGCTGACTGCATTACTTGATGTGCACCTCACCCCTAAAAAAAAGAATCAACACATTTGTATGTGAAATATGATCATAAATATATTATATAGCAAACAAGTAAATATTATATTAAAATGTATTTTTGTGACAGGTGCTCACTGAAAATACCCAGTGGCTTCTTCTAATTTGCAAGCTCTTCAGTAGACTGTATGCAGTGACACAGCTAACGTGGAGGTTTCCAAATTTGCATCAGGTATCTCAGTGCTAATGCAGGCTTGCCTGTGGGCATATCTCCTAGTCAAACACTAGACTTGTAAATTAGTCAGGAAACAATTCATAGATTTAAGAGATCTAAGATGTCTTTGCTGACAGATAATACCATTGTTTCCCCTGAGGCATGTTATGAGGACACATTTCTAAGCTAGTGTGGATTTGATGCTCATTCCTTCACGATAATAAAGACAACCTATATTTTAGCAGGATGTTTATAAGAATGATTGCAATGATTTCATCTTGTCTCTGAATTTGTTTTCATTAGATAACATAAAAATTGCATGCTCATATGAAACATAGGCATTTTAGCGGCCATATAAAAAATAAATATAATATCGGTAACATGCTATTATTAGATGATACTGTATATTTTTGTACACATTTTTATCCTTTTGATCACATAAATTTGAATTTACAAATGTATGCAGTTAATGGTTCTCCTCCAAGCTTAGTAATAATGCACATGGCAGGGCAAATAGTTTTATTGAAATTTTACTGTTTCAACCTTATACTACGGTTTACCACATCTACAGTTTAGATATGGTACCATTTTTATGGCTAAGGCCTGCCATAGACTGAGCAATTTTCTTTTCTGCAACCCATTGGGAGAACACAGTGATTATTGCTAGCGGCTATAACAGCAATTAGTAATAATCACATGTCAAATCCGACAGGCTGGTTGTACTCAAGTTGATTAATCGGTCAACTTGGGTGCATTCAGCCTGCCCATATTGTAATGGAAATATTGAGGCCTACAATTATTTTTACCTTCATGAACATTATTGTGAACTTTTGATAAGGGTCTATTTCTCAGTTTCAAAGAAATTCCAGGAACTGGACAATCTGAGAACAGCTGTAATAAATAGACATTATCAACCAGCCCTGGAGTTATGTGGCCACCTGGTAGTGTAATACTCTGTGGGGGTTGTCATTTTCTTTAAAATACTCAAATGAGGTGATGGGGGAAGGAAGGCAGTTGGAACGATCTGTCTTTATGACAGCTGATGACCTCCAGCTGACCAAATATCTTGAGATTCTGTCATAGCCTAAGAGTACCCTCTCCCCCACCCCATGTTGACTGAATGTGGCAAAGTCTTAGGATATGCGAGCGGGTGTGTCTTTACCTGGATGGGTGGGAGTAAATGGTTATAATAGGGGTGTCTTTGCAAGAATATATAACACAAAAGCAAAGCCCTCTGCTCCCTATTTGATCAGTGGCTGCACCAGGGGAACATAAGGCCTCTATGTGTAACGTATCTCCATTATTCTTTTTCCTTATACTGTAACTTTCTTTCATTCTGCATTTACATTGCAACATTATTCTTTTTTGTTTTACTTACTTTGTATTTTATTTGTAATGTCATTGCTTTTAAAGTGTTACCATCTACTCTATATTTAGTTATTTTTGATTAACCCCCCTAGCGGTATTCCCGAGTCTGGCTCGGGGTGGATTTTCAACACCAAAAGCAGTAACCCTGAGTCAGACTCGGGATGGCATCACAGGATCCTTGTAGAGTTTACTTACCTTGTCCCCTGGATCCTGCGATGTCTCCCCACAGTGTGAGCGCCTCGTTCTCCGCTCGATTCATCATGGAGCCGATCTCCATACCCTGCGAGCGTTGTGATGCACGGGGACGGAGTTCGGCTCCAAATTCAAAAAGTAAAACACACAGTATAGATACAGTATACTGTAATCTTACAGATTACAGAACTGTATCAAATAATTACACATCCCCTTTGTCCCTAGTGGTCTGTCCAGTGTCCTGCATGCAGTTTTATATTATAAAAACTGTTCTTTCTGCCAGGAAACTGGAGATTGTCCATAGCAACCAAAACTGTCCCTTTACATCAAAAATGGTTTTAGACCAGCTAGAAAACAGCGATAATAAATTAGAATCACTCACAGAATTGAGCGATAGTGATTTGTGGGGAAATCCGTCATCAAACACTGAAAAGTAATGACAGCGACAATCCTGCAACTGAGCAAATTTCACTGTTTTTGATTTGATTACATTATTGATAAAATTGTTATTATTATTATATTATTATTTGGTATAATTATTTATAGTTATTTATTATATTATAATTTATGATTTCGTTTTTCAAACTTTATCATACCCGGGATGTCTACTAGACTCTTGTTTGGACAGATTTAAGTGAATTATTACTAAGATTTACAGGCCTACAATATAAAATGCCAAATTTCCATGCAAAATAATTGTACCGCTTTCAGCACCTAAAATCTGAAATAATCATACCGCCAGGGAGGTTAATAGAAAGTTTATTTTCTGTATAAATAAATTAGATCTTTATTTTTTAGCACAGCTATCATTTGTTATTAATTTTATTGGTAATAGCCACATCAGCATTGGCTAGATTCTTATTCTAGACAAAAGGTTGTAGGCACTTATTATATTTATCATCAAGCAAATAAGTGAGGTAGGAGAAAGCTCCAAAACAATACATGGTTCGAATCTCATCCGGTTCCTGCTGAACCCGCTGAGATTCGAACCGTCTATGGCCGGCTTAACAACATTTGTAGCCAGTACAGATAAAACTGTTAATCTTGCCAGAATTTAATTGTCCTTGTCACTTCTGTCCTGTGATCTGCACTGAAAACACAAAAAGCTATCTTTCTTATCTAAATTAAAATTATTTTAGCCACCACATAAAGACATACATAATAGTAGTCCAGCTTGGGTGGCTGCCTCCATAAATACAATATTGGTCTTATGATTATGAGGTGAAAATAAAACAATAAAAGCCTGAACAAAAAAAAAGAAAAAGAAATGCAGCCACTACACCTAAAGACTGGTAAAGCTGCAGCATATACCATTTTTGGATTTACTTATGCTTTAAGTCATACTGGGTTTTAGAGGACTTAGATAACAAAAAATAGGTTTCCAGTAAATATAGTTAACTGCTTTTAAAGCCCTTCCTGGGTTGAGAAAGACAGTGTAAAGAATTATGACCTATGGTATAGTGATATACAAGTCAGTAAGGTGATGCACACTATGGTAAAGGACACTATTCCATAGCAACATTTTGCAGCAGGACTAGAACAAATATTTACGAAAGCTAGTTTATGAAAAGTGAAGCACTCAAGAAGAAAACAATAATCAGATAAATGCCTGTACTTTACGGAAGAATAAGCAATCCTCAAGTAGAGCAAGCTGTTAAACTATTAACTCTCCTCTCACTTTATTATGTTCTCTTTATCCATGTTTAAAGTACATCAGTGGCCTGGTTATGGATACTAAAATACTCCAATATGGAACAATAGTAGCTATATGGAACTGTTTAAACTGGAAGGGTTTGAAATTTGGAGGCAGAAGGGACTAAGGTACATGATACAGTTATTTCAGGAAGATGAGATGAAAACCTTTAGTGAATTAAGAAATAAATATAATATCCCAAACCAAAGATTTTTTCAATTTTTACAGCATAGGCATGCATTAAAAGCACAGGGTCGATGGCATGAATTGAAGTTTAATAAATCAGTGGTAATAGCCTTGCTTGATAAGATGGAAAGAAAAAAGGGTTTGATATCACAATTATATGATATATTATATGAGAAAACTAAAGGTGCTGTAAATATACCTGCAAGATCAGCATGGGCTGGCGATATAGAGCCAATTTCTGATGAACAGTGGGCATTGGCACTGTCGGCAATACCTTTGGTTTCTCTATCTCCAACTCAAAATTTAACACAATTCATCCTACATAGGGATATTATACACCTGAGAAATTATTTAAATGGAAACGGAGGAATACAGACCAATGCCCTAGATGTAAAGGGAGGGCAGCCAACCTAATACACATGATATGGAGATGCCCTAAACTCCATCACTATTAATAATGTATTTGAGATTAAGCTGTCTATAGAACAGGGGGGATGTCTCCTGGGTATCATGGACAAACTAAGAATTCTGGGGGAATACATGGTATCAATAAATTGAAGTTTATTTCAGGCTCGTAAGCTTATAGCACAAAAATGGTTGTCACCATATGCACCTACAGTAGCAGAATGGAAAATGCAAGTAAGGAAAACCATAATTAAGGAAAAATTTACCTTGTTACATAGAGGCAGTCTAGGGAAATTTGAAAAAATATGGAGAAGATGGTTTGATATTCTGGATGTATGATGAAAGGGGACCAGATAGTTGTGGGGGTGATGGGGTGAGGGGGGGGGGCATGGGGGCCAGGGGTGGTGGTGGGGGTTTTGTCTTTTTTTTTATTATTCCCTCTCCCATATTCCTAAGCAGAAAAAGAGTTTCATGACAACCCTCACTAGGCTCTGTGGGTACAGTCACTGTGGATTAATTCATCCTACACAGTGTAACTAAGGACCCTGAAGTAGGGTTGCAGTTGGTTAGTTACTCTTAAAACATCTGTTTGTGTACAATAAAGGGCTAGCAAGCTGTCATTCCCTGGCTGGCAGAGGATGCAAGGGGAATGTGCTGCCATTTCAGTGCCTCTGTTATGAAATTTGAGGGTGAGTGTTTTCAGCTAAAAAGGTTGGTAAGGGCTTGTTTTAAAGCTCATTTTCTTTTAAGACTATATAAGTACTATAATGTCTATACACTGGCCAAAGATTAGATGTTTGATGCAAGCATAGCTTTGTTTAAAAACATTTAGTAAATTGCTTTCATTCATTTTCATTAAATCAGCAGTGCTCAAGAATATGTAGGTTTATTTAGAGGAGTACAGAGGTGTGTTTTCAAACAAGGAAAAGACGAGTACATTCTACTTTGTGCTATGCCATATCATCAGCTATAGATTCAGCATTCTTTAAAAGGTGCTGTGCTTGCACTTGGGAGACTGTCTTTGTTTATTAACTCTGGAGGTAAATTCATCCCAGTGCAAAATCAGGTAATTGTCAGTGATCATTTATCGTCTGTCAGTGTCAACTATATACAATAAAATGTGCATTTTGCACTTAATTTTTTATTGTGCAATAAAAGTTTATGCAAAGAAAGCAATTGCAATAAATTAATGGAGCAGATCTCTAGGAGCATGCAAATTAACAAGTTTTAGAGAAGTAAATTAATTTCTTTTTTAAAGTTTGAAAACACATGAGGCATCATTTTTGCATTGTTGAAGATAAGAACAAAAAAAAAAATGCCACAAGTTTTACTGTGTGTGGTCAATTTGAAAGATCATAAAACATTAAATAGATAACTTCCACGTTGTCAGGAATCATAGTTTCCAGTATTAGTGCCATGAGACATGGGTTGTAAAAAAGCATACCTACCCAGAATATTAAAGTGACTATGGTTCTGAGACTGGATTAGCTATCATCACTGTTTGTTGTGGCTATTATCCAAGGAATAGCACAGATGTTTCAACAAGGCTCTATAAAAAGCCCCAGGGAAACAGCATGAAGCCAAAATAAAGACATTAAAAGTATGCTTATAATCATTCCAACTATTAGGGAACCTCCTATGCACACCAGTAAGCAAGCTATCTAGACAGAGGACATTCAATGCATTAAAAGTATAGCTCCTAATTGTTAAAAGTGCAAACAGTTAGCAAAATGTACTCTACTTTGTATTTCTACATCAGCAGGACAGATAAAATAAAGAGCATCAGTGTAACTAACCATGAAGTAGATGGTTGAGTGATTCCTACAGTCAATGATAAAGTGATTAAAAATTAAAAGGACGCACATTTCCAAGGAACATGAGTCTCCAAGGTGTGATACAGTGTGATAAATAGTGCAGAAAACACAAACAATGACTCTGTATTAACTGGAAATGGAGATGTCACATACAACTAACTTTACCCCATTTGCTTTCCTCATTTCAGGTTGAAGAAACATAATTATCAAAAAATAGGACTAAGCAACTTACCCTAAGTAAATCAGTCACAAGGGAACTATATGAGATGCTGTTTCTGCCCTTCTTGTTTTCTAGTTGACAGGTAATGCTGATCTACTGGCTTCAAATTGCAAACATGGTATAAGCATGCTGATACAGAAAGTAGGAGAAAGTCCTAATTTGTTTGCTTATTCTGGGTCAGTGGCTTGAAGTCCCAACCTACTTTTTTATTTTCAGATAGAGTTTGCAAGGGTTAGACACTCTGTCAGGATTGCACTTCCCAATGTAAGCAGCTACACCACATTTGCTCAACTCAAAGTTCAGATTTTGGATTGTGGGTTCCCTAGTGATGTCCTGGATGCAGCCTTATCTTAGGTACATCTTATGCTGTTTTAAATGCCACAAATAAAATATCTGCAGTGTGTTAAAATGTGGTTCTGTGTTTACCCATCTCCAGTCTGCCCAGGAATAAACAATTATGAAATACTTTAATTGTAACATTGACTACTGTATTTCCATTTTGAAGTGTCCATGTTCTTTTGTATATGTGGGAAAAACATTGACTCTTTTTAGTGCCAATTTCCTAAGAGGTGCTGAAGCATAGAAACACCATCACATTGGCACTTTGACAACCCTGTTCCCCAGTAGCATCACTAGGGTGTCACCTGGTGTGGTAAAACATGGTGTCATTGCTTGTTACAGAAAGAATCGTTTTCGATTTTTACCCTGCAAACGGCAGCTTCCAGGGGCCCCAATATTGTGATTGTCCTACCGTTGTTCTCCCTTGTGACTTAAATTTTTCTTTTTGTTTGCGTTACTTAGTACTAATATGTATGATACTTCCGATTAAGCATTAAACTATGCTTTAATGCTCAAGTTGTGCCCGATTCCTCACATGTCAGCCACCCTCTCTTTGGGCACATTCCTGTTTGGTGCAGATTAGGAAGTGAATATGTTTCCCAACATTACCATCTTGTGACAGGACAATACCAAGTCCTGTACTTCTCTGTGCTTTGCTTCCATATAGGTGTAACCTACTAGTTTTTCCTTTGTGGGTATGAATTTATATTTAGATTAATGTAACCATATGATCCCTTAAACCAAATGAGACCACTATTTTGAGATGGAATTACATGGATGTCTAGTAGCCTTTTCACTGCATGTCCTGATGAAAGGGATTTACATGAAGACACCATCATATCATCATATGTGATTATTTATAATATCCTAAATATCCTAAAAAGTCCTTGGCTTTTAAAGTAATTGATTAGCTAATTTGGGGTGATGGTATCCTAGGACTTTCACTCATCATTCTGCTAACACCCCTCCCCCCTTCTCGTTTTTGAATGGACACAAGTGCATGCAGATAAAGCATGTTAAGAGTAGATATAAAACTTGTTGCCTGAAAACTTGCAGTTCTTTGACAAAGGCAAACTGGGCACTGGCTGGAGAAGGTGACTTCACAAGGTTACTGATTCAATTTGTGAACAGTCAATATATAATGCCCAATGGCCTGTTTGTTGGCTGCTTATACAATAAGAGGTACCACTCAGCATTGCTTCAGTATGCCACGTGTTTTATTCTAGGTGCCACTTTATGCATTGATATACTTCCTTTAAACTCCGGGTCCATCCAGGCAGGATGGTCATCTCCTGAATAAACATCCTTCACAGATAGCATAAAGCAAAACTTCACTCTCTCAGTCAACAGGAACTATTTTTAATCCTTATGCTGCTATCATTTGTAATTAGATAAGAAGGTCTTCAGTTACTTCCTGGTTTCCATGCCTCAGAAAATAATATCATACATCCCAGGAGTCTTCAGGAGGGGAGAAGGAGTTTTCTCAGCTAAGCACACACTCCTGCTGGCATGCCTGAGCTAAAGGCTGATGGATTCTAGGAAGTAAATGCTACATAAATCATCTGCCCTTGCTCAAAATGACTATGGCTACAAATGCTGGGGGGGGGGTCAAAGCGATTTCTTAGCAAAATAAAGCATGGAGACATAGATGGAGGGGGGAGTGTGCTTTAAATTATAAAAATGAATTAAAAAATGTTTTCGGTTTGTAGTGTTTAGATATAGTGTAGTTCAACTTCAACTCTTCAATAAGGCACATAAATGTAATCCAATGCAGTTTTACTTCAGTAGATAGGATATTCACTGATCATTTAAAGAGCCACAGCTTTATGTTTGCTATGAAGGCTAGAAGCACACTGAGCAAGCAAGGAGATAAAGGGAGGATCTAGCTAAAAGCCTCAAGGGAATAGGGGCATACCATTTAGAAATGCAGAAATAAATAAGTTATAGTAACATCAAACTGATGTAAGAGGAGTCATTTTCTAAAACTGGAGAGTGCAAAATCTGGTGTAGCTCTGCATAGAAACCAGTGAGCTTCCAGATTTTTTTTTTTTGTCAAAGCTTAATTGAACAATCTGAAGTTAGAAGCTAATTGGGTACCATGCACACCTGCACCAGATTTTGCTCTCTCTAGTTTTAGTAAATCAAACCCAAGATGTCAGCACAAAGACATTAACATATATATTATGGAATCCAATGCAGTAATGTATACATGGTGTGTGTCCGGAAAGTTTCTATTAACAGTCTTCTTGTGTTCTTACTATACAAATACCTGTCAAACACTATTTCTAAAAAAAAACAAACAAAAAAAAAAACCTGAATTCGTGGGTCAAACAGTTGTAGCAGCATGCTATCAAAGAAATCTCTTCATTGTGAGTGAATCTATATCTTGTCTTGCATGTATTATTTACAGCTGTATTGCATTCCTTAAGGATCACGGCTCGCATTAGTTATAGCAAGCAATGAACTATTACTTAAATGGGCTTATATAAACAATACAAGTAGTGATGTGCAGTAAACAACAGTAAACAATCAATTCACTGATGCCACAGTGTGTTGTGATTAGGAGCTGTGGGACACTGCACTTAGTGCATTGCTTCTTGCACTGCAGTAATCATTTGCCTCCTTGTCTTATCATATTGGGGTTTTGCTGCTTTAGGTAAGGAATAATGTAAAAATAAACAAACTGAATGCACGTGCAATGTATTTGATGCCAGAATATGGTGTTGCTGATGCTGTTCCAAACTAATTTAATGTTCCGTAAAACAGCTGTACAGCTTTAAGACTCCCAAGCATGTTAATTTAATCATTTATGTAATTTCATGGTTGCTCTTTCAAGGGAAAAACAGCTACATAATAACGTAGCTCTTCAGAAAAAAAAAGTTCCCTACTCCATAGAAGCTAACATGTTAAAGTTCCCTACTCATAGAAGCTAAGAGCAAGAGTTATTAAAGAGTTTGTTACCCCAACACTTCATATTCCTAAAAATCTAGCTGCTGTACCATGTACTTGTTTAAGAAAGTATCCTGTTTCCTCATTGTATTGTTTCCTTTAGGTGAAATTCCTGGTGTTTTTGCCAGTCCCCTAGATTTCCTATTAAAAACTGACCACACTAAGCAGGGGAGCAAACCATGGTCAGTTCCCTAGCTATGCTGGGAACTCAGTATGCTCTCCTCTAATAATCAGACTTGTCCTGACATGCCCCTGCTGCACAGCCTTTCACTGGGAAGCTCAGTTACTGCTTCTCCCAGCTCTTATGCAGCAAAGAACAGAGGAAATGTGATCACTTATAAAAAAGGGAAAAAAGGTATTTATAATTTGTTTTATATATTTATACAAAAATGTTTTTCATTTTAAATGCATTTAATTTCTATTTTAAACTGAATGGGTTGTTTTACAAGGTGATCGTTTACAATCACTTTAAAGGGTTTGTAAAAGTAGAGGGTTTTTAATCTTAATGTATTCTATGCATTAAGATAAAAAACCTTCTGTGTGTAACAGCCATCCCAACACCGCCCGATACTTACCTGAGCCCCCTCTCTGTCCAGCGATGTCCAGGAGTCCCTCAGCTGTCCTGGACTCTCCCTCCTGATTGGTTGAGACACAGCAGCGGCACCATTGGCTCCTGCTGCTGTCAATCAAAGTCAGTTAGCCATTCGGGAGAGAGAGGGGGGCCGAATGGCAGCTTTGTGTCTGAATGGCTGCTTGCTGTGAGGGCACTCAACAGGAGGGAGGGGCCAGGAGCAGCGAAGAGGGACCCGAGAAGAGGAGGATCTGGGCTGCTCTGTGCAAATCCACTGCAACAGAGCAGGAAAGTATTACATGTTTGTTATTTAAAAAAAAAATGAGACTTTACAATCACTTTAAAGCGGAGTTCCACCCTAAAGTGGAACTTCCGCTCATCGGATTCCCCCCCCTCCGGTGTCACAATTGGCACCTTTCAGGGGGGAGGGGGGTGGGGGGTGCAGATACCTGTATAATACAGGTATCTGCACCCACTTCCGGGAATAGCTAGCCACAGCTAGCCGCAAAACCCCCGCCCACCCCCGTTGTGTTGTGGGAAATACACAGTTCCCACAACACAACGGGGACCAGTGTAGACGCGCAGCGCGACTTGCGCATGCGCAGTAGGGAACCGGGCAGTGAAGCCGCAATGCTTCACTTCCTGATTCCCTCAGTGAGAATGGCGGCGGCAGCACCCGAGGATCGAGGGACGGTTCGGGTGCCGACATCACTGGACCCTGGGACAGGTAAGTGTCCTTATTTTAAAAGTCAGCAGCGATTTTTTTTTTTTTTTTGCAAAACTCCGCTTTAAGTATGTATTATGTGGTTGTAATAGTATTATTAAGTATGTATTGTTTTAGATTTGTTTAGTGCTTCCTGCAGTTGTTTAGTATTGTTTGTAGCCATTTTTTCTAATTTTACTAGAGTATATTATTATACAGTATGTTTAATAGTTACTGCAATTAGAAGGCGAAGGACCACGCAGAGTATTCCATGCTCTTTTTTATACAGGGAAGAACCTATTGCAACATATTTAATTTATTAAGAAGGTTTTTTACTTCCCCATGTATCTGTTCAGACAGAAAAAGACATTCATCTTTGCTACAACAGTTCTACATTGCAGTTCTCAGATGCGTACAAAATCTGAATTCAGTCCCATGTGTTAAACATATCAGAGAAGGGATGAAAGGTTTATCCAGCACAGACTTCTCAAAATGCACTCCTTGGCCTTGCTAACCTCTCGCTCTGTAGCTGCGCATGTCTGAGCTGTTCAGAGCTAATTAGCTTTTTCTAACGAGGAATAAAGAGTCAGAGCCAGCATGGGGGTACATGGTTAGAAGAAAAAAAAAAAAAAGATAACACTAATGAAAAGATTTCTCCTCATACCCTCTGGCAAATATGAGGCAGCTTAGAACTCATTTATTTGAGGAACAAAAAAAAAAAAAAAACATCCAAGTTTAAATTTAAGAATGGGGAGACTGGAGCAATTCAGTACACATTAGATGCTACACAAAGCCAAGAATTGAGGGGGAAGAGAACCCCTACCGTGGGCTTTGTGAAAGAACATTGTAACATTCTCCAACTGTTTCAGTAGTCTTCTCAAGGGCAAAAGAAACAATGTCCACTGCATTTCTTGCTTGACACATGCTAGAAACAGACAAATCTGCTTATTATAGTCAATTAAAGAAATTCTAACACTAGCATTTCAGATCAGTAAGGGATTCATTACAGCACAGGTGCTCATTACTAAGAGTTTCTAATGAGCAAAATGCCAAAACCAGAAATCACTGAACAGAGGTGAGATAATGAATGGAAACACTTCTAATGCACACTTGTTGGCAATGCCAAAGAAAAGTTTTAAATGTCTGAAAGTTCTTGTTTAGATGCTGAAAGCTGTATGTGCAGAAATAGCTAAAACATGACGTTGATGTTGCTTTTCGACAACTGGTTGAAGGAGTATGTGTGTCTGCCAGTGCTACCGTGTTGAAAAAGAATTCAAGAAGGGTGTAGCTTTGTTTTTCAAAAACCAAGCTGCTACGTTTTTATTAGCTTATATCTTTTGGGTTCTGGCAGTAGGACTTTGGCAATACTCAACTCCTCCATTTACTGGAGTCATGAAGGCGGCTTCTCATTTTCACTGTTTCATTTTTGTATATTCTATTACATAACATTCCTGGGCAGCAATTGAATTCATAATTTCATACTTGTGCGTCAGTGACTCAGAAAGAACTGAAACAATTAAATCTACAGGACAACCAGGCAATTAGTATAATCAATAGCAGCCTACATATTTTCTTAGTACAGGTTCCCTTTAAAGCGGAACTAAAGCATTCTATCCTTTACAGCCAAGGAAGTACCATTTTAACCCCTGTTTGATTTTCATTGCTATGGTCCTACACAAGTTAGTTATGACACCAGCCATTTGATGGCTTGATAGTTTGGTTTAGAGTATAAGCAACTGTGTCAGTTATCATTCACAGCATTTTTTGAATATGGAAGATCTTGCTGCCTTTAAAGATACAAACTAGCAGAGTCTTTCCAAAATATGAAACTATAGATGAAATTTTCAAATAACTTTCTTTTTCCTGCAGCCAAAGTAAAAAAAAGTTTTGGCTATAGATGCACTTTAGGTTTATATTCAATTGTATATTGTTACTAAGGCTGGCCATACACGGTGCAAATTTCTTAACTGCAACTACGGGTTCAGTGATAATTGAAATAGAATCTGGCAGACTTGTTGTACCAAAGTTGATCGATCAATCAACTTGGTACAGTCATCCTGCCCTTTAATGGTTCGAATCCTGGCTGATTCCTGCTGAACCGTGTATGTCTGTCCTAAGTATAAATACAACTTATTATAGTTTTAGGTCTTCAGTATGCCTCATAATCTGAGTTTAGTCTGTAGTTTTGGGCTTTTACATACACTATATTGTCAAAAGTATTGGGACACCTGCCTTTACATACACATGAACTTTAATGGATCCCAATTTCCGTCCGTAGGGTTTAGTATTGCATTGGCCCACCCTTTGCAGCTATAAAAGCTTTAACTCTTCTGGGAAGGCTGTCCACAAGGTTTAGGAGTGTGTCTATGGGAATGTTTGACCAGTCTTCCAGAACCACATTCGTGAGGTGTTCTATCAGGTTGAGATCAGGACTCTGTGCACGCTAGTCAGGTTCCTCCACCCCAAACTCGCTCATCCATGTCTTTATGGACCTTGCTTTGTGCACTGGTGCACATTCATGTTGGAACAAGAAGGGGCCATCCCCAAACTGTTCCCACAAAATTGGGAGCAAGAAATTGTCCAAAATGTCTTGGTATGCTGATGACGCCTTAAGTGTTCCTTTCACTGGAACTAATGGGCCAAGCCCAACCCCTGAAAAAAACCCACACCATAATCCCCCCTCTACCAAATGATTTGCACCAGTGCTCAAAGCAAGGTCCATAAAGACATGGATGAGTGATTCTGGGGTGGAGGAATATGACTGGCCTGCACAGAGACCTCAATCTGATAGAACACCTTTGGGACAAATTAGATCAGAGACTGTGAGCCAGGCCTTCTCATCCAACATCAGTGCTTGACCTCACAAATGCACTTCTAAAAGAATGGTCAAACATTCCCATGGACACACTCCTAAACCTTGTGGACAGCCTTCCCAGAAGAGTTGGTGGGCCAACTCCCATATTGAACCTTACAGACTAAGACTGGGATGCCATTAAAGTTCACGTGCGTGCAAAGGCAGACGTCCCAATACTTTTGACAATATAGTGTATCTTGTGAGATGTGTTAATGTGTATTTAGACTAAAAAATGTATTTGTTCTGAATAGTGTAATAATATGCCCAAACCATTGTGACTCCATTTTGATATGCTTTGCCATCTCAGTATACAAGATAGCTTAAATCTGCAACTATAAAAGAATGCTTAGAAAATTGCTCGCGCAAGCACTGAACTCTATATATATCATTGTGGGTTGGTTTGTCTTTTCCTGTTCACTGTTCTGTAGGCCATGGGACAGGATGCATTACATATGACTCATAACCAGATGACCTGTTGACTCTTGTAACCTCATGAAATATGTATTTTAGGGGTCATTGACTTGTATAACCATATATTTTATACCAACATATCATTTGCTAACCACTCCCCCCTCCCCTCTTTCTATTGGTATGTTCAACCATATATAAGCTGTAACACACCTAATAAAGGCAGACATTTTTCAAATGTACAACCTGCTTCTTGTTTCATTCGGTGTCTCCAGATATCTGAAGGCCCTGTTGGTGTACCTATAAGAAGGGTGGTCATCCAGAATACCTACTATTTCCTTTCAAATAGCACTCAACATCTGGCCAACAGATGTGCACTGCAGCACACTACAATACCTGATAACACAATACCATGCATTATAGTGCACTGCATTACAAAAATACTACAAGCACCTTTTTTTCCATGAATTTTGGTGAGTTAGGCAGTCCATTCTGTTAGGCAGACAACACAACACATAAATATGAGCTGGTCCACACTGTTCCAGCCCACTTAGGTGCATTAAGAAAGCTTCTCACACTAACGTGAATTAATTTGAATGAGTTGTCAAACCACTACAAACGATGCATGCATGCAGCATTTTCAGCAGTACACTACAGTTAGTAAGTTGTCACAGACTGCGCTTCGAAGATGGGTTAGAGTATCATTAAGAATGAATGGCACTGCATCATGCCAACGTCACGCCAACGCACATAACACATGCTGCATTATATTGCACTACTGTGCATGTTGCTGCACCACAATCATGTGAATGTGAAACCTTTAACTTTTGGGAAAGTGCCTATATATCCCTTATAGCGATCTCACATTGATATAGTATCTATAAACAGAAAATACACTAAAACCCATAAACATAGGAAGGTCAAACATCTTGCATTTCAAAAAACACTATCCTGACACTTAAGAACATTAGGTCCCTTTACACCTCTGTGCAGGTGTAGTTGTAATTACCTGGGAGCATAATGGTAAAGGTATTAAAAACCTTCATACCTGCATAAGATGTGTATTGATTATTTTTTTCATGCTGTTGTTTGCAGCTCTGCACACACAGCCTATAGTAGTGTAAATAATAATATTCTTTTGTCATAAATTTCTGCTTGCTTGAAGCATGAGACATGCGACATGGCATTGCATTGGTTAATCCATGACCTCTATCTGTAGTCTGAAAACTGACACTTCCTTTGGAAAAAAAAAAAAAGAACAACACATTCCACAATCTCTTGATTTCTCAGTCTAGCACTCTTCAGGTGAAAGCTAAATCTGGCAGACACATGCATGCAAACTCACAGATACAGAGAGCTCACTGATGAAGTTGGAAGATTGGAAGATTTTTTTCATTACAGCAGCACTCGAATATTTGTTATGTGACACAAAGTGGAAGACAAGGCATACACTGGTCAATGTGACCATGAACAGGAAGCTGTGTTGTCCCTTTGGTGATTGGGAACAGCCAACTGAAGCAAACTATGGAGAAAGAAGGTTTGAGAGCTAGGTTGTTGAAAAGTTAATTTTTATAGTGCCACATCCCTTAAATATGTATAGAATATAGAAAGGTTGTTTTGGGACTTTTTAAGCGCATATGAGACAAAGATATAGAAAAAAATATAGAAATTTAATAGATTAAAAGCAAACCATGGACAACCATGGCACTACAAACTTCAGCCCCAACATGTGAGCCCATCATTACTAGGTAAGGCAAATAAACCACACTGGAAATATAATTACACTAATACCTAGTTAAAACAACAAAAACATTTGAAAGTGTACAATGCACTTAAGTATTATTACCTGCCTGGATTATATATGGTTTTGAGAAACAATACCACAATTCCAATCTGTCAAAAAACACTACTATGGACAGATATAAAAATATCACTCACAATATATATATGTATATAAAATGCAAACCCCCTCAAAACTCACCACTGACAACCCCAGGTACCTCCAACATGTCATAGACAAGTCACAAGGGCTGTGTGTATTCAACATAAATGTAAAAAGGAATAGCTATTGCCCCTTGTAGGAATAACCTTGTCAGACATAAATAGACATTTATTGTACAAATAGACTTCATGCATAAATATATAGTTACTGCCTGCAAACTCAATAAGAAAAGTGATGAAAAAATTGTTTTAGAAGCTTCAAAAATCACTCTGCATACTGCAAAGATAAATATGACTTGTCATAATATCCCTAGCAGCAAGTTAGATGACCCATAAATACAAAGTCTGTATGGAATTCATTTGTTTGGCAAAAGAGAGCTATATAGTTTGCCCCATTAATAAATCCCTCAACTTATGTCACAATTATTAGTGATTTCTTCAGTCCATATTAATATTCAGCTTCACACGGGTCATCGCATACTGTATTTAACCACTTCAGCCCTGGAAGGATTTACCCCCTGGGATGTAAATTTTCAAAAACCCAGCGAACCCTTTTTGCGATACAGCACTGCATCGATTTAACTGACAATTGCACGGTCCTGCGATGTTGTACCCTAAAATTGACATCCTTTTTTCCCCACAAATAGAGCTTTCTTTTGGTGGTATTTGATCACCTCTGCGGTTTTTATTTTTTGCACTATAAACAAAAAAAGAGCAAACATTTTGAAAAAAAGCAATATTTTTTACTTTTACTATAATAAATATCCCCAAATATATATTTTTAGATCCCTGGGATACAGAAAATGAAAACTATGAAGTATTAAATCTCATCCTTCTGTACTCTATCTAAATAAAAAAAATGGTTATACATGCACTCTAATACAGAACTCTAGACAAAAACACAAAGCTGAAGTGATGTGACTTTGACACTGGAGGCACCATTTGGGATATAAAATTATGTTCCATTAACCGGCAGAAGAAGCCTGCAGAAGCACATATAACATACCCTTGCCAACACAACATGTTTCTTCTGAGTGTTTTGGGCACCAACTAATCTTTGCTTCCAATTCAAGTGGGCACAACAGTAAAACCTCCCCTTCAACAAAACAATTCATTAGGAACTAGTGCTCACTTGTGGGGAGCTAGCTGTCTGTAACCTTCCTCAATACAGGTACTGTTGCTTAACTCTCCACTGGCACTATAAAGTTGTTATGAAATTAAGTCTAAAATTGTCATCAATGTGCCTAGTAGTAGATGCATACACATTAAAAATGCCATATCTGCAATGCTCAGTTGTGCATTTTGTTGTTTTATGTTATTGTCGACAGTTCAAAAATAATGAAAATGTTCTACTGCATATGCTGGAATCTAGAGTTTACTTAAAATCCATTTTTTTTTTTGTTCAGAATTGGACTTTGATGCTCTAGTAATGAAAGTGCATGTTAGATATAAAATCAGAAAAGTATAGAATTTCTTGAGCTGAAGGCCATTTCCAAAGCAACGCTTTTGCAGAGGAGAGTAGAACAAAACTTTTCTCTGTCCTCGATGAAGAGCACAATATGAGCTAAAGAGCTGTAATGTGTTGTCGTCATAGCAACATGGATAAGTCTGCCTAAGAGAACAGCTTGGACCAGCCAGATGTCAGCTTAATTGGCATACATTCGAAAACGGAAGCTCAGGCTTGTCCACTACTGTAAACTGGGACCAGAAGAATCTCCCTCAGTAATGTAGTGTTAGTTACTTGGGCACAGCTACATAACACAATTTTTACAGCTAAGAAACAGAAAAAAAGTACATGTGTACATTTTCAAAAACCCAGCTTGGATGAGCTAAGTTACTACCATCAACTTCAATAGATGGACAGCAAAATATTCTAATATGTGAAGTGCTCAGGCCTTGGTTGACGAGCAATTTTTGGTATTTCATAGTATGTTTCTTTTTATAAAGATTTGGGTGCAACTTTTGTACATTTCATCGGGGCATCCATCCCCTCTTTGTTCTCCTGGTATCTTCCTTTTTGAGCTGTGCTATCTTATTTTGAAAACACAGCTCATGCATGCTTAAGCATGCATGTCAGGTCATCAGGATACAATAATTAATTCTGCCTAATGGTACCCCCTTATTGTATTCTAGCACTCTCTGAACTCTGCCTGTCCTGACCTCAGTTTGTTAGCAGGCTGTAGACAATGGAAAGCCTGAAAGGTGCAGCTTATGGTGTCAAGTTGGGAAACCTCCAAGACTATTTAGGAAATCTAGCAATGAAACAACAATCATTGTAACGTAAACATCTTCTACTGTTAGCCCAAAATCCTGTACTTATTGTGAATGTATAATCCTCCACTTCTCATGCTAAACTTTGAACACAGAAATTATTTTTAGATTCAGTCTGGCAGCATGAAAGTGCAATATATATATGCCACTACATAAATCTAAGTTATAACACTAACTCATTCTAAACTACTAGGCACATCTCAACGCCTGTAAGGCACTTTACTGGGAAAACTTATAATGATAATTACAGGTCTTACTACTGAAAGCTGCTGTCACCCACAGGACTAAAATGTACATATGATCAGTGGAAATAATAAAGTATATGCAGCTGCATAAAGGGAAAAAAAAATGGTGCAAAACCATCTTACTATTTTTATTTTTATCACATTGCAGCAATGATCCACAAAAGAGCTGCTAGAAAAACTGGGTACTCCTAATGTTTTCAGTGATGACACACCCTGTAACTGGACCGGATAGTACATACAAACACCTATAAAGATATAATGGGATTTTATTAGGGCAGAAATAATCTCTGTTAGTAGTGAAGGCAACAGGCTGATAACAGCTAGATTATGAAAAGGTACAATGAGGTGAATAAAATAGTATTTACCCCTTTTACTGCCAATGAAAGGTGTTGCCGAAAACACACTAGACTTGTAAAACACAATTCTGCATGCAATAATAATAATAAAAAAAACAGTATTCATAATAAAAAACAAGATGGATGCAGGTAACTGCTGGTGCCTAGCATAAATTTATTTGCACTAACTAACCACAGGTAGTGGATAACTCTGCACTCCTTTAAACTCAACAGTGGAGCACTCAAACTTCAAAGGAAATTTATTGTAATCCACAGAGAATAAAGGTTAAATTTGCAAAGTGTTCCAGCTATCCACAGTGAAAGAGTGCAGAGATCTCCTTCCAGAGGCATTAGTGTTCCCAAACAGGTGTATGAATTGTTCAACACACCCTCAATCCCAATGTCCCAATGGGGGATATCCACTTTGAAATATCATGTCTTCTAATATCTGCCCCCACAGGCTGGATGAAGATGGATGAAAGGTAGGCTGCACTGTCCTGGCTGGATGGTGGTGGATGATGGGTAGGCCACACTTCCTCTTTCCCCTAGTCTGTACTCTGTCACCATTCAGGTCCCTCAACTTCTGGTGGTCCACATTGTTTTCCACCACTCTGCTCTGGCAGACTGCCCTAGAAAGTTCCTCTTATGCTATGTATTAGTAGACTCCCTGCCTCCAGGCTTATATCCCATGCTCCGTCACTCTTTGTGACTACTTTCCTCACATCCCAGTCTAGTTAGTGGGACCTAGCTTCCAGGTTGCTGATACCGCTAGTCAAATTCCTTTTATCTCCCTTGTTTTAACACCCTATCCATCAATAGTCTGGGGCAGGAGAAACCAGATGCAGTGTGACTGCAAACGTGTCCAATATGCTTAAATGGACTGCCTTCCGGGCTACAGTGTATACCTGAAATTAGTTTTAAACATGCATATCCCAGGTTTATTTATGCAATATTTGATTACTCAGAATTTCTGATGTCTGCATTACAATATGTTTTAATAATTAAAGTTTGGTCAAAGTGTAATATTAGTGCACAGTAAGATTGTTTTTTTAGAGTAATAAGTATGAACTATGCATTGGCTTAAATAAATAGAGCTTAACAATTCTATTACACACTCAATATCAGTGCTGGAGAGCACAGGATTATGATGTGAGAAGCTTAGAAGATTATAGATCATCATTAAATGATAAGGTCAGGTAAATCATAACACCTAACCAAGTTCTTTCCAGGGGCAATGGGCTGCCTGTAGTTATAACAGTTACTTTTAATCATGGCAACACATTCATTCTTTTTCATTAGGATACTGAGTGTCTGTTCATTTGTACACAGCATCTAGCACCGGGTAGAGACTAATGCCTCGGAGGTAGGCTTATTCATACATTATATTTATAGAGCAAATAAGCTAGCAGACACAATACTTTCTGGGCAGCCATAAATCCTGTATTGTTATACCATGAGGATTCAGAATAATTTCGCTTAGTACACAACATGTGCGTCCTGTAGAACTTTTATTGGCATCAATACATTTAAGGACCACTACCAGGTTCAGAGGTAGTTCCTTGTTTGAGCAGCAGTGGATGCAAAACATATACATGTCTACTGAAGCTAGTTTTGTGTTGGGCAGAGAAATGATTCAATGACTACCAAGGAGTCATGCATGTTCAGCTGATAAAACACCAGTTGGGTGTAGATGTGATTAAAAATAATTGACTTAAACTTATAGTAGCTCCATTGAATGGGATTACCAATATTTTTTGAGAATTGTACTGGACTGTAGATTTAACTGGTTGAACTTTAATTTTTGCTGATACATATTGGTATAAGAGCAGAATTCTTATCCAAGAAGTGACAGGTTCAAAGGGGAGAATAGAAGACAAGATGCCTTCATGCCACAAAATGATGAGTGTTTCTAGCAATTATGTATACAGTTATGTTTATAAACAACTACGAGTTAATTGCACCAGCCTTAAATGCAATAAAAACTACATGGTTAAAAATTATATCATCATTTTGTATATGTACAGGCATACCCCACTTTTAAGTACAAAATTGGGTTTATTTATTAAAGCTGGAAAGTGCAAAATCAGGCTCACTTCTACATAGAAACCAATCAGCTTCCAGGTTTTATTACCAAAGCTTAATTGAACAAGCTGGGGTTAGAAGCTTATTGGTTTCTATGCAGAAGTGAGCCTGATTTTGCCCTTTCTAGCTTTAGTAAATAAACCCCATTGTGTACTTAAAAGTGAGGTATGCCTGTATTAGGCCTAACTCCTCCAATTGATACTTTGGGTTTGGGGATTATTGCTGTGATTGACAAGT
This sequence comes from Aquarana catesbeiana, assembly GCF_042186555.1. Lineage (NCBI taxonomy): Eukaryota > Metazoa > Chordata > Amphibia > Anura > Ranidae > Aquarana > Aquarana catesbeiana. The sequence goes on from NC_133325.1 coordinate 373,973,775, forward strand.
CATCCTGTGAACAACTGATAGCACTCTGAACTGATAGCGCTCTGAACTACAGTTCAGAGTGGATCTTGGAAAAAATAAAATAATTGCAATTGCAAAGCCTTTTAAATACCTTTTAAATACCTATTTTAATTTATGCCACTGACTACAAACAACAACGCTATTTTGAAGTGTAACGTACACAAACAATGTTTTGCATTTTTCTGATATGTGACAAGCATATGCAAACTTGGCAAACAAGAAAGCAACATTTATGGTAACAGCAGTTTTTATGAGCATAGTATTTTCTAGATGAAAATCCCTTACAAATACTGGTCTAGTGTGCTAGCAAAATCTAATTTATGAATACCTTAAATGGCCCATGAATATGTAGAGAAGATCTGTGTCATTGGCCATTGTGTCATTGCAATATATTGCATCATAAAACCAAGAATTTCCTTAATTTTCTTGAAGTAACCATGTACAATAAAAAAAAATGATGATAGATTCTAGCAAGTATTAGCACAGACAGTGACTTATACAAAGGAGACTGCATAGGAAACATCCACAGTGCATTTTTAGAAAAGAATAATTGTACACACTAAACTTAAAAACTAAGCTAATCTTTTCCAGAAAATAAGAAAATAGCTTATGCAGTCAGGGGGCCCAGTAAATATTAAAAATCTGTGCCACTTTGTAAAACGATCATTAATTTTATTGTTTTATCCACAGACCATTTGTGTCCTTTCAGAAGCCTGGCTAAAAAAACCCTAGTTAGAAACCCTGATGTCCGGCCTTGTTGTTAGGATGCAAAAAAAAACATAGTTTTTTCACTCCTAAAATGCTAATGCCCCGTACACACGGTCGGATTTTCCGATGGAAAAGTTGGAGAGCAGGAGATAAAATTTTCCGACAACAAAATCCGTTGTCGGAAATTCCGATCGTGTGTACACAAATCCGACGGACAAAGTGCCACGCATGCTCAGAATAAATAAAGAGATGAAAGCTATTGGCCACTGCCCCGTTTATAGTCCCGACGTACATGTTTTACGTCACCGCGTTTAAAACGATCGGATTTTCTGACAACTTTGTGTGACCGTGTGTATGCAAGACAAGTTTGAGCCAACATCCATCGGAAAAAATCCTAGGATTTTGTTGTCGGAATGTCCGAACAAAGTCCGACCATGTGTACGGGGCATTAGAGTGAGCATCCAACATTTTTCACATCCAAGCAATAAGTCGGGATGTGGGATTTGCTAACCAGGAATTTTTTAGCCAGGCTCCTAAAGTGGGTTCCTTGACTGCATAGGCTATTTTCTGGAAAAGGTGAACTTAGCCTTTAAAGTAAAAAAAAAAAAAACTAACAATGAATTTGCTAGCCTTTTGTCTGTTAAATAAATCATTACAGGTATTTTGTTAAATCTATTTCATTAATACAAAAAATAATGATCATTTCAGAAATTCTAAAAATGTCCTATGTCCTGTCCAAACTTCCTTTGTTATAACAAGCTATTTATCTCTTCTCATTGTTCTTTTTTATCATGGGCAAAAGAATAACTCACCTTTATTGTTGTAGATATCTGATAGCGGGATTGGTAGAGCAGTTCAGCAAAATACACTAGGCAGGTCTGTCAATATTTATTCCACAAAATAGCTGTGTGTTGGCAGCCCTCAACAGGGCTTAGTAGCTGAGTGTATTTTGGGTAAATCAACAGGTATTTGTTTGCACTTGCAGGGTCTTTAAAGGAATAAAATATGGGAAATGTGCAGAGATGTACTGCATGTATTGTACTTTATATTCAACCTTGACATACGCTTTAAATTCATAAAATAGCATTCTTTTTTCTGTAATTTGTTATAGTGGTATTATATTCAAAAACAAAAAATAAAATATACATCAGCTTATCAATTCTTAGATATGATGGCTGGATTTATTTTCTTTTTTAGGTTTTTTTCACCTGTTGATCCAGCCAGTAACACACTTCCTGTAGCATTGTCAATCTGGGGAGAGGGTAGTGTTGGATGGACTAGCACATTCAGATGGACTTGACTAATGCCGCGTACACACGAGCGGACTTTTCGGCATACTTGGTCTGGCGGATCAGAGTCCGCCGGACAATCCGAACATGTGTAGGCTCCGGCGGACATTTTTGAAACATGTTTTAAATCTTTTCGCCTGACTCAGTTTCTGATGGAAAGTCCGCTCGTCTGTGTGCTGGTCTGACGGAAAGCCTGCTCGTCTGTATGCTGGTCCAACGGACCAGATACGACGAAAGGGCAGGGTATTGCATTTCGCGCTCGCTGCAATAGGAAAAACAAATTTTCCTATTGCGGCGAGCGCGGGGCATACCAGGCCCTTAGGTCTGGTATAGATTTTAAAGGGAACCGCCTACACTGAAAAAACGGCATGGGGTCCCCCCTAGAATCCATACCAGACCCTGATCCGAGCATGCAGCCCGGCCGGTCAGGAAAGGGGGTGGGGATGAGCGAGTACCCCCCCTCCTGAACCATACCAGGCCGCATGCCCTCAACATGGGGGGTGGGTGCTTTGGGGGAGGGGCGCCCTGTGGGGCCCCCCACCCCAAAGCACCTTGTCCCCATGTTGATGAGGACAAGGGCCTCTTCCCGACAACCCTGGCCGTTGGTTGTCGGGGTCTGTGGGCGGGGGGCTTATCGGAATCCAGGAGCCCCCTATAATAAGAGGGCCCCCAGATCCTGGCCCCCCACCCTATGTGAATGAGTATGGGGTACATGGTACCCCTACCCATTCACCTAGGGAAAAAGTGTCAATAATAAAACACACTACACAGGTTTTTAAAATAATTTATTAAACAGCTCCGGGGGGTCTTCCTCCGGCTTCGGGGGTCTTCCTCCGGCTTCAGGGGTCTTCTTCCGGCTTCGGGGGTCCCTCCGGTTCCTCTTCTCCCGGCGTCCGGTTGGTTCTTCTCCACTCTCTCTGGCCTCTTCTCCCGGTGTTCCAGTTCTTCTGCCAGCTCCTCCGCTGTCTTCATGCCGCTCTTTTGCCAGTGGAGGTCCGGACTTCTGGGCTTCTTGTCTTCTTCCCTCTTCTCTTCTCCAGATGTTGACACGACGCTCTCTCCGGCTGGACTGCTCTCTGAGCGCTCCGCTGTGACTTATATAGGTGGATACCCCGCCCCCTTATGACGTCACAGTCCCTGGGCATGCTGGGACTGTGACGTTTTAGGGGGCGTGGTCAACATCACCCGCTGGCAAAAGAGCGGCATGAAGACAGCGGAGGAGCCGGCAGAAGAACTGGAACACCGGGAGAAGAGGCCAGAGAGAGTGGAGAAGAACCAACCGGACGCCGGGAGAAGAGGAACCGGAGGGACCCCCGAAGCCGGAAGAAGACCCCCGAAGCCGGAGGAAGACCCCCGAAGCCGGAGGAAGACCCCCCGGAGCTGTTTAATAAAGTATTTTAAAAACCTGTGTAGTGTGTTTTATTATTGACACTTTTTCCCTAGGTGAATGGGTAGGGGTACCATGTACCCCATACTCATTCACATAGGGTGGGGGGCTGGGATCTGGGGGCCCTCTTATTATAGGGGGCTCCCAGATTCCGATAAGCCCCCCCGCCCGCAGACCCCGACAACCAATGGCCAGGGTTGTCAGGAAGAGTCCCTTGTCCTCATCAACATGGGGACAAGGTGCTTTGGGGTGGGGGGGCCCCGCAGGATGCCCCCTCGCCCAAAGCACCCACCCCCCATGTTGAGGGCATGCGGCCTGGTACGGTTGGAGTGGGGGGCGCTTGCTCGTCCCCACCCCCTTTCCTGACCGGCCGGGCTGCATGTTCGGATCGGGGTCTGGTATGGATTCTAGGGGGGACCCCACGCCATTTTTTCGGCGTAGGGGCTTCCCTTTATAATCCATACCAGACCTAAGGGCTTGGTATGACCCGCGACGGGGCTCACAAGGTGTCAATCTCGCCGATAAAAGCGGCAAGATTGACTTCCTTTTGTAGTAACGTCGTACCTGAGTCAAAATGAATGGATTTGTCCGTGTGTGGGCAAGTCCGTTTATTCTGAAAGTCCGCCGTAACTCTGGCGAAAGTCCGTCGGAAAGACGGGTGGACTTAGCCCGCCGGAAAGTCCGGTCGTGTGTGGGCAAGTCCGTCCGTTTTTAAGTCCGGCGCACCTGACGGACAAAGTCCGTCGGAAAGTCTACCGGACCAAGTATGCCAGAAAGTCCGATCGTGTGTACGCGACATAACAAGTTAAAGCCAAACTCCAGCTAACAGTTACAGCCACCAGTACACAGTGTTTTCCTTACTTAGAAGTATACTCAGGGACAACAAAGGAAAATTTTCATTACACTGGTGTCTACTAGGTAAATGATTTTGTTTATTAATATCACACTTTCATATTTTTTTTCAGTGTTGGTCATTCTTTTTTTCTCTTTTTTTGCATTTTTTTTCCTCCGACCTTTTATAATGGATCTAAGGGAAATATATCAAAGGCAATGCTAACGTTTTTTAAGTGGCTTTAAGGGCATCTCTGGAAGTCCTGTCTCTTATGCCACGTACACATGATCGGTTTTCTCATCGGAAAAAGATATGATGGCTTTTCCGACGCGATTCCGCTCAAGTTTGCCTTGCATACACACGGTCACGCAAAAGTTTGCTGTAATTATGACCATCAAGAACGTGGTGACGTACAACACTACGAGAAAAACCGAGAAAATGAAGTTCAATGCTTCCGAGCATGCGTAGGGATTTTGCGCATCGGAATTGCCACAGACGATCGCATTTTCGTTTAGGAACTTTTCCCGACCGAAAAATTAAGAGCATGCTCTCAATCTTTTGCTGGTTGGAATTTGGCCAGCAAAAGACCGATGGAGCATACACACGGTCGCATTTTTGACAAACTGTCATCTGTCTTTTGCGGGCCGAAATTCCGATTGTGTGTACGCGGCATAACAGTCTTCTTCAACATGACAGCGGTCACCCCAAAATTGGTAAAACCTGAACAAGAACCTTCATAGCAGATTTAGTAGGTGGAGTATTTTTTGAACCAAAGCTGCAGATTTAAGAAGCTTGAAAAAAAAAATATATCATTGTGTTAAAGCGTATATGATATTCAGAGGCTGGGTTCCAATCAACTTCAGCTTACTGAAGGTTAGTTTGGTGTTGTTAATTATTATTATTATTATTATTTATTTTATTTTTTTTTGCTCTGTATTCAACTAAAGAACATGCACGATGGAACAAAATTATGTCTGACTCAGAAAGACATGCTAAATTAGAGTGATTCATAGCAGAACTGAAAAAGCATGATAATGGGATATTAACATAACAAAAAAACATAACTTTTTCATCTTAACTTTCAAATGCATACATTTATGTGTCTTCTAAATCATCTAGATGCCCTTTTTATCTATAAAAAAAGGAAGATGAATAAGAGGAGTATTTATAAAACAGTGAATGTCGCATTCACCAAACATCACTGTATATAAATAAATCAATTAATCTTTAAAATGCATGCAGCAAAATGCACCTGCAGCAAATATTTGGTGATGTCACATTCATTGCTTTAGACCTGGTCATGTTTTCAGGATTTCCCTCAGATGAAACAGCTAAGGCAGTGAAACTGATCAAATCCCCTGTGCAAAATAATGGCAAGCCTGAAAACATGTCCTGTTGGGGCAACTTAAGGACCGGAGTTGAGAAACACAGCTTTAGAAACATACCTTGAAGACTTTGGCGTTGATTTACTAACGGCAAATAAACTGTGCAGTTTGCAAGGGCAGTTGCACTTGTTTTCCCCAGGGCTTAATGAACGTGGTGAAGCTTCACTTTGTAAAGAATGTGATTGTGCAAGAAAAAAAATAGATTTTTGCTTGCACATGATTGGATGATGGAAATCTGCATAGCTCCCCAAATTCACTAAGATATGGGGAAAATGAGTGCAACTGGACTTGCTAATTACACAGGGTATTTGCCTTTAGTAAATCAAACCCTTTATCTTTGGTTCCCATACAAACTCACATGTAGAAACAAGCCTTTGCCTGGAATTCATAAAGAACATTGTAGATGTCTTGTGGTAGTGTAACAACTAATGGAACTTGTGACAGATTCATGTATGAATTAGTAAGGTGTATGTGACACAACTCTGACAGATCTGTCACAAGTATCTCTCCTGTGAAGTGGTGGAATGTTACTTGCATAGAAGCTTTTGGAGAAGTTGGGAGAATAAGGGTTCTTTCAAATTGGTGGCCAGGGGGGTGGAAAAAACAGTGGTTGAGAGCCACACCTGAATTTTAACACTACAGCTAGACAGGGCTGTTCATATGCCATGCCAAAAATGCTTTACTTTATGGCATTTTTAACAGGGGGTGCAGATTTTTCCAGGCAGCACCACCTGTCAACCCACCCACTGACTTCAATGGGGCCACACTGCAACCATGAGCTGAACGATCAGCTCGCATTTGTGGCATGGTCTCATAGTGTAAAATTGCCATGGATAAAACATAAAGCTGTCAGCTACTGCTATTCTGCCCTTTGAATAACAATCCATTGTGAATCATTGTTCAAAGGGTGGTAAGCAGTACTTCTAATGTGAAAGAAGCCTAATGGAAATGTATCAATTATGGGTTTCAGGAGAACTTAAAGACAAATTCTGTCACAAAAGATGTTGCGGCTTCATTTATTGCAATCAACTATTTACTTCAATATGAAAGAAGTCCTATTTACTTCTATTTTCCTTATCATTGATATGGTGGTATTTCTTTATAAATAGGTCACAACAGCGCCATAAAGCAACAATTTCACAAATAAGAACTACTTTGTAGCACACATTGAAGATGTTGCAGGGTTTACGTGGATTTCTCATGGATTTCATGGAAGACTTCCAACTACATACACACCAGAAATATGTTGCAAATGGCTTATTGAATTGCCCCCTTTTTATTTCAATGAATGAATCCAGAGATAATGTTGTTGATAGACAGTAGCATAATGATACACTGGGGTTTATTTACTAAAGGTAAATCCACTTGGAAGTGCACTTGGAAATGCAGTTGCTCTAGATCTGAGGGGAAGATCTGAAATGAGGGGAAGCTCTTCTGATTTCTATCATCCAATCATGTGCAAGCAAAAATGCTGTTTTTTTATTTCCCTTGCATATCCCCCTCAGATCTACAGCAACGGCACTTCCAAGTGTACTTGTAGAGCACAGTGGATTTGCCTTTAGTAAATAAACCCCAACGCTTCTAAATGTGAGGAAGCTCCCATGGCAAAAACTTGCAGTAGGATGCCAATGCCACCATCTATTATATTTATCTTAGTTGCATCATGGTTCACATGTCAGGAATTCAGTATAATATTCTTTTTAAAGGAAGTTATGAGACCATTTCCAATTAATGTTCCTTTAGCTGCTAAATTCTGCAGTAACCACATCAAATAAAAATATAATCATTTTAGTTTACTTTCGGTGTTCAAATGACAGATTTCTGCCAGCGCATTATTTTTCTTACATAATATTTCATTGTATGGATCTGTGTAACATCTATACTCCCTGTTGAGAAGACCTCACACCAAGAACACCTTATACACCAATCCTTACCTCCTGCGTAACATGGCAGAGAAATATAAACACACATTACTCTCATTTATGATCTCAATGTGCTAATGAACTAGCTTGTATAAGAAGGCACGAACCATCTTACAACACAGCTGTAGTCTGTATCTGCAGAGATACAAGTTATACCTCCAACTGGGAGAAAACATTACATTTGTATATACACAAAGCTATGCCTATGTGTCACTGGAAAACAACACACAATTAATATTCCACTAGTAGCAGCAAAAGAAACAATTAATTAATAACATAATCAAACCAAATGGTGCCAGGTAATTAGATCATTGTACTTTGCTGCTTTAAGTACAGTAATTATACTGAGAATAAGAAAGCAAAAGTATTACATTTATCCATAGTGACTTGCAGGCAAACAAAAATATAAAAAAAAAATGAGATTTTCAATTTAGGCCTTAACAGTTGCTCTAAAAATAATTTTCTTATGGCATGAATTCACATCAATTTCCCTGCTGTATAATTATCCTAAAATGAAATTTTGTTTTGCCATTACATTCATGCTGTAATTCTAGAACATGCTGAATCCTGCACCCAGACTCATTTATGACAGTGCCAAGTCTACAGACAGATGGATCAATGAAGTGTCCTACCACATTTTCCTTATGTGAGCATCACTGCACAGCCACTCTAATGGATCCCCTTGCTGCAATAGTGGAGACCCCAGTGCAAGTGAAATGTGTCTAATTCCTTCTAAGACCCATCTATTTGCTCTAGACTTGTGTAGAAAAGTGCACCACCTCTTCATATACACAAAACATTATGAATACTATACACAAAAAAGTGTACAATATTTCATTCCAGCCTACAGGATGGGACAGAACAAAAATGAGACAACAATTTGGTATTTATTTACAATACCCCTATTTTCATGCATTCAGCTTTGTGTATAGTTGATCAAAATCTGTTGCTTTTGGCTTACCCTATTTTCTTTTCAATCTTTCTTTAATGTCTCAATAAAGATAGGTATTACAGTTTATATTAGAGTAATAATTTTACTTGTAGAATGTTGTGCTATTATTGATGGTGAGTACCGTGAAATCCTAATATTGTCTGATAATGTTTTCTTTTGATTCTAAAATGGGATGTTGTGCAGTTTGGATCATTTTTCAGTTCACATGTTATAAACTAGTTTACAATATAGAAAAATATTACATATAGGGAGTCAAAACTATTTTTACCATGTGCTTACTGGGCACTTAAACCCCCTTCCTGTTCAGACCAATTTTCAGCTTTCAGAGTAACAATTGCGCAGTCATGCAACGCTGTACCCAAATACATTTTTATCATTTTCTATCACACAAATAGAGATTCCTTTTGGTGGTATTTAATCACCGTTTGTTTTTTACTTTTTTGCTAAAAAAACAAAAAAAAAAACAGTTTCATATTTTATTATAAAATTTTGAAAACAGGTAATTTTTCTCCTTCATTGATGTGCGCTGATGAGGCAGCACTGATGGGCACTTATAGGCTGCACTGATGGACACTGATAAGCTGCACTGATAGGCTGCACTAATGGGCACTGATGGGCACTGATAGGTGGCACTGATGGGCACTGAAAGGTGGCACTGATGGGTGTCACTGATGGGTATTGATGGTTGGTACTAATGAGTGGCACTGAAGGGCACTGATAGGTGGAACTGATGGGCAATGATGATCACTGATGGGTGGCACTGATGGGCACTGGTAGGTGACACTGATAGGCAGCACTGATTGGTGGCACTGATTATGAGGCACTGATGGGCATTGATTGGCAGCACTGGTGGGCATTGATAGGTGGCACTGTTGAGCAAAGGTAGGTGGCACTGTGGGCACTGGTAGGTGGCACTGTGGGCACTGGTAGGTGGCACTGGTGTGTACTGATAGGGGGCACCGGCAGGTGGCACTGGTGGGCACAGATGAGGCAGCCATGGTTCTCTGTGTGAGGGACCTATGTTCCTCTGACAGAAGCCGGTGATCGGCCTTTTTTCCCCCTCACGCTGACAGCATGAGGGAAAAAAAAAGATTACCGATCTTCTGTTTATATCATATGATCAGCTGTCATTGGCTAACAGCTGATCACATGGTAAGGAGCTGGGATCGGCCCCTTACTCCAATCTGTGATCAGCCGAGACTCATAGATTCAGTGATCACAGAGCGTGCCGTGGGAAACTCATGACAGCCTCCCAGCAATTAAGGCCCATCCTGTAGCCATCATTCGGCTATGAGCAGGAGATGGTTAATATATTGTGAGTAAAAGGTCTAAATATATTGACATTCGTAATATGCACTGGTATTGCCTAGGTTATACACTTCATCTGAATAAAAATGGAGGTAATATGATCAAAAGGCATGGGTATCCTAGTTTTTATTAGTTTAGGATTGACAATAATCACATAAGGTGTTGAAAAGGCTTCAAAGGTATAGCTATTGGAGGAGAATTTTTAAGATGTTAAATGAATACTCTTTTTTTTTCTAGATGTATCTTCAGAGAATAATATAGAACATCAGGAGATTGATGAAGAAGAAAGATATAAGAAAAGAGAAAGAAGAAGCTTTGGGGTTTTAGGGAGAGCAGGAGAAATGGTATTATAGGATGGTTCAGTTGGCCCCATTCTCACAAACATGTTGCATTACAGTGGATTGTGAGAAGTATTTTAAGTCTCTAGAGGAATTAAATAAATAATTGTATTTTTTAACTGCATGTACATGTGACAGTCATTTTGCATGTTTTTAAATGTCACAACACATCAAAAACACATTTAAATGGATATGTTTTCCTATGATAACATGCATTTTGGAATGCACACATTGTGGATGAGCCTTATGTTTAACCCAGACATTGATCAATGGCATCAGCATATCATATGTGATAGCACTCTCAATCAAAATAGGACCACCAATCTATTGCTGCTTGGGGACTGATTGGTTTATTAAAACTCGACATAAACAATATTATTACTACTACTTCCGATTCTACACCTACCAACCAAAATAACACACGTGCTTCCATAACCAAACCATTTACCTAAAGGAATACAATAAACTATTACTTGCAGGTTTAAATTAAAGTCACAGAACTCTGTTGCAAAATGTATTTCTTTTTCTACTTCATAAAAATTCGTATTCATTTATATAACTAGCGATGTCATTCATTTTCCAACAAAACAAAAATGACAGCACTCTGGTATTTTTGAAGATGAAATTAGACTCAGCAGTAGAGAGTATTATAAAAAAGGAGCAATAAGTCTTCAGTACTCCATGATTATAATATAATGCATAGACAGCCTTTAGTCAATATTGATGTGTGTCTTCGAAACAGACTGTCTACAAATCCATGCACTGGCTTTAAATCAATTTCATAAATAGCCACTTACTTATTTTTATCTTAGCATATTTGTCTATCATTAATGTGACAGATTGCAACAGGACCAGACAGAAATCTTTGCATATTTTTCTCCAAGCAGGTACTTCTTCTAATGATAATAACAGGGCACAGTGTTAAATAATACAGCTATTACTAATTCAATCAATCATTCTCTGTATTTTGGGTGAATACATGCAGAAAAAACGCTGTTTTGCTGTCTGTGTCCTGCTAGGGAGATTTTCCTATTACTTCCTGTCTTGGAGATGCAACAGGAAGTAGGAGGAAATCTCCTCAAAGTGAGGGTAATTCACATGATGTAACACAGTTGTCACCAGAGCATTTGGAAGATTTCCCCTCATTTCTTACTCTCAGGACAGCTCTAAAATTTAGGATTGCTCCTTACTTTCTGTCTCAGTGACAATGGTCACCAGGTCCATTAGAAGGCTAATTCTCTACACCGGGGCACAGATCACAATAAAAACTTGGCAGAGGGCCTACTCTTCCCCACTTAATAATTTTTTTTTTCCTTTGCATACACTACAATCTATAAAATAAGTAATTCTAAAAAAAAGTAATTATTCTTTTTTTTTTAACCACTTGCCAACCAGCCGCCGCAGTTACACTGTGGCAGGGTGGCTCTATTGTGCGCATTGCTGTACCGGTATGGCGATTTGTGTAATAGATACAGTGGGTTTCGCGCCAAAGCCGATGTGTGTGGCCGGCGGTCGCGATTTTTGCTGGCCACCCACGATCACTTCACAGAGAGCCAGAATGGGAATCTGACAGTGTAAGCAAAGAAGATCCCCATTCTGACAAGAGAGGAGAGAGATCTGCTGTTCCTAGTGATCAGGAACAGTGATCTCTCTATACTCCCAGTCAGTCCACTCCCCCCACATTTAGAAACACCTCCCTAGGACACACTTAACCCATTGATCGCCCCCTAGTGTTTACTTCTTCCATGCCAGTGTAATTTACACAGTAATAGATGCATTTATATAGCACTGATCGCTGTATAAATGTCACTGGTCCCAAAAAAGTGTCAAAAGTGTCCAATCTGTCCGCCGCAATGTCACAGTCCTGCAAAAAAACACTGATCACTGCCAATACTAGTAAAAAAAAAAAAAAAGAAGAAGAAAAATGCCATAAATCTATCCCCTATTTTGTAGACACTATAACTTTTGCGCAAACCAATCAATATACGCTTATTGCAATTTTTTTTACCAAAAATATGTAGAGGAATACATATTGGCCTAACCTGATGAAGAAATTGTATGTATTTATAAAAAAAGGGCATACATTTTAATTGGGTACAAAGTTGCACGACCACGCAATTGTCAGTTAACCTCCCTGGCGTTATGATTATTTCAGATTTTAGGTGCTGAAAGCGGTACCATTATTTTGCACAGAAATTTGACGTTTTATATTATAGGCCTGTAATTCTTAGGAATAATTCACTTAAATATGTCCAAACAAGAGTCTAGTAGACATCCCGGGTATGATAAAGTTTGAAAAACGAAATAAAAATTATAATATAATAAATAACTATAAATAATTATAACAAATAATAATATAATAATAATAAAAATTATTCAATAATGTAATCAAATCAAAAACACTGAAATTTGCTCCGCTGCAGAATTGTTGCTTTCGTTACTGTTTCGTTAGTGTTTGGTGACGGATTTCCCCACAAATCACTATCACTCAATTCTGCGAGTGATTCTAATATATTATCACTGTTTTCTAGCTGGTCTAAAGCCACTTTTGATGTAAAGGGACGGTTTTGGTTGCTATGGACAATCTCCAGTTTCCAGGCAGAAAGAACAGTATTTACAATATAAAACTGCATGCAGGACACTGGACAAACCACTAGGGGCAAAGGGGATGTGAAATTATTTGATACAGTACTGTAATCTGTAAAATTACAGTATACTGTATATAATACTGTGTGCTTTACTGTTTGAATTTGCCGTCGAACTCCATCCCCGTGAGTCGCAACACTCGCAGGGAACGGAGCTCGGCACTGTGAATCAAGCGAGACACAGCGGCTCGCCGATCACAGCGGAGAGACATTGCAGGAACCAGGGGACAAGGTAAGTAAACTCTTCCTGGATCCTGCAATGCAATCCCGAGTCTGGCTCGGGGATACCGCTTTTGGTATTGAAAATCCACCCGAGCCAGACTCGGGAATACCGCCAGGGGGTTTAAAGAGACACAGTGCCGTATCGCAAAAAATGGCCTGGTCATTGAGAGGGTAAATCCTTCCGGGGCTGAAGTGGTTAATAAGTCAGCAGCATTGTTATTGTATGCTAACTAGACCCATGTTTGAATTCAAATAGTTTAGTTTCCTCACATGCAGAGATTGTGTTCACACAATTATTAATTGTCATTACATGACAGAATTAGTATATATAGTATTATTGATTTTAGTAGACACTTTGGCATAAAGGGCAGTCCAATGTTGTAATAGCATTGTGTGCTATTTTGAATATCGAATACTGTATAATTTTTTAAACACTTGTCTTTACCCGCTTGCCGACCAGCCACAGTCATTATACTGTGGCAGGTCGGCACGATCCCGTCAACCGTCGTAGCTGTACGTCGGTCCCTGTAAGCAGGATAGCAGGCGCGCGCCTGCTGCACCGTGGGGGTGCCGATGCACGTGGCCGGCAGTCGCGATGACCACCAGCCACGTGCGATCACGGGCACGAGAGCCAGAACAGGAACGTGTGTGTGTAAACACACAAATCCCTGTTCTGTAGGGAGAGGATAGACAGATTGTGAGTTTCTACTAGCTAGGAACAACGATCTGTCATTTCCTCCCGTCACTCCCATCCCCCTACAGTTAGAACACACACTAGGGAACACGGTTAACCCCTTGATCACCCCCTAGTGTTAACCCCTTACCTGGCAGTGACATTTACACAGTAATCAGTGCATTTTTATAGCACTGATTGCTGTAGAATTGTCAATGGTCCCAAAAATGTGTCAAAAGTGTCTGATCTGATCATAATGTCGCAGTCCCAATAAAAAACGCTGATCACCGCCATTGCTAGTAAAAGAAAAATAATAATAAAAATGCCAGAAATCTTTGCCCTATTTTGTAGACGCTATAACTTTTGCGCAAACCAATAAATATACACTTATTGCGATTTTTATTACCAAAGGTATGTAGAAGAATACATATCGGCCTAAACTTAGGAAAAAAATTGCTTTTTTAAAAGAAATTGGGGATATTTATTATAGCAAAAAGTACAAAATATTGTTTTTTTTCTAAATTGTCGCTCTTTTTTGATTATAGCGCAAAAAATAAAAACTGCAGAGGTGATCAAATACCACCAAAAGAAAGCTCTATTAGTGAGGAAAAAAGGACGTCAATTTTGTTTGGGTAAAGCGTCGCACAACCGCTCAATTGTCAGTTAAAACTACGCAGTGCCGTATCGCAAAATATGCCCAGGCCATTGAGTAGCCAAATCTTCTGGGGCTGAAGTGTTTAAAGAAGAATTCTAGATATGGAGAGTTGCCTTGTCCAATCAGAGAATGCTTTACATTCATTGAGAATATGCAAAGCATTCTCTGATTGGCACCCATGCTGAGCAGCCTACCTCCTTTGTTCAGAATGCAGCAGGGAAGCTGAAGATCAGCCAACTTCAGGCAAGGCAGGTGCCTACTACAGTGATTTCCAGCTTCTGGAGGGATCCCACAGGTATGGTACATGCATAGTTACATGTCCAAACATGTAACTATGTAAAAAATGGCATACCTGGAATTCTTATTTATGTTCAATCTAATTTTACTGAGACATTTTTTATACAAAAGAAAAGAAATACAAAAGCAAACAGAAAAGACATAATAAAATTAATTAAACAAACATATGTGTGTGCCTCAGGATGAGAATGGGTATTATACCTCAGGGAAAGAAATAACAAATGTTGTAGGACAGAGCTTAAGGGTGGCAGAGAGCCAGGTACAGCTTACAGGTTGCCATCAACAACATAATATAATATGTAAATAAGGATCGTATGGTCAAAGTGGCAGACAAAGGCCCTCCAATGTCCTGACCCTCTGAGCAGCAGGAAATGCTAAGTTTAAAAAAAAGGGGGGGGGGGAGGGGAGAAACAGTAGAGGGGATGTATATGAGTAAAGGAACAAGAGAAAGAGGGGGAGGGAGCAAGTGGAAGAAGGGTGGGGACACAACCCAGGTAGACACCCAGATAGAAAGAAATGGTGCACGGACCTAGTATATTACCCTAAAACCATATCAGTACTACATTGCATAATTACAATTGCATAAAAGCTCATCACAAGGTCTAGCATCAAGATTCCTTGCATAGTACGAATGTGAAATTCAGTTCATATTACAACAAATTGCAAAACAGGAGGTGAAGATCCTCAGAACCTTGAAACGCGTTAGCCTATTGGATCTTCACCTCCTGTTTCGTGAGTATAATTCTTACCTTTTTTTAATATTAAAATATGGTTTTAGGATAATGCACTAGGTCAGTGCGCCCTTTCTTTCTTTTTCTT
Organism: Aquarana catesbeiana; assembly: GCF_042186555.1. Taxonomy (NCBI): domain Eukaryota; kingdom Metazoa; phylum Chordata; class Amphibia; order Anura; family Ranidae; genus Aquarana; species Aquarana catesbeiana. The sequence goes on from NC_133325.1 coordinate 373,989,225, forward strand.
GTGGTTCCAGACTATCAGACTTCCTCTGTCTTTAGAGGGCAGCAAGACATGGTTAATCCTTATATAACCAAAAGGAAGATACAGAACATCCTTCCCAAGCAAGTCCACTCCCAAGCGCAGGAGAAGTTGTGTTTGTGACTATTTGTAGAGGTACCTAGATAGGGTGCCACTCAGCAAGAGGTAGCTAAAAGGGTGTACTGTTGCCCTGTAAGGAGCTCTCGGAGTTCAGAAGATTATCTGTATATGTTTCTGGAAAGCCATGTCTGATAGTATTATTCATATGTGTCTTGTTTATGCACCAGAAGGGACTTCATGCTTTCAATGTGATCCATCTCTGTGACCCATTTAAGGAGGGATGGAATATGTGATGTCCACCAGTGACATGGGATAATAAATCTTTTGAAAGATCCAGGCAGGATAGAGAGCAGGACCATCTGGGGTGTGTTAGGAACAGTTCTATTGGTAATACGAGCATATATGCACAGAATTAAAGGGATTGTAAACGATCACCTTGTAAAACAACCCCTCAGTTTGACATAGAAATTAATGTCAAAACATTTTTGTATAGATAGAAAAACATTATAAATACCTTTTTTCCCTTTTATAAGTGATCACATTCCCTCTGTTCTCAGCTGCATAAGAGCTGGGGGGAGGAGCAGCAGCAGTACACTGAACTTTCCAGTGAATGGCAGTGCATTGGTGGCATGTCAGGACAAGTCTGATCATTGGAGGAGATCCCACTGAGCTGCTTGCAAAGCTAGAAAAGTGACCCTGGTGTGTTCTCCTGCTTAGTGTGGTCAGTTTTTAATAGGAAAGCAGAGGTTCTTACAGGAACACCAGGGATTTCACACAATGGAAGCTATACAAAGTGAACAGGATATTTTCTCATACAGGTACATCGGTACAGCAGGCACATATCAGGAATACAAAGTGTTGGGGTAACAAAAGCTTTAAGTGTCCAGAATCCATGGATGGGGAGACACTCCCACCAAATATGTAACAGCGAGCCTGTTCTTGTGAGCTAAAGCCAATACAGATCAGTTACTGTGGCATAAATTCGGTGTAGGCAAGGAACCTGAAGTTGGTCTCCTGTGTTTTACTGACTAAAGACAAATGGTGCGTAAGGCAAATGATTTTTCCCAATCTTCCATGGATAGATGAACATTAAAGTCTGATGGCCATTTAGCTGTATATTCTGGAAGGTCAGGATGGATTTTTTTTTAAAGGGTTTTATATACCGCTGAGAAGCTATGCACAGATGGAGAATCCTGCAAAAGCAAGACTTCCAGTGGTTCAGGGTCTCTGGTCAGTAATTCCCTGTTGGGAAGGGAGTGGAGGAATGATTAAAGCTGATAATATTCAAGCCATTGGGCGAAGGAAGCCTTTCTCGCTGCCATGAGAGCCTGAAGCACCAGGAGCAGTCCCCTTCAAAGTATTTGTACTAACCATCAGTGTGTGGCCTTGTGCCAAATTAAGAAGCGTGATTGTGTCAGAGCTGGGGGAAAATAAGAATTTCCAAAAAGAGGATCACCAGGCCCACATGCATGGACAGAGCCAGTTTGGAGACTAGCTTATCCTTTTTTCTCAATAAGTGGGAGGTAAAGAGAGGCAGTGAGGAAGACGGGCCTCTAGAAGTGGGTTAATTCAGGGGTGAAAATATGGAATTGGCCACTTTGATGACAGTAGATTCTGCAAAAGAGGCAACACTTTGCAGACCTGTGGTTCACTATTAGATTCTTAGTTTGCAGAAACCCAGACACACAAATATTTACAAAGCTTTCTGATAGGAAATATTGGAAGACAAGTCAGGTGCATGCTTCTTCATGTTAGTCAAACATTTGAAAATTTATTTGGCCTCAGTGGCTTTTAAAGCTGAAAGAAAACAATTATGAATACAAAAGCTTATGGATGCAGAAGCTCACTATGATAGGACGTATTCCACCACTGAGCGAAAATAGCTATTATATGGGATAGTTAAAATCCTCCCTTGTTGTCTTACAAATTAAAATGGGTTTCTACGCCTCTCCTGTGTAGTAAAGAATATGAATTAGCAAAAGACTCATTTGGCAGAATAACCTGTCTACCCTCTGAAATGTCAGACAGCCAGCCAAGAACCTAATATCTACGGGGGCATTTGTGGTAGTTATGTTGTTAAAATGGTAATCAATATTATTTTTTCATACTGTAAATACACATTAGGAAAAGACTCTGGCTTCACTGAGCGCTTCAAAAACATTAATAAAGAACAAGTAAAATACATTGTAATCTTCTGTCTTCTACTGTATGTAAAAATCCTAATCCTTTTTTTTTTTTAACAATCTCTGTAACAGATAAATAAACTCTTCTCTGGACAGAATGAACTCAAAACTTGTTTAACGTTTTGTCCAGAAAATGTCTATACCCAATACTATGGAGTTTAGGGTTAACATAACAAATGCTAATGCTTTAAAAACCTGTAAGAAATACATGAAATAATACAAGAATAACAAATACAAGATAGCAGAGAACATGGCAGGAGAGAGAAATTACACATAGGGGTTGATTTCAGGGGTGCCTTCCCCTCTCTCCAGCCACCCCCTCTATGACTAATGAATAGATTTATGCATAGCATGAATTTATCCATGGCTGCCGCTGCCACCCCCTATTTAGGCGTCCCGCTCCTTTTCGGACGTCGGGTGCCTGAATTCCAGCGACAAAGGAAGTGTTTTTTTTTAAGCACCTCATTAGAGCCATAGGCTCTAATAGCCTTAAAAAAAGGTGTACTGGAGCGCAGAGCATTGAGCTCGCAGTCCACCCAGATGTGTTAGAAGAGCAAATTATTATTTGCTTTTCTAACACCGAGCCGCCTCTCCACCAATCAGGTAGCTCGGGTCTAATACCCTTCACTTGATTGGCTGAAGGCACAGGTGCCCAGATTGGATGCCTAGCAGACCGAAGAAGAGAGGAGGGGGAAGCATGTAGGACACAGGAGCCGCGCACAGCTCGCTGCCGTCACCCGCTGCCTGATCCGCCACTAAGATGGGGTAAGTGCCGGGCAGACTGCAGGCGGACGGGATCACAGTGGCGGCATATGGTAGGCACAAGTGGCTTGATATGATGGGCACAATGGCTGCATATGATGGGCACAGTGGCTGCATATGATGGGCACAGTGGCTGCATATGATGGGCACAGTGGCTGCATTTGATGGGCACAATGGCTGCAATTAATGTCACAGTGGCTGCATTTGATGGGCACAATGTCTGCATTTGATGGGCACAGTGAGGCTGCAATTGATGGTGTTTTTTCAGTATTTTTCAGTTTGTTTGCGCCCCCCCCAAAAAATTTTGAGCACCAGCCGCTACTGGTTGATTAACTAAAGACAAATAGACTGTGCACTCTTCAAGTGCAGTTGCTCCAGAGCTAAGTAAATGATCAGAAGCTCTGCTGACTTCCATCAGCCAATCATGTGCAAGCAAAAATTAAGTTTTTTTATTTTCCTTGCACGTGATTGGGTACTATTTGCAAAGTAAAGTGTTACATCATTTACTAAGCTCTGGAGCAACTGCACTTGCAGACAACAACTGGACTTTGAAAAGTGCACAGTCTATTTGCCCTTGGGTAAATCAACCCCTTAGTGCTCTGGATAGAGACAAGTACATACTATAAGGATATGCTGTGTTCATATTTCTGAGGTTTACAACCACTTTAAGCTGGCTTTTCATATATAAAAGTTACTACATGTAATTTTCCGACTTCTAACTAAACCTCTGTGAGAGGTTGTTTTCTGTAGAAAGGGAATGGTCCACTCACCATGTGTGCACAGTTAAGTTCACAGTGATCTTGAGGATAGTGGGTGCATTGTTCATGACAGTAATCTGTTCATTAATGAATATCCTTATAAATACTCTTGAAGAAGAAGAAGTACCCATTCACATGTTGAAAACACCAAAATGCAACATAAAAGATGTATGCAGCATTTTTGGCAGCACGGTGCACAGTAAACCACATCAGTACATTTCTGCATGCTGTCCTGAGCTGTAACGCAAGTGTTTTAAAAAGGTGCATTGGCGTGCTATTCGGAATAAATAAGAGAGCATAACACCAACACACTTAATACACATTACTGCATATTACCGCAGAGCAAGAGTATGAGTGCAGCCAGAGTCTCCAAAATTGAAAACAGCAGCATTATAGCTAATGATTGCAGGTGAGAAAAGACAGCAATAGCTTTTATAGCAGCTACCATTAAAACAACCTTTGAGAACAGGGGAAAAATCTGCCGTGATAAGTAGGAGATAAAAAAGGACCAGATGATGTTAATCCTAAATATCACAGAGAAAGTACTCTTTAGGAATGATGTAATTCAATAAATGTTAATGGATGTCAATGCATTTAGCACCAGAGGGGCCATTTTCACCATGACCATTATATGCTAATATAAGTAGATTTCCTAGAGCATACTATTGACCAGTTAAAAATGTCATTGTTTGGCCTTTCAACAAAAAGGAAATGAAAACAGACTGCTATAGCAGTTAATTTTTACCTGCTCTAGGACACATATAAGGTAATGTATTTTTATAGACTGGTTAGTTCTTCACATAAAAATTAAACTGTTTCTACTGTCTCTGACTAGCTCAGGATGTGAGAAAAACATGGTCAGCCACTGCTGACCTCCTTCTAAAGTTGCTCAATTTTTGGCTATTTCACTTACCCTTGAGCTTTTAAAGTTTAAGAGTCACTGACCCTGGACATACAGTATGTGCAGATCAGGAAAGTCAGAGAAAACTGAAATGTCCATATTTGCAATTGATTCTTGCAGCAACAGGGCTTAAAGGCACAGTTATTCAAATTTGGTAGCTGTGTCCTATCTAAGAAAGAGGCATATACAGAGCAGCAGTCAGGATGCAGGGGTCAAAACTAAGTAATTTACAGAACAGCTTGCAGATTTCAGTGGTCGGGAGTTAGTGTACCCTTACAATGGTTGTCGGTGGTGAGTGCCCCTCTAAATGTTGATGATCAGTGTTGAGTGACCCATAACTCTTGGTGGTCAGTGGTGTTTTTCACCCCATAACATTAGTGGTCACTTGGTCACCTTTATGGTCAACATACTGCCAGTATAGTCCCTTGCTGCTCAGTGGTGCTCCATTGTGGTTAATGCCTGCTTTAAGGTCAACATATCCCCAGCAGTGTAGTCCTTTGCTGCTCAGTAGTAGTCATTGGTGGTTAGTGTGCCCCCTGTATGGATAACATACACTATAATGTCAAAAGTATTGGGACACCTGCCTTTACATGCACATGAACTTTAATAGCATCCCAGTCTAAGCCTGTAGGGTTCAATATTAAGCTGGCCCATCCTTCGCAGCTATAACAGCTTCAACTCTTTAGGGAAAGCTGTCCACAAGGTTTAGGAGTGTGTCTGTGGGAATGTGTCCATGGGAATGTTTGACCATTCTTCCAGAAGTGCATTTGTGAGGTCAGGCGCCGATGTTGGACGAGAAGGCCTGGCTCACAGTCTTCACTCTAATTTGTCCTAAAGGTATTCTATGGGGTTGAAGCTAGGAGGTTATGCAGGCCAGTCAAGTTCCTCCACCACAAACTCGTGCATCCGTTTTGTTGATGGGACTTTCAAGACACAAATTAATCAATTGAGTTAATTAAAATATATAAAGTTTATTACAAACATTCAGTTTTTTTTAAAAAACAAGAACAACCATTTGTTGTTGGTTGTTGTTCTAGTTTAAAAAAAATATATTTTTGCAACAAACTTTATATACTCTGATTTGTGCCTTCAAAGTCCCACCATACCTATGGTTTTTTTTAACTCTTTTGAATTTAAATATGAATTAGGGATGTGGCACTCAAAGGCCAGATAAATAAGTTATCTGTATATTCAGATATTTGCCATGGGCAGCAGTTATCGACACATTGCGAATTCCAATCGCTTAGCACATGACATTTCCATATTACAGCAGTAAGAATATTGTGATCAATTTGAAAGTAACGAAACATGTTGGGGGCGTGGCTACACGGCAACTGAATTTTGACGCTGAGCATGTTATCTGCGAGTGCGAGTGAGGAGGGGTTGGAGACGCAGCACGCAGGCACCCGGCATGTAACTAACATATACCAAAGGCAATTTGTTTTTATCTGCGATGTAAGCACATTACTTTTTCATTAAAACTGTTACCTAAGAGGTTTTTACGCTATTGGAGGCTTCATGTTGATTTTATCTCTACATGTGAAGAAAGCTGTCATCCATTCGAATCTGAGGAGATCAGAGTAAAGTGATTCAATCAAACATGTAATTGAAATCTACAATCTGGTGAGCCTCATTCTATTAGTGTGTGGATTGGCACTTGTCCATTTTGGTGAAGAATCTACGGTATCCAAAATTTTCCACTTTATGGAGAGTTGCACTATTTTCACAATTGATTCTGTTTTGGATATTTGAATTTATTTATGATGGACATTATTTTTGATTTTATTACTGACACTTTTGAATAGTTTTTATTGTACTTTTGCACTACTGTGATTGTGTAGATTGGCACTACGATGTTTTTCACTCTTTATTTTAATAAGAAAATTATCTCTGCATTAATAAAATACAAAATTTTTGCCTGTTTAAAACCCCCCAAAAACAATGCACAATTTTGCTCCAGAATAGCAAAAAATGTCTCAGGTATGTTTGCATGTTTCAACCATGCCCTCTCTAACTTACTGTTTCCATAGGTTATACGAGCATTTTTCAACCAGAGTGCCATGGCATGGGGTGCCCCAATTGACCAAAAATTGTCAAGTGGATCAAGCCTGCCTTTTTGTTACACCAATCCACAGTTTTTTATTGTGCGGCATTAAACCCCTGGACACCGTGCGGCCAGTCACTGGTATTCTAACAACCAATGTTATCACTGGTTAATAAGGAGGACATCGGGGACCTACACAGCATCCTTGTTTGCTCCTCTGCTGACCGTCTCTGTCATCACTGGGATCATTTAGCTGAGTGAGGGAAAGGAAATGAGGAAGAGGAGAAATGCCAGGATACTAGTCAGTACCAGTTTGCAAAGATAGAAGAATAAATCACCTCTAACGCTGGGTGGTCCAAACTAAATTATTAGTTTAGTTTTTTACAGATTTTAGAATGGGGTGCCTTAACATTGTGCATAATTGCAAAGGGTGCCTTGACTTAAAAAAGGTTGAGAAACACTGGATACCACTTTAACATTCCATAAGAATTCTGAAAACTGCTGTATTGAATTGAATTTTTTTCAGTTCCAATTATAACAGTAAAATATCTAATAGAAATAGGCTTTAGTCTACAAAGTGAAATTAAACAACAATGGAGAGATTTAACTTTATCAGGAGAGATTACTTTATCATGGAGGGGAAGAATATAGAAAGAAGGGGAATGGGAATGTAAAGAAGTGATGCCAGCCAGGTATCACTCAAAATCTGCAGTTAATGTTTTCATGTCTGTGCACAGATTGTCTGCTACTTCAGAATACAGCAGTTTATCAAGAAATGGATTTGCAGTGGATTGATATCACTTAACAAATGACTTATGTCCTTGGTGTAAGAATTCATACTTACTGTTATGCCACGTACACACGATTGGAAATTCAGCCAGCAAAAGGCCGATGAGAGCTTTTGGTCGGAAAATGCGACCGTGTGTATGCTCCATCAGACTTTTGCTGGCGGAATTCCAGCCAGCAAAAGATTGAGAGCATGATTTCAATTTTTTGGTCGGAAAAAGTTCGGATCGGAAATTCCGATCGTCTGTACCAATTCCGACACGCAAAATTACAACGCATGCTCAGAAACAATCCAACGCATACTCGGAAGCATTGAACTTAATTTTCTCGGCTCCTCGTAGTGTTGTACGTCACCGCGAACTTTTGTGTGAACGTGTGTATGCAAGCCAAGCTTAAGCGGAATTCCATCGGAAATACCATCCAAGATTTTTCAGGCAGAAATTCCGCTTGTATGTACGCAGCATTACAGTATTTTCTCAGAGCAAACAAATGGTGCCTATTCTGTTTGGTTGGGTTTGTTGCAAGCATGTTTAATGCTGAACAAAGACATCTGGCACCCAAAAAGAAACATTTTCTCTATAGTTGTAACTGCCCATTGTTCGGTTATTCAGTTATTACAGCTGAAATTGGTGGTGCATAATTATGATGTCCATTTACCAATTCTTGCTTGCATTAAAGCTACCAATAGACAGACAAATGCAGCAAAGTATCCGCCTGCCCATTTTAATATCAGTGTAGTGATGGCACTCAACATGATTCTCTTCCTAATTTAGTTAATGCCCAATTGAAGCCTTGCTTTCTATACTGGATATACATATATATATATATATATATATATATATATATACAGTGGGGCAAAAAAGTATTTAGTTATCCACCAATTGTGCAAGTTCTCCCACTTAAAATGATGAGAGAGGCCTGTAATTGTCATCATAGGTATACCTCAACTATGAGAGACAAAATGTGGAAACAAATCCAGACAATCGCATTGTCTGATTTTTGAAAGAATTTATTTGCAAATTATGGTGGAAAATAAGCATTTGGTCAATATCAAAAGTTAATCTCAATACTTTGTTATATATCCTTTGTTGGCAATGACAGAGGTCAAACGTTTTCTGTAAGTCTTCACAAGGTTGTCACACACTGTTGCTGGTATGTTGGCCCATTCCTCCATGCAGATCTCCTCTAGAGCAGTGATGTTTTGGGGCTGTCGTTGGGCAACACGGACTTTCAACTCCCTCCAAAGGTTTTCTATGGGGTTGAGATCTGGAGACTGGCTAGGCCACTCCAGGACCTTGAAATGCTTCTTACGAAGCCACTCCTTCATTGCCCAGGCAGTTTGTTTGGGATCATTGTTATGCTGAAAGACCCAGCCACATTTCATCTTCAATGCCCTTGCTGATGGGAGGAGGTTTGCACTCAAAATCTCATGATACATGGCCCCATTCATTCTTTGTACACAGATCAGTCGTCCTGTTCCCTTTGCAGAGAAACAGCCCCAAAGCATGATGTTGCCACCCCCATGCTTCACAGTAGGTATAGTTTTCTTTGGTTGCAACTCAGCATTCTCTCTCTTCCAAACACGACGAGTTGTGCTTCTACCAAACAGTTCTACTTTGGTTTAATCTGACCATATGACATTATCACAAATTCCTCTTCTGGATCATCCAACTGCTCTCTAGCAAACCTCAGAGGGGCCCGGACATGTACTGGCTTAAGCAAGGGGACACGTCTGGCACTGCAGGATCTGAGTTCCTGGCGGTGTTGTGTGTTACTGATGGTAGCCTTTGTTACGTTGGTCCCAGCTCTCTGCAGGTCATTCACTAGGTCCCCCCGTGTGGTTCTGGGATTTTTGCTCACCGTTCTTGTGATCATTTTGACCCCACGGGGTGAGATCTTGCGTGGAGCCCCAGATCAAGGGAGATTATCAGTGGTCTTGTATGTCTTCCATTTTCTAATTATTGCTCCCACAGTTGATTTCTTCACACCAAGCTGCTTGCCTATTGCAGATTCAGTCTTCCCAGCCTGGTGCAGGTCTACAATTTTGTTTCTGGTGTCCTTCGACAGCTCTTTGGTCTTCACCATAGTGGAGTTTGGAGTGTGACTGTTTGAGGTTGTGGACAGGTGTCTTTTATACTGATAACAAGTTCAAACAGGTGCCATTAATACAGGTAATAAGTGGAGGACAGAGGAGCCTCTTAAAGAAGAAGATACAGGTCTGTGGTGAGAGCCAGAAATCTTGCTTGTTTGTAGGTGACCAAATACTTATTTTCCACCATAATTTGCAAATAAATTCTTTTAAAAATCAGACAACGTGATTGTCTGGATTTGTTTCCCCATTTTGTCTCTCATAGTTGAGGTATACCCGTGATGACAATTACAGGCCTCTCTCATCTTTTTAAGTGGGAGAACTTGCACAATTGGTGGCTGACTAAATACTTTTTTGCCCCACTGTATATATATATATAGATATATATCTATATCTATATATCTATATATATAGATATATAGATATATATATATCTATTTATGGTTGGAGCCCTATGTCCGATATGGACATGGATAACATTTATAATTAAGATAAGACTTACCATCGAAAATAGACCTGGAAGTGTGGACTTACCATATGAAATGGACCTGAAAGTGTGCCTTGGTCTAATGGGCGGTATGCCAAAATAAGGGGGCATACACTGGTTTAAGAAATGATTATTCTGTAAAGAGAAATGAATAGTTGAGAAATGCTGTGAAATGGGGATGGGAGGGTGGGTATCGCGCACAGGAAACCGACAAGCACCACAGGTGAGCGGGCTGCTTAAATACCCCCCGGGCTCCTCCCATAAATTCAGGCCACCATACTGGCCTTCCTACTTATGGTTGGAGCCCTATGTCCAATATGGACATGGATAACATTTATAATTAAGATAAGACTTACCATCGAAAATAGACCTGGAAGTGTGGACTTACCATATGAAATGGACCTGAAAGTGTGCCTTGGTCTAATGGCCGGTATGCCAAAATAAGGGGGCAAAAACATTCAGGTAGGGGTATAATATTTTATTGGTTTTCAGTTATTCATTGAGCCAATTTTGAAAATGCCTGTGCCATCTCTACTTGAGGATTGGGGATATACCGGGCGAAGCAGGCTGATTTCCACCTGCCTAGTCTTTTGATGACGTGGTCTGGAACCCCATGGCGGGATGCTGCGGAGGCTGCTCCGATGCGAAAGGAGTGTCCGGAGTACTGACTGGGGTTAAGGGGAAGATTGTGGAGAAGTATCCTTATGTGTTTTACAAACTGACAGGCGCTTAAGGGTTTAACTGGGAATGGTAGAAGAGGACTGGTGTCCGGTTGTTCAGGCAGGAGTGACAGGAGACGGTTGAGTACAGTGACTGGACACCAGCTGTTATTGGTTTTGTACAGGTGAATGTCCACTCCAGAGCCTGTTTGTTGGGTTTTAGAGACCTCGAGGTGAAGGATGAAATGGTCTTGGTAGCGAAGCAAGTGCCGTCTGCATAGTACTTGGTCTGTGGGGTTGTTATAGGTGAATTCGCCAGGTCGCAAGAACCCGTAGTAAGCCAAATATATGGCTGCTTGTAGGACCGTGCTGGGGAGCAGACCGAATGGCGAAGTAGCCAGCATAGTTGACATATCCCTGAAGATGGGCCCCGTAATGGGTAAGCGCTTGGTGCTGGTCGCTGGTTGTTGTTTCTGAATGCCCCTTAGGATGGCTCGTATGGCGTGTGATGAGAATAGTGAAGGTTTTGTGGGGTCTTGAAGCGTCAAGAAATGTTGTATGCCGGCTAGGTATAGCCGAATGGTATTGTAAGATAAGGCCAGCTGAGTGTGGCAGTATGAAGTGAAGGCCAGTACCTGTTTGACATCTGTTGGTCCTTTACGGCAGGATGTGAGAAATTTATTGAACGCCTTCCAAGTGTCTGGTAAGCTTTGAGTGTGTTATGAGAGTGAGTGATTGATGAGCTGCGTTGCTCCGTGTAAATGTTGAACTAGTCCAGGGTCAGTTGTGACCAGACAGGGATAGGGGCCGACACTGGTTCGGCTCCGGGAACCTGTTTGAAAAAGGAGGTGTAGTTAAAACGTGACAGTGCGTCAGCAGCTAAATTGTATCTGCCTGGAATAAATGCACAGTGTATGTTAAACTGATGTTGTAAAGACAGTTGTACCAATCTGCGCAGGAAGGACATGACTGCTAGGGATTTGGACCTGCCTTTGTTAATGATGTCTGCCGTGGCCTGATTATCGGTGGTGAAGACTACGGTTTGCCCTGTCCAATGGTGACCCCAGAGTTGTGCAGCTGCCACTATGGGATAGAGTTCGAAGAGGGAAGATGTTCGAATAAAGCCGGGTATCAACAGTATCTGTTGAGGCCAGGGTCCTGAAAACCATTGGTGGCCAAAAATTGCCGCGAAACCTGTGGAGGCTGCAGCGTCTGTCACCACCTGGGGTGACTGGGCCGAAACCATGGGTATAAATAGGGATATGCCATACCAGGCTCACAGGAATTCCTCCCACAGAGATATTTCCGCTATTGCTGCGGAGTCTAGATTTAGGATCTGGTCGGGGTCTTGTGTTTCTGACAGGAATCTCAGCAGGCGTGACACGAAGGTGCGGCCTTGTGGAATAATTCACATGGCGAAATTAAGCATTCCCAGGAGAGATTGCAACTGCTTTTTGGTGCACCCTTTGGTGTGGGTGAATTTGTGAAGGACCACCCTGATGCGGGTTAGTTTGTCGAGGGGGAGACTGGCTTGCATAGCGCAGGTGTCTAAGTTGACCCCGAGAAAGGTGATGTTGTGTGCTGGGCCGTCGACTTTGTGCTCGGCGATGGGAACATTGAGATTTCCGAATATCACTCTGAGTTTGTCGAGGTCTTCTGGGGGCTTGCTGGGAGGTTCTATTAGTAGGAAGTCGTCCAGGTAATGGATGACTTCTTGGCACTGAGCCTTGTGTAACAGTATCCAAGCAAGGGCCTGAGCGAATGTGTCGAAGAGCCAAGGACTACTCTTCGAACAAAACGTCAGTTTTGTGGCAAAATAATATGCCTCCTTCCACTTGATGCCATGCCAGCACCAAAGGGATGGGTGGATAGGCAGGAGCTTGAAGGCATCCGAGATGTCGGCTTTGGAAAGCCAGGCACCTGTACCTGCTTTTATGATTGCTTGTATCGCCATGTCCACGGAGGAATATTTTAGGGAGAATTCTTCGGAGGGGATCAGGGAATTGAGACTGGGGATGTGGGAAGAATGAGGCGCAGACAGGTCGTACACCAAACGTAATTTATTTGTGAATTTGCCCTTGACAAGCCCAATAGGGCTGACTCTCCAAGTGCTGAAAGGGGGCTGAGTGAAAGGGCCTATAACGTACTCTCGGTCTACTTCTGCTTGTAAGAGCCGATCTATGGCTTGTTCGTCAATGGCTGCTGAACGAAGATTCCCACATTCGTAAGTACTGTGGGGTAGTGAAATGAGGCCGGTGTGAAAGCCTACTGTGAAGCCCTGGATAAGGTAGGTGGCCAGGGAGGGGGTGGGATGTGAGGTAGAGTCCTAGCCATAAGACGTTGATCTGGCTTAGTCATGCCCTCTTCTGTTGTTTGACTTCGCACAGGTTTCTTGGGTGCGCTCTTTGGCATAAGGTGCAGATGTGGAGTAGGCGGCACTGACTGAAGTTGCAGGACCCGTAATTGTAATTATTGCAGATGGCTGCCCCTCCCACGGTTCGGACTGGGCGTCCGAATTTGTCCACCTGAGGCATTTGTTCAGGGGCCGACTGACCCTGAAGTGCACCGGAGGTAGAGGGAAATTCGAAGGGACGTCTGGTTGTCGCATTGGCGCACCAGGTGGCAGTGTGGGTGGAGGACTGGCAAATCGCACACAGGGGTGAGCGTAAGCCGGCAAAATGGCGGCAGAACAGCTCTGTGTCCATGAGACTCCAATTTGTTGTTGTTTGGAACTGTGTGAGTCTGGCAGCAGCCTTTGCGGAAAAGGAACGGTGGTAGTCATAAAAGGAAAATCCTCCATACTTGTAGCCCAAGTCTACTACCGTATGGAGGTATAAGTCCAGCTCTTCCCTTCTGCTGGGGGCGGCTGAACATAGGACGTCTCTCAGCATGCCAAAGGCCAGGGTGAATTCTGGGACGGATAACTTGCGGTTCAGTCTGGGGTCTTTGGCTTTAAGGACCACCGATATGTCACCCCAGGAGTAGGCCTTATTTTCTGCCAGATCGTGCACAGAAATAAGGAGAGAGGCCAGGTTGACGTCCCTGCCGTCCAAAATGTCCTTCCTGATGCTGGTTGGAACCAAATGGGAGGGGTAGACAATGGGGCTCCAGCCTGAGGTACCTGCAGGAAGGGGTGTTAAGGTTTGGGTTGCGGTTGGGTCGGGGATAGCCGCGGCCGGTCGTGCCTCCAGGAGTGCCACCCTGGTTTGTACGTCTGTGACCGAGGTAGACAGGGACGACACCATCGTGTGAAGTTGTGAGATGGCTGAAGATATTGACTGGAGGGATGCCTGCTGGGTACTGGGTCCTGCTGCTGGTGGGGGAAAGAGGAGTTTGAACAGCTCGCCTTTCCTCGCTGTGGCGGGGAAGGGCACACCTCTGTGTCTTAGCTCTGCCGTCAGTTTGGGGATAGTCCATCCCCTGAGGGACTGCACGCTGCCGCTCTCTGAGAGCGGGGAAGGTGACAGAGGGGCCGTGAAGTCTTCGCTGCCGGCCTGTGACATGGTTGATCTGGTGAGAATATCCTGTCTTTGAGCTCTTATTTTTGGTTGACTGTAACCTATTGGGGGTGACATAAATTTCAAGTTTTTTCTTTGATTCCCTGAGTCATACTTACCCGACTTATTTTCTCCCACTTTTTTTTTTTTTTTTTTTTACCTGGGGGGATATCGTCCAACCTGGTGCAGGGTGGACCTACTGAACTTTGACTGACCTGGAGGAAAATGAAAGGTGATAGTTCGTGAAGGGTTTGCTGACTAACTTGAAGCAATGACTTGTATGGTGCTTACAATCTTGTGACAATGAAATGATTTGAAATGTTTGCCTTGATTATAAAATGAGTGAACTCCATGACAGAGGTCCGGCTCAGTCGTGTTGTGACTGATCCGACCGTGAACCGGGCTCTGGAGCATGTACTGAAATGAGGCAACTGAAAAACATTGGTGCACACCAGGACGAATCGGTGCATGTTTGATGCATCTGGATTCGAATCGGAGCGCAGTAAGAAACGAAATGAGAGAAATGTTTACCTTGACCGAGGCTCGAATTGGTTGTGCCGCATTTTGCGACTGGCAACGCACCGAGCTCTGGTATAGGTATGGATACGGCCGAAACAACTGAGGCATTCCGTGACGAATCGGTGCATCTCGGATGCGACTGGTTTCGAAACGGTGATGCGCTGTGGGAGTGAAATGGTAGCAATTCCATGACAGAGATGCAGATCGGTCGCCCGATATCTGCGACTAGCTATGATCCAGACTCTGGAGCATGTTTCAGAAATGAGGCCGAGCCCTGGGGCACGCCGTAACGAATCGGTGCATGGAGGATGCGACTGGATTAGAAGCGGAGCGCGGTAAGTGCAGGTGTAACATATTGTTTGCCATGACAGAGGCGCGAATCGGTCGTGCTGCTGTAGCAACTGACTACGAATCGGACTCTGGAGCATGTACTGAAATGTGGCTAATACCTGGGGCACGCCGAGACGAATCGGTGCATATCCATGCGACTGAATTCGTATCGTAGCGTGATACTTGGAAATGAAATGATAACCATGACAGAGGTACGAATCGATGAGTCATAATGACTGATAATGACGTGACTCTGGAGCATGTACTGAAATGAGGCCGTAACTACTGGGGCACACCGGAGCGAATCGGTGCATCTTTTAGGTGCGACTGGATTCGGATCGGAGCGCGGTACGTGACTGAAATGAGAAATGATTTGAAATGGTTTGAAATGTTAGAAATGTATTTAGAAATGTTTCAGAAATGAGAAATGATTGGTATCGAACTGACGTGGTTCGAAAAGATTTATGCATTTACGAATCGCTATGGCTGTCTACTGACACATGTTTAACAATTAAGACCTGTCTGAAATGAAGCGACGCTTGCGTCGCTGTGGTTTCCTCAGATAACGCGAAATGGTAACATGACGACAGTGCGAGTAATACACATGCGGTTACGTTCGTGAAATTTGTGAGTGATTCGTAATTCTGATATCACGGTTTAGTGACATGACATAACGTACGTAAAAACAAAAATCCGAGGGGACCCTACCTGCGACAGCCCAGCCAGATGCGTGGTGCGAACGAATCGGTAAACGCGGACTTCAAAAACTCTCGGGCACGGAGATCACGAATGCGGGAACTTGTGAGCCAAGTATTTGCGAATGCTGAAATCGGAATAGTCGGCCTAGTGACGTATATCGCGCACAGGAAACCGACAAGCACCACAGGTGAGCGGGCTGCTTAAATACCCCCCCGGGCTCCTCCCATAAATTCAGGCCACCATACTGGTCTTCCTACATATCTATATATATATCTATATATATATATATAGATATATATATATATATAGATATAGATAGATATAGCTATATCTATATAACTATCTATATCTATAGATATATATATAGATATATCTATATATATATCTATATATATATAGATATATCTATATATCTAGATATAGATATATAGATATAGATATAGATATATCTATATCTATATATATATAAATAGAAAACGCGAAGAAGGATTGCTGCACAAAAGATTTATTTACGATGAAAAGATTACATCAAATATCAAATACCAGATACAGCTGGTGACATATTGGGCTCCAACAGATGACGCCCTTCCTCACAACCACATATCTGCACGCCAGATTTGTGGTTGTGAGGAAGGGCGTTATCTGTTGGAGCCCGAAACATCGCCAGCTGTATCTGGTATTTGATATTTGATGTAATCTTTTCATCATAAATAAATCTTTTGTGCAGCAATCCTTCTGCGTGTTTTCTACATTTTGGTCCGTGGGAAGCACTAGATTGCTAGCACAGCTAGCACAGCTTAAAGTGGACACAATCAGTGCACCTCACCCCTTGAACATTTTCTATCTATCTATCTATCTATCTATCTATCTATCTATCTATCTATCTATCTATCTATCTATCTATCTATCTAGATATGTAATGTGGTCATAATAGAAACTGCCCTGTGATGGCAGTGAGCTGGAGAGCTTGGACACTGCTCTCACACAGAGTGCAGTGGTCAGGCACACCCCAGAAAGACACAAGACTAAAAATTGCTAGGACCACATCTAGTTGCATACATATATAAATATTCACCATCCGCCAGTTTGTCGCTGTCTCACTTCAAGTAGTAAGTGCAGTCCATATAACCCAAAAAGAGCATCTAAAAAAACATAGGGTTAAAGAAACCCACCAAAGGAGTCATAGAATGAACCAAGCAGCATGCTCCTTGGTCCATTTTATGACTCCTTTGGTGGGTTCTTTAACCCTATTTACCCCCTACACAATGCTCAAATCAACAATGCTGCTCATCAGGCATGAACATTTTTTATTGGAGTACTATGTAGGGGCACAGACTAGTACAATCTTTGTGACAGCATAGGTCTGGCTCTCTAATGTGCTGCCCCAACAGAGCTTCATCTTACAGTTTTATTCACAAAAACATAATAACAATACAAATCACGTTCTTTACTTGGTATGCAGCCTGACTGCATAAAAAGTATAAAAAAGAAAAAAAATAGCTTAATAATAATAACAGATAGATGAAGTACTTGCACATTGAGAATGTTGTTTCTCATTCTCCTAAGAAAAGCTTAGGATTGATACCAGTTCAAACGTTCAAACAAGAGCTCTTGAACACTCTGTGTAATAATCAGTTTTTTGGTTAATCAAAAGCACTCATATTCACATACTAGTGAACCCATACATGATCCAATGGTCGAGCAAACATCACAAGTGAATCTATCTTTGAATGTCAAAATACTGTATGTAAGGCTAAAAATATGAAATTCCTTGAAGATTTATTTTATTAAATTTTATAGATAGAGAAAAGCATATTTTTAAAATACATCATAAACTTTCATCTGTGCTTGGACAGCTGTTACTCTTTTATGACTGTGGAACTACAAGAGAAGAGATTTGCTGAGACTAGCAGCTTCCTAAAAACCCGTTGAGAAACAGGTGGCCCAATTCTATTTTAAGACTAGTTCACAATATCGTGTATAAGCGAGTTGGTCTTATAGTTGAGTAGAAGATATAAATCAAAAGGAATACAAAAGGAAAGCAGGTGGGCTAGAGTCTGGCAAGATAAAAAGTTAGTTTCAAAAGCACGTGGAACTATAAGATCAAAATATGAGATGTCATTTCACAGAGGAATGGAAATATGTGGGGTACAGAGAAGGAGAGTGAATGTTAAGCAGACAACAAGGGAGAATCAGCGCAGGCTTCAAAGCAAATGAATATGAAGAAGAGCCTTGGGAGAGCAAAAACACAGCGTTGTGGGTTTTCAAGGAAAATCAGTCAAGGGAGTTCAGGAAAGCAGATAAGAACAGAAGAATACAGGGTTGGCTAGACGACTCCACCAAGATAATTCACAGTAGCTGATTTATCTGTCATACCTACTATATTTCTGCAGAACGTGGTTTGTTTTGAAGATTGGCAAAATCGCTAAAGAAACACGCACTGGATACATCTTACAGTAATATAATTAATCACTCACTCTTTAAGTAACAAAACACTGCAGGGTTATACATAATAACATTTTGAACTCTCAGTACCCTTTGTGCTACCAGAAAACATCTTGCTGCACAATGCAATTAAAACATTTTATTTTATTTTTAAACTTTATGTTGGATTCAAAATTGTAACCACTTATATTTAGAGATCTAAGATACTTAGAAACAATAGAATTATGTCTTATACACCGGAGCTCCTCCTTAAAGGAAGCACTCCTTGCAAAAGAAGGCAGTTAATTTGTAAATGTCCCACAGCCCGCTCCGTGAAACTTTGCTGTATTGAAGAGAGAAGCTGGATGAAAAATGATCAGCATCCAGGCACATTTTCAGGTATGTGTCCACCAGCCCCTATATCAGTACTGTGTCCTGCAGTGATGTAGGGTTGACAGATCAAACCTAGGGCCGGATTAACATAGGGGCTATTGGAGCTGTAGCTCCAGGCCCCTTACCTTAAGATAGGCCCATTTGCCCAGAAAAAAAAAAATCACAAATAAAACACACAAAAAAGCGATCGAGCTTTAAGGGTCGTAGAGACCCCAAATTTTGGGGATAGGTAGCCTAGCCCGCTACTGGTCAAAATTTGGGGCTCCTAGGACCTATAGTACCGGAGATACAGTGCTCCTTGTGCAGCCTGTCAGAAGCTACGTACAGAGTGGCCAGTTTAAAGCTGACACACTAAGCAGACTGAGAGGATGAGTTTACAGTGCATCTCCTTACTTCTTGTCAGAGGCACTGAGCTCAATGGACAGCTTGGAGTCTTGGACCAATGGTAAAGTACCATTGGTCCCAACTGTCCAAAAAAAGGCTGTCTTCTCACTGCAGTGTCATAGAAGGGGCATGTGTCTAAAAGACAAATACTCCCTTCCAGCCCAGCCCTCTTAATTAGAAGGAAAAAACACGGGTTTATGGGTATAAAATTTACCCATAATCCATGTTTTTCTCACACAGTTAAGAGGGAGAATGAGGATCTTCTGCTGCTGAAAAGGTACTGTTTTAATCAAGCTAAATTATATATTATTATGCTATATGTTATAACATAATCATTTATTATTCATCTATTTACTGTGAAATTACTGGTTTGAAGTTATAACTTTAGTAATTTGTCCATTAAGCCACCTGCTTGAGTACAGTTTTTAAAAATATAGTAAATTACCTTAAAGCAAAAAATAATAATTATTTGTATATTACATACTTATGGTAATTAACCCCTTGCCACCCAAGCCAATTCTGACACTTCTCTCCTACATGTCAAAATCATATTTTTTTTTTTTTGCTAAAAAATTACTCAGAACCCTCGAGCATTATATATATTGTTTTAGCAGTCACCCTAGGGAATAAACTGGTGGTTGTTACAACTTTTTATGACACACAGTATTTGCGCAGCAATTTTTCAAACGTGTTTTTTTTTTAAATCAATAACAAAAAACACTAAAGTTAGCCCGAATTTTTTTGTATACTATGAAAGATGATGTTACACCGAGTAAACAGATACCTAACATGTCACACTTTACAATTGCGCACACTTGTGGAATGGTGCCAAGCTTCAGTACTTAAAAGTCTCCATAGGCGACACTTTAAAATTTTTTACAGGCTATATGTTTAGAGTTACAGAGGAAGTCTAGTGCTAGAATTATTGCTCTCGCTTTAGCGATTGCAGCTTATGTAACCTGTGTGTTTCTGGCTCTGATACTAGCCAGTGTCTCACTAGCCACCTCCCTTCAACTTATATCACAGGTGACCCTTTCCCAACCTGCAAATGACAGACCCTACTCCAAAAGATATCACTTTCAGTTACTCCCCCCACCTGCTGATTGATATCCCTCCATGACCACCTTTCACCCCCCTGCTGACAGACCTCTTCCTCAGCCTGTCCCCACACACCCTCTCACCTGCTGACCTGTGGATGGGGGAATCACTCCCACAGTGTTATTGTGTTCTACCAGTGGGGAGCCTTCCCTACCCACAAAATACAATGATCAGTGTTGCTAACTATAGCTGGCAGCACTGATTGTTTTGGGAAAAACCTGACAGGCTGGTTGTACTCAAGTCAATTAATAGACTGACTTGCCTACAACTAGCTAGTCCATACACAGATCAACTATGCTGGTCTATGCTTAATTGGCTTAATTTCAATCCATGTATGGCCCACTTAACCACTATGTGGTCCCTAAATATCATTCCACAAACCATTACATTTTTCCTTCCCAGATTCCTTCATTCTCCTCACGTGTACATAGTGCTCACGGTCATACTCTCCAAACTTCTCTCCTATACATACTGCCCTTTGTCATACCCTCCACACTTCTCTCCTATACATAGTGCCCACTGTCATACCCTTCACACTTCTCTCCTATACATAGTGCCCATTGTCATCCCCTCCACACTCCTCTATTGTACATACTGCCCACTGGCATACCCTCCACACTCCTCTCCTGTACAAACCGCTCACTGTCATGCCCTCCACACTTCTCTCCTATACATACTGCCCTCTGTCATACCCTCCACACTTCTCTCCTATTCAAAGTACCCACTGGCATACCCTCCACACTCCTCTCCTGTACATACTGCTCACTGGCATCCCCTCCACACTCCTCTCTTGTACATACTACCCACTGGCATATCCTTCACACTCCTCTCCTGTAAATACTGCACCCATCATACCCTTCACACTCCTCTACTGTGCATACTGCCCAGTGTTATACCCTCCACATTCCTCTCCCTTACCTGCACATACTTCTCACTTTTATACCATTCATACTCCTCCCCTGTGCCTCTTAACCACAAAAACAGTTCTTTAAAATTATATTGAATATCCTCAATGTTACCAACTCTAGAATGGGCACACTTGTGTTAGTTCAACTAAAGGAAATCTTCTCAGTCCTCATATTTGTTCTGCCCATTATTAGTACTCATTTAATTTTGTGATTACTATTGTGATGTATAGTGGAACATAGGGGATGTCAGCTACTCTAAATATACCACTGGTAAAAAAGTGTCCCTGAAAATATTTTTGAAATGTTGGCAACTATTAGGGGTGCAACGGATCGTCCATGATCCGTAATCCGTACGGATCAACCTCCGCGGATCGGGACACCCGCGATCTGCGGAGCGCTCTGTGGCCTCGGACATAGGAAAGGCCGCGGCTTCGGCCTAGCTCCGGAGCGGCGGCCATCTTGGTACACCCGGCGGCTGGAGCGATCACTTGTAACAAACCGGCGTCATATCATGACGCCGGTTTCTCTCTCCCCCCTGACAAAACTCTGCAATGCCCTGACAATACTCTGCAATACCCTGACAATACTCTGCAATGCCCTGACAATACTCTGCAATACTCTGCAATGCCCAGACAATACTCTGCAATGCCCTGACAATACTCTGCAATACTCTGTAATGCCCTGACAATACTCTGCAATGCCCTGACAATACTCTGCAATACTCTGTAATGCCCTGACAATACTCTGCAATGCCCTGACAATACTCTGCAATGCCCAGACAATACTCTGCAATGCCCTGACAATACTCTGCAATACTCTGCAATGCCCTGACAATATTCTGCAATGCCCTGACAATACTCTGAAATGCCCTGACAATACTCTGCAATGCCCTGACATAACTCTGTAATACTCTGCAATGCCCTCACAATACTCTGCAATGCCCTCACAATACTCTGCAATGCTCTCACAATACTCTGCAATACTCTGCCATACCCTGCCAATACCCTGCCAATACTCTGCCAATACCCTGCCAATATACCCGCCAATACCCTGCTAATATATTATTACAGTGGGGGAGATTGTGGATATTACAGTGGGGGAGATTTTTTTTGTTGATCCGAAAATGATCCGAACCGTAACTCCTGATCCGAGGAACGATCTGAACCGTGAGTTTTTTGATCCGTTGCACCCCTAGCAACTATGCACTTGGGCACTGCCCAAGAGCCACTAGGTCAGTAGGGGGTCCCATGAGAGGCTCCTGGGATCTATGATATTAAAGCGGTAGTAAACTTTGCTAACATTACTACTTTTTAGAGGCCCTGAGGTGGGTTATGCCATAATGTACAAGTATGCACAGCATATTAGCACATTAGGGTACACTTACCTGTTAGACTGAGCCCTCCAGTGCTGTGCTATGATCAATCCGGCGGGTACCGGATGCTTCCATCTTAACCAGGTCTTCCTTCTGGGTTCTGTGCCTTCAGTCACTTGCCCTGGCCAGGCTGTGTTGCTGTCACTCCCACGCATGCTCATGCGCATCCTCTCTCTCTCCCATCCCCCTCTCCCTCTAATCCTCCCTCCCTTACACCTCACCCCCTTTCTCTCTCATCCTCCCTCTCTCTATTTAATTTAATTTGTTATAACAAAAACAAATTTTATTTTTATTTATTTATTTTTATAAAAAACTCCACCAAAATCCTTAGCACCAGGCCCATGATGTTCTTAATCCGGCCCTGATCAAACCACAGAGTACAGCCCAAGGCACCTGGCACTTCTTCAATTGTTATATGCAAAAAAATCAATAGCAAGTTCCATGTAGTGGGAAAAGTAAGTTTCTATGGTTTTGTTTACAGGGAGCTCTTCTTTTAAATTTGTTTAAAAAACAACAGAGTCACTTTAAAGCGTATTTCCACTTCTGCAGCAGAATTAGGATAACACCTACTTTATATTTGTTACATGTTCCCATTCATATAACGTGGCTTTAAAAATACTTAAAAATTGCAGCCTACATTTATTAGTCTTTTCTCTCTCTAGTTTTGAAAAATCCTACTTAGTGCTCCCTGTTAATAAGGGGACTGCGGACTTGTGTTTGCCATAATTAGCCTTGTCTGTACTATGCTGAAAGATTTCTTTAATACTAAAGATGGCCAGAGATAGATCAAAATTCAACCAGTTTAGCAATGTGCAATGTGTGGCTGTTGCCACTCGACAGAAGTTGATCTAATGATCGCCTACTGTCGAACTGAATTGTTGGAGAATTTTCCTTGATTAGTGGCTGCAGCCAATGCGCTGCAACTGCTGTTCACTGTATTTTGACAGCAGAAAGCCCCCACTGTCAGAGTACAATGTCTCAGTGGGGTGGATTCCCTTATCCACTTTGACAGGTTTGTTTTGAAAAAAAAAAAAACAAACATGTCATACTTACCTCTGCTGTGCAGATGGTTTTGCACAGAGTGGCCCCGATCCTCCTCTTCTGGGGTTCCTCCATGGTGCTCTTCTCGAGTGAACCGTCGGAGATGCGCTCTCCTTCGTGGACACCCATGCGGGCGTGCTCCCGTGTCCTGCTGCTGCGTCCATAGACATAGATAGCAGGACTCGGCTCCGCCCCCGTCACCCGCGTCATTGGATTTCATTGACAGCAGCAAGAGCCAATGGCTGTGCTGCTATCAATCTTTCCAATCAGGACACGAGAAACCGTCCGGAGCTGGTGTGCTCGTTCCCATCGTGGGAATTGCGGGGCTCAGGTAAGTATAAGGGAGGCTCGAGGGAACTGCTGCAGCACAGGAGGTTTTTCACCTTAATGCATAGAATGCATTAAGGTGAAAAATGGCAAGGGTTTACAACCCCTTTAAAACTAAATGAGCAGGACTGTATGTCTTAATAAAGGGTTAATGTTTCCCAGGCCTGGCTGGTTCATTGTATGTTTATTTTTAAAAATCTGTTCTTCATTTTTGTTCCTTATTTGTACATTGCCATCTCTTCAAAGAAATAGAAACTGCCCATAGACTCCTGAGTATATTCCTGCTCCAAGCAAACAGCTAAAAAGGTAAAAAAACATATGTTTTCTTTCATAAGAAAACATATTTTTCCAATTATTTTTAGGTATGCTATGTAAATGAGAACACATAACAGACATAAAAAGGTTGACTGCTAAAGTGGAACACTTTTACAGGTAAGGCTACTTTCACTGGAAGTAGCCTCACCCCGATTCCCTAGCCCAGTGGTCATCAACCCTGTCCTCAGGGGCCACTATCAGGCCAGGTTTGCAAGATAACTGAAATACATCACAGGTGATATAATTTGCTGTTCAGCGATTGCAGTATTCTAGTCTGCATCTCCCCAAGGTAATATAAAACCTGGCCTGTTAGTGGGCCCTGAGGACAGGGTTGATGACCACTGCCCTAGCCCTTACCCTATTCTGTTCTATAATCTTTCACCCTAGCTGCTTACTAACCTCTGGAGGAGAGCTACTATAGCTTATTGGTGACTTAGTTACATTTTTCCAGTTGCAATCCTCTGTTCTTGCACAGTGAGCCCCCATACACTCTTAAGAAAAACTGATAGATGCAAAAGATAAATGTAGAATTAAATGTGTACAAACAATACCTCTGCTTGCAAATGTATTTTCAGAACTGAATTTCTTCATAGTCATGTCCTACATCAGCAATACCACCAGGGGCAGCATATAGCTGCCCACAAGCTTGTGTAGAAGAGCAGGAAATATAAATTCAGTACTACTAACAGTAGAACTCTAGCCACACCATTTTTTTTTATTTTTTTGGATATTGTGGAGCAGTGTTAGCATATCTGCCAGGTTTATTGCTGTATTTGTACCCACTGGGAAGACTTTGCCTAACTTCCTGTGTGATCACTGGGACCGGAAGTATGCAGAAGCTCTCAAGAGAAGACAAGATTAGGACATAGTTAGTATTTGGAAGTTTTGTTCTGCTCTTTAACTGGTTGTTTGCTTTAATTTAAAGTGATTGTAAAGGCAAAATGGTATTGCATAGAGCAGTCCCTTACCTCCTCTTCTGAAGTCCCCCACCGGTGATCTCCATTCCTTCTTCTTCCATGTGCCCCCTTGCTGTTGGACAGCACTGGATCGTGAGAGGAGTTGGGTAATTGTCTGGGGTTGGGGGGGGGCAAATAGTTGGGGGGGGGGTTCACCTTACTGTAGAGAATGCATTAAGGTAAAAAACCTTGCAACTGGCCACGGAGAAAAAGGGAAGTTTCTCAATAATCTACTGGTCACTGGCAATAACCTCTGCTAAACTCTCATATATGATAGCATGGGAGAGTGATCCTCAAGAACACCGGGACTTGAAGGAATGGCATTGAGCCTTCTCCAGATCCTTCAAAGGAATCTACAATTAATCCCTAATACAAGCGAGTCTTAAGGTGCTTACAAGATGGAATCTGGTCCCAACAACACTAGCTAACATCTTTCCTTCTTCCTCTATGCTTTAGAGGTTGCCATATGTTAGGCTCGATGATACACGTGTGGTGGGACTGCCCAAAAATTAGGGGTTTTTGGAAGAAGATTTTTTATCTCATCTGTAAAGTCAAGGGTTGTTCGATTCTAAAATCCCCATAAGTGGCTCTTCTGAACTTCCTCATTCCGAAAGTCCCCCAAGTCCCCAAACATAACAAAAAACAAATCTTCTTTATTTTGTAGGGAGCCAAATTATCCATAGTTAAGGCCTGGAAACAACCCAGAGTTTCAATTCTAGCAACTAAGAGGAAAATCTCTTGGATAATGTCCCAATAGAAGATGGTAAGCACCTTACTAGATTCAGGTAAAAAAAATTGAGGCGACATGGGAACTGTGGGTGCAACACATGGGTATACCACTGATTCCGGGAATCAACCAATCTTGAGGGGGGGGGGGGTGTGAGTCTGGGGGGGTTGGCTAACCTAAATCTACTCTTTTCCCTACTTTGCTTTCTTTGGAGATTCTGTTCTTTCCTTTCTCCTTTATTTTTCTAGAAGATAACTTAGAAATATGACTCTGGCCTTAGGGCCCAGAGAATCTCTTTTGTTGACAACCTCCGTTTGAATAGTTTATTGCATACTCAGTTCAAGTTAGACTAGTTACAGGTTTACAATCATCATAATGTGCTCAGAGACAGTAGTCTACAGGCTTAGACAACTCACTTTTTCCCTTTTGATCGTACTTCTCTTAGCCCTAAGATTTCCTGATTTAAGCTTTTTTGAACTGGTTTAAGTGAAGAGAGCCTAAACTCAAACTTTATGTAGATGAATAATCTCCCTGTCTCTTCACTACAATGTCTATGATATCGAACTTTGATTAATATTTTGGACAATTTCAATGCAGTGTGGGAAACTTGAGGCTGACGGTGTTGTCCACCAGCCTAGGGATGCAGCTTGTACCCATTTGGGGTGTCGGGGTGGAGGTAAACACCTCTAACATATGTATCTTTAATGTTCCAACTATCGTTCATGTTCGTATTATACTTCCACGTATGACTGGAAATGCCATTGTCATATCTATTTCTGTACTAATTTTTTCTGATGAAAACCAATAAAAAATGCTGAAAGAAAAAAGCTTGCAATTTTAGAATCACTTTAATCTATATACTGCATATACTTTTAGATGCCATTTTCCTATATTTTCCACATTTAGGTTAGAAAAAGTGAGCAAGCATCTTACTGGTAGCCCCAATTGTTTATAATTTTTTTTTTTGCTTGGAAACAGATATTTTTCACTTCCTGGCACTGTTTAAACTTTTTTTCTGTTTATGTTTGTTCAACATTAAAAACGTATACCTCTTTTATACCTCTTTATAATTGCATTATACGTGAACACAAATCAGTTTTTGGTATACACGCTATCATGGTGTACAAATGTAATTAGTTACTCTGAACCAATGTGAGGCATTTTGCACCCTTTATTTACTGTGATGACCAGCAAAGGAGCTGGTGGTCAAATCTAAGATGTCTGAATGCTTTTAGGGCTTCTTGAGCATGAGAGATTAAAGACAGCTACTCGATGGGACACCTGGAAACAGTGACAATAATTGAATGCAGTAAGCTAGAGCAATCAGTGAACAAAGTATTCCTTTGCAGGAGAGACATGCAAAAGAAGAAATGAAAAGTACATTAGTTTGGCACCCAACTGCAGCACACTGCAAGCATACTCTATATGTATCTGTGTAAGCAATTCATTTTCAGACAATACACTGTGTATATTTTTTGTTTCATGTGACTAAATGTAATGACAGGCAGCACATGTCATTTTTTTGCAGGATGACAGGATGGGGAGGATGCTATGTCCCAAAAAATAACTATGGTAGTCAACATGGCCCACTATTACTGTATATAGATAACACAAAATAAATAGCCAAGTTGTTTCTCACAGAATGCTAGGTTCACTCTATATTCTGAAAAGCGTTCCACGGTGGATCACTGTTCAGAATGTGGCTAAGCAACCACTGTCAGGAGTTCAAGAGATGATCCTGCTGCCTCTCAAGTGCTAGTTTTTTTTCTCTCTGCCAAATGTCATCTTATAATGGCGCTAATGCGCTATAACCACAAGCCAAAGCTCTCACAGTTGCCGCATGGCTACATTTGACTGGCCAAGTTTGATGGGTAATGCCTCCTGTCAACTTGGCAAGCTGTGTTAAACTTTCTGTGATGCAGAACACTGCTACTGCAGCATGTGAACAGCCTCTGCCAGCTCTTTTTTACATCTTACACTTTGAGACCCAAATGCAAAGGGAATCTAACATGAACCACAATCTCTTTCTGATTCAGAGAAGCAGATGTTCCTTTATAAATGTGACACATACTAGTTTTAGAATATTGTCATGCAGATCCAATGGTTTCAGTATTTTATGAGTTACTGACCTGGATCAAGTATGCAAATTAGAAAATCAAACTTTCTTGATTTGCATACTTCTACCATGTTCGCTTTTGATAAAGTATCAAGACCAGAAACAGCCAGGTGTCTAGCAGATTTAAAAAGAAGCTGTCAATGGCAGCCTTAATCATTTTCTCAGTACAGGTTTCAATGTAACTAAACCTACTGTATTTGAAATCACTTCCCTCAAACTAATACACAGCAAAAGTCAGAAAATGGCTATTGTCAACACAAGTGTCTGTATCACTGCAGGCAAACATTGGTATCACCTAAATAAATTTGCCCATTCATATATGAGTCACTGCCGGTCTTGCCATAATCTTTTGAGGCTGAATGAAAATGAACTGCCCACATTTTACAAGTTCACAAATACTGCCATATGTTTAGCTGAGTGAGCAAATAACAGATCCTGCTGTACCACACAACCAAATTATTTGCCTATCTCCAGCTTGATCCTCACAAAATGCTTGAATCTGTTAAGTAGCCTCCATTTTTTACTACAGGGGATGCCACACTTTCTAAACAAAAGACCAGATTACTGTCATTCAGACTTTAGGGGGGCCAGACAGTGGTCAGTGGGAGTAGAAAATGTCTTGCATCACTGGGATTAAATAATTCCTCGGGCTTGGTTGTCAGCAGGAGTAAGGAAATTGAATAGTGCCTGTGGTCAGTAGGAGGAGGAATAGGGCCTCATTATTGGTATTGGTAGGAGGAATAGTGCCCCATCATTGGTGTTAGTGGTGAGAATAGGGTTCCCTTGTTGGTGTGAGTGGAGGGAATAGTGCCCTCTCATTGGTGTCAGTGGGAAAAATAGTGCCCCATTGTTTGTGTCAGTAAAAGGAATAGTGCCCTGTCAGTGTCAGTGGGGAGAATTGAGCCCCATGGTTGGTGTCAGTGGTAGAAATGTTTCCCTTATCTTAGGGATCAGTGGAAGGAACAGTTCCCCATCATTGGTGTCCATGGAATCAATGGTGCCTCGACATTTGGGCCAGTGGAAGGAATAGTGTCCAGTTGCTGATATTAGTGAAAGAAATGGTGCCTCGTTGTTGTCAGTGGAATGAATAGTCCTCATATCAGTAAGCAAAATGGTGCCCCAAGTGCCAAATAAAGGCAAGCAAAGGGCTTTATCTGACCAGTAGGCCACAGTTTGGAAGCTTTACTAGATTGTGTAGGGCCAGGACTTTCCTTTATGACAAAGCCCTTTTGAGAAAAGGTAAAATACCTACAGCCACATTTAAAAACTGGGTATTATTAATTTTATCACTATGATGACTGCTAATTGCTATGTGTAGATGACTGAAGTAAGGCTTCCAATCATGCAGTGTCAGTGCAATTATATATCAAGATCTGAAATACTAAGTCTTATCTTATTAAATGGCTCTCAAAACATAAATGTACACGAGCTTTCAGCACACATACAAATTTTAATTTGAAGCTTAAGAAAAAGTAGGAAGCTCTTTACAAATTAGAGTAACCAGTTTAGGATTTCGTTTTTTTTAATATTTTTTCAAACAGAAAGTAATCATAGAGTTGTGTTAAATATCTAGGGGATCAGAGGATAAACTATTTAAAGTAAACATGTTCTGTTAATATAACATAAGCTGTCATTGCTAACGTCTCTCTCTTCTAGATGCCTTATCTGTTATGCTGATCCAATAGCTTTGGTATATTCTGAAACTTAGACTTGGAATGAGTATACTGACAAAAGATGCTAACTTCGCTGTCTGCAAGCTTATTCTAGATCAGAGAAAGCATTGAACCCATTGGATCACCATACCAACAGAACCGGCATGTTAAGAAGGAGGTTAATAATGGCAGTCTACACATTTTCTGTCCACTCACATTTCATAGCTTGGTATTTGTATGTTCTAGTTATTTTCACTGACACTGAAAACCTACAGAAACTGGAGTGGAGTTACTAAAGGTAAATAGCCTGTGCACTTTGCAAGTGCAGTTGCTCCAAAGTTTAGTAAATGAGGTGAAGCTCTGCTGACTTCCATCATGCAATCATGTGCAAGCAATAATGCTGTTTTTTTAATTTCATTGCATGTGATTGGGTATTCTTTGCAAAGTGAAGCTTCTTCTCCTCTACTAAGCTCTGGAGCAACTGCACTTCCAATGTACATGGTCTGTTTGTCTTTAGTAAATCCACCCCATTAAATCTACCACTCATAGGCAATAAAAGTAGTGGCTGATTAAGACCATAATGTTAAATAAAGTAAAAAACACTGCTGACAAATGTAACATTTAGCTTTTATTTATTGTAGAGTGGATAACAGCTCTATGTAGTACTTTACTAAGATGCATTTTCTCTCAAACTCAAAAGTTTTATATCTGAACCAATAAGCCATAGTTCTAGATTATACCCGTAGGTGGCACTGTAGGCAGAATCTGAAACGGTGGCTGCCAGTTCTAATGAAACTATAGGAGAACTGGGGAAACTCTTTGTTTTTTTCTACATGCTGTTTAGAGAATACTGCAACCATTTAACAAAAATAAATAATGAGCCAAAAGCTAAATGTGTTACAGGCACCTTCTGACTTAGTAGCAAAGGGTGTCACATGCTAAACTATAGATACATTTTAAATTTGGTGTTGTTATCCTTTACATGAACAGGATGGCATTTGCTTGTGGCTTTAAGGGATTTCAAATGAGATCAATTCATTAAAGCAGCATGCTACTAATATGAATGTTTACGATTTTCATACCTACTGTAATGAAGAAATTTAAGCCACATTAATAAATGTTCTGCAAACCGTTGCTAGCCTCAAGGCAAAAAAGGATTATAGTGCTAAGCAGAACCCAGAAGAAAACACTGCAATATGTTTAATTTTCCAGTAAGCTTAATTCTTTTTAATACTCTTTTGGCTTTCATTTAGGTTGAAGAAAGAAGTCTATGCTGGCAATGCAATTCATTTAATAGCAGACATCTCACAGAATAGAAGCAAAAATGAGCATCGAGGTAACTCCATGGAGGTGTCACCTTTTTTTTTCTAGGTCATCGTGTTGTATAGATGAAGGATTTGTCACTGGTCTGTGTTGAGAGGATTCCCTCACAGAGAGAGTAGCTGGCTGGCTGTTGCTTAGTCATGGAGCAGGAAATGAACAGGTCATTGAAAGGAGAGATTTCCTGGGCATTCACTACCCTTGGGTCTGTACAGCTGAGGTTTTTAGACATTAATGGATACAATAGCCAGGGAATAAGAGCAAAGGAACAGCACTAGAGCTGCTAGAAGCTCAGCACAACATCCCGATCAGACAAGAGAAAATACGTCTAATAAAGACTTGGCAAAATGAAAGAAAATAGATGATGTAATCAGATTTGTTTTACACCTGTGACACTGTAACTAAATTCATTTGGATGATATTGTCAACACGTTATAGCAAATTACTGCTGAAAAGTGAAATCTTATCTCTAAATCTTTGTGAATATTTGATTTAAAAACCTGCCCCACTGTTATTTGTTTTATTGGCACTTGAATGTACATTGCTATCAAGAAGAGGGATCATTACTGGCAGGTATCAAGGATAAGGATCATTACTGGCAGGCAACCCTTCTTGATCCACTGACAAGGGTAATGTTGCAGAACTCATCCTGCCTTCTCAGAGGGAGCAGAGGATCAAACATCTTCAGGAGGCCTTGAAGAAATGTTTGTGCAATGCATTTCCAGACCCTGGGATGTTACCATTTCCTGGTGCTGGGCAACGTGTTGCTGAGGCTTCATTCAGTCAAAGGAAGAGCGGTGTCGAAGGTGGCCGTCTGACCGATGCCTTTAAACTATTTTTCAGTCCTCATCGCTAAGTTCTGATCGGTTCAAGCAACCATTGCCAGCTTCTGCATTATATGGTGCAGGAATATCTAGGTGCAAGAACAGACTTGGAGACCTTTCCAACAGAGCATCCACTGGGTTACTGGGTCTTGAGGATGGACCACTGGCCAGAACTTGCTCAATATGCAATTGAGCAATTGAGCTACTGGCCTGTCCTGCATCCAGAGTGCTTTCTGAACGCACATTCAGAACATATGAACAGGCAAAGAATACAGACGAACACGCGAACACCAGTAAAGTCTATGGGACACAAACATGAAAAATCAAAAGTGCTAATTTTAAAGCTTATATGCAAGTTATTGTCATAAAAAGTGTTTGGGGATCTGGGTCCTTCCCCAGGGGATCAATGCAAAAAAAGTTTTACAAACTATGTTTTTTTTCGGGAGCTGTGATTTTAATAATGCTTAAAGTGAAACAATAAAAATGAAATATTCCTTTAAATATCGTGCTTGGGGTGTCTATAGTATGCCTGTAAATTTTCCCGTGTTTAGAACAGCAAACTGAAATTTCTAAAGGAAAAAAGTCACGTAAAACTGATCGCGGCTGTAATGAATTGTCGGATCTCGGCAATATAGATGAAACTCATTGAAAAAAAACGGCATGGGTCCCCCCCCCCCAGCCTATTACCAGGCCCTTTGGGTCTGGTATGAATATTAAACCCTGAACCAAAAATGTAAAAAAAATTGTGTGTGGGACCCCCCAAAATCCATACCAGGCCCTTCAGGTCTGGTATGGAAATTAAGGGGAACCCTGCGCCAAATTTTTTAAAAAATGGTGTAGGGGTCCCCCCAAAATCACACCTTCCTCTGATGTCACGTGGCGACAGAGGGGGGTGGGGTCACCTGTTTACATCACCAGGTGACCCCGCCCTCAGCTATATAACAGCTGTCACTGAGAAGAAGCTTCACTCGGCAAGAGTCTCTCATGGTGGCAGAGCTGTTGCAGCTTTTTTTTTTCTTTTTTCAGCTCGTCAGGCGACGTGAGATGGATTTACATCGTGGGACATTTTTATTCTTTTATTTTTTAATAAAGGACTTGTCCTAAATAGGGATGAGCTTCGAGTTCGAGTCAAACTCATTTTCAACTCGAACATCGGCTGTTTGCCAGTTCGCCGAACAGCGAACAATTTGGGGTGTTCACGTCAAATTCGAAAGCCGCGGAACACCCTTTAAAAGTCTATGGGAGAAATCAAAAGTGCTAATTTTAAAGGCTTATATGCATGGTATTGTCATAAAAAGTGTTTGGGGACCTGGGTCCTGCCCCAGGGGACATGATCAATGCAAAAAAAGTTCTAAAAATGGCCGTTTTTTCCGGGGCAGTGATTTTAATAATGCTTAAAGTGAAACAATAAAAGTGTAATATTCCTTTAAATTTCGTACTTGGGGGGTGACTATAGTATGCCTGTAAAGGGGCGCATGTTTCCCATGTTTAGAACAGTCTGACAGCAAAATGACATTTCAAAGGAAAAAAAGTCATTTAAAACTACTTGCGGCTATTAATGAATTGTCGGTCCGACAATACACATAAAAGTTCATTGATAAAAACGGCATGGGATTTCCCCACAGGGGAACCCCGAACCAAAATGTAAAAAAGAATGGCGTGGGGGTCCCCCTAAATTCCATACCAGGCCTTTCAGATCTGGTATGGATATTAAGGGGAACCCCGGCCAAAATTTAAAAAAAAATGGCGTGGGGGTCCCCCTCAAAATCTATACCAGACCCTTCAGGTCTGGTATGGATTTTAAGGGAACCCCGCACCAAATTTTTTTAAAAAATGGCGTGGGGTCCCCCCAAAAATCCATACCAGACCCTTATCCCAGTACACAACCTGGCAGGCCGCAGGAAAAGAGGGGGGACGAGAGAGCGCCCCCCCTCCTGAACTGTACCAGGCCACATGCCCTCAACATTGGGAGGGTGCTTTGGGGTAGCCCCCAAAGCACCTTGTCCATAATGGGGGACCCTACCCCCCTCTAAAGTCACGAGGAATGCCACAGGGAAGTCCCCATCAAGTCCCTGTGCGTCTTATTTAAGAACCGTCAGAAGATGAGAAGCATCACACAGCGGGAGCCTCACATCATGGATGCAGAGCGGCCCGAGAAGAAGAAGAGGAGAAGACACCGCGGAGGAAGATGCCGGATGAGAACACCGGAGGCAGAACTAGAAGAACCAGCAGAAGAAGATGGAGGAAAAAAACGTAGGAAGATAGAAGAAAGAGGATAGAAGAAAGAAGATGGAAAAAAGAAGACTTTAAATAAAGGAATTGTCAAAAACTGTCTCTTGTCATTTTTAACATTCTTGGCAGTTTTTTAGTGAAATGGTAGGGTACCCCCTTACCATTTCACACAGGGGGGGGATCTGGGGTTCCCCTTGTCAAAGGGGGCTTCCAGATTCCCATAAGCCCCCCCGCCCGCAGACCCCCACAACCACCGAGCAAGGGTTGTGGGGATGAGGCCCTTGTCCCCATCAACATGGGGACAAGGTGCTTTGGGGGGCTACCACAAAGCACCCTCCCAATGTTGAGGGCATGTGGCCTGGTACGGTTCAGTAGGGGGGTGGCCGCTCTCTCATCCCCCCTCTTTTCCTGCGGCCTGCCAGGTTGCGTACTTGCATAAGGGTTTGGTATGGATTTTTGGGGAGACCCCACGCCATTTTTTTTTTAAATTTTGGCGCGGGGTTCCCCTTAAAATCCATACCAGAACTGAGGGGTCTGGTTTAGATTTTGAGGAGGACCCCCACACCATTTTTTAAAAAATTTTGGTTCCCCTTAATATCCATACCAGACCTGAAGGGCTCGGTATGGAATTTAGGGGGACCCCCACGCCATTTTTAAAAAAAATTTTGGTTTGGAGTTCCCCTGTGGGAAAATCCCATGCCATTTTTATCAATGAACTTGTATGTGTATTGTCGGACCGACAATTCATTAAAGCCGCGAGTAGTTTTAAATGACTTTTTTCCTTTGAAATGTCATTTTGCTGTCAGACTGTTCTAAACACGGGAAACATGCACCCCTTTACAGACATACTATAGACACCCCCCAGGTATGAAATTTAAAGGAATATTATGCTTTTATTGTTTCACTTTAAGCATTATCAAAATCACTGCTCCAGAAAAATGGCCGTTTTTAAAACTTTTTTGCATTGATCCATGTCCCCTGGGGCAGGACCCAGGTCCCCAAACACTTTTTATGACAATAACTTGCATATAAACCTTTAAAATTAGCACTTTTGATTATTCATGTTCGAGTCCAATAGACTTTAACAGTGTTCGTGTGTTCGAACAAATTTTTTGCCTGTTCGCATGTTCTGGTGCGAACTGAACAGGGGGGTGTTCGGCTCATCCCTAGTCCCAAAGTGTCTCCTGTCTTTTTTACTATTTTTGACACTTTTTCTTGTGAAATGGTAGGAGTACAATGTACACATTACCAATTCACATGGGGGGAGGCCGGGATCTGGGGGTTCCCTTGTTAAAGGGGGCTTCCAGATTCCGATAAGCCCCCTGCCTGCAGACCCCCACAACCATCAGGCAAGGGTTGTGGGGATGAGGCCTTTGTCCAACATGGTGGGGACAAGGTGCTTTTGGGGGCTACTTGTCCCCATGTTGTCCCCATCTTGTCCCCACAAAAAATGTTGTGGCCATGTGGCCTGGTATGGTTCAGGAGGGGGGGTGCTCTCTCGTCCCCCCTCTTTTCTTGTTGCCTGCCAGGTTGCATGCTCAGATAGGGGTCTGGTATGGATTTTGGGGGTAAGACCTACACTATTTTTCTTTATTTTGGTGCAGGGTTCCCCTTACTATCCATACCTGACCAGAAGGGCCAAGTAATGGACGGGGGGGAACCCATGCCGTTTTTTTCAATGAGTTTCATCTATATTGCCAAGACATGACAATTCATTACAGCTGCGATCAATGTTAAATGACTTTTTATCCTTTAGAAATTTAATTTTGCTGTGGTACTGTTCTAAACACTGGAAAACTTATCCACTTTACAGGCATACTATAGACACCCCCCAGGCACGATATTTAAAAGAATATTTCATGTTTATTGTTTCACTTTAGGCATTATTAAAATCACTGCTCCCAAAAAAACTTAAGTTTTTAAAACTTTCTTTTGCATTGATACATGTCCCCTGGTGCAGGACCCAGGTCCCCAAACACTTTTTATGACAATACCTTGCATATAAGCCTTTAAAATGAGCACTTTTGATTTTTCATGTTAATGGATTTTGAATTTGCCGCGAACACCGCATGATGTTCACTGTTCAGTGAACAGGTGAACATCGGGCTCATCCCTATTTGTAATAGATCACAGAGTGCGCCTGTCCACAGACTCTGTTGATATGCTCACATTCATAAAAATTAATCATTCTTGGATCAGC
The DNA here is from genome assembly GCF_042186555.1 of Aquarana catesbeiana. Lineage (NCBI taxonomy): Eukaryota > Metazoa > Chordata > Amphibia > Anura > Ranidae > Aquarana > Aquarana catesbeiana. The sequence continues at coordinate 374,025,303 of NC_133325.1, forward strand.
AGCTATCAAGCACCTGATGTAACTGATTGAATTTGGTATGGATCTGGGATCCCTTGAAGACTGCCTATGCTGACTATCCTATTCCTCCTCAATCCTGATGATGCTAGCTTCCAACAATATTTTTGGTTTAGGGCACCACCACCCAAGGCCCAACTTTTCTGCCCCTGTTTAACAGGAGCATGTATTTACAATTTTTGATCTAATATTTCACAACAGGGCCCGTTCCTGTGCCCAACAAGAGTATCTGTGAGGGCTTAGGGTGTTGTGGCACCATCACCACCACCCAAGGCCCAGTTTTTCTTTCCCTGTTTAACAGGGCATGTATTTAATTTTTTTGATCTAATATTTAAATGCAGGGCCATTTCTGTGCCCAAGAGTATCTGTGAGGGGTTACAGTGTTGTGGCAACACCACCACACACTCAATCAAACAGACTCCAACCTCTCCACAATGGCCAAGACTAGAGAGCTGTGTAAGGACATCAGGGATAAAATTGTAGACCTGCACATGGCTGGGATGGGCTACAGGACAATTGACAAGCAGCTTGGTGAGAAGGCAACAACTTTAAGCGCAATTATTAGAAAATGGAAGAAGTTCAAGATGACGGTCAATCTCCCTCGGTCTGGGACTCCATGCAAGATCTCACCTCGTGGGGCATCAGTGATCATGAGGAAGGTGAGGGATCAGCCCAGAACTACAGGGCAGGATCTGGTCAATGACCTGAAGAGAGCTGGGACCACAGTCTCAAAGAAAAATTAGTAACAGACTAGGCTGTCATGGATTAAAATCCTGCAGCGCACGCAAGGTCCCCCTGCTCAAGCCAGCGCATGTCCAGGCCCATCTGAAGTTTGCCAATGACCATCTGGATGATCCAGAGGAGGAATGGGAAAATGTCATATGATCTGATGAGACAAAATAGAGCTTTTTGGTCTAAACTCCACTCGCCGTGTTTGAAGGAAGAAGAAGGATGAGTATGACCCCAAGAACACCATCCCAACCGTGAAGCATGGAGTTGAAAACATCATTTTTTGGGGCTTCTTTTCTGCAAGACAGGATGACTGCACCGTATTGAGGGGAGGATGGATGGGGCCATGTATCGTGAGATCTTGGCCAACAACCTCCTTCCCTCAACAAGAATCTTGAAGATAGGTCATGAATGGGTCTTCCATCATGACAACGACCCGATGCAACAGCCAGGGCAACTAAGGAGTGGCTCCGTAAGAAGCATCTTAAGGTCCTGGAGTGGCCTAGCCAGTCTCCAGACCTGAACCCAATAGAAAATCTTTGGAGGGAGCTAAAAGTCCATATTGCCCAGCGACAACCAAGAAACCTGAAGGATCTGGAGAAGGTCTGTATGGAGGAGTGGGCCAAAATCCCTGCTGCAGTGTATGCAAACCTGGTCAAGAACTACAGGAAATGTATGATCTCTGTAATTGCAAACAAAGGTTTCTGTAACAAATATTAAGTTCTGTTTTTCTGATGTATCAAATACTTATGTCATAAAATCATACAATGTGATTTTCTGGATTTGTTTTAGATTCCGTCTCTCATGGTAGAAAAGAACCTATGATAAAAATTACAGACCTCTGCTTTGTAAGTAGGAAAACCTGCAAAATCGGCAGTGTATCAAATACTTGTTCTCCCCACTGTATAGGGCAGGCCATATAGTATATATATGCTGTTCATAGTATATAGCGCCTGGGGGGCTGGGGAACCCCAATGCCATTCTTTAAAAAACATTTGGTACAGGGTTTCCCTTAATATCCATACCAGACCTGAAGGGATTTTTGGTATTTTTATGTATATTGCCAGGATCTGACAATGCATTACAGCCGTGAGCAGTTTTAAATGACATTTTTCCCTTTAGAAATGTAATTTTGCTGTGGCACTGTTATAAACATGGGAAAGATGCGCTACTTTACAGGCATACTAAGGACACCCCCAGGCACGATATTTAAAGGAATATTTCATTTTTATTGTTTTCACTTTAAGCATTATTAAAATCACTGCTCCTGAAAAAAACTTTTGTTTTTAAAACTTTTTTTGCATTGATACATGTCCCCTGGGGCAGGACCCTGGTCTCCAAACACTTTTTATGGCAATAACTTGCATATAAACCTTTAAAATTAGCACTTTTGATTTTTCACGTTCGTGTCCCATAGATTTTAATGATGTTCGCTTGTTTGCACAAATTTTTTGCCAGTTCACATGATCTGCTGCGAACCGGGGGGGTGTTCGGCTCATCCCTACTCAAGACTACCAGCTGCCTGTACTCATAACAAACAATCATCTAGGCAGGTTGGATGATCTCCTCTATCCTTAGCAATGCCAGCATTTGAAGCCATGAAACTCCTAATTGCCTTTCTCCATTCACTTAGGCAAGAACATCACCTGAAAGCAGCCAGAGAAAAAATCTAGGTAGGTTGTTTGATAGCAAACCTGAAAATTATAAGCAAGGGTTATCTGCTTCTACTCAAACATCGTCATCTGCTCTTGTCAAAGTCAGACAGTTCCGTTGGTAATCACTTTGTGGACTACGAGCACCAAAAACTCAGTCTTTAAAGTGGACTTATCATTACGATCAAGCATTACACGTCACATAGCTTATTTGGGCATGCAGTGTTAACAAGTCTCATGTTTATTTTAAGTCAACAAGCATCTCTTGCTTGCAATAGAAGAAAACTGCTGATTTCTCCTTCCTCATGTGGTCTAAAATCTAGGGGACCTTGGAAACAAGGAATAAGTGTTTAAAAACATCAGAAAGTAGAGAGACAATTGCTTCCAATGACATTAAAAGCAGTATTAAAACACCAAATAAAAAATATAATAATATTATTATTATTATTATTATACAGGATTCATATAGTGCCAACAGTTTGTGCGGAGCTTTACAAATTGGAGGCAGACAGTACAGTTACAATACAATTCAATACAGGAGGAATCAGAGGGCCCTGATCATTAGAGCATTACAATCTAGAAGTGAGGGTCAAGTGATACAAAAGGAAATGACAAACAATCAAAGGGTTAATACGGCACACTCTGGAAGTAGCTATGTACATATAACTGAAAAAGCAGGGGGGGGTTGGAAAGGGGAAGGTTAGGGTCGGGTGAGAAAATGGGAGGGGGAACTTGGTGGTAAATGTTAATGTTTCACAACAAGTTCAGTTTTAGTCCATGTTAGGATGAAAAAATGCTGAGTATGTGGAAGGCAGACAGTCCGTAAAAACTAGAAGGAGCTCTGGAACAACACAAGAGAGAGAAGGACCGTGCCTTCTAAATGCAGAATGTAGATAAAATCCAGCATATAGAACAGTAAGATGGGTTCATCCGCATGTTCCCGGGCCAGTGGAGGGGATCCTGAGTCCTGGATCCTGTGTCCTGGGTCCACTTGTCCAAATGTCATTTGTTATGTTATTTTCTGCACAGTTATGTAAACTTATTTTTATGGTTGGAACTCTGCTTTAAACACAAACAATTGTGTTTGGCATATGCAGAGTGGAGAGTACACACTTCCCTGCATTGGATTATTAGGGTAATGCATAGAGTCTGGATAGGGTTCCCTAACGCCATAATATTTCAGATTTTACTGCATTAATTTTGTACCTAGTTGCAGACTTTAGGCATACTAGAAATGCCCCAAAAAATGGGCATGTGCATCCAGTGTCTCTGCCTTGCTGCTGGGACCCCCCCCCCCCAAGTATACAGCCATTGTCAGCTTTAATTAATCAAAGACGGGATCATTATATACTCAGAAAAGGCGTAGGCAGCTGCAGCTGTCTAAAACCTAGTATACACTATTTTTTTTTTAACCCAGCAGGCTGAAGAAAAAAAAAATGAAGAGCTTGGGAGGAGATCCTGTACTAACTATCTGATGTTAGTACAGTGATCTCCCTGATGAGCTACTGTGTTCTGACAAGGATTGCCCTGATCGGATGAGGATTGGCAGGTCTTTTTCGGTCTGCCCCTCCAGCTGCCGTACACACAAGCAGAATCTATTTCTATTGAACTGGCCAATACCGCCCAATATTCAGATGTGTGTACGACCCTTTTAAAAGGCCATACATTATTCAATTTTTAGATAGATAGACAGATAAAATGTAAGCATACTTACAAACACATGAGATCCTCATTAATATCAAGACACTATCACACATATTCCATTGTTATACTAATACATTAGGCTTCTGTATCTTCCTCTTATGCCCCGTACACACGGTCGGACTATGATCTGACATTCCGACAACAAAATCCTAGGATTTTTTCCGACGGATGTTGGCTCAAACTTGTCTTGCATACACACAGTCACACAAAGTTGTTGGAAAATCCGATCATTCTGAACGCGGTGACGTAAAACACATGTGTCGGGACTATAAACGGGGCAGTGGCCAATAGCTTTCATCTCTTTATTTATCCTGAGCATGCGTGGCACTTTGTGCATCGGATTTGTGTACACACGATCGGAAATTCCGACAACGGATTTTGTTGTCGGAAAATTTTATAGCCTGCTCTCAAACTTTGTGTGTCGGAAAATCCGATGGAAAATGTGTGATGGAGCCTACACATGGTCGGAATTTCTGACAACAAGGTCCTATCACACATTTTCCGAAGGAAAATCCGACTGTGTGTACGGGGCATTAGGCTATTTTTATCCTGATCTTGTCAGTTACAATCTCTGATAAGTGAGGGAAACCATTTTTTGTGTTTTTATTACTAATGGGATAAATGTAATGAGAGAATTTGGTTGCTCAAATAAGAATTATATCTGTAATCAGCAGCTTCATTGTATTTCAACATGCCGTAATGACATTCACAGGGCTCTCATTTTTTTGAAGCAGAACATTGGGACACACACATAAGAAATGTCTATAATTGGTACCCATCACTTTTGCTAACAGCAGTAAAACAGGTATAAGTATCTGCTCTCTCCAGTTAATTCAAACGCATAGCAAGTCTATCTGCAGTCTGTAATAATAAACAGTTGAAGCTGCACCTTTCCTGTAAAAGCTAATAAGCCAAGCAGTCCTGGATTCTCTTGCTCCTCTTTTAAATGAAAGCTGTATACCATGCCATTCATTTTTAATTATTTATGACACTTAAGATCATTGTATATTGTTGAACACAAAGCAAGTGCCAAACTGAAATGCTTTAGAGTACTGCATCAACCAATTACATTCTTTACAAATGTTAATAGATCTTATAAACAGATGAAGAATGAGTATTGTCATCAAAGGGTACATTATACACATGGGGTTAGAGTTCATTTCAAATACAGTAAGGGCCCATTAGAGGTTAGAAAATGTGTGTAACACCCCTCCTGCATTGGGGGTAGAGAAGCGGACTCACTTCCAGCAGGTAGAAGGCTAGCATTTGTCTCAGGGTGGATCCATGGCCACAGTGGAGCACCGCACGACAAGGAAGGGCACTGGTCACTCTTTTGTAGTTTTATTGCTCTGATTTCACAGAGAGAGAGGATTAGGTCTCCAATAACAACTAGAGCTTCCAGACTTCATTAGTCCAAAGGGGTGCCAGGACCCTCCCCTCATGCAGGAATCTTCTGGGCTTTTCCTCCTTGGAAATATATACTCCTCAATGGCGTATGTGCATAGTGGAATGCTTTGAGGGGCCCCTAGACGATGAAATGACTTTGCACCAGCAATGGTGGCTTTAAATGTGGTATCCATTTACACTGGCGGATGCTTTGAATTGATTTGGATTTGTCTGGGAGTTGCTGGATTTCTGGGACATCTCACAATATAAAGTATACAACCCCTGGCAAAATCTATGGAATCACCAGTCCCTGAGGATGTTCCTTCAGTTGTTTATTGTTGTAGAAAAAAAGCAGATCACAGACATGGCCAAAAACTAAAGGCATTTCAAATGGCAACTTTCTGGCTTTAAGAAACACTAAAAGAAATCAAGAAAAATAATTGTACTGGCCGGTAACAGTTAGATTTATAGAACAAGCATAGGGAATAAATTATGGAATCACTAAATTCTGAGGAAAAAATTATGGAATCATGAAAAACAAACAAACAAAATAACACTCCAACACATCACTAGTACTTTGTTGCACCACCTCTGGCTTTTATAACTGCTTGCAGTCTCTGAGGCAATGACTTAAAGTGGTGTTCTGGCTGAAATTATACTTTTTAAATAAAAATACGCCTATAATACACAAGAATAATGTATTCTAGTAAAGTTAGTCTGTAAACTAAGGTCTGTTTTGTTAGTTTATAGCCGTAGTTTGTTATTTTATAAACTTACAGCAGGCCGTGGCCATCTTAAGTGTGGGCATCTGAAGCCAGACTGTATTTCTTCCTCAATCTCATCCTTGCAGATCTCCCACATGCTAAGTGCAGCACAAGCAGTGTAATAGGTTTCAGGTCAGGTTTCCATAGCAACGGCAGTGTCAAAGGAAGTTGCCGCCCCTTCCCAGAAGGCATTGCAAACAGGAAATGATACGATGGGCCACGGCCAGGGAGGAGGAAGTGAAAAATGAATACAGCACATATACAGTAGGTGCTGAGAAAAAAAAATAAAAAAATATCCAATTTGTTTATAGTGCACAGTTTAGTGAGGGATGCTGAAGAGTTGTAAAAGTGGGCGGAACTCCACTTTAATGAGTGATAAACAGTACTCTTCATCAATCTGGCTCCAGCCTTCTCTGATTGCTGTTGCCAAATCATCTTTGCAGGTTGGAGCCTTGTCATGGACCATTTTCTTTAACTTCCACCACAGATTTTCAATTGGATTGACTGTTTGCAGGCCATGACATTGACCTTATGTGTCTTTCTTCAAGGAATTTCACAGTTTTTGCTCTATGGCAAGATGCATTATCATCTTGATAAAAGATTTCATCATCCCCAAACATCCTTTTAATAGATGGGATAAGAAAAGTGTCCAAAATTTCAATGTAAACCTGTGCATTTATTGAAGATTTAATGACAGCCATCTCCCCAGTGCCTTTACCTGACATGCAGCCCCATATCATAATTGACTGTGGAAATTTGCATGTTTTCTTCAGACAGTCGTCTGCATAAATCTCATTGGAACGGCACCAAACAAAAGTTCCAGCATCATCACCTTGCCCAATGCAGATTCGAGATTCATCACTGAATATGACTTTCATCCAATCATCCACAGTCCACGATTGCCTTTCCTTAGCCCATTGTAACCTTGTTTTTTGTGTTTAGGTGTTAGAGATGGCTTTCTTTTAGCTTTTCTGTATGTAAATCCCATTTCCTTTAGGCGGTTTCTTACAGTTCGGTCACAGATGTTGACTCCAGTTTCCTCCCATGTGTTCCTCATTTGTTTTGTTGTACATTTTCTGTTTTCAAGGCATATTGCTTTAAGTTTTCTGTCTTGACGCTTTGATGTCTTCCTTGGTCTACCAGTATGCTTGCCTTTAACCACCTTCCCATGTTGTTTGTATTTGGTCCATGTTTGTTCCAGCCGACTGTGAACAACCAACATCTTGTGCGACACTGCGTGATGATTTACCCTCTTTACCTACATACTAACAAGCAGATTTAATCTGATGCAGGTGTTAGTGTTTGTAATGAAAATTTACAGGGTGATTCCATAATTTTTTCCTCAGAATTGAGTGACTCCATAATTTATTCCCTGTGCTTGTTCTATAAATCTAACTGTTACTGGCCACCACAATTATTTTTCTTTATTTCTTTTAGTGTTTCTTAAAGCCAGAAAGTTGCCATTTGAAATGCCTTTAGTTTTTGGCCATGTCTGTGATCTGCTTTTTTTTCTACAACAATAAACAACTGAAGGAACATCCTCAGGGACTGGTGATTCCATAATTTTTGCCAGGGGTCGTATGACTGACTTCTGATGATGGGTAAAAGCCTTGTGAGCTGCCACACTAACCCTAAATTAACCTAAAATAAACACAGGAGATATAAATATAATCAGCTGCCCGCACTTCCCACACTTCCCCAGATGGTGATAATACAATCTATATAACACACTGTGTAGCGCTGATAAATATGGAAACAATACTATATAAATATATGAATCCAATAAACACTATACATAACATAAATGTCTAAAGCATAACAACATATAAACACTATAAATAAAGTGCTTGTGTTTCGTGATATTGCAATCAGTCCTCAATGAGGTTATTAAACTAAACAGCAACAGTCCAAAGTGCTCATGCTCCGTGACTTTCAATTATTCCTTGATGAGTGTTTAAACTAAACAGCAAAAGTCCATTGTTTAAACACTCATCAAGGATTAATTGAAAGTCACGGAGCACAAGCACTTTATTTTCATATATATGGACTGGTGCTGTTTAGTTTAATAACCTCATTGAGGACTCAGTGCAATATCACGGAGCACGAGCACTTTATTTATAGTTTTATATGTTGTTATGCTTCAGACATTTATGTTATATATAGCATTTATTGGATTCATATACTTATATTGTATTGTTTCCATGTTTATCAGCGCTGCACAGCGTGTTATATAGATTGACTTCTGATGAGACACAGATGGATTTTCACCTAGGGAATGTACTCAAATTTACTATTATCTTTCCTCTAAAGGGTTTTCGGCAGTAGTGACCTTGCTGGTATTATTATCCAGTGCTCAAAGCATCTCTAATTTTAGGAGAGAAAAATTTTGAAGTGAAATGTAGCTGATGGTTGCCTACATCCCTGAATTAGTAGTACATGGAACAGAAACCCTCATAAGGGTTTCTGTTCCACGTACAAATTTTTGGAGAGAATTCTTTGGATTGGATTGAACATGGCATAGTACCTTATCAGGCACTTCCATGCTACTGTTGCCCACTGGTTATCTGCTGCCATATCTTTTCCACCCATGAATAATATCATGGCTGCTCATGGTTATATTCAAAAATATAAGGTCTTGAGGAAGCAAGGATTGTGAAACACATCAACCTTTTTTGATCTCTTGCTGTAACTATGGACATAATAGAAATTGAGTAGTCTTCTCTGGTTGAACTTGCTGGTTCTACGGGATCGAAATGTGGAATTTAATCTCATATGTGTTTTTTATATTTATAATAAATAAGAATGCCCTCTTTGTACCAGTAAAGTCTATATTTGATTTGATTTAGATATATTTATCTAGGGGATGTGGTACATTATTTACAGCCATTTTTTTTATACTAATACACTCCTCAATCAGACAGGGCAGCTAAAATGATCCTGTGCTAAGCCCCATAGGACTCCTACACAGTACAACACTTTGCACACAGCTTTCCCTGACTGCAGCCTGGGGGAGAGAGTTCATCAGGCCATTCCCCAAGCTTTTATAGCCTCCCTCAGCATGCACCACTGAAAGAGTGTAGTGGGAGCCAGAGAAGACACAAATGCTCAATAGCAAAACGTTGATTTTGTCCAATAGCTTTAGCTATAAGTGTGAGGGACACTTACTGTAGTGGCAACAGTAGGGTACTGCAGCAATCCTGAAACAAAGGGGAGATCCTAAATGGGAAACTAGTAATTGTCCTAGGTAAACTACTACCCAGGAAACGTAAATTTAGATACCAACTAAAATACAGAGTGGCAATATTTATAGCTGCAGAGCATGTATACCAGCTTTGTTTTGTTTCGTAAATAGGTGGAATCTGCTGTTTAACAAAGTATGTGAGTGGGTAGGTGATTCTATAGAACAACGTTTATCAAACTTGTATATATGTAAAGTTACCTACTGAACAAGCACTACTAATGGGACTTAACAGGTTTGGGAAGTACTGATGAAAAGTAAAAAACCTGTGAGACATCAAGCTGCAAGATATGTTATGGTTTGGAGAGGAGGCAGCGACACAAATTATTGAAGATAAACCTTATTACTTGGAATTTTAAGGGAGATAGAAGAAAATGGGCTGCCAGAATATGTGTCTAGCCAAAATTGAAATATAATTTGTGGTTATGGCTTTAAAATAATCTGGAAGGTTACATGTTTCTAAGATCAAGTAAGTTAAATCTAATCACAGGTTTTAAACTCAACAAAAATTTGCGAGGGATTACTGTACTTCGGATTGAACAAGCAGGAAATAAATAGTACCCCTCAATACATCCTTCTGCCAAGTGTCTCTTTCATTAACTGGTCATGTCCCATGTCCTTGGACTGCTTGCAATTAAGATACAAATCGATTAGTGCTTATTTTACTCAACTCACTTATACAGCTTATTCTCTGCATGAAGTGAAAGTGAATAGACCAGTTAGCTGTCTATAGTCAGCATCACAGAAGGCGGTTTGTGGCATGAACCTACCTAATGTATTGCATCAGTATTCTGAGACTGCTGTGATGGCATTATTGGGTTGCAGTATCGGCTGATTTGGTTATAAAACTGGAGATTTAAAATCATAACTAATTCAGCAAGTAAATCCTAAAAGCAATCAAAGAGATGGGGTTGAAGAGATATTTGTTCTTTAGAGCTTGGAACCTGATTTCAGATGGGCAATACAGAACACATAGAGGACTTTGTGCATGAGGATCTCTACTATGGTAATACTGTGTAAGGAATATAACTGAGCTTGTGCATGACTTGAGTTATTTCAGAATTCTTCATTTTCTTATTTTTTCCCTTTCGTATTACTGTATGCTCAGATGTGTAACATGGAACAGGAAGAGAGTATGGCTTTAGCCTGAAAACAACAAACTTGAATTCATGCAGAAATTATATATTTATTTTTGTTATGTAAAATAGTGACAATATAGACTACATAAAATCTTGATCCTAAACTGCTTAGGGTTTGTTTACCAAAAGCACAAAGGCGTATGTCTGGGAAAATGAAATAAAAAAACAAATGTATTTAGTACATCTTTCCAATACATTCACATTACTCAGTGTTTTATCCATTTAAAATGCTGTGAGTTCATAAAAATATCTGCTGACCCTGTCAGAAATCCAGTGAGTTCCTAACTATCCATGGACTCTGCCTTTGATGGAGTAAAATTCCAAGCAATGTTATCAGCCCTTCATGGTTTTCTGTGTGGACAATAGAGAACACATACCTTGTGTTATATAGATGAGGGGAGGTGTTCTGTAGTCAAGAGAACTGGGTAGGGCTGACAACATTCCTTGGGATTTCAGTGCAGAAAATGTCATTGTTTGTCAGCTCACTGCAGGAATTTAGGAGCACAATTATTTAGTAGCATTCCAACAGGTATTTTTCTATACTTGCAGTGTTTTTAAAGACATGGTAGATACAGGTGCAGCTGATAAAGTTAACCAGTTTGGTAAATTGTCAATTGTTCTCCACACTTTTCAGTGCAACTAAAGCCCGGTACACACATTCAGTTTTTTTCGTTCAGCCAACTGAACTAAGAGATTGATGTACTAACTAAGAAATGTTAGTGCAGTGATCTCTCCTGTTGTGCCTTTGTGTTATGACAGGCATGCCCCCCTGCCATTGGCTGCAAGCGTTGATCAGATGCTGGTTTCCTAGGCACATCCCTTCAATAAGGGCCCTTTCACACTGGGGCGGGCGTCGGCGGTAAAGCGCCGCTATTGTACAGTAAGTGGCGCTTTACCGTCAGTATGCGGCCGCTAGCGGGGCAGTGCTTTCATTCCAGTGTGAAAGCCCTCGGGGCTTTCACACTGGAATGAAAGCAGCGGCACTTTCGGGTCGGTTTGCAGGCGCTATTATTAGCGCAATAGCGCTTGCAAACCGCCCCAGTGTGAAAGGACCCTAAAAGTCAGTCCTTAGACTGGCTTCTGTCAGAAGAACAACTATACACATAATCTAAATGTCAGCTGGTTCAGCAGGAACCATGTGTACCCAGCTTAAGGGAACAGAGGTGTGAATATTAAGCATTTATTTAGGATATTGTTTCAGGGGCCTATTCACACCAGTGGGAGTGTATTATGATTTGTATAACATGCTCCCGCTGGTGTAGGGGCTGCGAGATGCATTGTGTTACAAACAATTACAATGTTTACCTTTTTGTTTCTTTTTTAAACTTTATTGAAATGACACAAATGTCATTTAATTCATCTATATGTATCACAGTACAATCCGTTGTAACACACTGTGCTGTAATTGGACATAAAGTAAATTGCTTTGTCTATGCATTGGAACTGCATTGGGCAATGATGACTAATGCAGCTCAATGGCGCTGGTGAGTCCAAAATGATGCACAGTTGTTTATATGCCATTTCCTTCGAACAGATACCGTATATATCAGCGTATAACACGCACTTTTTCCGCTTAAAATCAGGGGAAAATCCCCCGTGATCCCCCACCAATTCTGAGCCTTTTGGCGGCTTTCGCCCACTCTCAGCGGCTCTTGGCGGCTTTCGGCCGTTCTTGGTGGCTTTCGGCCATTCTCGGCGGCTTTCGGCCATTCTCGGCAGCTTTCGGCCGTTCTCGGCGGCTTTCGGCCCCTTTCTGCCATTCTCGGTGGCTCTCGCAGTCCTACGTGAGCCGCCGAAAGCCGTGTGTGTCCGAAGGCCGCCGAGAATGGCCAAAAGCCGCCAAGAGTGGCCGAGAGCCACCGAGAGAGGTTGAGAGAGGCTGAGAGCCGCTGAGAGAAGCCAAGAATGGTGGCACAGATGGACACTGACAAGGATGCAATGGGGGACAAGGTACAGATGGACACTGACAAGGCTGCAATGGGGGACAAGGTACAGATGGACACTGACAAGGCTGCCATGGGGGACAAGGTACAGATGGACACTGACAAGGCTGCAATGGGGGACAAGGTACAGATGGACACTGACAAGGCTGCAATGGGGGACAATGGTACAGATGGACACTGACAAGGCTGCAATGAGGGACAAGGTACAGCTGGACACTGACAAGGCTACACTGACACTGACAAGGCTGCAGATGGACACTGATGAGGCTGCATTGATGGGCATTTAAATATAAGTTTTTTTCCTTAAACTTCCCTCCTAAAAGTTTTTTTCCTTAAAATTCCCTCCTAAACTTGGGGTGCGTGTTAAACATCGGCGCGTGTTATACGCTGATAAATACGGTAATTATCAGAACCCTAACCGAGAGATTATTATAAAAAGATCAATACATTTGTAAACACCAACTGTTTTTATTACTCTTGAGCTTAATAGCTAAGGTGACAAGCAGTAACCTCATAGTGAGGTAATTATTTCCTTTGTTCTTTTAATTTATTAGTCACATATAATTAGCTAAGTGTGATGTGAATTAGCTGTTTCCAATGTCATACCAGTAATTAGCTTATTTAGCATGGAAGCACCAGTGGCAATAAGGATGTTCAAAGTGCTATTATGTGGCAAGCAATGGATTGTACTTCTGACACCATGGTGCAGGACATGTGCACATAGACACTAAGTTGCAAGGGCAATTTTATTTTAATTATTTATTTATTTATTTAGCAGGAAAATCCAAAGTCCAGTAATGAGCTGTGTTAGCTTGAACACAGTTTTTATAATGGTCTTTACAATCCAGTTCAGTTGGAACCTTTCAGGGAAGTAACAGCAGTTTCATCAACCATGAGGATGAATACTTTCAAAGACAGTCCAAAGTTGTGGCATGCAAAGTTCTTTAACTGGTATTTATCCAACTCAGTTAGGTGCAGCCAGGTTGTAAAACCTGTTTGAATATGGTACAAATGTTGGCTTTGGATTGTGTTACCTGAGCTATGGCATCGTCAGGGACTTCACACTTGACCCACTCATGTAGAGCTTTCCATATTCTATTCTCATTTCACTGTTGGTCCGGTCACCAGGGGAGCACACAAACACACATTTCCTGGCTTGCAAAGGCTCATATAATCTCACTGAACAAGTAGTGTCTTTGCTCCATAATTGTCTCCTCATAAATCAACTGGGGCATCACACCATGCCTATAGAATAACATGGATTGGTTTATTTTTCTTGTAAAGCCAACATGCCCAAAATGGCAGATGACTGCCATGCTGACAGTGATTCCTGCACTTCTCAGCTGTACACAGTCTAAGCTCCATTCTCAAAGGTGAACTCAGATTAGTCAGATTCCTGGGCACTTGTAGAAGCCACAAACAAAAACCTGTTAATCAATTAGGCCTGCAAAGAATGTTTGACGGCCCTTTATACTTGCATTAATCAATCATATTTTAGTTAACTATAATCACATTTGTGACATACGTGGCTGCTTTTTGCTTAGCATGTGCACTACAATTAAAGAATAGCATTAGGAAAATTGACACTCAAGGTACATTTTTTTAGCTCTTTTACTGCATAAAAGCAATTGCCAACATTATGTATTTTGTCAAAGTATGACTTGACATAAAGGTCTTGCATGTCCTCGAAACATGACATTTATGATTGCTGTTAAGCTGTAAAAGAGCTAAAGAATTTACATGAAATGCTGGCCTTTCCTTATACAATGTTCTAAGCATTACAAGCACCGACTGTGCAACCCTGAAACTACAAGGTGATTTGTGTGCAGAATGGACTTTACATTTCTATTACCAAAAAAATCCAAAACAGTCTAGGGGGGCCTTTTTAAAGGCTTTTGCAAGTTAAATTGGATGGGGTTCAGGGAAGTGTGTGATACTCCAAGAAACAAACAGGAACAAAGAGGGCACGCTCCTTTGTAGCAGCTTCTTCACCCAGTCCCCTTACTAGCAGGGAATGACGTTAACAGCACTGGGGCACCTTTATTAGTGTCTCAGACCAGGCAAGTCTCATGCCGCGCACACACGACCAGACTTTACGGCAGACTTTGTCTGGCGGACTTTTTGACTGACTTTCCGAATGAACGGACTTGCCTACACACGATCAACCAAAGTGAACAGGCTGGACACTCAGCAGGATGGCCAGGAAGGGCAGGGAGCTCTCCTGGCTGGGAACCTATCCTCCAGGGAAAATAACCACTCTCTCTGTGGTTCCAAATTATTTATACATACTCCAACTTCCCTTTGGGCACACCTCCCCAGGGATTGGCCGGAGCTGCATAAATATTCAGGCTGTTTGTTTGACTCTCCCACCGACTAGATTCTGGAAATCGCCAGAAAACAGGGGGAAGCTATCAAACCTGCAGCCCATAGATCACAGGGAAGCCCAAAGCAATTTATACATGACTCAACTGATAACAAGAGAGCCAAAGAACTAAATTTGCCTTACCAGACTTAGCAGCCTAACTAGGAGGGTGCTGCAATAATAAAAAAAATAGTAATCATAATAATCAGCAATGAACATTACAGACTGAATTTTAGTAAATGCAATTATAGCGTGACAAAAAGCATCTGAGAAGTCCTCTACAGGTGGAGAACAGGAGCTGAAACCATCTTTCACCCATATCATTCACATTCATGTAACAGGGAGTCAGTGCTTGTGTGCAGGAGGTCACCGTTTTGTTGAAATGCAATTATAGCTTGTTGTTCTAAATTAGAATCTATGTAGAAATATTTTCATGCAGTCTCTGACATTTTTTACATTGCTACCCAATGCCATTTGTTTTGAAAAGAGCATAGTTGGTGAGGCTGAATAAAGATACCAGTCCATTTAGTTCAAACTCACAGTGTGTGTATGGGTGCATAATTACTATTTTCCATATCCCTGTATATTGCGTTCACTAAGAAATGCATCTAGAAGTTTTTTGAATATTTTTTTTTAATATTTTCCAAACTCCCCACTGACACCACCAACTGTGGAAAGTTCCACATCCTTACTGCTCTAACAGTAAAGAACCCCTTAAACAGTTTGTAATTAAACCGTTTCTTGTCCAACTTCATTGTGTGGATATAGACAAAAATAATTCTGCGCTGCCAAGATATAGAATGAGCAGCTAACACAACCAGCAAGGGAAACAACAGTAAGATATAAAATAAGTGTAGCGTTATAAAAAATAATATATAGAAAAGTCCAATGTCATAAACATTAAACCGGCAGTCCAAAGTAGACCTGACAAAGAAGAGACTTTCTGAGGAATGGGACGGAAAAATCTTCAGAAGCTAGACACTTCAAATTCATGTATCATCTGGAGTGAAAATATACACAACACCACCAATAATGAAGAGGCTTACCAGATTGAGTGGACCCGCCAGGGCATACGCCAAGAGGGGTCAGATAGGCTTAGGTGGTGAGTGTCTGCAGACAGCCTGGAGGAGCGATGAAGTGGCTCTCACGTTGCTGTGTCAACCAAACGGATGTCTGAACCGAGGAGTGTGGAACAGCCGACACGTAGACCGGGTCCCCCGGAACGGTGTTGAAAACCAAATGGTGGTGGTGAAAAGTGGGGGCCCCACTGTCGCCACTTTTATTACAGTGCTGTCTTTTAATGGATCTGCATGTGAGTGTATACCCATTTTAATAAAATTCTCAGTTTTATAAAGATTTACACTATTTGGCCCTTTTTTTTCTTTGCCTGTTTTTCACCACCACCATTTGGTTTTCAACACCGCTCCGAGGGACCCGAACTACGTGTCGGCTGTTCCACACTCCTCGGTTCAGACATCCGTTTGGTTGACACAGCAACGTGAGAGCCACTTCATCGCTCCTCCAGGCCGTCTGCAGACACTCACCACCTAAGCCTATCTGACCCCTCTTGGCGTATGCCCTGGCGGGTCCACTCAGTCTGGTAAGCCTCTTCATTATTGGTGGTGTTGTGTATATTTTCACTCCAGATGATACATGAATTTGAAGTGTCTAGCTTCTGAAGATTTTTCCATCCCATTCCTCAGGAAGTCTCTTCTTTGTCAGGTCTACTTTGGACTGTCGGTTTAATGTTTATGACATTGGACTTTTCTATATATTATTTTTTATAGCGCTACACTTATTTTATATCCAACTTCATTGTGTGGCTGTGTGGCTTTTTTAGAGACTTAACCCCTTGGTGCTGCCACCTTCGTGGCCCTTTAAGGGGTTTCAAATGCTGGGAGGCAGGGATGGGGTTTATGATCATGTGACCGCCGTGACTGGCTGCCAAGGCAGTCACATCACTGGAAAGTTCCCGATTGCGAAAAAGGTGATCAGGAGCTTCCCCTTAGTCACTGGTAACTGCGCCAGGAGTGCACAGGAAGTGTGCTCTCGGCACAGCTGTGTTTGCAATCTGGTATGCAAATCTGGAATCTCTCTGTGCCAAGGCCCCATGCACCAAGAGGTTAACATTAATCGGTTTCCTTCCAGTGCTAGAGTCACCACTCAGACTTATAAACTGGTATCATGCCCCCTCTTAACTAAACCAATTACACTGGCGGTTAGTGGAAACAATCCACCTAGCTGCTGTATACAACACATTATCCAATACACAGCATTATACAACAATAACAACTAGTATTAACAAAGCGCTATAGCAATAAAAGTGCATTATGTGATATTAATTACGTGCAAATAAATTTTATGCACGTGCCTTATTAAAGTGAATGTTCAAACGCCTTTGCAATAAAGTTCCTCGCACAAGGTAATGTGCACCACAATTCACAGCATGAATCTTTAGTAAATCACTCCACCAATGTGCCTCCACGAACGCTCAGGAAAACTCACCAAAGAGCCATGACCTCCCAATTTGGAGTAGGTCAATATGCACCTTATTCCCTCAGGGATCAAACATCCATGGGTTATCCTAATTCTTCAAAATAAAACTTAATTGCGCTAGCAGTGATAATATAATTAAAAAGTGTTTAGGAAACACGATATATGCATGTAAATCCCAATCAAAAAATAACAATAAGTGCATAAACCTTATAACAAAAAAATAGTTATGTGCTAAAAATCGATAATCAGGCATCAACACCACCTATAATCTGTCCATAAAAGAATGATTCCAATAAAAATAAAAGTCCGTTTGATTTGTCTAGTCACCAAGCCATAAGGACTAATAGATCGAAGTAATTTCTATCGGACGTGCATTGATTGCAGAGAGAGAGTAATAGGTGTGCGCTTACCCCTATTGTTGGACCTCCTCTGTGGCAAGGTCTTACGAGCTTGCAGATTTAGCCCTCTGCAGGGACCAAATGTTAGTAACCAGGTCTTGACAGCGTACACCGCAGACTTCAGGATGGTCAGGATAGTCCAACTGCTCCAGCATCAGAGGGGGGACCCAAGAATGGAAAGGCCCATGGACAAAAAAGACATAAGGAAAAAAGAAGAAGCTCCTATGGTGTAATATCGTTGGGGTTTTATTGGATAAACCACAAATGAACATTTAAAAAATCTCGTAAAATATTCATAAAAAGCCGGCATAAACAAAGGCAGAACGCCCGTGCAAAGTAAACCTTCAGAACACGTGATGGCAAGCACTGCGAGGCCACGCAGTGCTTGCCATCACGTGTTCTGAAGGTTTACTTTGCATGGGCGTTCTGCCTTTGTTTATGCCGGCTTTTTATGAATATTTTACGAGATTTTTTAAATGTTCATTTGTGGTTTATCCAATAAAACCCCAACGATATTACACCATAGGAGCTTCTTCTTTTTTCCTTATGTCTTTTTTGTCCATGGGCCTTTCCATTCTTGGGTCCCCCCTCTGATGCTGGAGCAGTTGGACTATCCTGACCATCCTGAAGTCTGCGGTGTACGCTGTCAAGACCTGGTTACTAACATTTGGTCCCTGCAGAGGGCTAAATCTGCAAGCTCGTAAGACCTTGCCACAGAGGAGGTCCAACAATAGGGGTAAGCGCACACCTATTACTCTCTCTCTGCAATCAATGCACGTCCGATAGAAATTACTTTGATCTATTAGTCCTTATGGCTTGGTGACTAGACAAATCAAACGGACTTTTATTTTTATTGGAATCATTCTTTTATGGACAGATTATAGGTGGTGTTGATGCCTGATTATCGATTTTTAGCACATAACTATTTTTTTGTTATAAGGTTTATGCACTTATTGTTATTTTTTGATTGGGATTTACATGCATATATCGTGTTTCCTAAACACTTTTTAATTATATTATCACTGCTAGCGCAATTAAGTTTTATTTTGTATGTCTATCACTTCATGGATATTTGAAGTTTTTTTTGCTGCTGCAATCTTTGTGAATACACATTATACATTATTTTCACGTATTGCTCACTAGCGCAGGTTGACCCCACCAGTTTTTATCCTAATTCTTCATCTTAGTCTCTCCAAGAATATGCAAACCAGAGGGAAGCCAGAAGAAAGAAGAGCGCTAATAGTATACAACCCTTTA
Organism: Aquarana catesbeiana; assembly: GCF_042186555.1. Classification (NCBI taxonomy): domain Eukaryota; kingdom Metazoa; phylum Chordata; class Amphibia; order Anura; family Ranidae; genus Aquarana; species Aquarana catesbeiana. The sequence continues at coordinate 374,044,386 of NC_133325.1, forward strand.
TTAAAATTACATTTTACACCACAAAAGCAAGGATTAATGTGCTTACATTAAAGTGTGCATTCTGCCATGCACTTGGGTTATCACGCTTTATAGTGTGGCGGTCCAGCTCCAATATTCCTAGTGAAGCATGGCTTCTTTTCCCTGTTCAACCTGGGTGTATTTCACCACTTTGGGGTTCCGGCAGAATGACGTCAGTTTCTGTAGCTCCACCTCGATGTATGTTTCGTCATGATGACGATCTCAGGAGGCGTTACAGGAAGATCCATTTATAGCTCTTACTTACATGTCCCCTCTTTACTTTCTTTTCTCTAGGATGAATATGTTTAATGATTGCAGTTGTTCCCCATAAATGAGGTCCTCCAGGCCTCTTTTAGCTTTTTTGCCCTTCTCTAGACTCTCTGCAGTTTAACATATAACTTATTCTCGATGCCTTGTTTATAAGACAACCTTGGGAAAGTACTTGAAGACATAAAAACATATCTGGCTAGGTTGTTCTGGAGTTGCTTTTCTGGCATAAAAGAATCACAGTACTCTACTTGAAATTATGACTCCTTATAACCAGATCTCATAGTCCTGCTCCATTTTACAAGAACTACTGAGTAGCTATGTTTGCTAAAAAAAAAAAAAAGCTTAGGAAATGGCACAATTTTGCATTTGAAATAGTTGCACAAACCATATGGTTACGCATAGAGAGTGATTAGTACTGTCAGTGTTCATACATACCAGATCATTATCTAATCTGAGACTTTCTGTGGGTTGAGAATCGGATGACACAATTATCAATGTTGGAAATGTGGCTTGTACATAGTTCAATGTAACAGACACAGATGTGAGGGATTATATATTCCATTAGACATGACAAAACTGCTCTGTAGGGTGGTATTTAGATCTGAAAACAGACCAAAGCATATTTATTAAAGAAAAGTAAAAGGGTTTTCAGCCTGAGCACTGAACAGAAAATAATTAGCCGACATATCTATTATTAGGTGAAGAGTTGGAAACTACTGTTGTTTGGGAAAAACGACAGAAAATTGAGCTGTAAATCAGAAATCTACCTGCTGTGTAGCTCTCAACGGGCAGGAGAATATGGCCATGGGAGCCCTAATTACATTTCACGTCTTCATCGAAACTGCTTCTTGGGGGTGTGTGACTAAACGCCCGCCTTACAGACTGTTGCATGCAAATTGCAAATTGAAAGATCACATTGTACATTGTGACACTGTTCCATATCTGGAGCCTCAGTTATAGTGCAAGCCTTGTTCCTTTTTTCTCAGACTGGTTTCATAAATATCACAGATAATGCTTTGCAGTGCCAAGGGACTACCATGGGGATTTCTGTGCTGTCACATCCATGCTGCGCTGTGGCAGATGTAACAGAAGCAGCAGGGCATAGATGATTCAAGAAGAGGAAAAATGAAGTATGCATGTGAGTGTGAATCAGAGGCTGGATAGAAGGGGGTATTATAGCGAACATCATTTTTCCATCAAAACTGCGGCTATCATAAGCGTGCTGACTTAACTGCAAGACAGAGGCATGAATAGACTAATCTTGCTATACACGTCTCTCGAGCAAGTCAGCATTGCTTGGGAGAATGCAAAACTTTTTCAGTAGAAGGACCAGAGACAGACAGAAACAGGAATGGAAAAGTTGTTAGTGAAATTTGGCTTACTTAATGAGGCATAGTGCAGCAAGCAGAGGTAATTACAGTAACACTAATACCCAAGTCAGAATTTGTCTTTCTCTGAGCTGACTTTAGTTTGCTGAATCTGATTAGGTGTTCTGGCTTATTCACTAAAATATCAATGCTCTTTGCACAATGAAGGAAAATAAGAACATAAGGCAATGGGAACATTGGCTCAGCAATCGTAAATGTTTTACATTTAATAAATAACAAGCACTTTTAATGATCCCCTTACTAATTATTGTTGTAGTTATGGGCAATGCACCATGTGTCAAGCATGCATATGTCTGCATTTTATGCCACAAACTGTATAACATACTTTATCTACAGTAATAATAACACAACAGAAATGTGGGCGGCACAGTGGTGCAGTGGTAGCACTCTCACCTAGCAGTAAGAAGGGTCACTGGTTCGAATCCCAACCAAGACACTACCTGCTTGGAGTTTGCATGTTCTCCCTGTGCCTGCGTGGGTTTCCTCCGGGTACTCCGGTTTCCTCCCACATTCCAAAGACATGCTGGTAGGTTAATTGGATCCTGTCTAAATTGTCCCTAGTATGTATGAATGTGAGTTAGGGACCTTAGATTGTAAGCCCCTTGAGGGTAGGGACTGATGTGAATGTACAATGTATATGTAAAGCGCTGCGTAAATTGACGGCGCTATATAAGTACCTGAAATAAAATAAATAAATAATAAATGCTGTACTGGGTTCATAGCACTGGTCTTCTTTATGTCACTAATGTTGTGCTAAATGGTGGGAGTGCACGGGCCCATGATTAAACAAAGAAAAATAGCAATCAGCAAAATACCTCTGTTAAATAACAACAATTAGACACCAATGTTAAATAACTGAAAGCTACAAGTCAGCTTCGCCCTGTGCCCTCATCTTAAGTTAATTAGATGTTCTTCTTAGTGTATGCAAACCACAATGAACTTCTCTTAAAGGATAAGTTCACTTAAAAAAAAAAAAATGGTAAATGCACATTTTTTTGCAGGTAAAAAAATATGCATTTACTACTTTTTTGTAGGGGCCTAGAAAGCATTGCACCTGCGATCAGCAGATCATGGGTGCTATACAGGTCTCCTATAGACTGTCAGTGTAAGCTTCCTGTCTGTACATCATATGGGACCCAAAGAACACCATCCCCACAGTGAAACATGGTGATGACAGCATCATGCTGTGGGGATGTTTTTCAGCAGTCGGGGCTGGAAAACTGGTTAAGGTTGAGGAAAGTTGGATGGTGCTAAATACAGGGATATTCTTGAACAAAACCTGTACCACTCTTATGCCCTGTACAACAGTCAGATTTTCCGACGGAAAATGTGTGATAGGACCTTGTTGTCAGAAATGCCCACCGTGTGTGGGCTCCGTCACACATTTTCCATCAGAATTTCCAACACACAAAGTTTGAGAACTTGCTATAAAATTTTCCGACAACAAAATCCGTTGTCTGAAATTCCGATTGTGTGTACACAAATCCGACGCACAAAGTGCCACCCATGCTCAGAATAAATTAAGAGACAAAAGCTATTGGCTACTGCCCAGTTTATAGTCCTGACGTACGTGTTTTATGTCACCGCATTTAGAACGATCGGATTTTCCGACAACTTTGTGTGACCGTGTGTATGCAAGACAAGTTTAAGCCAACATCCGTCGGAAAAAATCCATGGATTTTGTTGTCGGAATGTCCGATCAATGTCCGACCATGTGTATAGGGCATTAGTGTGATTTGAGGCTGGAACAGAGGTTCACCTTCCACAAGGCCAATGACCCCAAACACACTGTTAAAGCAACACTTGAGTGGTTTAAGAGGAAACATGTAAATGTGTTGGAATGGCCTAGTCAAAGCCCAGACCTCAATCCAATCGAAAATCTGTGGTCAGACTTAAAGATTGCTTTTCACAAGTGCAAACCATCCAACTTGAATGAGCTAGAGCAGTTTTGCAAGAAGGAATGGGCAAAAATCCCAGTGACTTAAAGCTGTGATAGCCGCAAAAGGTGCAATATAAAGTATTGACTTTAGGGGGGTAAATAGTTATGCCCATTGACTTTTTCTGTTATTTTGTCCTATTTGTTGTTTGCTTCACAATAAAAAAAAAAAATCTTCAAATTTGTGGGCATGTTCTGTAAATTGAATGATGCAAATCCTCAAACAATCCATGTTAATTCCGGGTTGTAAGGGCAACAAAATACAAAAAATGCCAAGGGGGTGAATACTTTTGCAAGGCACTGTACATTGACCCCTTTTGAAAGCCTCCGCAGAGCAAGATCCCAGCAAGATTAATATCTTTACTTTACTCATCGATCATTTCCTTTAAGAAGCCCCCAGTGAAATCATACTATCTCCAATGGGAAAAGGATTTGGGAAAACAATCAGATCCAGAGGACTGGCAGATTATGACAATAACTCCTTACTAAGAACTAAGAAGGTGTTCTATAGATGGTACTATACACCAGCTAGGCTAGCTCGCTTCATATCTTCCTATCATCATCCTATCATCATGGGCCATAGGGAATTATGGCCCATATTTGGTGGGCTTGTCCTAAGGTATGAAGACTGTGGGTCAGGGTTTACACCCTTCTTGGTAATATGTTTCCTTCCAATCTTAAAAGAGACCCCTATAAGGCCCTTCTTTGTAAACCCATTCTAGAATGCCTTTGTCGGGAACGCCAGTTGGCTCTGCACCTATTTAATGTAACTAATTTGACCATTACGAGGCATGGAAAATCCCCATGCTTAGCCTTGAAGCAGTTCAAAAACACATAAATGACATCATGATCAATGAGAAACTGATGGCCCTTGCCTCGGACACTCACAATACATTTTGTAGTGTTTGGCAGCCATAGTTAACCACTTCCTGACCGCCTCACAACGATATACATCGGCAGAAGGGCACGTACAGGCAGAATCACGTACCTGTACGTTGTCCTTTAAGAGGCGGCTTGCGTGCACCCGCCGGGAGCTTTATGAGTGTGATCGTGGGTCCCACGGACATCGAGTCCGCGGGGATACCCGTGTTCGTCTCACGGAGAGGAAGAACGGGGAAATGCTAATGTAAACAAGCATTTCCCCATTCTGCCTAGTGACACTGTCACTGATCACCACTCCCTGTAATCGGGAGCGGTGGTCAGTGTTGTGTCACACACAGCCCCTCCCCCCACAGTTAGAATCACTCCCTAGGACACACTTAACCCCTACAGCGCCACCTAGTGGTTAACCCCTTCACCGCCAGTCACATTTACATAGTAATCAATGCATTTTTAGTTGCACTGATCACTGTATAAATGTGAGTGGTCCCAAAATCGCGCCAAATGTGATCCGATCTGTCCACCATAAGGTCACAGTCACGATAAAAATCGCTGATCGCTGCCATTACTAATAAAAAAATTATTAATAAAAGTGCCATAAAACTATCCCCTATTTTGTAGACGCTATAACTTTTGCGCAAACCAATCAATAAACGATTATTGCGATTTTTTTACCAAAAATATGTAGAAGAATATGTATTGGCCTAAACTGAGGTAAAAAAATGTTTTTTTATATATTTTTGGGGGATATTTATTATAGCAAAAAGTAAAAAATAATGCGTTTTTTCAAAATTGACGCTATTTTTTTGTTTATAGCGCAAAAAATAAAAAACGCAGAGGTGATCAAATACCACCAAAAGAAATTTATATTTGTGGGAAAAAAAGGACGTCAATTTTGTTTGGGAGCCACGTCGCACGACCGTGCAATTGTTAGTTAAAGTGACACAGTGCCGAATAGCAAAAAGTGCTCTGGTCTTTGGCCAGCTAAATGGTTCGGGGCTTAAGTGGTTAACATGCAACCAACCCTCCAGGTTCATTAACATACTTCTTTCAATTTAACGGTCTCCCGATGCACCCTCGTTGGACTCCCCTTTCTTTCTCCCATTTCTCTTTTCTCTCTTTTTTCCTCTTGCTTCCCACCTTCTGTTTAAACACTCTTCTCTTTCTGTATAATTGTCTCTCTGACACACCTGGTTTCCAGGGGTGGGTCTAGTGAAGATAGTTACAGGGATAAAAAAAATTTGCAACTAGTATACAGTTTATATATGTACGTATCACTTTTTTATCACTTGGGGTCTCCAAGTTTTTGCTCATCATATGGTATAGTTCGAGTAATGTTCCAGTGCCCGGCTGTGGAGGCACAGCCGGGTGCCCACAGTTAAAATGCTGGCGCCGCCGAGCTGAGGGAGAGATGAGCGGGGCTTCATTCCCCCGCATCGCTGGACCCTGGGACAGGTAAGTGTCCGATTGTTAAAAGTCAGCAGCTGCAGTATTTGTAGCTGCTGACTTTTCATTTTTTTTTTTTTAAGCGGAACTCCACTTTAAGTGGTTAATAAAAACGCATCTATTTAAGCTATTGCGTTTTCTTTTTGCTCTGAGCAACTTCAGAGAAGCAGTTTCCAGTGAGGAGATACAGAGGATCAAAGATAAAGGGGTGTTTCCTTTCAGGGTTATTAAAGACCACTAAACCAGAAGCGTGATTTGACCTGAGGGGTCTTTTCCTAAGGTGAGCGGACAATTCACCTGGAGGTGGCGGTGGTGGTTTCTATCACTGAATTTTTACTGCTATGTGGTACATATTGGAGCAAGGTGTCTAAGGAAGGATCCTAGATTCATTATCATTTTGTGGGATGTTTTCACTTTTATCACATATTTACTTGTGTGTAATTTATTATCATTTACGTTTAATAATAATTTTCATGCTGCTGAAGTATCAGCAGTGGTAGGCTTTATATGTGTCAGCTAAGCAGTAGTTTTTTTGGATTTATGCACAGGTTGAATTAGCACACTATTCTTTTGAATGTGTTAAAATTTATGTTGGTGTGAGATCACTATCTAATGGTGCAGCTGTTATAGTTATACATTTTTTGGATTCTTGCATAGCAATGCTCAAGTATTCCATACTTTTTTCTTTTTTTTTTTTTTTTTTAATGAATGCAACCAAAACATCTAAGGACTGGTAAGCTGCAATATATTACATTTTTAAGCTCATCTTTCAGTAACTTGATTGACGAAACAAATGAACAATATAAGTATAATGGAAGCACAGAAATGCTAGAGCACCAAGCGATGTATATATTCATTTATATAAAACATTATTATTTCATACCTATCTCAAAACATCTTGACTTCTGTTATTGAATATTCCTCCTCCTCCTACTGAAGTTTAAAAGCTGGGCCCATTCGGAATGAGCTGTAAAATCCCTCTAAAGCTATTACAGGAGCTGACATTATGATAAAAATCCTCTATAAATTCATCAAGAAAGGCTGAGATGTTGGATAACAGCAAAAAAGGAGTTATTTTATGACTAGCTTTGACATATTACTACTGTAGAATATTTGATTGTGTGGGAAAATATTTTACTTTGGCTTTCATGGGTTCATTGCTTCAACACAATTAAGAATGTAACATTTACCAAATAAATATATAGTGGAATTGCTGAGAAGTGCCAGCTAGTTCTATGTATGCAATTTGAAAAAGAGAAAGAGACAATGAAAATAATTCATTTTTTATTTTCTGAAAAAAAAAAAAAAATAAGAAGTCTGGTCAACTTTTTCCCTCCAGTTTCTTTTTTCTAAAAATTGACAGAAAAGGCAGCTGTAAATGTTATCACATTATGTAACCCTAAAACACATATACGCATGTTTATTCTATATATTTCCAGTGCACATTTATACTGTATATATATATATATTGTAACCTGGGGGACAGGTAGCAGGTACAAAGCTCCCTGGGATGAGAAGTCTTTCAGGCACAGATACCAAATCCAGTGAAATAGTGACAAACAGTGTGGTATTTATTTGTGATATATACAAGTCTATATACAGGTGCTGTACAGTGTTCCAAAAAACAAATAGGAACAAAAATAGCCAAAACAAAACCTAGCCGTGTCTCGGCACTAACTAAACAATATTTACAGATCCTAACTACCAGGCTGAGCAAGCCTACAGCTTGTCAGCTTCCACATACCTTTTTGCTCTCCTACACAGAAGATGTCTGAGTATCCCAGGCCAAGAACAAAAGGCTGTCTGCTCAGGTGAACTTAAATTAGCCTGGGGGAGAGGACCAAGACCTGAACTGGACCATGGATCAGAGATCCCTGAACGTGTATAAGAGGAGCCTGGGAGATGTATAAACCCCAAACAGGACTTTTCCTGGCTCTCTCTGGGACGCTCTGCTACCTATCCTCCCCCCTTGTTTCAACCCCAGAGTTGGAACACCTGTAGCCCAACTGGAGTGAACACGGGACAGGGCATCTACATTCCCCATCTCAACACCTGGCCTGTGTTTTACAGTGAATGAGTAATCCTGTAGAGCAAAAAACCACCGGTTCACCCGTCTATTAGTCTCCTTCTTTTGGGCCATCCATTTCAGAGGAGCATGGTCAGTTATTAACTCAAACTGGCGCCCTAACAAATAGAACCTGAGTGTGTCCACGGCCCACTTTATGGCTAAACACTCCTTTTCAATGACTGCATACCTTTGCTCATGGTCATTGAGCTTTCTGCTTAGGTACACCACAGGGTGTTCTTCCCCATTGTATACCTGTGATAGTACTGCCCCGATACCAACATCAGACGCATCCATCTGAACCAAAAAATCTTTGGAGAAATCGGGGGAGTACAGTACTGGTTGTGCACAAAGAGCCTTCTTCAGGACTTGGAAAGATTCCTCTGCTACTGAGGACCATTTCACCATTACAGAGTCTTTCCATTTCATAAGGTCTGTCAGTTGGGCAGCTATAGTTGCAAAATTTGGGATAAATCTTCTATAATACCCCGCAATGCCAAGAAAGGCCCTGACCTGCTTCTTGTTTGCAGGACGTGGCCATTCCTGGATGGCTTCTATTTTATTCACTTGAGGTTTTATGACACCACGCCCAATAGTGTAGCCCAAATACTTGGCTTCCTCTAGACCAATGGCACATTTTTTTGGATTTACTGTAAAACCTTCTTTGAAGAGGGAATCAAGGACAGCCTGGACACGGGGCAAGTGAGACTCCCAGTCAGTGCTATGTACCACTATGTCATATAGATATGCTGCTGCATATTGTCGGTGGGGTCTTAGAGTCCTGTCCATGGCCCTCTGAAATGTCGCGGGGGCATTTTGCAACCCAAAAGGCATTTTTTTATATTGAAAGGAACCCTCCGGGGTCACAAATGCAGTCTTCCCTTTGGCGCTACCAGTCAGGGGTATTTGCCAATAACCTTTTGTTAAGTCCAAAGCGGTCAGATAGCGAGCCTTGCCAAGTCGGTCTATAAGTTCGTCCACTCTGGGCATTGGGTACGTGTCAAACTTTGTCACTGCATTAAGCTTCCTGGAGTCATTACAGAACATCCAAGTGCCATCCGGTTTTGGGACTAACACGATGGGGCTAGACCAGTCACTATTGGATTCCTCAATGACATCTAGCTCCAACATTCTTTTAACTTCCTTGCTGATGTCCTTTCTCCTCGCTTCAGGAATTCGGTACGGTTTGAGCTTGACATGGACCCCTGGTTCAGTAACAATATCATGCTGAACTGCTGAAGTTGTGCCAGGTAACTCTGAAAATTTGGATTGACATAAATGTGACTATCAGCTGTGCAACGTGATAGTGTGTAGCTAAATGTAAGAAAATATATAAAAAAACCAAATACAATATTATAATGAGTCCATGATCATATCAACGACCAATAACATAGACATCATGGTCATGTGAATGTTCAATGAAGGTGAACAGTATAAATGTAGGATGAGTGAGGTTTCTCAATTGTGATACATGGTTCACAGAGGTGGTGTTCCAATACTCAGTATCCACAGCAAAGAATAGATGGAGCAAATATGCTTACCGGAACTGGTGGACACGTTTGCCATACGGCTAGGTGTCATACAGGCTTGAGGATCGATCGATCCAAACAGATGTAGAGGCGTATACGGTAAGTTCCACTGGTTCCTCTGTAGCAATGGTAAACGGCCTGGGGACAGCAGATGTTCAAAGTCCAGTTACAGGCATTTCTCCAACCGGTGTATATTGGGGGGAATACACCTTTCACATAGCCACCATGGGGATATGGAAAAGGAAAAAAAGGCTCCACATAGTGCTTTAAATCCAAAAAAGCAGGTTTATTATAAACCAAACAGGGTAAAAAATTCAGATAACAGCATCCAGGATAAAAGTGATCACAATAAAGAATAGCGTGGTACCAAGAACAAAAAAATCAATTGCAAACCGACATGTTTCGGACTAGAGGTCCTTCTACTGGGGCATATGACCTCGGGGATCAGAAGGGACTCACCACCCTTAGGCGTTACCGGGAGGGACCTTGCAGTTAACGCCAGTCTATCTTTCCAGGGCTTTAACAGGTTTATATGGTAAATCTGTTCGGGCTTCCTTTTCCCTGGTTGATATACCTTGTAATTGACCTCCCCAACTCTTTCAATTACTTCAAAGGGACCCTGCCACTTAGCCAGGAATTTGCTCTCAACAGTGGGAACTAACACCAGGACCCTGTCACCAGGTGAGAAAACACGGAGTTGGGCCCCCCTGTTGTATATCCTCTGTTGGGCTGCTTGGGCCTGCAGTAAGTGTTCTTTTACCATCGGCATGATTGCTGCAATCCTGTCCTGCATTTGAGCGATATGCTCAATGACACTTTTATGGGGTGTCTGCTCCCCCTCCCAAGTTTCTTTGGCTATGTCTAAGACTCCCCGAGGGTGTCTCCCATAAAGCAACTCAAATGGAGAGTACCCCGTGGAGGACTGGGGAACCTCCCTGATGGCAAACATCAAGTATGGTATCAGGAAGTCCCAGTTTTTCCCATCCTTGTCAACAACCTTTTTTAACATGCTTTTTAATGTCTAATTGAAGCGTTCCACCAAGCCATCCGTTTGAGGATGGTACACCAAGGTTCACAATTGCAACACCTTAAATAACTTGCACAGCTTTCTAGTTATTCGTGACATAAATGGGGTGCCCTGGTCTGTAAGGACTTCTTTAGGGATTCCAACACGACTAAACACCATAAACAGCTCTTTGGCAATGTTTTTAGCAGACACAGTGCATAAGGGAATGGCCTCGGGGTAACGGGTAGCATAATCCATGATTACAAGGATATGCTGATGACCTCGGGCAGACTTGGGGAGTGGACCCACAAGGTCCATGGCAATCCTCTCAAAGGGCACTTCAATAATGGGCAAGGGCACTAAAGGACTTTGGAAGTGTTGTAGTGGGGCTGACATCTGACACACAGGAGAGGATTGACAATAATTCTCAATATCCTTCTGTATCCTGGGCCAATAAAACCTGCGCAACACCCTTTCAGTAGTTTTCTCAACCCCTAAATGACCTCCTAGCAAGTGCCCATGGGCAAGTTCCAACACCACCCGTCTGTATGGCTTAGGGACCACCAACTGTTCAACCACTTCATCATTTTTTTTACATACTCGATACAGTAAATCCTCATTGCTGCTAAAATAAGGAAAACAGAGCCTGTCCCCTGATTCGACAGGTACATCATTAATCACCATTACATTTTCCCAGGCCCTGGCAAGGGTTGGGTCTTTTCTCTGCTCGGTACCAGAATTTTCCTTGTGTACATTAAGGTCAGCAAACTCCAACGTAGGCTCAGATTCAGCAGATGGCTGTCCAGCTCCACTGGTTGTGGGGACCTCCTCAGGCTCCTCCAGCTCTCCTGTCATAACTGAGAAAGGAAAACCCGGGGAGCCCTGAGAAGAGTCCCCTGAACCCACATTGTCAGTAGCGGCCAGGAATTCTGGCTCTTTCACCGAGTCAGCTACTGCGACCGGGTCGGGACGATCCCACAGTTCCCAAAACTTAGGGAAGTCCCTACCAACGATGGCCTCGTGCACCAAGTGGGGCACAAGTCCGACCGGATGGGTCACCGTACCTAAGCCAGATTTAAACTGAACAGTGGCTATAGGATACTCGCGGGTATCCCCATGTACACAGATTACAGCAACTTTTTTAGCATGCAAATTCACAGTTTCAACCATCTCAGCTGTAACCAAAGTCACTAGACTTCCAGAGTCCAGCAAGGCCTTAATAGGCTTATTATTAACAGTCATTTGGCACATGTGTTTTCCCATACTTGGTGCTGCAGCGCATGAAACAGCAGCAAACATAGACTGCCTTCTTGTTTGCTGCTGTGTAGCGTTTGCTTGATGCAGTGCAGCGTTTGCTTGTTGCTGTGCAGCATTGGATTGTTGCTGTGCAGCGTTGGATATCACCAATTGTTTTAGGATTTCCTCCATGTTTAGTCACTCTAGGTACTAGTAACTTACTACAGCTGGTCGCAGTCTCCACCATATGTAACCATGGGTTCATTGCTTCAACACAATTAAGAATGTAACATTTACCAAATAAATATATAGTGGAATTGCTGAGAAGTGCCAGCTAGTTCTATGTATGCAATTTGAAAAAGAGAAAGAGACAATGAAAATAATTCATTTTTTATTTTCTGAAAAAAAAAAAAAAAAATAAGAAGTCTGGTCAACTTTTTCCCTCCAGTTTCTTTTTTCTAAAAATTGACAGAAAAGGCAGCTGTAAATGTTATCACATTATGTAACCCTAAAACACATATACGCATGTTTATTCTATATATTTCCAGTGCACATTTATACTGTATGTATATATATATATATATATATATATATATATATATATATATATATATATTGTAACCTGGGGGACAGGTAGCAGGTACAAAGCTCCCTGGGATGAGCAGTCTTTCAGGCACAGATACCAAATCCAGTGAAATAGTGACAAACAGTGTGGTATTTATTTGTGATATATACAAGTTTATATACAGGTGCTGTACAGTGTTCCAAAAAAACCAAATAGGAACAAAAATAGCCAAAACAAAACCTAGCCGTGTCTCGGCACTAACTAAACAATATTTACAGATCCTAACTACCAGGCTGAGCAAGCCTACAGCTTGTCAGCTTCCACATACCTTTTTGCTCTCCTACACAGAAGTTGTCTGAGTATCCCAGGCCAAGAGCAAAGGCTGTGTGCTCAGGTGAGTTTAAATTAGCCTGGGGGAGAGGACCAAGACCTGAATTGGACCATGGATCAGAGATCCCTGAATGTGTATGAGAGGAGCCTGGGAGATGTATAAACCCCGAACAGGACTTTTCCTGGCTCTCTCTGGGAAGCTCTGCTACAATATATATATATATATATATATATTTGAATCATAATTTGATTCAAATATTTCCATGTGTATCAGTTTATTTATTTTTTTAGCCAATCCGAGACTGTTAACCCCTGCTTCTCCTGTACCTTGCTATAATTTATTTTTCACAAAATTATTTACTGATTGGTCTGCTGGTTGTTCTAGTTCCATGGCCACACCCACATGCTCTCCATTGTGTATATATAGCTGTCCTCCTCTAGAGGGCAGCAGGCCAATAGAAGGAGCAGCCAGCTCCGAGCGTGTAGCCTTCACCACTGCAGCTCTGACTGACAAAATTTCAGCCCTGCCTAGGTCCAATCAGATGCCGGTGACATCACTTCCTGCGGTCCATGTTGGCCAGTGTGGAGCTTCCTGCTTCCTAGCTCCTGGAGAAACACTGATTCATTCTAGCCAGCTGCTTAATCCTTTCCAGCTATCCAGAACAGTAGTGGGACCCACGGAGCCATGTGGAATGCCAGGACTGCACTTTACTTTGACGAGCATGCATCTTGTAAGTGTTTTTAATCTTATTCTATTAAAGTCATAATTTTAATACTACACTCAGGTTGGTGCCTCCCCCTACCTGTTTCTTCCTTACATGTCTTGCAGAGTTCTGGACACACTCTGAAGGATGGCTGCCTTCCTTTTTAACCCTTAATACCCCTTTCTTTTCCAACCACCCAACCTATGGATACATCACCATCCAGCGATTACAGCCACAGACTATAACCCTAAGGATTACTCCATCTGAAGCGCCAGATAAAGACTGACTATACTATTAATTCCTCATATGGGTCGTGGAATTTGGAGGCTTGTAGAGATTTTAAATGGGATAGAGCCTCCAACCTTTACTACGAGAATCAGCCAGCAGGTGTCCATAAGATGTAAAGTGGAGCAGGAGACAGTTATAAAAATATTGTGGACTGTTTGGGCTACTGAGGCACTGCTGGATCCTGTGACCCTTATTTCTGGTACCCTGAAGCAAGTGGGAACTTTAAAACCCTGTTGTGGGGCAGGTTTATGCTGACAGTGAGCTGAATCTTTGTTTTTGTACCAGAAGATTATCAACTGTTTTGTTTGTAAATATGTATGTCTTACATACTCTATAACTATTTAATTGGGGCACCCAGCAGGGCTTGCCCATCAGCACCTACTCTACTGTGCGTTGAGGTACTATTGTAAATGAATGGCACTGCAACGCACCACACAGTGTGCCCTGTTTTATGGTGACTCACAGTAAATTTTACTGTGCTTTACTACAACACATAAGTGCAGGGCACCTCAATTATTTTAAATTAACATATATCTGCATTAACTTTTTTTTTTTTTTTTAACTGGCTGAAGTTCAGTTTTAAAATCTGTCATATCTTCACCAAAACTGAACTTTAGTCCATCTTATAAAATCTGCATTCAGACTGGTGCAAAAATGTAATACACATAACCCTAAAAGCAGACATTTCAAATCTTAAGAAGTAGATTTCATGGCACGTTAAAGCTGAACATTTAAATCAGTGGCCTGAAAAATGCACTGAAGTATAAATAGAGCATTTTTTTATAAGGATCAATCTGAATAATTAAAAGGTTCTATTAGATTATGTATTGTGACTGGCAACTGTTGAATGTTATTTTTAAATTACTGGTTCATGTGAAAGCTGTCACAGTTCAGAGCTATGGTGTGAAATGTGGGTGTAAACTATGATTATTGCCTCTATTGCTGATATTAGGACAGCGTGACAGTATGTTTACCTGCTTATGCGCCTGCCCCTTGTTTAAAAACATTGCTGCTGGAAGGGGAGGGGAGGAATTGGTGCAGGAGTAATATATTATAGGTTCTTGTACAAAGTTAAGTCTGCAGACCTGTCAGAAAAATTGTCCCTCACTGCCTTATTATTCTCATGGAAATGAGCAAGGTGATGTAAATAGAGTTTCTGCATTAATTAACTTTCAAAGGGGAGAAACACTGTAAAGATTAATAAGTGCAGATTTTATAATTAGACCTAATTAAGGATTCAATGAGAGGGACATGCAGCCCATCCGTCGTAGTATAGACAAGCAGTCCCAATGCACTGCTGCTGTTGTGGGGGTAGGAACAGTGAATAGGATTAAATATAGCACTGACTCCTAAAAGGTGGATAGGGTAATGTATCCTGTGCAACTACAAGTCCCAACAATGCTTATCCTGTCTTGGGTAATGGTTACATCATAACACACTGTCAGTCTAAATACTGCCAAAATATGTGCTTGTATTGTTAGGAATAGTATTACCATAATCTGCATTTTCTTTATCAATTGTGTATAAATGTGTCTAAAAGGAAAGGATCATCACCCAACCCAATTCTAGCTGTCAAAATATTTTTGACTACCATGGAAATATAGACACTTTTACTTTGAGAATATAGTGTGATATAGAAGACCAATTGTTGTTACATGACAGAATATTGCTTCTATGCAGGTTTTCTGTGGAAGGAAAAGAGAAGCTGTCAGCGCTGACTTTTTCCTTTTGATACGGACGTGACTGATAGTCAGCGGCTCTTTGCTCTCCCTCCAGTGCACACTGGAGCTCTGGTCTTTGGAGGTGGGGGGAGAGGCTGGCTCAGGTTCTTAGTGGATCACTGAGAGGCTGAGCCAGGTGCTGGTCCAGGTTTCTTTCCTAAGCCTGCTGTCAGCTAAAAACAGGTAACATGAGTGCAGAACGAACTGCCCTCCTGCGATCCATAGGAGAAGTATGTCCAAAAAAGCTGTGGCCATACTTCTTTTTTTATAATAATTAAAGTTTTGTTTTAGAGGCTTATCACCAAGTGGTGATTCTGGATCAATTAAGATATTGGTGGACCCCATCACCGGATCATGTATGGTATTCCCTTGAGTGTTCCCTTTTGGGATCATCCTTGCAATGAACACTTGGAGCAATCCTACTAGGTTTCCACCCTCAAGCACCTCCTAACTATTAGAGCAGCTTTAACCACCTGGCAGAACCTGTGTCCCCAGCCCCTGAAATCTTACTCATCAGATATAGCTTCCCTTTCACTCACTTTCCTGGAAACTATGTCACCAGACCTGTCCCTCTCGCAATGGGCGGCAGCTGGAATATCCACACTCGGATGCCTAATTGAATCTACACACTGCAGACTTTCCAAGCCTTGCAACGTTCCTTTGGACTGTCTAAATCTGATTTCTACAAATACCTTCAAATCCAATCCATCCTCTCAACTCTCTTCAAACGAAGATACCACATTCCAACAGATATTATATATTTTTTAGATAAAAGGGGGATTTTGCAAGCCACAATGGTATATTGCCTCAAATGTGGAAATCACCTAGCTGCCCGCGCAGAACACGTTTCATATGCCGTGCAATACAATGTATACAAAAGATTTGCTGCGCTAAGGTGAAAATATCAATCTGGAGATTATTAATGCATATGAGGTATACTGAAAACACTGCATAAGCGGCTTACCCAGCCACAGCAAGGCACAAAGGATATATATATTGCATAGTTAGTACAGTGAGCTCCTCCCGAGCTCCTCAGTTTTTTTTTACCCTGTGCGGATCATATACAAAAATGGATATAGAACCATGAGGTTATGGTGTCCTAGACAGTTTAAAACAAGAAAGCCACATCCTGTTTCCCCATGGGCCAACTGTCAGAAATCTATAACAAAGGACTTGTCCCAAGTTGTGTCTTGTCTTTTTTAACATTTTGACACTTTTTTTGTGAAATGGTAGGGGGAATTGTACCCCGTTACCATTTCACATGGGGGGGGGCGGGATCTTCGGGTCCCCTTTTTAAAGGGGACATCCAGATTCCAATAAGCCCCCCGCCCGCAGACCCCCACAACCACTGGTCAAGGGTTGTGGGGATGAGGCCCTTGTCCCTATCAACATGATTTAGGTGATTTAGGGGGCTACCCCAAAGCACCCTCCCCATGTTGAGGGCACATGGCCTGGTACGGTTCAGGAGGGGGGGCGCTCTCTCGCCCCCCCTCTTTTCCTGCGGCCTGCCAGGTTGCGTGCTCAGATAAGGGTCTGGTATGGATTTTCGGAGGACCCCTACGCTATTTTTTTTTAAATTTTGGCGCAGGGTTCCCCTTAAAATCCATACCAGACCTGAAGGGTCTGATATGGATTTTGGGGGACTACTACACCATTTTTTTTAAATTTGGTGCAGGGTTCCCCTTAATTTCCATACCAGCACCAAGGGGCCTGGTATGGATTTAAGGGGGACCCCATGCAATTTTTTTTAAATTTTGATTCGGGGTTCCCCTTAATATTCATACCAGACCCAAAGGGCCTGGTAATGGATGGGGGGGATCCCATGCTCTTTTTTTCAATGACCTGTATCTATGATCTGCATGTCCTTCTGTGATCTTCTACATGGGTGACATATACCAGGTCACATGCCTCCATCTTGGTCCCGTTCAGCTGGTTGTCTCTTCTGTGTGCAAGCAGCCAGCTACCAGTGATGAGCTGGGCCCACTCCCTGGCCTGCCTTTCGACACCTCTGTGTGCTCGATCCTGCAGCCTCATTTGAGATTTCATATATCCTTGGATGTTGCAGGACCCAGGACAGAAAGGTGACGGGGCCAGGGCCAAAAAAAGGAGATAAACACAGAAAAAAAATGTAATTTTGCATGGGCAGAAAGGGGCGTTTTAAAGGAGCTAACTCCTTTTAAGGAGTAAACTTCTGTCTTTAAAATATATCTAAAGCTAAAGTTGTATTTTTGGATAGACTGATGAGTTATTATAACCCTGTTGGGATTTTATTGCTGTTTGTGTCTGCATTAGGAAGATATACTGTCAATATGTCCTGGTGAACATTAGCACTGGGACTGAAAGTGAGGGAGAAATCTTCTAATGTGGTGATAGCTGTCACAGAGGGCATTTCATGCATTTGCACAGATTTTCTCTCATTGCCTGTTGTATCTATAGAACATGAAGTAAAAAGAAATCTCCCCAATGGGACACAAAAGGAAAAGAAGAACTTTTACAGAGGTTTTCACCATCCTCTATTCCATCCAGAATGAAAAGAAATGTTTTGGCTTTAGTCATATTTGAAAATGTACTATTTCACTTTAGCAAAAAAAATGAATTTCTTAGTTCATTGAGTAGAAAGAAATGATTAAATACAGCACTGTTCACTAGTATATAGAAACTCCAGGTTTAGAAAAATGAGTTTGTTAGATTATTAAAGGAGTACTTAGTCAAACTAAGTATCAGTCAACATACATAAAATCAAGTCATGTCTACTATACCTTTTTTGTGAATGTGTATTTCCAGAACTCTCTGTAGGAAAATTTAAATCCTTCATTACCCAAACGGTGTACTGTCAGGACCAGTTTTAGAAAACTAGGGCCCTGAGCAAACAATAAAATTATGGCTCTTTAAACTAAAAGTCTGTACTGTGTTATAGTGGTGTGTCAACAAATCGAGGGTCTTCAAATGTAGCAGAAGCAAAATGCGGGTCTGATTGAAAGTGGTGCAGTAAATAGTGCAACATCTTTCAGCCTCTACAATACATGCTAAGCACATAAACACCTCCCACAGCAGTAGCATAACACCTCCTGTAATCAGCAGCATAATAACTACAATAGATTACTCTAATGGATTAAAAACATTTTTTCTGGAACCCGCTGCCAATCTACAGAATGGGGCCCTAAATGAGGTGGGGGCCCTAATAAATTGTTCAATTTGCCCTTCCTCCTCCCCAACGCAAGCCATGAGTACTGTTTACCATTGGTAAACTTTATGGGTCTACTTTTTGCTCAGATCACACAGTTAGTGGCCAGTGTTGTTCGAAACATACACAGAAAACCTTGAGTAATGCTCAGGCCATTTAGTGTACATTGGGACAAAATACAATGCAGATCGTTAGATTTTCTGAAAAATAAAATACTTTTAGAAACAAAAGTAGGCAACATTTCATACAGCATCTTTATAGTATCTTATCCTTATAGGCTTTTGTGTTTTGACTTTAGTTTTCTCTAAAGGATTAAAGGCTTAATGACACAGCAGTTGTTACACAGTGAAACAGTCTACAGAATGAGCTGCTGGCTTGAGAAAGGTGAAAAGGTAACATGCTCTGAACATCTTTAGTGACACAAAATAATTACATACAGATGCATTGTCTAGTTTCCTTAGTTCAGTATAGTGTTTTTGTCAAGGACATGGCATGCGCAGACGTGCATTTGCAGGTGCCCGTCTTGCCAGGCATAGGCTAACGCCTATGCGCATGCGCAGGGAACGTAAGCGCTAACAGGTGAAAAATATACGCATGAGCGAAAATACGCGTGTACGTTAGCCATTAATGCTGGTGCCAAATGGCCTATATAAAGTCAGCAGCTGCACTCATGCAGCTGCTATATGATCTGCAGCTGTTCCCTGTGTTCTGATCCTGTGCCTGTATCTGATCCAATGTTGACCTGGCTTCCTTACCACGCTGCTATCTCCAGTCCTGACCTTTGGCTTGCTTGACCTTGCTATTCCTGCCTGTTTGCCTGATTCCGCATTGCCAAACCCTGCCTGGACTCTGACCACTCTCTGCCTGCTGCTTATGCTGATTGACCCTCTGTGTATGACCTGGCTTGTCTGACTCCGCTCCAGCCTTCTGCCCTCCAGCTCTGCAGCACACCTGCATCCGCTATCATGTATCTGCCGCACACCTGCATCCGCTATCATGTATCTGCAGCACACCTGCATCCACTATCCTGTATCTGCAGCACACCTGCATCCGCTATCCTGCGTCTGCAGCACACCTGCATCCGCAGTCATGCATCCGCAGCACACCAGCATCCACTGCTCCTGCTACTCATCAGCTGCTACCTCTTCCAGCAAAAGACTTTGCGGGCACTCTAACCTCACCGTGCTCTCACGGCCACTGTCGCAACTCCAGTGGTCCCTGAGCCGGGGCTGTATGAGAGGTCTCCCTTTGCACATCAGGCTCATCTTCAAGGTTCGTGACAGTATTAAGTAAAGCAATATATTAAAGATATTCTCAAGGGTTATTAAGGGTGACCTGTCTCTTTATTACTTTTTTCTCTTCTGTACACAGTGTCCAGTGAGCACTCAGGCAAGGTTAGGGTTTCAGTGTTCACTTCAGCTCATAAGAGGGCCTCCTTAATAGGTAATATTCATTCTGGGAAGTGAAGCAGAAAACACCTAATAACAATAACAGCAATGTACAGTTTTGACTGGTAGCTCATTTATGTGCATTTGAAAGGGACACAGAAAACCATGGAGCTTTGAATAAGTCCTCAATCACATCTTCGTCTTTGATATATATATATGCCAAAGTATAAAGACATATTATGCTTTCTTTTTGTTATGATTTGAAGGAAGATTTAGGAGTATTGTGGACCTATTATGTCACCTTTGTTTTTGTGTGACAATTTAAACGGCAGTAATTTGTATGGGAGAAAAATTATGACTCATATGTTCATTTCAGGTCTGACATGTTTTGCGGAGGTACAGAAAGCTACAAACTATTAGACGTGAACAAAAATATAGGCAAGGTAAAACAAAACACACTCTAAAGAAAAACCCCAGGATGCACATTTTTTTTCCCTAAGCTTCCCTTCCTTGTGCAAACAAAATACAACAGCAACAGAAAGTTTTTCTGTTACTTACTATTCTGCAAAATTAATGTTAGGTGTAAACAAATTATGTTCTTGATGTGCTCTTCTGGTCCTGCAGCTATGTCTGACTGATGTCACATCCTGAGGATGTTAGGTGCACCTCAGAAAACTACAGGGGTCTGTCAATCCAATGCTAATGTTGGGTGGGTCATACCAGCAACTGGGTTCCCTCATTATACTGTGGGAGAGATGAACTGGAATTTGGTTCTGTCCATAGCTACAAATAAACTACACAGTGGGCTAGTCAGATGAGAACCCAGGTCCTCCCACTACACAGTCAATGAGGCTATATAGGGATGTTACAAGGCCAATGACTGGGACAGCGGGGATAGTGGTCATCAATCTTATGAAACAGAAATAAAGGGAAAGACCCCTTATTATGCAGGAGTAAAAATGTGATTACTAAGTGGGTGAAATACTGCTTTGGAAGACATAAATAAAATGTTTAAAGGTAAGGACTCACTTATTAAATATATCAAATATTTTTTGAGACTTACCAAGTTTTCTTTTGGTAGTATTTAATACCCACTGGGTGTTTTGTTTCTTTTTAATTTGTTACTATATAAAGGAAACAAGACCAAAAACATATATTCCAAAAATAACAGGACAGTACGAAAACTCTGAAAATTATCCCTTTTTTGGAAAGTAGGCAGGTGATCTAATTTTCTACCACCATTTTTGGAAAATTAAGAATCATGCTGGTATTGAGGTGGTAAAATATGGAGCTTGGTAACTGTATATATAACAGTAAATATACAGGTCATACACAGAGTGCGGAGGCAGTGAAGAGTTTAACCACTTCAGCCCCGGAAGATTTGGCTGCTCAATGACCAGAGCACTTTTTGCGATATGGCACTATGTCAATTTAACTGACAATTGCGCGGTCGTGCGACGTTGTACACAAACAGAACTGACATCCTTTTTTCCTACAAATAGAGCTTTCTTTTGAACAAAAGAAAAGGGAGTTGGGGTAAATAACCCCCAGGAGTTTTAAGATGCTTAGAATAAATGGTAGTTGAAGTAAACAAACATACAAAATCTATCCATACAAAAGTTTTTTATTTAATTTTTTACATGTTAACAAAAAAGTTAAAAAGTCTCTCAATATCCATATCTAATTTGACAAAGACAATGGAAGAAAAGCCACACAATAAATACTTGAGTGGCTTTTCTTCCATTGTCTTTGTCAAATTAGATATGGATATTGAGAGACTTTTTAACTTTTTTGTTAACATGTAATAAATTGAATAAAACATTTTTGTATGGATAGATTTTGTATGTTTGTTTACTTCAACTACCATTTATTCTAAGAACCTTAAAATAACCTTAAAATGTTATTTACCCCATCACCCTTTTCTTTTGTTTATTCTTCTCATGGGATGTGGTGCTAAGGTTGATTGTTCCTGTCCTCTTCATTTAAATAGAGCTTTCTTTTGGTGGTATTTGATCATCGCTGCGATTTTTATTTTTAGCGCTATAAACAAAAAAGAGCAACAATTTTGAAAAAAACACAATATTTTGTACTTTTTGCTATAATAAATATCCCCAATTTTTTTTTTAAAAAAGCTAATTTTTTTCCCAGTTTAGGCCGATATGCATTCTTCTCCATATTTTTGGTAATAAAAATCACAATAAGCGTATATTGTTTGGTTTGTGCAAAAGTTATAGCGTCTACAAAATAGGGGATAGATTTATGGCATTTTTATTATTATTTTTTACTAGTAATGGTGGTGATCTGCGATTTTTATCATGACTGTGACATTATGGCAGACACATCAGACACTTTTGACACATTTTTGGGACGACTGACAATTATACAGCGATCAGTGCTATAAAAATGCACTAATTACTGTATAAATGTAATTGGTAGGGAAGAGGTTAACACTAGGGGGCGATCAAGGGGTTAACTGTGTTCCCTGACTGTGTTTTCTAACTGTAGGGGGAGGAAACTGACTATAGGAGATGTCAGATTGTGGTTCCTAGCTATTAGGAACTCACCATCTGCATCTCCTCTCAGAACAGGGATTTGAGTGTTTACACACACACGTCCCTGTTCTGCCTCTCATGCCCACGATCGCTCGTGACCGCCGGTCACGAGCATCGACACCCCCACAGTGCATCAGCACACGCGTGCCTGCTATCCTGCTTAAAGGAGCCGATGTATAGCTATGACAGCTCACAGGATTGTTCCTACCTGCCGCAGTATAATGATGGCGGCTGGTTGGCAGGTGGTTAATGTACAGGTCACATACAGTGGAAGAAGGGAATTAATATGCAACATAGGAGAAGTGAAAAAGGCAAATATGCAGGTCAGACAGAGAACGCATGGAGATGTGCTGTACAGGTGATGAAGGGGGAAAAGAGTTACAAAACATATTCCACAATCAGTTACAATGAATCTGCTGCTGCTGATCTTTTCATTCATTCATTTTCCACACATCTTTACTTCACTCCCCCTTTCTTGTAAGAGGAAGGGCAGGGCTCATCATTCACAGTGATCACAAGGTATAGAGAGAGCCGATCTGATTAGTTCTGCACATTTTGCCTGTGATCTAAGCCAAGCTGTCTGATGATAGCTCAGATCAAAGCCATTCATGGGTGCTGTGGCCACTTACATGCATTTTCTGAAGTGTCACACCAGAAATACATGTTTATCATTCTGCCATTCATAAACATACAGCAGTAGTGAAGTGGTTAATCACCATATACATGGGGGGATGTAATTTATTTTCTATCACACCAAGACAACACCTGGACAGATAATGTTAGGGCCTCCTTTACATGTATTGCAGCTTCACGTGTGAACAAGAATCATGGCTCCTTAAAGGGTAAGTTGACCTTTTGGAGCATGTTACATGTTACACTCATATTTAATTTCAATCGTTTTTATTAAGTTTTAAAACTACAAATACAAAGATGAGCAAAATGAATATTTTAACAAAAAGTGAACAAATATCTCAAGAGAATATATCATATACAGTAATGTATAACAAAACCTGAGAATCAGATATAGAGCAGAATAATAACAAGACAACGGGAACAGCGAGCCATACACAAGGTATCAATCATTATTAAACGCGACATGGTCAGATTGTTGAAACAAGCCACACCGTTGAAATAACTATATAAAGAATTCAAAGCTCAATAAGACTGTTCAAGTATACTAAGAAATAAAGTGCATGAAATATGCTGATATGAAGATAAGGATATGTGTACTGAATTTAAAAACAAGAAGAAAACCCTGCCAGATACCCCAAAATAGTGAGGGAGGGAGAATCTTGTATAACATACTGTATAGGATGGCTTCCCAGAGAAAGACAATGGGTGTTGCTGTGCCATCATTGCGGACATGCTGCGTAGTACGGGTGTTGTAACCAAGCTGACCATTGTGCCCAAAAGGAATGGCTTTTGCTATTGGGGGGAAAACAGAAGTTCAAATTGGGTCTAAGGTTACACCCATATTTAAGGTGTAACATGTAACATTCTCCAAGCACACCCCACCGATGCCCCAGGAATCTGTAAATGAATAAACTACAAGGTCCATCTTCCATTATGGCAGATGGCTACTAGTTCTCAATGAGCTATGAGGGCACTGGCACTCTTGTAGTTAACCACTTTTTACCCCCCTTCCTGACCAGGCCATTTTTTGCTATACGTCACTCTAACTGACAATTGGGCGGTCATGCGACAGTGTACCCAAATAAAATGTTTGTCCTTTTTTTTCCCACAAATAGAGCTTTCTTTTGGTGGTATTTGATCACCTCTACGTTTTTTTTGCGATATAAACAAAAAACAACTGACAATTTAGAAAAAAAAAAAAAACAATATTTTTAACTTTCTACTATAAAACATATCCCCCCCCCCAAAAATGTAAAAAATCGAAATTCTTTATTAATTTAGACCAATATGTATTGCTAAATACTTTTGGTAAAAAAAATCTCAAAAGGCATATATTTATTGGTTTGTGCAAAAGTTATAGTGTCTACAAACTATGGGAGATATTTATGGATTTTTTACTTTTTTTTACTAGTAATGGCGGTAAATTGGACACTGACATTTTTGACACTTTTCTGGGGACCAGTGACATTAATACAGTAATCAGTGCTAAAAATATGCACTATGACTGTACTAATGACACTGGCTGGGAAGAGGTTAACAACAGGGGTGATCAAATGGTTAACTGTGTGCCTCGCTGGTTTTCGACTGTAGTGGGGGAAGTACTTGTACTAGCTTGAAGGCACAGGTCCATGTCCCTGCTTTTACAGAACAGCGATCTGCCTTGTTTATGTAGGTAGGATAGGTTTTACAGCAGGATCGAGCCTCCGGCGGAGTGCGTCCAAGCCCCGGAAATGCAGGATCACATATACATATATATATATATATATATATTTTATATATATATATATATATATATATATGTATATATATACATATATATATATATATATATATGTATGTGTGTGTGTGTGTGTGTGTGATATCCTGCGCGGCCGCCCTGTAGCAGTAATTGCGCTATAGGGTGATCAGCAATTGGTTAATTGATATTTCCTACAGCTTTTAAACACAAAGGAGGTAAAGAGGTACAGGAATAAAGCTGTAGCAAGCATCTGCAGGAGCCTGATATTGCACCCACAATACACTGATCATGGGGGTAATGCACTGCAGGCTCCTAAAAAAAAACACACATTTTTTACCTCTAAGAATATGTTCCCTTTTTTTAGAATGCATTACAAAAATGTCTGCCTTTACAACCACTTTAATCACAAGAGATACTCATGGAGCCAAATTATAACTGTTGTCCTAACTAATGGTGATTCCAGCTGTCGTTATTTTCCAGTAGTTAAAGCGGGATTCCGGCCTGCTAATTTTTTTTTAAAGTCAGCAGCTACAAACACTGTAGCTGCTGACTTTAAATAAGTACTTACCTGTCCTGGGTGCCCGCGATGTCGGCCGCCCGAGGCCGACCCATCCCTCGGCTCTCGGGTCCCGGCATCGCCATCTTAGGTAAGGGAAACAGGCAGTGGAGCCTTGTGGCTTCACTGCCAGTTTCCCACTGCGCACGCGCGAGCGGAGCGGCGATCTGTGAATGGCCTTGTGGTTTTCTGGGAACACACACAGTTCCCAGAAGGCAACGGGGCCGCTCAGCTAGGAGCAGAACACGCCACGGAATAGGAACAGGTAGATTAGGAAGACTGCCTAGCAACAAGGGTTCAGGTAAGTATAAAAAAATGTTTTTTTCAAATGTTTTTTTTTTTATTTTTTTAGGATCTTTGGTGCAATTTTTTTTCAGGGTGGCCCTCCACTTTAATGAACTGAAAGCAGGCAACTGAGCATTTGGGCATTTGTGAGCAATGCCTACAAATCCTTTCACTGTTATTTCTACTTCATTCATGGTGTTCCCTATTGTAATATGTAAGAAAGTACTCTTATGCCAAGAAATGGCCCACATACAATCAGAATACAGGCACAAAGGAAACGTCCCTAGCAATATCCTCAGACACTTTCACAAGCCCCTGCTTTGAACTTTTAGAGCTGTTCAGACTTCGGTTTGAACTGCTTTGAAAATACAGACCATTGATCGAACTGTAAAAACATAGGGTGGACACTCATTACACATTAATAATTATTTCAGTAGTTTTTCTTAATGATCGTTATTGATCTTTCATGGAATATTAGCTTTCTTGTAACGAAACAGGAAAGAAAATCCTAATGAATGGTTGTGCTGTTGGATGATTGAATGATAAACCAGAGTAAAATAATTAATATATTAATGTTGCCCCCTGTATAAGGCAGGATACAAAGGTTTTAAATAAAATGACCAGCAAACACAATTGATACAGAATAATTTGGTATAAAAAGTCAGTATACGTTCATTTTACAGTAAAGTATATGTGATATTGCTGTGTATGCTTTTGTTAACTTAAACAATAGACAGCACAGCAGGAAATAATTTGACCACTGAATAACTCCCCCATCACAAATGTACACATACAGTATATCTGCTGTGGCATGATATTATAATCCTTGTTCTGACAATGAGGAGCAATACACTATAAGGAAAAATTGGTGGTCCAAATTCTAGGCTTTTCCTCTACTAGATATTTGATGCAGACATTAGCAGATCCAGTTTAATTGAAAGGCAATATAGTGTTGCAAGGGGGGCACGTAGACATCTCTTTTTCATATTATTTTTTCTCATGTAAGTCTTCAAGTAGTAAAACAATAGAAAATAAGAACATTTATGAATGGGCTCACTTTAAAACCTGAATATCTCTGTGATATTTCTTTTCCTGTAAAAGATGGCATTGACCCCGCTTCTCGTCAACATTCCCCTGTTGTCCTTTATTATGATGGGTTCCCCTCGCAAAATAGTTTGCAGACTATTTTGCAGGGATGGGGTCATAAATGACTTCTACAGGAACAGAGGGGATTTGCATATTTCCCCTATCGTCTTTCAGGACAGCCACCATGAGAGATAGTCTCCTCCTCTTCCTCTTAGGAAACACTGCGCCAGCCCATAAATTCTCACTTCCCCCTGCCAGACCTCAGTATTAGTGTTTCCTCCGGTGGGGAGACACTGTGCAAGGAACCAGGCTTTTCAGTCAGGGGACTGTGGCTGTTATTTGTTTTTTTGAGCCTGTAAATGGGAGCAGGGGCTTCCTATGGGCATGGGGGGGACTTACCCCTCGATTCGGTGGCCACCACTTCCTAGCTGAGCGCAGCTTCAGGCTGTGGGGGTTCCCTATCGCGGTCACAGGGCTGCAGCAGGCTGGCGTCCGCCCTTCCTGTATACTTTACAGGCCGCTCTCTTTTTGGAACTAGGCGGGCCGGACGACGGGCGACGTCATTTCCGGCGGAAGGGCGGGGGCTTGCCTTTGACCCGCGGCTTCCGGTTCCGGGTCGCAGGGCTGATAGGGAAGCCAGGCACAGGCTGGAGACGAGTCTGGGACGCGCACAGGCAGCGTTGGACTCGGTAGTAGCAACCACCTGCAAGTCATGTCGGAAGCGGATGCTCAACCAACGGACACTACCTCCAGCCTTCCTAAGGTAAGAGTGCCTTGGGGAAAAGTACTCTTTACCTAGGATTGTCCCTCCATGTATGGTTCCTGTCATGGGGGGGCAGATACCCTGGGTGGTCAGGGGAGGGAGGCTCAGATCCCCATAGATGAAGGAGGGTCTAGTGCACTCCCAGGGTTGTATCCTTGTTTTTTTAAAAAAAAAAAAAAAAAAAAAAAAGTGACAGAAATGTTTGTTTTTCCTTTCTTGTATTTCAGAAAGCTACAGAAAAATCTAAGTCTACCCATAGCTCTAAGAGGAGGTGTGCCTCTTGCAGGGACACATTAGGGGAGGCATGGACAAAGGTCTTGTGTAGGGAGTGCATAGACTCCCTTGTTAAGGAGAGGGACTCTGAACAGGAGTCAGGACTTGCAGCCTCAGTTAAGGAGCTCTCGTCCACCTTTTCTTCATTTAAGGCCTTATTTGAAAGGTTTCAACCTCCCATTAGTCCAGCTCCCCAGGATACAACCCCGCCTCAGGCGCAGGGCTCTGCTCCTGCCCAACCTGCAACTTCAGTTAGGGCAGAGGAAGCTCCAGGGCCTTCCGGAGTGGAACTAAGACAGCCAGATAGTTCCTCCTCCGATTCCCAGGATGGTTCAGAGGGGGAGGACCAGGACGGGGAGTCCAGGAGATCCTCCAGATATAAATTATCCCTAGAGGAGGTAGAGGACCTCTTAGGGGCTATTTATACAACCCTCGGTATTCAGGAGGACAGGAAACCCCTGACCCTTCATGACCAGATGTACAGAGGCTTGGGGGAACAAAAGAAAAAGGTTTTTCCAGTTCATGAAGTACTGGTTGAAACTATCAAAAAGGAGTGGCAGGATCCCGAAAGGAAATCCTTTTTTTCTAGATCCTTAAAGAGGAGATTTCCGTTTTCGGATGATCCTACATCTGTCTGGAATAAAAATCCCAAGTTAGATGCTGCTTTCTCCCAGGTTTCCAGACACACTGACCTGGCTTTTGAGGACATGGGGGCCCTGGTGGATGTCATGGATAAGAGAATAGACTCTCTCCTTAAAAAGACGTGGGATTCAACAATTGGTAACTTGAAACCTGAGTTGGCTGTCACAGTAGTGGCTCGCAATCTGGAGCACTGGCTCTCTAAGATTCAAGAGCATATTGAGGCTGGAACGGCAAAAGAAACCATTCTGTCTTCTTTCCCTACGATTCTGCGGGGTATCGCCTACATAGCTGATGCCTCGGCAGAGTCAGTACGTATGACGGCCAGATCAGCGGCTCTGGCCAATTCGGCCAGGAGGGCCCTCTGGCTAAAAACCTGGCCGGGCGATAGCGCCTCTAAAGTCAAATTGTGCGGCATACCGTTAACGGGAGACCTTCTCTTCGGCCCAGGCTTAGAGACTGTCTTAGACCGCACAGCAGACAGGAAGAAATCCTTCCCGGTTAAGCGGAAAACCCCTGCACCTACAAAGAAGGGGTTTCGTCCGCAAAAGCGTAAAGAGACTCCAAAGCCGGAAGGGCAAAGGAAGTTCTGGGGTCAGAAAGGCAAGGGCAGAGGAGGGGCGATTTTTCGCCCTCCTAAACAGCCCCGTAAAAGTCAATGACTCCCCAACCATGGTGGGGGGAAGATTGGGGGCCTTCCTCCCACAGTGGGAGGCAATATCCCCCAATCGCTTTATCCTAGGGATTATAAGAAGGGGGTACCATATCGATTTCACAAATCTTCCTCCTCGGAGATTTTTGGTCACGCACCTACCCAGGTGTACGGCAAAAGCCGAGGCTCTGTTGGAAGCATTAAGAGATCTGGTAGATCAGAATGTGGTTCTAAAAGTTCTAAAAGCCGAGGAGGGAGAGGGGTTTTATTCACACATCTTCGTAGTGAAGAAACCCACAGGGAAATTCAGACTGATTCTGAATCTAAAGCCCCTGAACAAGTCAGTGACATACAGGAGATTCCGTATGGAAACAATTTTCACGGTGAGAACACTGTTGCCCCGCAACTGCTTTATGGTATCCCTGGACCTAAAGGACGCGTATCTACACGTTCCCATAGCAGAAGCCTCACAGAGGTTTCTCCGGCTAGCGGTAGATCTAGGTGGAACAACGGTACATCTACAGTTTCAGGCGCTGCCTTTCGGGCTATCCTCCTCGCCCCGCATCTTCACCAAGGTCTTGGCGGAGGTGATGGCCTTTCTTCGGCTCCAGGGAATATCAGTGATAGCATACCTGGACGACCTGCTCCTGTTTGCAGCGTGTCCACTGCAGTTAGTCAGGGATCTAGAACTTACAAGAAGAGTTCTTACAGGTCTAGGGTGGCTAATGAACTTGGAGAAATCCAGTTTGATTCCCTCCCAGTGCATTACCTACTTGGGCTACCAGTTGGACTCAACACTACTGAGAGTGTTTCTTCCAAGAGAAAAAATACTAAAGCTGGACAGGGCAGTGGCTGGTCTCCAGTGCAGCAGTCGGGTCTCCATAAGAGTTCTGATGTCGGCCCTGGGTCTTTTGACCGCGACCCTCCCAGCAGTGCAATGGGCAGGTCTGCACTTTCGTCCCTTACAGTCCTTTGTCCTAGGGGTATGGGATCACAGCCAGAGAAGTCTGGATGCCTTGGTTCAGGTCCCATCCCAAGTAAAGAGATCCCTCTGGTGGTGGAGGAGGGTCTCAAACTTGTCGCAGGGTCGTCTGTGGTTCATCCCAGTCTCTCAGGTGGTAACCACAGACGCAAGCGGCAGAGGTTGGGGGGCGCATCTGGGTTCCCTTGTAGCACAGGACACCTGGGAGGGAAACGAACTCAGAAGGTCGTCCAATTGGAAGGAGCTGAAGGCAATCGGGCTAGCACTCAGGTTCTTCAAAAAGGAGCTACAGGGCCACCATGTACAGGTGCAGTCGGACAACTCGTCCGCCGTAGCTTATGTGAACAAGCAGGGAGGCACAAAGAGCGGAGTACTGCTGGCATTGGCATCAGACATTCTGAGCTGGGCCGAGACTCACACTCTCTCACTCTCAGCAGTCTACCTGAGAGGAGAAAAGAATGTGATAGCAGACTTTCTCAGCCGAACCAAGCTGAGAGAGGGCGACTGGATCCTCAACCAGGAGGTTTTCAATCTCATCTCAGAGAAGTGGGGTCCTCCAGAGGTAGATCTGTTCGCGTCAAAAAACAACGCGAAAACCCCTTGTTTTTTCTCCCTAAACAGAGGGGAGGGAGCACGAGGGGTCGACGCATTGATCCAGGACTGGCATTTCAGAATCTGCTATGCCTTCCCGCCCCCAGCGTTATTACCAGCAGTTCTCAGGAAGTTTCAGATGGAAAACACGTCCCTGATTCTGGTAGCACCACATTGGCCAAAGAGGGCTTGGTTCTCAGTACTCAAGCAGCTAGCGGTCGAACCTCCCTTATTCCTGCCACCTCGAGAGGATCTCCTCTCACAGGGCCCAGTCCTCTGTCCACAGGTTCACCAATGGCAGTTAGCGGCCTGGCTACTGAGGAGGGTATGCTGAGAGCTAGGGGTTTTTCTGAGAAATTAATCTCCACCCTCCTCAATAGCAGGAAGAAGGAAACACGCCAGATATATAAAAAAATCTGGGTACGTTTCAATAAATGGTGTGCAGAAGGCTCCCTTGCGGTACATAGTCCCACAGCTGTGTTGGAATTCCTTCAGTGCGGGGCAGACAGGGGTTTATCCATAAGTACCCTTAAAGGTCAGGTGTCAGCACTTAGTG
The DNA here is from genome assembly GCF_042186555.1 of Aquarana catesbeiana. Taxonomy (NCBI): domain Eukaryota; kingdom Metazoa; phylum Chordata; class Amphibia; order Anura; family Ranidae; genus Aquarana; species Aquarana catesbeiana. Next base: position 374,075,645 of record NC_133325.1, read on the forward strand.
CTTATTTAGAGAAACATCTGGCCACCAACCCCTGGGTGGTCAGATTCTTTAAGGCTCTGTCTAGACAAAGACCGGTTCAAGGTCCTCCCTTTCCCAAGTGGGACCTATCGTTAGTTTTGCAGGGCCTGACGGGAATCCCCTTTGAACCTTTAGAGGAATGTCTACTAAAGGATCTTACGTTAAAAACAGTTTTTTTGGTAGCAGTGACAACTGCCAGGAGAGTCAGCGAGATTGAGGCCTTATCTGTTAGACCTCCTTTTTGCGTTATTTTTCCAGATCGGATCATCTTTAAGACCGATCCAGCATTTTTACCTAAGGTTGCTTCTGGTTTCCACAGAAGTCAGGAGGTAGTTTTACCCTCATTTTGTCCCAACCCCTCGGGGGAAAGGGAATTAAAATTTCATTCTTTGGATGTAAGGAGATGTATCCTTAGATACCTAGAGCTGACCAAGATGTTTAGAAAGTCAGACTCTTTATTTGTTTTGTTTTCTGGGGCCAGAAAAGGATGCAAAGCGTCTCGACGCACTATTGCCAGATGGCTCAGAGTAGCCATTGGCCAGGCCTATACATTGGCAGGGAAAGAAATCCCAATGGGTATAAGAGCACACTCTACTAGAGCTATGGCAGCTTCGCAGGCAGAAAGGGCTGGAGCAACGCCAGAGCAAATATGCAGGGCTGCAACATGGTCCAGCTACTCCACTTTTGTAAAGCACTACAGAGTGGACCTGGTGTCGGCTAGTGAGCAAGCCTTTGGGCGAAAGGTATTGCAAGCGGTAGTCCCACCCTAAACTGGTAAGTGCTCGTTTATCCTCTCATGGTGGCTGTCCTGAAAGACGATAGGGGAAAATTAGAGTTACGTACCGGTAACGTCTTTTCCAGTAGTCTTTCAGGACAGCCCTAGTTACCCACCCGAAATTTTTGGGGGGGTCTTACAAAAGACCAGAACGCAGCATGATAATGATATGGAATAGTATGTTATTAATGTGTTCTTGTGTCTCCCCAGCTGACCGGAGGTAATCTCGGAATATACTGAGGTCTGGCAGGGGGAAGTGAGAATTTATGGGCTGGCGCAGTGTTTCCTAAGAGGAAGAGGAGGAGACTATCTCTCATGGTGGCTGTCCTGAAAGACTACTGGAAAAGACGTTACCGGTACGTAACTCTAATTTTTCTGCCTATATTTCTACTGATCAATTTAACCACTTCAGCCCCAGAGGATTTGGCTGCAGAATGACCGGGCCATTTTTTGTGATTAAGCACTGCGTCGCTTTAACTGGCAGTTGCACGGTCGTGCAACGTTGTACCCAAACAAAATTGACGTCCTTTTTTTCCCACAAATAGAGCTTTCTTTCGGTGGTATCTGATCATCTCTGAGATTTTTATTTTTTGTGCTATAAACAAAAAAAGAGAGACAATATTGAAAAAAAAAGAAATATTTTTTACTTTTTGCTGTAAAAAATATCCCCCAAAAATATATAAAAAAACGTTTTTTTTCCTCAGTTTAGGCTGATATGTATTCTTCTACATATTTTTGGTAAAACAATAGCAATAAGCGTATATTGATTGGTTTGCGCAAAATTTATAGCATCTATAAAATGTTTTAAGGCATTTTTATTATTATTATTTTTTTATTAGCAATGGCGGCGATCTGTGATTTTTATCGTGACTGTAACATTATGGCGGACACATCGGACATTTTCGACACTATTTTGGGACCATTGTCATTTATACAGTGATCAGTGCGATAAAAATGCATTGCTTACTGTGTAAATGACACTGGCACTAAGGTGCAATGAAAGTGTTAAGTGTGTCCTAGGGAGTGATTCTAACTGTGAGGGGGCTGGGTCTGAACACACAGGACAGTGATCGCTGCTCTTGATTACAGAGAGCAGTAGATCACTGTCCTGTCACTAGGCAGAATGGGGAATGCTTTGTTTACAAAAGCATCTCCCCATTCTACCTCTCCGTGACACGATCGCCAGGAGACTGGCTGACATCGAGTCTGCGGAACCCGCAGGTGCGATCACGGAGCAAACAATGGGGGCGCATGTGCACAGGCATGGCGGGAAATTGAAAGGGACGTACAGGTACACCCATTTGCCCAGCCGTGCCATTCTGCTGACGTAAATGTACATGCGGCGGTCAGCAAGCGTTTAATGTAGTCTTTACTTAAGCTCCATACACATGGGCCGAATGCTGGGCGACATCGGCTGGTTTAATAGAAAACATCCGACATTCGGCCCGTGTGTATGTCAGACGGTCTTAAGGAAGCCGGTCATTCAGCCGGCTTCTGTCAGATGAGCATGCTGGAAAACCAGCAGCAGGCTTTCCCCTGTCAAAACACAACAGCTCAGCTGGGGAGATCACTGTACTACTGGTAGATCGTTAGTACAGAGGCTCCGAATGGAGCTGACAGTTTTTTTTCATTCAACCCGCTGGGTTGAATGGAAAAAACTCATATTGTGTACCAGGCTTTAAGGCGAACTTAGATTATTCCTCCTGTTCTCAGTGAGAAAGACCAGATTTTGGAACATATTTACATGAAATTGTATGTATAGCCAAGAGCATTTTTAATGTTTTGGTTAGAGAGATAAAGGATAAAAACTCCTGTCAAATTTTTATTATGAAGAGTCCAGGTTTCATTTCTTCAGATTCTTATATCATAAAAATCTGACACTTTTTGGGGGTTGAAAAGGGTCTCCTTTCTCAGGGCTTAAAACTGTTAAAGTGTGTACTGGACTGATAGGAGGGATCCTGTGGGGTAATTAGTTTGATGATCGTTCCCGGTACCGGTTAGGTCTTCAGTCACCACTCCTGGAAGAACTTCCTGAGCAGAATCAATCCTTCTATACAGCTTAAGATCTGACTGGAAACACCTGCTCTTTTACGACATCCAGCCCCCCATATCTTTTTTCTATTTTCTGACTGTTGTCACTGAGACAGAATGTGATGTAAAATCCAAAATTTGAGTTGACACCATAACAAGAGTTGAGGATAAATCTTTACCCACTTCAGCCCCGGGAAGTTTTACCCCCTTAATGAATAGGCCATTTTTTTGCAATGCGGCACTGCGTTATTTTAACTGACAATTGCGCGGCCATGTGACGATGTACCCAAATAAAATGTATGTCCTTTTTTTTCCCACAAATAATTTCTTTTGGTGGTATTTGATCACCTCTGCATTTTTTGTGTGTGCTATAAACAAAAAAAGAGCGACGATTCTGAAAAAAAACTATATTTTTTACTTTCTGCTATAAAACACATCCAATAAAAAAATTTCTTCATCAATTTAGGCCAATACTGTATGTATTCTGCTACATATATTTATTTAAAAATCCCAATAAGTGTATATTGTTTGTGCAAAAGTTATAGTGTCTTCAAACTATGGGATTTTTTTTTGGCCTTTTTATTTATTTTTTTACTAGCAATGGTGGCGATCAGCGATTTTTAGCGAGACTGCGACATTGCGACAGACAGATTGGACACCTAACTGACACTTTTGATACTTTTTTGGGGACCAGTAACATTATTACAGTGAGGAGTGCTTAAAATATGCACTGTTACTGTACTAAAGACACTGGCAGGGAAGGGGTTAACATCAGGGGCGATCAAATGGTTAAGTGTGTGCCTAGCTGGTGCTTGCGAACTGTGGAGGGGGTTGCTCTGACTGGGTAAAGAAAGAAATCGATCTTCCTGCTTAGCGGGAACACAAGATCTCCATCTTCTCCCCTGTCAGAGCAGCGATCTGCCTTGTTTACATAGGCAGATCGCCATTCTGCCTCTTCCGGGAACAATCGCAGGTGACCGGCGAACGTCGGGTTCGCCGGTGACCGGCGGACATAAGGTCCCCCGGACCCGCTGATTGGCATCCCCTGTCTCCAATCAACCCCCCCAGTGGCTATTGCACAAAATAAAATACAGGTATGTCATTTCGTGCAATAGCGCCAACCTGCCACAGTAATTATGCGGTAGGCAGACGGCAAATGGTTAAATGGAGACACAATGTTCCAATGAGCGCTTTTTTTTAGTTTATAGGGATTTCCTGTCTCTCTTTCTGTTGTGTCTCCAGAAAAGGAAGCATAGGGAAGTTTCCCCAATGGGATACAGATAGCAAAAAATTTAACTAAGAGAGGCATTAGCACTTCTCTACCCTATTTAAAACTAAAAAGAAATGTTTGGCTTTGCATACATTTTAAAGCAAGGCTTAATTATTTCCAAAGAGCAACAGCAATGTTACATTGGTATTAAAACAGTATAAAAACAGATTACCAATTAATTTACAACAAAAACATGGATTATTAGATTTCCAAACTGAACAATCATAGAAAACTAACTCTTAAAGAGGAGTTTCAGGTTCCAAACGTCTGTAGCTGCTGACTTTTAATATTAGGGCATTTAATTGTCCAGGAATACAGTGGTGTTCTCACCTGAGCCAATTTTCCATTCAGCTATCGGGTGCTGGCATCTTGACTAAGGTAAACCGGCAGTGAAGCCCTGTGGCTTCACATCCAGTTTCCTACAGTACTGTGCATGTGCGAAGTGCGCCGTGCTTTGTGAATGGCTTAGCTGCAGGGGAAGGAGGAGGGGCAGCGGTGAACTGAGACGGAAGTGGGAGCGGGTACCTTTCAAAATCAGGTACCCGCTCTCCCCCAAAAGATCCCTAATGTGGCAGTGGAGGGCGGGAGGAGGCAGACAAGCAGAGCTTCCTCTTTTGGGTGGAGCTCTGCTTTAAGTACTTCTACTACAATGGATGCAAACATTTGAATATTTTTTACCAGAAGACAGTTTTAAAAATAACAATGCCCTCTAACTACATTGTAATCTTATTGTCAGATGAAGTATATTTATATTCAGGCTTTTTGTAGAATTCTCTTGTTAATGGTAAGGTCGAAGTAAATTGGCAATTAAATTATAGAAAACAGGAATGAAATGTTCACTGAATCATATTAGATGATACATAAACATACTTTCAACCTGAAGGCCAGTCTCCTGGTAGAGATGCAGAGACATATTGAAATCAGCACCTTATTGTTTAATGTGTCAAAACATTCCTCCTTATTTAAACACATAAACCAATAGGGAAAATAAAAAACTGAACATTTTTAAGGTCCTTTTCCAAAACATCCCATGATAAAATCCATTTTAATATAGTTTTCTTTATAAAGAAAGCTAATTTTATTGTAGCTCAACATCCTGGGTTTTTTTCTGGAATGTTTCAGAGGTCTTATTTCTTGAACTTGAAAAAGTCAGAGAAGCATGTTGGGTATTTTTGTTGTTTTTTATTTTATTTATAATGCTAATTAAAGATGAACTCCAGCAGATATAAAAGACACAATTAATGCTTGTAATAGTTAATATACCATTAAATGTATTTTAAAGTAGTGTAAGTATCTAAATTTGGCTTGGTATCAGGTTCTTGCAGTCCCCAAACAGAAGGACTGGAGAAGCGAGAGAAAGAACCACAGAAAGCACAGTGAAAGAGAAGTAAGCTCATAATTGTGCCTATTCTACGTTCACACACTCACAGGCTGAGGCTGTTCCAGGGTGACATGGGATTAAAGGAAATGGGTTGAATGATGCTGGCCATTGGACTAGCAACAGAAAAAAAAAAAAACTCTGAAAAAGTCTCTGAACTGAAGCTTAAAATTAAAGCATAAGCTGGTTTTGTTAATTTAGCTTTTAATGGGCTAGTCATTTTCTATCATGTTATTTCTACCCGGAGTTGTGCTTAAAGAACTATAATGAAATGTATATTTTATTGTGAAGACTATGTTAGTCTGGAGATGCATTTAAATAATGAAAACTAACAAAAAAGTGCGCTAAGAATAGTATATGTGTGCAAACCGCATTTAAAGCAATCCACATTAATATAAATCATATATTAGAGTAGCGATTGATCAAAAGAGCTGATGATAATAAAGTGCAAACTGTGCTATAGTGTTAGCAGACATAAATTAATAAAGCAGCTTGTATATAAAGTGCAAGGTATACTAGAAAGCTGCCAAACTTCAACAAACGGACAGTTTAAATTGTCCCACATTCAATGCAGGGTAACCCCTAAACAGTCCTGTAAAGAGTGAACCTCCTCAGCAGTGAGAAGAAATAGTCCATATTTGAATATCAGAAGGAAGAAAAGGGAAGTTCCATAAGCAGTGCACCACTTCAAGGGGGCACCTGAAAATTTCACAGTCAGTCAGGTCACACAGCCAAAAGGTACATGAAGAAGAAGGAGATATGTATATGGAAGTTTCCCCGTGCTCCAAAGATGTAACAGATGGACTCTTACCCGAACTGATGGACCTCCCTTCTGGCGAGGTCGTACTGGCAGGCAGACTTAGCCCTCTGCAGGGACAGTGGATGGTTCCGAGTCCTCCGGTGTAGCGTTCATCTACGATCTGGAGCAAACCAATGCTTCCTCCTGCCGGGGGGTGACAGACCCACTCAACCCAGAGGGGAGTGGGTAAAAATAGAGAAAGGGCTCCGATAGTGTAGTATTGGTAAAATTTATTTTGAAGGCCCCTTTGAAGATGTCAGAGTATGACGAAACATGTAGGGCGTGGCTACGCATCATAAGCCCTCTCTCAGCCTGCCCCATGATCTGCACGGGTGTATGCTATTTTTATGCCGGCAAATTTTACACTTGTCTTTTTTTTTAATTGTTACAGAGCCCATTTGTTGTGGCTATGCTGTTTGTAATATACAAATAAAGTTTACCAATACTACACTATCGGAGCCCTTTCTCTATTTTTACCCACTCCCCTCTGGGTTGAGTGGGTCTGTCACCCCCCCCGCAGGAGGAAGCATTGGTTTGCTCCAGATCGTAGATGAACGCTACACCGGAGGACTCGGAGCCATCCACTGTCCCTGCAGAGGGCTAAGTCTGCCTGCCAGTACGACCTCGCCAGAAGGGAGGTCCATCAGTTCGGGTAAGAGTCCATCTGTTACATCTTTGGAGCACGGGGAAACTTCCATATACATATCTCCTTCCTCTTCATGTACCTTTTGGCTGTGTGACCTGACTGACTGTGAAATTTTCAGGTGTCCCCTTGAAGTGGTGCACTGCTTATGGAACTTCCCTTTTCTTCCTTCTGATATTCAAATATGGACTATTTCTTCTCACTGCTGAGGAGGTTCACTCTTTACAGGACTGTTTAGGGGTTACCCTGCATTGAATGTGGGACAATTTAAACTGTCCGTTTGTTGAAGTTTGGCAGCTTTCTAGTATACCTTGCACTTTATATACAAGCTGCTTTATTAATTTATGTCTGCTAACACTATAGCACAATTTGCACTTTATTATCATCAGCTCTTTTGATCAATCGCTACTCTAATATATGATTTATATTAATGTGGATTGCTTTAAATGCGGTTTGCACACATATACTATTCTTAGCGCACGTTTTTGTTTGTTTATTTGAATGTTTTTTACACTGATATTGGTGTTATATCCGTGCAGCTTTGAGCTTGGAGTATTCTGAAGCTTTAGCGCGGTTACACTTCTTGTTTTAAATAATGAAAACTACCTGCTACTGGTGTAGGAGAAGCTGCATGTCACAAGAAGTAGTAAACCTGGTGCATGCAAAACTGGAATACACCAGCCACGTTAAAGCAACTGCCATCATTCATGGCTATTTTTCATGATTTGTGATCAAAGACAATGGTAACTTTGGTGAACACACCAGCAAAATGTCTAATTCTACTGTAAGCCACATGTCCATGATATATAGACAATGCCACTTTTTTCTTATGTATTGTATTTGATCTTTGTCTCCCATAATGCCCTGACAACCACCATATCAGCCTCCCCTGGTTACAACTCTAACTTATACTTTCTTTGAGCAATAATGTTTTAATTTGCTTTAATTATCGATGCTTAAGTTGCTTAAAGTTGTTCTATTCTCTATGTTTCAGTTTCCAATTATTATTAGTACATATATTACCAATTAAAAAAAAAACATTCAAAACTAAAAATGCATGTTATTTTGTAAAGACTACTACCAGAAGAGTTTCCTTACGTGGTACCAAATCCTTGGAGGGCAATAATGAGCTGCAATTATCTGACTTGGTCAGATATGTAGCATGGACACCTGTCCACATGAAATAGAACGCTAACTGCAGCATCCATTAGAATGCTAACCACTAAGACAGACATGGCAGACTGCATGCATTTAGCTACCAGGGCAAATGGCAGGGCCAAAGGTTAACATGTGACTCAATGCTATAAGGACCAGCTGCTCTGATCACTTACTGAATTTTTAATGCTGCATATTCTTCCACTTGATGCATCCATTTTCTCTAATAGGATGAAAGAACAAATCATGTCAGGCAATTGTGACATTTTAAACATAAAAGAGAAGCCACTTGATGTAGGACCAGGGCACACAGCATCAATCCACTTGTTATCTTGAGGACCAATCTTGCAGTACACATTCGTTTTTTCAGCATTTTTAATTCAGTTTAATACAATTGTTTTATTTTTAGGTAACTGTGAATTTTCTTTCTTTTCTTTCTTTGGATGTCTTATTTATCTTGATTTGATTCTGTACATATCTTAGTTTTCTTTCTTTGTTACTGACAGGACCAAAAAAAAAAAAAAAACGTTTTTTTTTTTGTTTTTTTTTTTTAAATGCAAATTGGAAGCTCATAAGAAAATCTAATACTCAAGAAGCAGCCCAGCTCACTGACATGCCCCCCATACACTGTCTAATCAAAGCACTGCTCAGGGATCAAGAGTAATGTTGAATAGACCAGTGTTCAATGAGGAGTGTCAGGCCACAGGAGAGCTTATGTGTGAGAGATGTGGGTCTGTCATTCTAAAATGCTGGCAGCAAAAGGATTGTTTAACCCTTGATGCAGCATTTTGATAAAAAAAGTAAAAAAACAAAAAAACAGCACATTTATTACAGTATAAGCAGCCTGACTGCAGTAATGAATAAAAAGGATCCACTTGGGCTTTAAAGCTGTTGTAAACTCTTTTTTTTTTTTACTAAAATAATAAATATGTTACATTTACCTGCTCTGTGCAAGGGTTTTGCACAAAGCGACCCGGTACCCCCTGGGTTCCCCCACTGGCTATCTTGGCTCTTCCTCTTCTCTGTGGCCCACCATAGGAAGCCACTTCCTGTGGTGGCACATGTGCAGGTTCACTCCCAAGCTGGGCTGTGTGTCTGTAGACACACATAGCGCAGCTCGACCCGACTCCTTGTTCCCTCCTCATGAGATCTGAGTGACAGCAGTGGGAGCCAATAGTTCCCACTGCTATCAATCTGCCCTGTGAGACTAGGGAGAAAGCAGCACTGCTGCAGATCACCACAGTGCTGGATTGATACAGGACTCAGCTACTGAAAGCTTTGTTTACCTTAATGCATATAATTCATTAAAGCAGAGCTCCAGCCAAAAGGGGAAGCGTCACTTAACTGCCTCCATCCCTCCCTCCGCTGCCACATTTGGCACCTTTTGGGAGGGAGCGGGTACCTGGTTTTGACAGGTTCACCCCCCCTCCCCTCCTTCTCCCATAGCCGGCCCATTCACAAAGCACAACGCACTTCACGCATGCGCACTAAGTTTCCCTTAGTCAAGATGGCGGCACCAGGACCTGATAGCCAATTGTAAAATCAGCTTGGGTGAGGATACCGCTGGATTCCTGGACAGGTAAGTTCCCTAATATTAAAAGTCAGCAGCTACAGTATTTATAGCTGCTGACCTTACTTTTTTTTTTGGGGGGGGGGGAGCCTGGAGCGCCTCTTCAAGGTAATAAGGAAAAAAAAGACCTTTTGACTTTAGAACCACTTTAACGCACTTGAAATAAAACATTGCATATTAATATTTAGTAATCGTTTATCTGGCCAGCAGGTGGAGTTTGAATCTCCTTTTCATATTGTAATAATCATAGCAGTGACTCAACCTTTATTAGAGGATATATATTCTTTTTTGGGTCTGGTAGTGGATAGGATGGTGTCGTGATTGATGATGGATTTACATCTGGGGACACTGTTTTTTTAATTTTTAATAGAGGAATTGTCAAAAACTGACTGTTTTTTTTTTTTACACTTTTTGGTGAATGGGTAGGGGTACTATGTACCACATACATTCACATAGGGGGCGGGACCTGGGGCCCACTTTTTAAAGGGGGATTCCAGATTCTGATAAGCCCCCTGCCTGCAGATCCCCACAGCCCAGGGATGAGGACCATAACCCCACCAGCATGGGGACAAGGTGCTTTGGGGCTCCCCTGCCCCAAAGCACCCACACCCCCATTAAGGGCATGTGGCCTAGTATGGTTCAGGCAGGGGGGTTTGCATTTCCTGACCTGCCAGGCTGAATGCTCAGATAAGGGTCTGGTATAGATTTTGGGGGGACCCCGACGCCATTTTTTTAAACATTTTACTATTGCCGGCAATGGTATTGTATTGCCAGCAATTTAAATGTAATTTCATTCATTTTGTTTTTTCTTAGAAATGTCAGTTTTGCTGCAGTAGGTTCTATACATGGTACAGATGAGCCACTTTACAGGCAGACTAAGGGGACCCCCAGGCACTATATTTAAAGGAATTTTTAATTTTTATTATTGCACTTTAACCACTTCAGCCCCGGAAGGATTTACCCCCTTCCTGACCAGAGCACTTTTTACAATTTGGCACTGCGTCGCTTTAACTGCTAATTGCGCGGTCATGCAATGCTGTAACCAAACGAAATTTGCGTCCTTTTCTTCCCACAAATAGAGCTTTCTTTTGATGGTATTTGATCACCTCTGCCGTTTTTATTTTTTGCGCTATACATGGAAAAAGACCGAAAATTTTGAAAAAAAATGATATTTTCTACTTTTTGTTCTAAAAAAAATCCAATAAACTCAATTTTAGTCATACATTTAGGCCAAAATGTATTTGGCCACATGTCTTTGGTAAAAAAAATGTCAATAAGTGTATATTTATTGGTTTGCGCAAAAGTTATAGCGCCTACAAACTAGGGTACATTTTCAGGAATTTACACAGTCTTTAATTTATGACTGCCTATGTCATTTCTTGAGGTGCTAAAATGACAGGGCAGTACAAAACCCCCACAAATGACCCCATTTTGGAAAGTAGACACCCCAAGGAAATTGCTGAGAGGCATGTTGAGCCCATTGAATATTCATTTTTTTTGTCCCAAGTGATTGAATAATGAAAAAAAAAAAAAAATTACAAAAAGTTGTCACTAAATGATATATTGCTCACACAGGCCATGGGCATATGTGGAATTGCACCCCAAAATACATTTAGCTGCTTCTCCTGAGTATGGGGATACCACATGTGTGGGACTTTTTGGGAGCCTAGCCGCATACGGGGCCCCGAAAACCAATCACTGCCTTCAGGATTTCTAAGGGCGTACATTTTTGATTTTACTCCTCACTACCTATCACAGTTTTGAAGGCCATAAAATGCCCAGATGGCACAAACCCCCCCCAAATGACCCCATTTTGGAAAGTAGACACCCCAAGCTATTTGCTGAGAGGCATGTTGAGTCCATGGAATATTTTATATTTTGACACAAGTTGCGGGAAAGTGACAATTTATTTATTTATTTATTTTTTTTTGCACAAAGTTGTCACTAAATGATATATTGCTCACACAGGTCATGGGCATATGTGGAATTGCACCCCAAAATACATTCTGCTGCTTCTCTTGAGTACGGGGATACCACATGTGTGGGACTTTTTAGGAGCCTAGCCGCGTACGGGACCCCGAAAACCAATCACCGCCTTCAGGATTTCTAAGGGTGTACATTTTTGATTTCACTCTTCACTGCCTATCACAGTTTCGGAGGCCATGGAATGCCCAGGTGGCACAAACCCCCCCCAAATGACCCCATTTTGGAAAGTAGACACCCCAAGCTATTTGCTGAGAGGCATGGTGAGTATTTTGCAGCTCTCATTTGTTTTTGAAAATGAAGAAAGACAAAAAAAAAAATTTTTTTTTTCTTTTTTTAATTTTCAAAACTTTGTGACAAAAAGTGAGGTCTGCAAAATACTCACTATACCTCTCAGCAAATAGCTTGGGGTGTCTACTTTCCAAAATGGGGTCATTTGGGGGGGGTTTGTGCCACCTGGGCATTCCATGGCCTCCGAGACTGTGATAGGCAGTGAAGAGTGAAATCAAAAATTTACGCCCTTAGAAAGCCTGAAGGCGGTGCTTGGTTTTCGGGGTCCCATACGTGGCTAGGCTCCCAAAAAGTCTCACACATGTGGTATCCCCGTACTCAGGAGAAGCAACAGAATGTATTTTGGGGTGTAATTTCACATATTCCCATGGCATGTTTGAACAATATATAATTTAGTGACAACTTTGTGCAAAAAAAAAAAAAAAAATGTGTCTCTTTCCCGCAACTTGTGTCACAATATAAAATATTCCATGGACTCGACATGCCTCTCAGCAAATAGCTTGGGGTGTCTACTTTCCAAAATGGGGTCATTTGGGGGGGTTTGAACTGTCCTGGCATTGTATGCACAACATTTAGAAGCTTATGTCACACATCACCCACTCTTCTAACCACTTGAAGACAAAGCCCTTTCTGACACTTTTTGATTACATGAAAAAATTATTTTTTTTTGCAAGAAAATTACTTTGAACCCCCACACATTATATATTTTTTTAAAGCAAATGCCCTACAGATTAAAATGGTGGGTGTTTAATTTTTTTTTTTCACACAGTATTTGCGCAGCGATTTTTCAAACGCATTTTTTGGGGAAAAAACACACTTTTTTACATTTTAATGCACTAAAACACACTATATTGCCCAAATGTTTGATGAAATAAAAAAGATGATCTTAGGCCGAGTACATGGATACCAAACATGACATGCTTTACAATTGCGCACAAACGTGCAGTGACAACAAAATAAATACATTTTTAAAAGCCTTTAAAAGCCTTTACAGGTTACCACTTTAGATTTACAGAGGAGGTCTACTGCTAAAATTACTGCCCTTGATCTGACCGTCGCGGTGATACCTCACATGCATGGTGAAATTGCTGTTTACATTTGACGCCAGACCGACGCTTGCGTTCGCCTTAGCGCGAGAGCAGGGGGGACAGGGGTGCTTTTTTTTTTTTTTTTTTTTTTTCTTTATTATTTTTTTGCTTTTTTATCTTATTTTAAAACTGTTCCTTTCATTTTTTTTTTTTTTTAATCATTTTTATTGTTATCTCAGGGAATGTAAATATCCCCTATGATAGCAATAGGTAGTGACAGGTACTCTTTTTTGAAAAAATTGGGGTCTATTAGACCCTAGATTTCTCCTCTGCCCTCAAAGCATCTGACCACACCAAGTTCGGTATGATAAAATGCTTTCCCAATTTCCCAATGGCGCTATTTACATCCGGCGAAATCTAAGTCATAAAATGCTCGTAGCTTCCGGTTTCTTAGGCCATAGAGATGTTTGGAGCCACTCTGGTCTCTGATCAGCTCTATGGTCAGCTGGCTGAATCACCGGCTACATTCTCAGGTTCCCTGTTGAGACAGGAGAGCCAGAGAAAAACACGGAAGACGGTGGGGGGGGGGCATTCTCTCCCACTGCTTGTAAAAGCAGTCTAGAGGCTAATTAGCCGCTAGGATTGCTTTTACATGAAAGCCGACCGCTGGCTGAAAAGAATGATACCAAGATGATACCTAAACCTGCAAGCATCATTCTGGTATAACCACTCAAAGTCGTGAATGCTGTACCTGAAGACAAAAATATGGTTAACAATAAAGCACAGTAAACGGTAAAGTATAAAAAATTGCAGACCTGAAAAGCAAACATGATAAAACATAATAACAATAAAACATTGCAGAATAGAATACAGTAAAAAAGAGCAGAACAATAGAGAGAGAGAGAATAGAGAGAGAACAATAAAACGACAACTATTATTTTTTATTTTATATTTTTGTTTGTGTTTTTTTTTTTTACACTTTTTTTGTAACTGTAACTTTTATAACTGTAACCGGTTCCAGGTTCGGGTCTCTCAAAATGCGATGGCATCTTGGGAGACCCTGTGAAAGTGTGTCCTAGTCTGTGCAATGCTGTACCCTACGCTAATACTCAACTAGTGAATGGTAGCGTTCAAAACATTCACCAATGCAAAGACCAGGATTGTCAGGACAGGAGGGACAATAATAGCGGGTGTCACGCCTATATCCGCTCTTGCTGCAAACACAACATCTTTTTTGGGGGGGTTCGTTGGGTAGGGGTACTCGGGAGGACATAAAAATGCCTCTCATGCAGCCGACTGCATTTGGTTGGGGATGTGAATGGGGGAAGTACGGGCGCTGCAGAAGTGGTGGGTTCCCAATTAGGATTGGTGAATGCAGCAGGAAGGGCACTATGGGCATGACGGGCCTGTGTTTGTCTTTTTGGTGGCAGCGGGACACTATTTGTGCTTGCCACCTCACCAGCTTGAACTGCACTTATGGGACTCGCCACGTCACCAAGTGTTACTGCAGTGCTGGTTTGACTACGACCTGGGTGTACTAGGCCGCTGGCGCTTGCCAGTTCACCAAAACGCTACCAAAAAAACTGTTAACGATCGCAGGGATCAGGCCTGACTCTGCGAACGCTGCAGTTATGCATTTAGTGTTTTGTAAGTGACAGTGATCGATCGATACTGCACTTGGGTGGGCTGGGCTGGGCCGGGCGGAGGGGCAAAACGCAGGTGCTAGCAGGTATCTGGGCTGATCCCGCTAACACTGCGTTTTTGGGAACCCTAAACTGCTGGGGACGCCAGTATAGATCTGATCGGATCAGATATTGATCCGTTCAGATACTATACCACTAAGGGAGGTGTACGGTGCGTGCGTGGGTGTTAGCGCTACTGGCACTAACCTGACGCTGCCTGGGGCTGGTGCTTGCCAGTTCACCAAAACGCTACAAAAAAAACTGTTAGCGATCGCAGGGATCAGGCCTGACTCTGCGAACGCTGCAGTTATGCGTTTAGTGTTTTGTAAGTGACAGTGATCGATCGATACTGCACTTGGGTGGGCTGGGCTGGGCCGGGCGGAGGGGTAAAACGCAGTTGCTAGCAGGTATCTGGGTTGATCCCGCTAACACTGCGTTTTTGGGAACCCTAAACTGCTGGGGACGCTAGTATAGATCTGATCGGATCAGATATTGATGCGTTCAGATACTATACCACTAAGGGAGGTGTACGGTGCGTGGGTGTTAGCGGTACTGGCACTAACCTGACGCTGCCTGGGGCTGGTGCTTGCCATTTCACCAAAATGCTACCAAAAAAACTGTTAGCGATCGCAGGGATCAGGCCTGACTCTGCGAACGCTGCAGTTATGTGTTTAGTGTTTTGTAAGTGACAGTGATCGATCGATACTGCACTTGGGTGGGCTGGGCCGAGCTGGGCGGAGGGGCAAAATGCAGGTGCTAGCAGGTATCTGGGCTGATCCCGCTAACACTGTGTTTTTGGGAACCCTAAACTGCTGGGGACGCTAGTATAGATCTGATCGGATCAGATATTGATCTGTACAGATACTATTCCACTAAGGGAGGCGTATGCTGCGTGCGTGGGTGTTAGCGGTACTGGCGCTAATCTGACGCTGCCTGGGGCGACGCATATCACCGCCGGGCGATCAGGGGGCTAAATCTTTATTCGGTAATAAACGGCGGGTGTCCTGACACTATAAAAAATAAACAAACTAACCAGCGTCACCCGTAACAGTTATACAGTGATCAGTGGTGAAAGGGTTAACTAGGGGGCCATCAAGGGGTTAAAACATTTATTCGGTAGTATATGGGGGTCCCTGTCGCTATAAAACGCTGACGGCGAACCTAAATATTTACCTCACTAACTAGCGTCACCAGCGACACTAATACAGCGATCAGAAAAATGGTGACAGGGGGTGATCAAGGGGTTAAAACTTTATTAGGGGGGGTTAGGGGGGTATCCTAGACCTACAGGGGGCCTAACACTCACTGCCCTGACACTGTAACTGTCACAAACTGACACCAATACAGTAATCAGAAGAAAAAAAAAAAAAAAAAAACCTGCTTGGTGTCAGTTTGTGACAGGGGGGGGGGGGTGATTGGGGGGGGATCGGGGGGCGATCGGGGGGGGGATCGGGGTGTTTTGTGTGCCTGGCATGTTCTACTGTGTGTAGTGTGTTGGTGCACTTACATTTCAGTCTTCTCTCCTCGGCCCGGAACGGAAAATACCGAGCCGAGGAGAGATGACATCATTTCCTCTGCCTCTGTGTACAATACTGAGGCAGGGAAATGATCCCATTGGCTGAGAGCGATCGCGAGGGGGGGGCCACGAATGGATGGCCTCCCCCTCACCTCCGATCGCCGGGGGAGATTTGCCGACCGCCGCAGGCACCGGGGGGGGGTCCGATCGGACCCCCCACCCGCGGGCAGGCAAGGACGTACCTGTAAGTCCTTTTGCCTGCCCGTGCCGCTCTGTCGACGTATATAGTCGTGCGGCGGTCGGCAAGTGGTTAAGCATCATTAAAATCACAGCTCCTGTAAAAAATATCTTTTTGGAAAAATGTTTTTGCATTGATAAATGTCCCTCAAGGCAGTATCTGGACCCCCGTGGCCAATTACTTGCATATAAGCCTTCAAAATGGGGACTTTTGATTTTTCAAGTTTGGGTCCAATAGACTTTAATAGGGATTGCCGAGAGGGTCAGAACTTTTTCTCTGTTTGGGAGTTCTGATGTGAACCGAACAGGGGGGTGTTCAGCCCATCTCTACTGCTAGGGCCATTTTACCCTTACCCTCATAAATCCTGTATATTATTAATAATACTTGGCAGAAGAGGAAGTTAGGAATGGTTAATTCTGACAATGTTTTTATTGTTAACTTTGCTTTTCTATCCTGATGACAACTCACACCCCCACCTCCCATTTCTTGTACAGACATCAGCAGGGAACAGAAAGTGAGGAAAAATCTTCCCAGTGGGCTCACAAACTGATGTAAAAACATGAGAGAAATGTTAACCTTTCCCCTCGCTATCAAAAGCTAAACATTTGCCTAGGTTTAGAATTTAATAAAGACAGTATGGCTGCAAGATAATAGCTTTCTGACCAAATGCTCCTATCTGGTCCAGCTGGCTCACTCATGACCACATACTCTATAATAAAGTGAACTTCTCAGGATATAGATATGGGTGCTGCCATTGCTGACTTGTTTTAGAATGTTTATGTCCAGAGTGTGTCATCCTTATCCTCCGACCTCCTGCCTATGAAGGGTGGGATTAAGAGATTGTAATTGATTGTTATGCAGTTTAGTACCAAATGATTTACTTTATTATTAGCATAGCTAACATTGAATATTTCATTCTGGCTAGTGCCAACAGTGCCTTGCAAAGTATTCAAACCCCTTGTAATTTTCCACATTTTGTCATGTTGCAACCAAAAACATAAATCTATGTGATAGACCAACACAAAGTGGCACATAATTGTGAAGTGGAAGGAAAAAGATAAATGGTTTTATAAATAATTATGTGAAAAGTGAGGCGTGCATCTGAATAGCCCCCTTAACTCTGATACCCCTTGCTAAAATCTAGTGGAACCAATTGACTTCAGAAGCCACCTAATTAGTAAATAGAATCCACCTGTGTGTAATTTAATCTCATTATACATACAGCTGTTCTGTGGAGCCCTCAGAGGTTTGTTATGCCGTGTACACACGAGCGGACTTTTTGACGGACTTTCAACGGAGTTCCGATGGAGTTCCGATGCAACGGACTTGCCTACACAGGATCACACAAAAGTCCGACTGATTCGAACGTGATGACGTAGGACCGGACAAGAATAAGGAAGTTCATAGCCAGTAGCCAATAGCTGCCCTTGCTTGGTTGTTTGTCCATCGACTAGCATACAGACGAACAGATTTTTTGACCGGACTCGAGTCCATCAGAAAGATTTGAAACATGTTCTATTTCTAAAGTCTGCCTGATTTTTCGACAGCAAAGGTCCGATGAAGCCCACACGATCAAATTGTCCGGCGGATTCGTTCCGCCGGACCTTTGCTGTCGAAAAGTCTGGTCGTGTGTACACGGCATTAGAGAACCTTAGTGAACAAACAGCATCATAAAGGCCAAGGAACACACCAGATAGGTCAGGGATAAAGTTGTGGAGAACTTTAAAGCCATGTTAGGTTATAAAAAAAATATCCCAAGCTTTAAACATATCATGGAGCACTGTTCAATGCATAATCCAAAAATGGAAAGAGTATGGCACAACTGAAAACCTGCCAAGACCTGGCCATCCACCTAAACTGACAGGCCGATCAAGGAAAGCATTAATCAGAGAAGCAGCCAAGAGGCTCATGGTAACCCTGTAGAAGCTGCAGAGATCCACAGCTCAGGTGGGAGAATCTGTCCGAAGTATAACTATTAGTCGTGCACTCCACAAATCTGGCCTTTATGGAAGAGTGGCAAGAAGAAAGCCATTGTTGAAAAAAGCCATAAGAAGTCCCATTTGCAGTTTGTGGGAAGCCATGTGGGGGACACAGCAATCGTGGAAAAATGTGCTCTGGTCAGATGAAACCAAAATTGAACAATTTGGCCTAAAAGCAAAATGTTGTGTGTGGTTCAAAACTAACACTGCACATCACCCTGAACACACCATCCCCACCGTGAAACATGGTGGTGGCAGCTTTATGTTGTGGGGATGCTTTTCTCCAGCAGGGACAAGGAAGCTGGTCAAAGTTGATGGGAAGATGGATGGAGCCAAATACAGGGCAATCTTAGAAGAAAACCTGTTAGAGTCTGCAAAAGACTTGAGACTGCGGCGGAGGTTCACCATCCAGCAGGACAATGACCCTAAACATACAACCAAAGCTACAATGGAATGGTTAAGATCAAAGCATAGTCATATGTTAGAATAGCCCAGTCAAAGCCGAGACCTAAATTCAATTGAGAATCTGTGGCAAGATTTGAAAATTGCTGTTCACAGATGCTCTCCATCCAATCTGACAGAGCATGAGCTATTTTGCAAAGAAGAATGGGCAAAAATTTCACTCTCTAGATATGCAAAGCTGGTAGAGACATACCCAAAAAAACTTGCAGCTGTAATTGCAGTGAAAGGTGGTTCTACAAAGTATTGACTCAAGGGGGCTGAATACAAATGCACACCGCACTTTTCAGATATTTATTTGTAAAGTATTTTGAAAACCATTTATCATTTTCCTTCCACTTCACAATTATGTACCACTTTGTGTTGGTCTATCACACAAAATCTCAATAAAATGCATTTACATTTTTGGTTGTAACATCACAAAATGTGGAAAATGTCAAGGGGTATGAATACTTTTTCAAGGCACTGTAACTGTTCCCACTCTACAGGTTCATCCCCTGAATCTATGACTTTGTTTCCTAATGTTGGCCAAACAAGTGTAAAGTATTTCAACATCCTCCTTGGCTATTGAACATAGGGGGTTATTTACGAAAGGCAAATCCACTTTGCACTACAAGTGCAAACTACAATTCCAAAGTGCATTTGAAATTGCACTGAAACTGCACTTGGGAGTGCAGTCGCTGTAAATCTGAGGGGTAGATCTTAAATGAGGGGAAGCTCTGCTGATTTTATCATCCAATCATGTGCAAGCTAAAATTATGTTTTATTTTCCTTGCATGTCCCCCATTGGATCTACAGCGACTGCACTTTCAGTGCAATTTCAAGTGCACTTTGCACTTGTAGTTTGCACTTGTTGTGCAAAGTGGATTTGCCTTTCGTAAATAACCCCCACAGTGTGTGTTAAGTGATAATAAGCATACAGTATAGGAAACTCCCTGATCAATGATTTTCCCCTTTGCCCATTTGCATGATTTAGAGGGTGATGATCAGAAATATATTTGATAGGGATATGCACTGTCATTTAATTAGCCCTTGTTTGTGTGTCTGTGTTGCACAGTCATATTGCAAACTGTAGATCAACCAAAAAGGAAAGACTAAAGAATGAAGGTGACTTTATAACAACCCCCAAGTGTATAGAAATAAAAAAAAAACATAAGTATTCTTGTAATACTAAAAGTTTATACAATGCTATTGTACACAATTGTCTCAAGACGTATTCCTCTTTAGACTGAATTGCACCAATTTGTACAAAATTGCAATCTCTTTATGTGCATTTTCCTCAAAATGAGATAACTGAATAATTTAGTTAACGGCTCTTCATCATTCAATGCAGACTTTTGATTAGCAAACAAAGCAGAAACTTTGCATATCTGGCAAGTGAAACACCAGTGCAAGCAAATTAGTGTTTAAATGATAATTTACAAGATGATCAGTAAGCATAAATTACAATTTATCTGTAAAACTGAAACATTATATATACAGTATATACACAATATTTTATTATACATCAATGCACATTTCTTGCCACAATTATATATATATATATATATATAAAAAAAAAATATATATATATATATATATATATATATATATATATATATATATATATATAATTCTGAGGAGAAATGTGCATCCAAAATCATCTGACTTAATGTACAGTAATTCCATATAAAAGATAGCCAGAGCCAAACTTTTTTTTTCATTTGAGACTTGAGAATAGGGGAGTGTTAAAACTGCTGTTTTTTTCCCCCATTTGTTTGTCATTAGGATAAGTTGCCTTCACTTCCTGTCCTGTGGACCTAATAGAAAGTGAGATAATATCTTTTTAATGTAAGAGATATACCGTTTAAGGTAGCTGTCACAGGAACAAATATCCCCATTGGAAGATTTCCCCTCTATTCCTGTTCTGGTTGCAACTCAAAATTTTGGACTTGACCATACTAGTAACTTTGGTGATCAGAACAAATCAAGAGTGTGAATTTCGCTTAAGGGGACAGGTACAGCAAAGGAGGGGAGAGAGTAAAAAAATGAAGGAAGTAAGGAAAAGAAATGAAAACGAAAGAAGAAAGATAGAGAGAAAAAGAAGACAGGCAGGTGGGAGGGGGAAGGAAGGATGGAGAAAGAAAGGGAGTGAGGGGCCTTTTTTTTTAGGAAGATAACACAATTAATATAAGCACATTTTTCAATATACTTTCATCATGATTCATTCCTCCTTATGAATCAGTTATGCTCTGTCCATTTGAATGAAATCCCAGAGAAAAGATTAATCATCCATTAGGAGCCAAGTGACTTGTGGTTTAACTTTAAATTTTGCTCAGATTCTTCTCAGCTAGCAAAACTCTTCTAGCCAGACATCTTTTGCTTCTGTATAGTTTGATGTGGTCAATCTATAAGTCAGGCATTTTGGATTGACAGCTATTGATATGTCTGGCAGTGGGGGTGTCTAATTTATTATGGATGAAGCTGACATGCTCAAGGACTCGACTGCATAACTGTGTCTGAAAATCTTGATGATCTATAGCTTACTGCTAATATATACAGTATAACCAGATAAACAATTTAGAGGGTAATGTTTATGAGAAAGGAGGAGGAACAAGGAGTGCTAACCAGTTTAATCAATATTAGGGGAAGGGGTATTTTTATAAAAGCCTCATGGAATGCAGATGCACTGTATGCTGATGCATTTTAAGGTATCTAAAACATTGTATTACAATATCAATCTAAATACTGAATTTGAATCTTTTTTATTAACTCAGATGACCTTTTATCAAGTACCTTTATTTATTATTAAACCTATACAAAATGACATAGTACCCATTCAACATGCCTAAGAAATATGAACCCATATAAAATGTCTGCTATTTGAAAAAATTTGAATAAATGTTTAATGTTAAAAATGCGGGGAAACTAATACTATGCCTAGGTAAAGGAGTCCATACACAAACTATTATATGTGAACATATTCAAAATACGGTAATCTATAAGTGTACCAATATTTTCTTTTTTTCTCACTTATTCCTATTAATAAGAGCAAATACAGTATATAAAGGACCAAAAAAATGAAAATACTGGGATGTATTCAAAGACAGGCTTTGTGTGGCAAATCTCTCATCCTTCTTGAATTTCTATTTACAAATCGTATTTACCAACAGTTGATGCATTGAACCCAATTTGTATGCATAGTTCATGGTCTGCCTTATTTGTTACAGTAAATAATAATTTAGCCTATGCAAAATGTGCTTACATTTTATACATTTCCAGTCATGGTAGATATTTTTTCTGATGTATATTATACAGACATAATGCAGTATTTTTAGAAACATTTCACAATGCCCTCATTTATTTGATAACCATCTACTATATCAATATGAGACATTTTTTTCACTGAGTTTCAAGATTTTCTTTCAATTACAAATGTAAGGTATGAAGGCCAAGTGCTGATATTTAAGACAGGATGTCTTTCCATTATATAGTAATTCAGTTGAAGACAGCCAGATAATAATGTTTGGTTTTTTAAAAAGAATAGCCCATACTATTGTAGCAGGACATTTAAGTGCATTAGAGACATTAATATGACCACAGAAGACAATCT
The DNA here is from genome assembly GCF_042186555.1 of Aquarana catesbeiana. Lineage (NCBI taxonomy): Eukaryota > Metazoa > Chordata > Amphibia > Anura > Ranidae > Aquarana > Aquarana catesbeiana. Next base: position 374,098,052 of record NC_133325.1, read on the forward strand.
ACCTAAATAAATGAATTATGCTGTGCTCCATCAGACTACTATCTGACATTCACCCCACCAGATGTCATGGCTATTTACCCCATCCCAGCATCTGTGCCTCTCTTCCTTGCATTAGCACTAAAGCTATTAGGCAATCCATGGGGAAAAGATTTGAGGGCCCATGGGACTGACCTAAGCGACTCCTTCCTACACAAGTCTTGACTAATAATAAACAGGTCACTGTTCATACTGGAAAAGAAATTTCCCTAAATGAGCTCATCATCATTACATGCCACTATCGATCCTCTTCCTGCAAATATATGAGATGAATACATTTATAAGAAGGTCAAATATGACAGGTGAATAATAGAACACCGCCTCACTCCTACTTGACTGAAGCCAGGAAAGCTCTATTAGCATAATCTACATGAGAAACAAAATAAGGTTTATATTCCAAGGAAGTACAGATAGCAGTGTAGGTGATCAAAGTGCAGTAAGCCACCAACAGCCAATCAGAGGTCACAGACATGAGTTTACAATGTTTGATCTAAGTTACACTACTATATACATCATTATTTCCCATTTGAATTGACTTGATTGCAAAAGTCTAAATGTGCTATAATGAGCAAACTATTTAAAAACACTTGCTTCTATAGGACAACTTCCATAGCATATAGCACCAGAAGAAATGTATATCTAAAAACAAGGCAGGTGCAGTAACAATAATTAGAAAAATTGTGTTTAATAATATACATTTACAATGCTCTCTGATTTTCAAAGGGCCACAAAGAGACATTTAGAGTTAAAACACAAAAAAACCCCCCACCACAAAACAAACAAAATACAAGACGTATGTAACATCAAGCATATTATAGAGGCCATAAAGTCTTATGAGGCGCACTTTTGACCGGACTGGTCTGACGGACCAAATCCGGCGGACAATCCGATCGTGTGTGGGCTCCACCGGACCTTTAGCGGACTTTTCCAGTTGCAAATCTGATGGACTTTAGATTTGAAACTTGCTTCAAATCTTTACGTCGTAACTCCGCTGGACCCAGAAATCCGCTAGTCCGACAGACAAAAACCGACGCTAGGGCAGCTATTGGCTACTGGCTATCAACTTCCTTATTTTAGTCCGGTGTACGTCATCACGTACAAATCCGTCGGACTTTGGTGTGATCGTGTGTAGGCAAGTCCAGTCGTTAGAAAGTCCGTTGAAAGTCCGCCAAAAGTCAGTCAAAAGTGTGTCGGACAGGCTGTCAGACTTTTGTAGCTGAAAAGTCCGATCGTGTGTACGTGGCATTACCATAAAAACTGATGCAAACGATTAAGAGAAAAAAAGTTCCATTACAATAACATCCAGGTGTACATATTTCTGCAAAACCTTCTAAATAACTGACCGTTCAATCTATAATGAGAATGCCATTAATTTGACTTCATGATCAAGGTGAGTGCCAAAAGCCAAAATCCAAATACATTAATTGTGGATATAGCACAATGATGTCAACAATCTGCAGCAGAAAATTATCATCATTACAAGACAAAGCTGCATCCTGTGTGCAGTTAGAATGGAATATAGGATTACCTGTCATGCCCAGGCCTGTAATGCTAGATAGCAACTATCCTCGGTATGTTATGGGATCAGTGGCCTCCATAAGAATAAGAGGTAGAGTCTACTGATCCCATTCCCATAACATACATACAGTAGGATAGCAGCTATCTAGCACTACAGGCCTGGACATGACCACTAATTCTATTTTCCATTATAACTTCAAAATCTTAGAGTGAGATATATCTGGAACATCTCTAAATGGTATTAAAAATGAATTATTGAAGGTAAATCCTTTTAATTTAGTATACTACAATTTTCTCTTACTAAAATATAAAATTATATTTCTGAGCTTAAAGAGGAGTTCCAGTCAAAAAAAAAAAAAAAAAAAAATGAAAAGTCAGCAGCTACAAATACTGCAGCTGCTGACTTTTAAATGGACACTTACCTGTCCCAGGGTCCAGCAATGCGGGGGATCGAAGCCCCGCTCGTCTCCCCCTCCGTTCAGCGGTGCCGGCATTGCAAATGTGGGCGCTGGGCTGTGGCTTCACAGCCTGGCACCCGCTGCGCATGCGCGAGCGGCGCTGCGCGCCGTGATTGGCCGCTCAGTCACCTGGGACCTGTAATGGGTCCCAGATGATTGACAGGAGGGAGGGAGCAGAGCCGAGCCCTTCCTGTGCCGAGGGGGAAGTGATGTCACCAGCCCAGGCACTGGAAGAGGCAGACTACGAGGGACCCCCTAGCAACAGGCATTTAGAGGTAAGTAAAAAAAAAAAAAATATCCAAATTTTTTTGTATTTTTTTTTTTAGGATTTTTCATGTAGTTTTGTTTTTTTGGGTGGAACCCCACTTTAAAGTGGAACTTCAGTAATTTTTTCAACTTTACATCTATTAAATCTTCTGCCCTTGTTGTTTTAACTTTGGATAGTAAAACATTTTTTTTTTTCTGCCAGCAAATACCTTATACAGCTCACTTCCTGCAGTGTAAAATTTTCTCGCTATGAAGTGGAGGGATAATAAGAATGTTTTCGTTCTTACCTCCCTTCATGCAGACATGACGGTCCAAATTACTACGGCGACTGGTGTTGTGGAGAAACCCCTCTGTGTCCACGAATATAACCAAAATATGGGAGGGGTGGACCTCAACGACCAATTGTTGGCGCCGTACCTAGTTGCCCGTAAGGCCAGACGCTGGTACAAAAAAGTGTCTGTGTATTTATTTCAATTAGCTTTGCTGAACGCTTAGTGCTATACAGAGCTTCAGGATGGACTGGATCCTTCCTTAAATTCCAGGAAGAGATCGTCAGAGCCCTTCTGTTTCCAGACGGTGCTCCACCTCACCTTTCCCAACCAAATGCAGTAAGCCAGTTGCATGAGAGGCATTTTCTTTATGTCCTCCCGAGTACCCCTACCCAACGAGCCCCCCAAAAAAGATGTCATGTCTGCAGCAAGCGCGGATTTAGGCGTGACACCTGGTATTATTGTCCCTCCTGTCCTGACAATCCTGGTCTTCGCATTGGTGAATGTTTTGAACGCTACCATACACTAGTTGAGCATTAGCGTAGGGTACAGCACTGCACTGACTAGGACACACTTTCACAGGGTCTCCCAAGATGCCATCGCATTTTGAGAGACCCAAACCTGGTACCAGTTACAAAAGTTAAAGTTACAAAAAAAGTGTAAAAAAAAAAAAAAAAATAACACAAAAAAATAAAATAATAAAAAACAAAAATAGTCGTCATTTTATTGTTCTCTCTCTCTCTATTCTCTCTCTATTGTTCTGTTCTTTTTTACTGTATTCTATTCTGCAATGTTTTATTGTTGTTATGTTTTTATCATGTTTGGTAACCATTTTTTTGTTTTCAGGTACGCCATTCAGCTGCAGAGTGGATTTATTTATCTTGACAGCAACAGCGTTTGCTCCCACGATACATAAAGCCGTGACTCCAGCGCTGTCGGAGGTGATTTCACCACCACAGTTACATACTTCAGCATATATGCAGAAGTGTGGGGGCAGCAATGGGTGGAGGAGCGATTTGCTTCTGCCTTTTGCAGGAGGATGCCCCCATGCTTCGGCATATATAAACGGTGCATGTATGCCCATCATTAGAAGTGGGTGGATGAAAGGAGGTATTCTAATGGTGGGCATACCCACCGATCGACATCTTTTTTTCATTCAGCTCACAGGCTGCATGGAAAAAAAAGTTTACAATATATGCCCAACAAGGACCAGCAACGTACTGGTATGTTGCTGGACTTTGAGTGGTTATACCAGAATGATGCCTGCAGGTTTAGGTATCATCTTGGTATCATTCTTTTCAGCCAGCGGTCGGCTTTCATGTAAAAGCAATCCTAGTGGCTAATTAGCCTCTAGACTGCTTTTACGAGCAGTGGGAGGGAATGCCCCCCCCCCACTGTCTTCCATGTTTTTCTCTGGCTCTCCTGTCCCAACAGGGAACCCAAGAATGCAGCCGGTGATTCGGCCAGCTGACCATAGAGCTGATCAGAGACCAGAATGGCTCCAATCATCTCTATGGCCTAATAAACCGGAAGCTACGAGCATTTCATGACTTATATTTCGCCGGATGTAAACAGTGCCATTGGGAAATTGGGAAAGCATTTTATCACACCGATCTTGGTGTGGTCAGATGCTTTGAGGGCAGAGGAGAGATCTAGGTTCTAATAGACCCCAATTTATTCAAAAAAAGAGTACCTGTTACTACCTATTGCTATCATAGGGGATATTTACATTCCCTCAGATAACAATAAAAATGATTAAAAAAATAAAAAAATGAAAGGAACAGTTTAAAAATAAGATAAAAAAGCAAAAAAAAAAAAAGAAAAAAAAAAAAAAAAGCACCCCTGTCCCCCCCTGCTCTCGTGCAAAGGCGAACGCAAATGTCGATCTGGCGTCAAATGTGAACAGCAATTGCACCATGCATGTGAGGTATCACCACGACGGTCAGATCGAGGGCAGTAATTTTTGCAGTAGACCTCCTCTGTAAATCTAAAGTGGTAACCTGTAAAGGCTTTTAAAGGCTTTTAAAATGTATTTAGTTTGTCGCCACTGCGCGTTTGTGCGCAATTTTAAAGCATGTCATGTTTGGTATCCATGTACTCGGCCTAAGATCATCTTTTTTATTACATCAAAAATTTGGGCAATATAGTGTGTTTTAGCGCATTAAAATTTTAAAAAGTGTGTTTTTTCCCAAAAAAATACGTTTGAAAAATCGCTGCGCAAATACTGTGTGAAAAAAAAATGAAACACCCACCATTTTAATCTGTAGGGCATTTGCTTTAAAAAATATATAATGTTTGGGGGTTCAAAGTAATTTTCTTGCAAAAAAAATAATTTTTTCATGTAAACAAAAAGTGTTAGAAAGGGCTTTGTCTTCAAGTGGTTAGAAGAGTGGGTGATGTGTGACATAAGCTTCTAAATGTTGTGCATAAAATGCCAAGACAGTTCAAACCCCCCCCCCAAATGACCCCATTTTAGACACCCCAAGCTATATGCTGAGAGGCATGTCGAGTCCATGTAATATTTTATATTGTGACACAAGTTGCGGGAAAAAGACACATTTTTTTTTTGCACAAAGTTGCACAAAGTTGTCACAAAATGATATATTGCTCACACATGCCATGAGAATATGTGAAATTACACCCCAAAATACATTCTGTTGCTTCTCCTGAGTACGATACCACATGTGTGAGACTTTTTGGGAGCCTAGCCGCGTACGGGGCCCCCAAAACCAATCACCGCCTTCAGGCTTTCTAAGGGCGTACATTTTTTATTTCACCCTTCACTGCCTATTACAGTTTCAGAGGCCATGGAATGCCCAGGTGGCACAACCCCCCCCCCCCCCAAATGACCCTATTTTGGAAAGTAGACACCCTAAGCTATTTTCTAAGAGGTATAGTAAGTATTTTGCAGACCTCACTTTTTTTCACAAAGTTTTGAAAATTGAAAAAAGAAAAAAAAATTTTTTTTCTTGTCTTTCTTCATTTTCAAAAACAAATGAGAGCTGCATAATACTCACCATGCCTCTCAGAAAATAGCTTGGGGTGTCCACTTTCCAAAATGGGGTCATTTGGGGGAGTTTGAGTTATCTTGGCATTTTATGGCCTTTGAAACTGTGATAGGTAGTGAGGAGTGAATCAAAAATTTACGCCCTTAGAAATCCTGAAGGCGGTGATTGGTTTTTGGGGCCCCGTAGGAAGCTAGGCTCCCAAGAAGTCCCACACATGTGGTATCTCCGTACTCAGGAGAAGCAGTAGAATGTATTTTGGGGTGTAATTCCACATATGCCCATGGCATGTTTGAGCAATATATCATTTAGTGACAACTTTGTGCACAAAAAAAAAAAAAATTGGTCACTTTCCCGCAACTTGTGTCAAAATATAAAATATTCCATGGACTCAACATGCCTCTCAGCAAATAGCTTGGGGTGTACTTTCCAAAATGGGGTTATTTGGGGGGGGGTTGTGCCATCTTGGCATTTTATGGCCTTAAAAACTGTGATAGGCAGTGCCCGAGTGGCTCAATGGTCAGTCCGCCCCTGCACACTATATTTGCGCAGTGGTCTTTCAAACGCAGTTTTTTGGGGAAAATTTTAATTTAACAAATAAACAAAAAACAAAACACAATAGTTACCCCAGTAAATAGATACCTAACATGACATGCTTTAAAATTGTGCACGCTTGTGGAATGGCAATAAACCACAGTACTTAAAGTGTTACTTAACCCAGTAATATGAAAATAATTCATCTGCCCCCCTGCCCCACAATATTGCCATTATATATCTTTTTGGCTGATCTGTATACCACGGTCAGTGATAAACTGCAATGTTTCTCCAGTCCTGTGAGTTCAAGAAGGTGGAGAGTTACACTGCAGCCTATATGCACGCCCACATGTGTGATGCAATATCATGTGACCTAGCTAGCTCTGATCAACAAGTAATTATTCTCTCCAGCATATAAGACACAACTGAGCATGGTTGGTTACTCTGCCTGTGATAGACAGTGCAGGATGGGAAGGATCTGTGCACACAGGATAAAAACAGTCTTTTGACATAATGCAGAGGATTAACCCCTTAAGTTCCACAGTGAGTATAACAAGAATGCTATGCTGCATATACAGACAGATTTTATTGTGGTGGGTTTAGTAACACTTTAAAAACTCCATAGATGACAATTTAAAACTGTTTACAGGTTACCCGTTTAGAGTTATAGAGGAGGTCTTGTGCTCAAATTATTGCTTTCACGCTAATTATCACAGTGTGATACCTCACATGTGTGGTTTGAGCACTTACAGTACGTATGCGTTTGCTTCTGTGTGGGGGCACAGAGGGATGGGCATGCTTTATTTATTTATTTATTTTTTTCTTATTTATTTTAGTTTTTATTTTTACACCGTCCCTTTATATTTTTTTTCTTTTGATCACTTTTATTCCTATTACAAGAAATGTAAACATCCCTTGTAATATAAATAAGCATGACATGTCCTCTTTATTGAGAGATCTGGGTTCAAAAAGACCCCAGATCTCTCATTTATCTTTAAAAGCAAAAGAAAAAAATATATTTTTGACATTATAACTTAAAATAAAAAAAAGAACCAGATTTGATGTCAGAGGTCATTCAAAGGGCATAAAGCCAAGTGGGGGCCATCTTGCCCTCATTTGAATTACTGGCCAGCAAACGGCCACACTGGATTACTTCCAGGTTTATTGACAACTCTGGAAAGCTAGGAAATGACGGGAAGCGGGGGGAGGGGGTTCACCTCTCCCACCGCCCATAAAAGTGATCCCACGGTGAATACACCCAAGGGAATCACTTTTATTTTGTAGAGAATCGCTCACAGTAAAAAATGATACTGGGGTTATGGCAGCTAGCTACTGCCATAACTCCAGTATTTAATGTCAAAGTGATAACGTATATTTACTGTGGGCGGTCGGCAAGTGGAAATCAAAGCTAAAATAGTTAGATAATATACTGCAAAATAGTATGAACAACATTGTACCTTTTTCCAAAAAACCTGGCCTATACAGGACAAATGCAGTGCTTTTATCCTCAAATTCTCTTTACATGCTTAGTAGGATAGGAGCCTACCCGAAGCTGAGAATGGGGTGGGATCTGTGTTAGACTGACCATTATTCACTACAAGCCAGTGGGGTTTATTTACAAAAGGCAAATCCACTTTGCACTACAAGTGTAAACTACAAGTGCAAAGTGCACTTGAAATTGCACTGCAAGTGCACTTGGAAGTGCAGTCGCTGTAGATCCGAGGGGACATGCAAGGAAAATAAAAAACAGCATTTTAGCTTGAACATGATTGGATGATAAAATCAGCAGAGCTTCTCCTCATTTCAGATCTACCCCTCAGATTTACAGTGACTGCACTTCCAAGTGCACTTTCAGTGCAATTTCAAGTGCACTGTGCACTTGTAGTTTGCACTTGTAGTACAAAGTGGATTTGCCTTTTGTAAATAACCCCCAGTATGACTCAGCTCCTGCATTCCCCTTTAGTGTTTAGTAAGCAACTTCCCCATACTAAGCATTTACAAAAAATGTAACACCTGAAACAATCTTGCGGATGCCACGTGGTGGCATGCAGTGTTTATGGACAAACAACATGAAGATCATATTTTTCAATATGCCCTTTAACTATTACTAAGAGCCCTTTCACACTGTGCCGCCTAGGGCGTCAGCGGTAAAGCGGCGCTATTTTTAGTGCCGCTTTACCAACGTTTTAGCTGCGCTATTCGGCCACTAGCGCGGCGGTTTTAACTCCCCGCTAGCGGCCAAAAAGGGGTTAAATCTGCCCGCAAAATGCAGCCGGAGTGGCGTTTTACCGGCGGTATCGCAGCGCTGCCCCATTGATTTCAATGGGGAGCAGCGGTGGAGGAACGGTGAGTTCACCGCTCCTTTACTGCTCCAAAGAAGCTGTTGGCAGGACTTTTTCTGACACCCTGCCAGCGCACCGCTCCAGTGTGAAAGCCCTCAGGCTTTCACACTAGAGTGAATGGAGCAGCTGTTTTAGGGCAGTTTGCAGGCGCTATTTTTAACGCTATAGCGCCTGCAAAACACTCCAGTGTGAAAGGGGTCTTAGGGAAAGACAGTAGCATTTTGCTGTGTCACTACAACGTATTTCCCTGCAGAAGACAGCTGTAGAGATACTAATGGCCCATACACACAATCCAAAAATCATACAAAACATACCAATTTTGAAGGGATTGTACGATAATATGATCGTTAGTATACAGCTTTCTATAGTCAATCACGATAGTTCATCTGATATTATCCGATGGGACAAGCAGGAAAATATTTCTCGTACGATACCAAATCATACGATTTGCATGTAATCAGTACAGTTGTACTGATTACAATACAAATACAGTACACTACAACCGATTACATCACTACCAAATTTTTATTTTGATGTACGAGAATTTTGTTAACTTTAAAAAAGTCTGACGATCTGTTGTCTGATTTTCAGGTCTCGTGGGTATGAGGCATTATATTTCCTACAAAACACCATGAAGTCATGACATTGTTTAGACAGATACAAATCTTTGGTAGCAATTATAAATATAATGACCATTTTGGGGAAGCAGTACCTAAAAAACACTATAATATGTCTTCTTGCTACCAAGATGGGGCATCTGCACACTGCTGTTGTGCATTCAGTATCCATGGAAAACACATTTCTTCTCTTATCTGATTAAGCGTGATCAATGACATGCTCATTATGGACCAAAAGACATTTTGGACCATAATCAAATAGCATTCAGGACTGCTTCTTTTGTATATTCACAAATGACCCTTCCTATTACTGATGTCTAAAGCCACTTTTAATGTTTATGATTTGCGGTACATAGCGGATCCAGCCAAATTCTTTATTTTGGCCTATTACAATTGTAGCATACAGCATCATGTAATGGAATTGGATGCAGTCAGTTACCCAAAATGTCATGAGTCATTTAATTTCCTGCTATAATTATTCAGAAGACAGATAATCAAAACCATTGAAAATATTGCATGAGTGCCAATAATAAAGCATCTGGCTCATAAAAATAAAAAACAGTCAATAGCCAAAGCTTACTGCGTTCTGGAGCAATGTTTCAGCTAATGGTATTAGATACACACACACACACACACACACACACACACACACACACACACACACACACACACACACAAACACACTTTCATTCTCTATAAAGTTTGTCATGGGATAGTGTGCTAGTAACAACATTATTCACAGTTTTACAAATCATGAAAACACCCCATTAATAGACACAAAAAAAAGATACATTTCAGTAAACATTTTAGTTTTAGTTTGGAATACCACTACTATAGCAATATGGTATCTGCTTGGAAGTAGACACACTTCGTCTTCAAGCAATGGCCCAGACAATGTTGTGTCTCTCTTACTAATGTTCCGGATAATTATGCAACCTGTAAAGAATTCCAGTGGATTGTATAAAGTATTGAGACTCCCAAGACTATTTTCTGTGACAAACAAACAAGTGAATGCCCAGCAGCTTCGACATCAGAGTTTCTACCCAATTTGAGTAAGAGCTTGTAATTTTTAATTGCTCTCTTTGAAGATGCAGAAAGAGGATTTTCAGTGGGATTCATTAAATTCAAGAAATGGACTGTGTACGATTAGGAAGAAGCAGATGGATACAAGAATGCAGGGTTATTCTGTAAAAGAAAAAGCACATGCAAGAGAAAAAGACGGAAAGGCAGAAAAAAAAGCATTAAAGAGTAGAGGAAGTAGAGATATTGAGGAAAGTGTGATGCTCCGCAGATATCAAATGGGATATAAAGCATGTGTTAAAACTTCCATAGCTCTATAATTTCTCAATTAAAATTCAAAGGTGCTGGGAAGCAGGGAAGATGCTTGGAGCTGTTAGCAGAATGGTTAAAGTTACTTAACATTATATAGAATAAACTGCAGCCGATTCTGCATAATAATAGAGTCATTTTGGTATAGCTTTCAGATAATATCCTAAAGGTTTTCACTCAAATCTGGGCAGCAGAGTTTAAATTACACCTTCTTACAGGTCTTTTCTATTCTTATTTTAATATGTTAAGCTTCAATCTTGTTCCCTCTTACTCAAAGTAAAAGTACATTAGATCCCATTGGAGAAAGAATTGTCACCAAGTGTCACTTAATTAAGGTTACTTTGTTTACTCGGGGCAAAGTGATGGACTGTCTTTTAAAACTCAATCCCTGACCTACTTTTAAGCCTAGCACACACTAGTTGTACAGTGATCTTCCCTGCTGTTTTAATGTCTGTTCTTACAAAAGGACTGCCTCTCTCCGTCAGAACACTCTAGTCAGTAGACTCAGCCATTTGATGAGATCGGCGGCCTTTTGTCGGTCATGCCCCTTCGACAGAAGACTGCTGAATGGACGGCTTCAGTCTGACCGACTTCAGTACACACAAACCGAGTTTTGACAAGTTTCTATTAAATTGGCTGATGCCGCCCGACATTTAGCCCATGTGTGCTAGGTTTTAATCACCTTCACAATGCTCCCCTTCAACTCTAATGGGAGTGCCAAACAAATGTCCAAAATTTCTTAATGATAACATTGGTTTAGAGCAGAAAAACACAGGACAATCAACATATTTCAGGGAGTCACAGAAATCCCCCTTCTTCACCACACCAGATAAAAATGTATTTAGACCCCTTTCACACATCGGCAGTAAAACGCTGCTATTTTTAGGCGTTTTACCGTCGGATTAGTGGCGCATTTCAGCCACTAGCAGGGTGCCTTTACCCCCCGCTAGCGGCCGAGAAAGGGTTAAAACCGCCCGCAATGCACCGCAATAGTGGCGTTTTGCCAGCGGTATCCCAGCGCTGCCCCATTGATTTCAATGGGGAGCAGTGGTGGAGGAGCGGTAAACACACCGCTCCAAAGAAGCTGCTAGCAGGACTTTTCCTGACGTCCTTCACACTGGAGACAATGGAGCAGCTGTTTGAGGGCGGATTGCAGGGGCTATTTTTAATGCTATAGAGCCTTCAAAACGCCCTCGGTGTGAAAGGGGTCTTAAAGAATAGGTACACAGGCTCAAAGTAGGTTGTGATCTACCACATCTAAGTGTATATCTATATATTAAAATGTATTTAATACAGAATTTACTTAAAAACATTTATTTTATCAAGACTACTCTTAACCACATTTTAAGAATAGTTTTATCCCAATGACATGGTTTTAAAGCATATTCTATGTTAAACAGATTTTATTTAGCTTTGTATACACTTAAGTAATATAGTGTGTTGCCTTACAAATCATATATGCGCAAACTCAAAATTCCATTAGAAATAATTGAAAAACAACCTCATACTAAAAAACTTACAGTGCTTTGAAAAAGTATTCCTACCCCTTGAAACTTTCCACATTTTGTCATGTTATGACCAAAAACATAAGTATATTTTACTGGGATTTTATATGATAGACCAACACAAAGTGGCCATAATTGTGAAGTGGAAGGAAAATGATAATGGTTTTCAAAACGTTTTACAAATAAATATGTGAAAAGTGTGGCGTGCATTTGTATTCAGAGTCAATACTTTGTAGAACCAACTTTCACTGCAATTACAACTGCAAGTCTTTTTGAGGAGTTCTCTACCAGCTTTGCACATCTAGAGAGTGAGATTTTTGCCTATTCTTCTTTGCAAAATAGCTCAAGCTCTGTTAGATTGGATGGAGAGCACCCGTGAACAACAATTTTCAAGTCTTTCACAGTTTCTCAATTGGATTTAGATCTGGACTTTGACTGGGCCATTCTAACACATGAATATGCTTTGATCTAACTCATTCCATTATAGCTCTGGCTGTATGTTTAGGGTCATTGTCCTGCTGGAAGGCCAACCTCTGCCCCAGTCTCAAGTCTTTTGCAGACTCTAACAGGTATTCTTCTAAGATTGCCCTGTATTTGGCTCTATCCAACTTCCCATCAACTCTGACCAGCTTCCTTGTCCCTGCTGAAGAAAAGCATCCCCACAACATGATGCTGCCACCACCATGTTTCACGGTGGGGGTGGTGTGTTCAGATTGATGTGTAGTGTGAGTTTTCCGCCATACATAGTTAAATTTGGTCTCATCTGACCAGAGGACCTTCTTCCACGTTTGCTGTGCCCCACACATGGCTTCTTGCAAACTGCAGGACTTCTTATGGCTTTCTTTCAACAATGGCTTTCTTCTTGCCACTCTTCCATACAGGCCAGATTTGTGGAGTGCACGACTAATTGTTGTTCTGTGGACAGATTCTCCAACCTGAGCTGTGGATCTCTGCAGCTCCTCCAGAGTTATCATGGGCATCTTGGCTGCTTCTCTGATTAATGCTCTCCTTGCCCAGCCTGTCAGTTTAGGTGGACAGCCATGTCTTGGTAGGTTTGCAGTTGTGCCATACTCTTTCCATTTTCGGATGATGGATTGAACAGTTCTCCATGAGATGTTCAAAGCTTGGAATATTTTTTTATAACCTAACCCTGCTTTAAACTTCTTCACAACTTTATTTCTGACTTGTCTGATGTGTTCCTTAGCCTTCGTTATGCTGTTTGTTCACTAAGGTTCTCTAACAAACCTCTGAGGGCTTCACAGAACAGCTGTATTTATACTGAGATTGAATTACACACAGGTGGGCTCTATTTACTAATCAGGTGACTTTTGAAGGCAATTGGTTCCACTAGATTTTAGTTAGGGGTATCAGAGTAAAGGCTGAATACAAATGCATGCCACACTTTTCGTATATTTATTTGTTTTGAAGTTTTGAAAAGCATTTATCATTTTCCTTCCACTTCACAATTATGTGCCACTTTGTGCTGGTGTTTCACATAAAACCCCAATAAATTACATTTACATTTTTGGTTGTAACATGACAAAATGTGAAACATTTCAAGGGGTATGAATACTTTTTCAAGGCATTGTATAACAGTGCAAAAAGGGTTTAAAAAGTGTCCATAAAGTGCCTATTAGAAAGTGATCCAAACTAGTCCCATAAATTCCAGAAAAGCCAAGAAAGTTCCTTTCAATGTGTCGAATAAAGCATTTCTTCTTCAGGAAAGAGCCCTCTGTGTTCACCAACACAAGAGATCGTAGCAAGATGGAGGCTTACCAGATTGCAATGACCCCCTTATTCAGAGCAGTCACAAAAGGCAGATAAACTCAGGCCTCAATGGTGTCTCTCCACATACATGCCAGGATCGTCAGTAAACAACATTCCTCGCACAGCACATTTGATTGGCAGTGGCAAAAACTCACGTGGAGGCAAGCATATCAAAGTTGCTTATAGTGTAAAATATCATTTGGTACATTTATTCAACGTAAAAATTGCAATCTCAAGCATATAAAAACAATGTGTATTAGAAAGTCACCAAAGGAAAACCATGATTACTTCCTGTAAACAATGTTCACCAGGAGTGTTTCCCAGATAGCAAGGAATTGAGCTGAAAGTTTGAAAATGACTTGCTAAGCTATTGCTAGACTTGCCAGGCTTCACAGGTTTGTAGCACAATTGCAGCAAGTCTGCATTGCATAACTCCAGATCAGCTTTCTTTGCAAACATTCTGCAAGTCTGCTGCAAGTTCTGGTTCAGTTATGTTGTGCAATAGTCATCCCACCACAGGGGTCACTGTGACTTGCAGAGCTCGTGCTGTAAACTCACCACTGCAACCTTGCTCTTGCTAGCGACTTGCCACACAAATTTGTTTCAAATTGGATAAGTGTCAACTGGAACTAGTGCTTCAAGTACATTCTGCAAGTCAATAATTTGCCAGTGAAAATGTGAAGCATTACTATGCTTCAGTTTAGGAATGAACAGGATTCTCCGTACAGAGCTCTTCCTTCATTCTGTAAAGTTGAGGCTGCAGAGATAGAGATTGAGGACTGTGTTCAGCTGGCTCCAGGCTTGAAAGCAAAAGTGATGCGGTGGCTATATAGCCGCCTACTACTGTAACATTGCAGGCTGCACTGTGCACCCCCCACCCAAAAGCACCACCCATCATGGTTCCCAGGTACCCCCCGCTCTTACTAGGAGCCCACCAGGACCACAGCTGCCAAATTCAGGATGGATAGCGGGTGAGACCGAGGCACATCCATGCCTTTATCTCCCCTGTACTGACAGAAACCAGAAGCAATGATGATTTTGTCACTTACGGTTTCAGATCCTCCATTCCCTGGCTAGATGTGTGACCCTTAATGTCTCCATAAAGTGTACCTGTCACCTGCCAAATGCTATCACAATGGCAATTATTAACCTCTTGTGATAGAAATAAAGTAGAAATAAATACAAGAAAAAAGTTAAAATAAACAATACAATTATAATAAAATGCATAAAAAAAAAATGCCATAACCCCTGTTACCTCACATACGCCCGTAAATGCAAACTCACAGGGTGCACATGTGTATGTAAACCGCAGAGGCACCACATGGGTGACATATTGTTGTGAGCGTCAGAGTGAGAGCAAAAATTCTAGTACAGGAACTAGAGGTTAACTCTAAATTGATGAGCTGTAAAGGCTTTTAAAGTGTCACCTAGGGAGATTTTTGTGTAGTTTTTTGTGATATCACAGTTTCATGCAATATTAGGACTTGACATGTGTGGTATATATTTACTCGATACAACCTCATCTTTTATATTTTACCAAATAATAGGTATTATATTGTGTGTAATAAAGTAAAACCACTTATGGGCTAATCAAGTAAGTAGTCAAAGGAATTGCACCATCAACAATAAAGGAAGCTGCCGCCACTACAAATTGTGTCCCGCTATTTGCATCCTTTGGAAGAGCCTGGGCTAATACAAGTTTTTTTTTTTAATATGTGAGTTTACTACTTTTTTATAAATAATGTTTTAGAAAGTACTTTACTATGGCAATCTTTTCTATTACATATTCCACTCTCTGGAGAGGAGGAATTTCTGCCTGAAGCGATATCATGCGGAGGATAACTGAGGAAACCTTTTATATCAATTGCTGTTTGACCTATATGAAAATATAGGTCTCAATTTCAGGTGAGCTACTAAATTACAGGGTGGTGGAGCACAGATTTTTAATGGTTTGGGATCACATAACGTAAGAAGCTGCTTTGTTTTTGTGTAACCATCACTGGACTTCATAACTTTTTTCACTATATTTTATCACTATATGGAGTTGTTTCTATTAATGACAGCACTGGAAACTGGTTATACCACTTAGGAGGACTATTACTTCTATTTATGGGTTTATTTTATTGGTTTATTTTATTGGCACTTAATGTATATCACTTTTGTTGTTTGTTCATTTATATTAACATCATTAGAATCTTTTTGAATATTGTATAAAGCACTGAAAATTGTGAATACATAATTAATATAGATTTTGGTTGATATTTACAGCACTGGTACACGCTTCACAACCCAGTAGGGTGTCATAATTAGCATTTCATTTTTTGTCATATTGGGTTTCATATAGATTTGGCAACATCAATTATGATTTATTTCTGAGCAAGAGTATCTGTTATGTCTTTTACACATTGTGCTTTTTTGAGTTTGATTGTTATCACATTTTTAAATTTGAGGATTCATTAAATTTGCTGGCTGTTTAAGGTAGCCTGATTATATTATGTGTGTTTGCACTAAAATTCATTATATTATAATTTTTTACAGAAAATTAGCTTTTGATAAACATTTGCACAAATATCATTTAACATAAAATTCTATCGGCAAAAAAGAAGATTTTAACTTGTGTGCAGAAAATGTAAAAATTGTTCTAATGCTGAACTAGGTAAAATAATTCCCTCATCAAGATATAAGCTTTATCACCATAGATACTGCTATACGGTAAAGCGTCTGTTGTTCTTTCCATTTATATAATGTGCATGTTTGTTTGTTAAATGGCCTGGTAAAAATATTCTACACATTTGAATTTCTGTTCCATTTATTGAAATGAAATTGTACAAAGATACTCTGATGCTGAGTGACTGCTGATTGGCTATGCTGTAAAGGGAACTTCTGATTTATAGTTACCCTTTACTCCTCCTACCATGGATTTCAGCTACATAAGGCAGTTGTGTGTGACAATATGTCATCATGCATTTATGGTACATTTACTGAATGTCATTACCGTCTAACCTGTAGAGAACTATGCTGAAGCATATAACATGATGATGCCTTATAAATAAATGATGATGCTATTGCATGCTGTTAGGAATTGTTTTGTTTCTCGTAGTATGCTTTTTAACAGAAAGCAGGTATTTATTTTCTGAAAACTAGGGATATGTAAATTGGGCAAAATTCAGTTTGCAGAATGTTTGACAAACCCAAGCGGAATGTCTACTAACCCCAAACATAGTGTTGAACCCTACTGAGGTCTATAGGAGTAGCATAGAAAAATAAATAAATCCTTTAAATAACTTGCTTCGGGAATGCCTTGAAGCAGGGGTGTCAAACTCAATTTTGTTGTGGTTTTATCAACAGTATTGTATTGAAGTATTGAATCTCACGTGTGCTACATACAGAGTGCAGGGTTCAAGAGTACAATACGCACAAAGTGCAGAACTCAGGAGTGCGTTACACACAGAGTGCAGAGTTCAGGAGTGCGCTACACACAGATTGCAGTGTTCAGGAGTGCGTTACATACAGAGTGCAGAGTTCAGAGGTGCGCTGTTTACAGAGTGCAGAGTTCAGGAATGCACTATGCACAGTGAGCAACCCCACCCCCAAGCTTCCCCTTGCATCTCTACTCTCTCCTACCTTGCCTAGCTCTAGTACCTCCCTGTGTAGGTGGCTCTGGGAGCCGCTGAGAATAAAGCTGCTCCTTGTGAACACAGAAGGCTTCTGTGTTTACAAGTGACAGCGAGAAATGGGAGTGGAGGGTAAGAGCCAGAATGGAGTTCTGCCATGATCTGGCTTCAAAAGGGTACGTGAGCCATGTGACAATGCCTGGTGGGCTGGATTGGCCCGGAGGGCCTTGTGTTTGACACAAGGTGCCTTAAAGGATACATTACACCTATTCATATTTAGGGTGTACCAAGTTACTAAGTGAGCAGCCCCCCCCCGAGTCTCCATTGTGTCAGCGGCTGGGGATATTCTCCCTGCACCCACTGTCACAATTTAAATAAATGTGGCACTGCAGGACCCCCCCCAACACATCCTTCATTCACAGATCTGTGAACGGGACAACTACAACTACCACCATTGCGGCTGATGGCTTTTGGTTCTCAATGAACTACCAGGGCACTGATGAGCACTCTTGGTAGTCCATGGCTCCTTCATTTCATTCGGTAACTGTTGGCCCAAACCTTGATGTGCATTTATTATTTTTTTAATAAAAGGTGAACTTATCCTTAAAGCTTCCCCATTAAGTTATAAAACACTACAATTAGGAGGTACTTTGCAAAGCAGGAGTGACCAAGCCTCCCTTGCAAGGCACTTTGCCCCCCATGTTTGTGGACAAGGGCCTTATCCCCACATCTCGTAAATAAATAAGGAGTACATTGGTACCCCTTATTACTAATTTTTCATAAAAAAAAAAAGTAAAATGTAAATAAATGCACACACTGTGAAAAAGACCATTAATAAAAACGTAATGAAAAAAAATATCGCTCAATGTAAATATATTGTAAATCATGTCATCCAGAATCATTCACGAAGATCCGCTTACCTGATACTGTTTCCCCACCTCCTGATGATGTATCCCTGCTGTTACAATGAGTGATCAGATCCCCAGCTTCTCTTTGTACCAAAACAGCTGGCAATCCTGAGTGACATCATTTAGCAAGATACTTAGGAACATATTAAGTCAATGATATCAAACAGGAGCTCCAGACCACATGCCTTTCAACACTGGAGGGGGGGCACCTTGCAATGCGGTGGGGGTCCAGAAAATACTCCTCCCCATGCAAGACACTTTGTTCACATATTGAGAAGACAACGGCTTCAACCTCCCCATCTGTTGGTTTATCAGAAGCTAAAAGCCCACCTAGATATCTTCTCCCCTGGAGGAATTAGTATGAGGTACATGTATACCCCTTATTACTGTTGTCCTGAGAAACTTCAAAAATATATAAACCCACCTCCTAATAAAGTCTTAAATTGCAATATATATCTATAATCTATAGATAGATAGATAGATAGATAGATAGATAGATAGATAGATAGATAGATAGATAGATAGATAGATAGATAGATAGATAGACAGTATATAAAAACAAGGTCCCACAATGTAAATTAATCACCAGTCAAGTTGTCAAGAAATGTAGATCCAGTGTCAATGACAGTCTGTTTATCATATTTCCCCACCTCATTTCCACCTCATTTCCACTACAAAATGACAGATTCCTGGCCAGCTTCTGTTTGTAAACAAGCCAGCTGGGAATGATGGGTGACATCATTGACCAAATATGGTCATGGCCATATTTGGTCAAAGTCATTACTCAGTATTCCTGCCTTTTTTGTTTATCGGCAGAAGCTGGCTGGGGATTTTCCATTTAGCAGTACAAACAGCAGCCAGGGACTCACATGGGTAAACTGGCCAAATATGACCAGTTTGTGCATCTGGGGTCAGGTTGAACTCACGTTTGACTCTAAGCCATCCTTACCGAAAACGAAGAATGAGCATTCATCATCATTTTCTTTTAGTATGTGTGTGTGCATTTTTAAATTTAACTGCAAGGAATCTCTGATTACAACTTAGATGTTTTACTTTTAATCAAGTTTGCTTAACTCCAGCAATGAGAACATTACAGGGGTCGGTGAGCTTAACAATTCAGATATGATTGCTCTTAGCAGGAGGTTTAGTTACTTCAAGAAAAAACAAGATACATCTGCATATCTTGTCTCGCTTTATAATAAGAAAAGGCGCTGTAAGGTAGTGCAAGAAAGGACAAAAAAAAAAAGGTAAGCAATACTTATACCCTATTATAGTTATACTGAGCCTGCATACTAAAAATGCCTTACTATAAAAATGGAAAACTTCAGTTACCGTGTATTATGCTTATTTTACTGCAAAATAGGCCTACATTTCCATAAACACAGTACTCTAAGTGTAATCAGATATATTTTTAACTGCTAACCAGGAAAATAAATGATATATTGCTAAAAGGCACCACACACACATCTATGTAAATTTAAATAAATAATTGAAGAAAAAAAATGATCAATATGATTATTTTTCATCATGATTAAACAAGTAAAAAATTTGAAAATGGGTCTGCACATACAGTGCATCCGGAAAGTACTCACATGCTTAAATTTTTCCACATTTTGTTATGTTACAGCCTTATTCTAAAATTGATTAAATTGATTATTTTCCTCAACATTCTACAAACAATGCCCAATAATAACAACCTGAAAGAAGTATTGTTTGAAATCTTTGCAAATGTATTAAAAATAAGAAAAACAAAAAGTAAAACTATACATACGTATTTAAAGCCTTTGCCATGACACTCAAAATTGAGCTCAGGTGCATCCCTTTTCCACTGATTATCCTTGAGATGTTTCTACAACTTGATTGGGGTCCACCTGTGGTAAATTCAGTTGATTGGACATGATTTGGAAAGGCACACACCTGTTTATATGAGGTCCCACAGTTAACAGTGCATGTCAGAGCACAAACAAGCCATGAAGTCCAAGGAGTTGTCTGTAGACCTTTGAAACAGGATTGTATCAAGGCACAGATCTGGGGAAGGGTACAGAAAGATTTTAGCAGCATTAAAGGTCCCAATGAGCACAGTGGCCTCCATGATCTGTAAATGGAAGAAGTTTGGAACCACCAAGACTCTTCCTAGAACGGGCCGCTCGGCCAAACTGAGCAACTGGGGGAGAAGGGATTTATTCAGGGAGGTGACCAAGAACCCGATGGTCATACTGACAGAGCTCCAGCATTTCTCTGTGGAGAGAGGAGAACCTTCCAGAAGAACAACCATCTCTGCAGCACTCCACCAATCAAGCCTGTATGGTAGAATGGTCAGATGTAAGCCACTCCTCAGTAAAAGGCACATGACAGCCCCCCCTGGAGTTTGCCAAAAGGCATCTGAAGGACTCTAATGCCCCGTACACACGGTCGGAATATTCCGATGGAAAAGGTCCGATCGGAGCGTGTTGTCGGAAATTTCCGACCGTGTGTGGGCTCCATCGGACATTTTCCATCGGATTTTCCGACACACAAAGTTGGAGAGCAGGAGATAAAATTTTCCGACAATAAAATCCGTTGTCGGAAATTCCGATCGTGTGTACACAAATCCGACGGACAAAGTGCCACGCATGCTCAGAATAAATAAAGAGATGAAAGCTATTGGCCACTGCCCCGTTTATAGTCCCGACGTACATGTTTTACGTCACCGCGTTTAAAACGATCGGATTTTCCAACAACTTTGTGTGACCGTGTGTATGCAAGACAAGTTTGAGCCAACATCCGTCGGAAAAAAATCCTAGGATTTTGTTGTCGGAATGTCCGAACAAAGTCCGACCGTGTGTACGGGACATTAGACTCTTAATACACTATTTGATTTTCTACAGATTTTTGTCTTCAGATTTACCAAAACCATGTAGTGCAAGGGCCTGCCTGATTGCATACAAATTGAAACTCTTAAGGTTTGACCTCATATTATATGATTTGGGTAAATCTCAAGACAAAAATCCGCAGAAAATCTAATAGTGTGTATGGGGTCTTAGACCATGAGAAACAAAATTCTCTGGTTTTATGAAACAAAAGATTGAACTCTTTGGCCTGAATGGCAAGTGTCATATCTGGAGGAAAACCTAGGCACCGCTTATCACCTAGCCAATACCATCCCTACAGTGAAGCATGATGGTGGCAATATCATGCTGTGGGGTTTTTCAGCAGCAGTAACTGGGAGACTAGTCAGGATTGAGGGAAATATGAATGCAGCAATGTACAGACACATCCTTGATGAAAACATGCTCCTGAGCGCTCTGGACCTCAGACTGGGGCAGAGGTTCATCTTCCAACAGGATAACGACCCTAAGCACACAGCCAAGCTAACAAAGGAGTGGCTATGGGACAACTCTATTAATGTTGTTAAGTGGCCCAGCCAGAGCCTAGACTTGAACCCAATTTAACATCTCTGGAGAGATCTGGAAATGGCTGTGCACCGACGCTCCCCATCCAAACTGATGGAGCTTGAGAGGTCCTGCAAAGAAGAATGGGTGAAACTGCTTACCAATAGGTGCGCCAAGCTTGTAGCATTATACTCAAAAAGACTTGAGGCTGTACATGGTGCCAAAGGTGCTTTAACAAAGTATTGAGCAAAGGCTGTCAATACTTATGTACATGTGACTCTTTTTTTGTTTTTTTATCTTTAATAAATTTGCAACATTTTAAACAAACTTCTTTCACATTGTCATTATGAGGTATTGTTTGTAGAGTTTTGAGGAAAATTATGAATTTATTCCCTTTTGGAATAAGACTGTAACATAACAGTATGTGAAGCAGTGAAGCGCTGTGAATACTTTCCAGATGCAGCACCTCTTATTCCTATATGTTATTCCTTTTGGTGCTAGTACTTACTATCAGCTTTCTTTTTATTAAAGTGACAAAGTCACAAATGGTGTTTGGCCATTTGCACAGTAAAAATAAGCTAGTTCTAATGATGTGTTCCCCATTTTTTGGTTGCAATATATACTTTTACTCCTCTTGGCACCAAAGTTCCAGTGCTGCAAAGTGTAGTTCTAGCTGCAATATATTCAGTATTTAATTCATTGCAGGTCACTCGCCTCTGCACCTATCATTAAAAACATTTTCCTTGATAAATGATTATCTTTATGCTTCACAACTCACACCTCTACACCATTGGCTCCAAAACTCTCAAGAGATATTATGGACAGATATTGAAACCGCACTTACTAGTGCTAGCAAACTTTTGCATATCTTACTGGCAGACTCCTGGAAACCTTTAAACATTAAATCCTTTCCCCTACCCACCAGTGCATCCATGTTAGCATGGAGAAAGTAAACCTCCCAATCTCTCCAGGACCCCCTCCCACACCACATTCGCCTCTCACTAAGATCATTGGAACTCCTTATTCTCCTTATGTATATCTCTTCAGCAATGGGATGAAGTAGGTATCCACTGGATAGTTAACCTCTACCAAACTAGCCAACTGAAAACATTTGAATCTCTACGAGCGGAGGATGACCCTCAGATCTGCCATTTACTCATGCATGAGAGTATCTAGCTTTAGGGATGAGCCGAACACCCCCCCCCCCCTCGGATCGGTTTGCACCAAAACTTACGAACTGACAAAAAAGTTGTGTGAACATGCGAACACCGTTAAAGTCTATGGGACACGAACGTGAAAAAGTGCTAATTTTAAAGGCTTATATGCAAGTTATTGCCATAAAAAGTGTTTGGGCACCCGGGTACTGCCCCAGGGGACATGTATCAATGCAAAAAATAGTTTTTAAAACAGCCGTTTTTTCAGGAGCAGTGCACTACTTTACAGGCAGACTAAGGGGACCCCCAGGCATGATATTTAAAGGAATTTCTGCTAGCAAACTGGTATTCTTCCTTACTTTTCCATAGACTTAAACATGCATATTGGCTAAACAAAATACAAGTGTGTGAAAAGACCTATTGCATAAAAGATCTTACAGCATTTGAATCATGATAGCACATTTGACCTCCATCCAAATTCTATAGGTAATATTATTTAAAAACAATTTCAGTCACCTTATTTCAATCCACACATAACATTTAGAGGTGTTACCCTCTGAGGTCCACTGACCTCTATACTGACATCAACTTATTTTGTCTCTATTTCTTTACAAGGAAACAGTTCCTAGTAAGGAAAGCTATAGTCTGAGAACCAAAGTAAAACTACTGCAAGCTTCCAGGTTTGTTAAGTATATATAAGCGAACTGCAAAAAAGCTGATTATTTTATTATAGACAATGTAATACGTAGTATGCCTAAGATCATCAATCAACACACTGCACATAATTTCTATTAACATCACCAAAAACTATTAAATATCTATGGGGTCAGTTAATTTAAGCATAACTTCTGAGATACTTTCATTACCACAATCACTTTTAATTTTAATTATAAAAATGTTTAATTTTACAAAAGATAAAATATTTTTTCATGAGAATAAAATATCTGTTCAACAGTAATAAAGAACTTCAAAAGTTATACAACTTTTTCAATTAAAAAAAATACCCATTCCACGTCTATGTGAAATTCCTGTAGGCAAATTAAAATTAAATAAAGTAACAAACCCAGGTTTAACCCCTGTCTATACTTCACTACTTTATAACTACAGTAACAGAGTTATGTAACTATAACATACATAGAGACATTATAGTAACCCCATCAGACAGTTTTTAGGTCTCACTTAATTTCTCAGTTGAAAAATTCAAGCATGAAGCCCATTACAAATTAGACACTTTGTTCTACCTTGTCACATTTTAAACATACATATTTTAACACATTTCAATGAGTTTCTATAAAGGAAATCATTTTAACTATAAATTGTGACCTTTTAAGTGTAGCATTATTTAAAATGTGTTTGACTAGTGTCATTTTCTTTAATACCCTTCACATGTCCTTGTTGCAAACTACATTTTTTTAAAATGGAGACTTAATTCCAGGGTTAACCAACTGAATGCTTTCCTTAAAACCTAATCCAATCAAACTTTTTTCCTTTGGTTTTGAATAGAGTAGGTAAGGGTTAGAACCTCTGGTGATACTCAGTTGCTGTTTGTGCCCCTATTATGAGATTTCCCATTATTAGTGACTATAGAAACAGTGAGGAGAACATTCCCCCACAGAAATAATTCCTAACTCTTCCCCAAACTATTTAACCACATAAAGACCAGCCTCGTTTTGGAATTTAGGTGTTTACATGTTTAAAACAATTTTTTTTTGCTAGAAAATTACTTAGAACCCCCAAACATTATATATTGTTTTTTTTCTAACACCCTAGAGAATAAAATGGTGGTCATTGCAATACTTTTTTTCACACCGTATTTGCGCAGCGGTCTTACAAGCACGCTTTTTTTTTGGAAAAAATTCACTTTTTTGAATAAAAAAATAAGACAACAGTAAAGTTAGCCCAATTTTGTTATATTGTGAAAGATAATGTTACGCCGAGTAAATTGATACCCAACATGTCACGCTTCAAAATTGCGCCCGCTCGTGGAATGGCTTCAAACATTAACCCTCAAAAACCTCCATAGGCGACATTTAAAAAATTCTACAGGTTGCATGTTTTGCGTTACAGAGGAGGTCTAGGGCTAGAATTATTGCTCTCACTCTACCGATCACGGAGATACCTCACATGTGTGGATTGACCACAGTTTTCATATGCGGGCGCTACTCACTCACTCGCTTCTGCGCATGAGCTCGTTTTATTTATTTTATATGATTTTATTTATTTTTACACTGTTTAAAAAAGAAAAAAATTGTGTCACTTTTATTCCTATTACAAGGAATGTAAACATCCCTTGTAATAGAAAAAAGCATGACAGGTCCTGTTAAATATGAGATCTGGGGTCAAAAAGACCTCAGATCTCATATTTACACTAAAATGCAATAATAAAAAAAAAGTAATTTAAAAAAATGACATTGAAAAAAATACGTCTTTAAGACGTATGGGCGGAAGTGACGTTTTGACGTCGCTTCCGCCCTGCAGTGTCATGGAGATGAGTGGGCACCATCTTCCCCTCACTCATCTCCAGGCACAGCAAGGGGACAGACGCGATTGCCTCCACCACTACCGATGGCTCCGGTAAGCGGCGGAGGGCACTGGATCATGGCAGGAGGGGGGGCCCTCTCCTGCCACTGATAAAAGTGATCTTGCGGTGAATCCACTGCAGAGACCACTTTTATCTTGTAGCCGACTGCCACATGAAAACGGGGATACCGGGGTTATGGCAGCTAGCTGCTGCCATAACAACGATATCCGCTGCAAAGTTAGGACTTACATCGGTGTGCAGCGGTCGGCAAGTGGTTAAAAAGGGTATGTTTTTCCATCTGTTTTTGTATTGGTAGTGGATGTAAAAAAAATGAGAAACTAACAAGCAGCTGATGAAAAACTGATGAGCAACTGATGAAAAACTGATGAGCAGCTGATGAACAACTGATAAAGAACTGATGAAAAACTAATGAGAAGCTCATAAAAAAGGATGAAAACTTCATCTGTCTTTTTCTTTGAAAAGTCATGGCTGAACTGATGAAATGAACAGATTCATATGTGTGAAAGAGGCCTTACAATCTTGGGTAGAGAAAGAATTTACAAAATGATGGAAATCATAATGACCAGTCAATCATATTTTTATCGGAGGTGTTGTTAAATTATTGATCACATTATTGAACTGCCATCAAAGTATAAAAAAAATGTTGAATGTTTGGGAACAGGTGATCTACACAGGATCTCATAATGACATTGTACAGACAAGATTACTTAAAGTTGTTCAACACTGAGAAAGGCATCAGTATGTAATGTTTTAAAACAAAAGATACCTTCATTTGTTGAAGTTAATGTTGCGTTTAAAGCCTATGAAACACAATTTCTTACACACAGCTGGATTGAACTAGTAGCGTGTTGAGGGCTAATTACAGAAACAGAGTGCATATGCTGCTGTGCAGGTATACACATCAAGGATGAGCAATGAAGAACAGCAATAGACAGACCACACTCTCATTAAAACATTTCTAAATCGATTTAATTACATTTTCTAGCTGGAACACTGAATTTGACACTGCACTGTGTACATGTCATATCTCTATTGTAGACACACAACAAGCATGCAGTCATAGCTTGTAAAAATCACATTGGACAATTTTTTTGCTGCAGCTGATTTTGCAGCACTGAAATGCTGAAACATCGAGCATCTATTGAAGAAAAATAAAAACATTACATAGTTTGTATCCTACCCTTTATATCTCATGTTTATTTTCATCAATAATTATAATACTCTTCTCTTTATTTCTCTCTGCTCATCTTGCTTGGGGCCATGTTCCCATTCTTGTGTTGGTAAATGCTATGATCAGATCTTGAATTTGAACAGATCTTGGCACAGTTAAAAACACATACCCATGAACTCCTTTTATGTCATTCAGTGGGAAACAAACCAAAGTTCTAGCATGCAGACTAGATCATTAATGCATTGGCAAAAATGGTTAAAGCAGTATTAAACTCAAAATCACACATTTATTATATTGCAATAGTACTGGATAGGCAGCACTGATGAGGAACTACTGATGGGCATTACTGATTGGCATCTGAATGGCACTAACAGGCATTACTGATGGGGCATTGATTGTCTCATTTATGGGCACTGAATGGTACTTTGATGGGCACTGACTGGCGTTACTGATGGGGCACAGACTAGCAGCTGATGGGCACTGATTGGTAGCTGATGGGCACCTCTCATGGGGGCTGCACTAATAATCAATGTGCTGATTATCAGCGTAGACCCCCCTCTGACAGTGAGAGCCGCCGATCGCCTCTCCCTGTCAGCGCAAACCAAGGAAAGCTGTTTACTGGCACTTCCTGGTTTATGCTGTGATCAGCTGTGATTGGTCACAGCTGATCATGTGGTAAGGAGCCTCCATCAGACGCTCCTTATCATGACCGGAGATGCGTTGTGTCAGAGTGACCCACAGCACCACCGATCACTGCACTGTGCGCCCCTGCGGGTGCCGGCATGTTATCCTCATATGACGCCCAGTCAGGGTAACAGAACCACTGCCCGGCTGTCATTCTGTTATAGGCCGAGTGGGAAGTGGTTAACAATAGATGACTCATCAGCTGTCAGCACATTCCCTACTGACAGATAAGTCAAATAAAACATGCACGCAATAAAAAATTATGAAAAAGAAACAGTGTGGGCCCTTTGGGTTTGGTATGGATGGTAAGGGGAACCCCACATTAAAGTAAAAAAAAAAAAATAGCACGGGGTCCCCCCCCAAAATCTATACCAAATCCTTATCTGAGCTTGCAGTCTGAAAGGTCGGGAAAGCTAGGGGACGAGTGACTACTCCCCTCCTGAACCATACCAAGCCACATGCCCTCAACATTGGGGGTGCTTTGGGGTTGTAAAGGGTGCAGCTTCCCCCGCAGCCCCCCCAATACTTACCCGAACCCGATCCAACAATGTGCACAAGAGCAGTGGCTCTCTTGGGTCTCTCTCTCCTCACTGGCTGTCAATCACAGCCAGTGAGGAGGGACCATTGGGAAGTACTGAGCCATGATTTATGTGTTCCATAGACACACAGTGGCGGCTCGGGAGAGAGCATGCACATGTGCCCCCATAGCAAGCAGCTTGCTATGCGGGCACTCTGCAAGGGGAATGAACCAAAAGCGCAGACGTGGGGCCTGAGGAGAGGAGGATTGAGGCTGCTCTGTGCAAAACCATTGCACAGAGCAGGTAAGCAGCATGTGTTTATTATTTTAAAAAAAGGGGGAATCTTTAGGACAACTTTAACTTATTGGCCCTGGTTTCTCATCCCAGTTACACAGTCTACGAAACTAAACTGAACTAAAATAAAATTATACATTTTACAAGCAAAAAATAAATTAGGTATAATTATTACCCAATGTATGAAATAATAAATATCTTTGAATAATGTTTGACAGCAATTCTTTCCTGGAAGAACCATTTACTTTAGTTATCCTGTCTAGCCAGAGACCTTCAATAAGCATCAACTTCTGTCAGTCTTTCCAAAGCAGTGCCAGGCTTAGCTTCAACATTTATGAAAATATTAGAATCATTGCTTATGAACAGCTTGTCCTGTTGTATGAACAAGAACATTTTCATTACCTTTCTCTTCAACAGCTTAGAACCTCTCTCAAAGAGGTAATGTACCGAAGCAAAGCAGAAATATTGAAGAACGCATACTCTGATGTATCTTGTATATAACACATTTTCATTGTTGTAGTATTCAGTTTTTAATTTCAAGTTTGCAACTGTGATCTAAAATGCATAAACATAGGATTTTCTTTCTTTTGTTTCCATCAGCGCATTTTTATGGTTGTATCAGCTATTTATTTATTTTTTTCAGCACGAGCAGAACACTACGAATTCCATGCTGCACAATGCATAAGGTAATGTTACATTGCTGTGCGCTGCACCTGCTCTTTCCATAATAAAAGGCATTTTGCACCACAGCATGTGCATGAGGTTGAAAACATTCTTGTGAAGAGAAGAATAAGAAATAGAGAAACACAGCATCAAGTACAATATGTCATCCATGAATGTTCAAGGAGTCCAAAAATTCCTCCCATTTAATTGGAAATCAGCTAAGTGAATAATTGCTACAATTGCTGAATTACCACGCCAGCTCAATTCCTAAACAAGCCAGCCAATGAAGCAGAGGAAAAGCATGTTATTGAACATTAGAGCTCATCGCCCAATGTAGATGGTGACTGCTTTAAGCACAAGACAGTTTTTTATTACGTGCAGACATACATTATTAACATCAGGTTGCAATGTTTTCTAGGGACAGTTTACAACTGCATATGTGCACATTATTTCTGAGTATTTGTCCATCAAGTTCTACCAACAGAAAAATGAATAAGTACATCGAAATACTGCATTCATTAAAGCCAAAATCCACAGTCAAACCAGGTGAAAGCAAACAAAAAAAAAAAAAAGAAAAAGAAAAAGAAAAGCATGGTCCAATGGCCTAAAAGTGAAGAAAAGAATCCTTCCCGATCCCGTCAGCCATTTGGATAGTCCCTAGATCAACAATCTATGGTGTTACTACTACTACTTCATGCTTAATTCTATCATCATAATGAAATAAAAGTAAAAAAAAAGATGTTTTTCATTCAGGAACTTCTTCAGTTCCCATGTTAGATTTCAAAAGCAAACATGAAAGCTGACTCTATGATGAATACAAAATATTTTACTGTGGGGGGAGGGAATGGTGTCTGCCGACCAAGATGGCTGCATGAGCTAGTAGCTCCTCTGCATGCCAGAAATCATCTGCCTGCCTGAGACTCCAACCACCCTCCTGACCATGTTTTCCGGTACCCGCCATCTCCCTGCACTGTCAACAATGCCTAGATGCAGGAGTGCCGCCACTTTTGAAGAAACTCTTGAGTTTCTTCCCAGACCTCAGCAAAGGACCACAGCAAAATAGCAGCGGGACCTAATATACGCTTGTCGCTGCCGGACCTCTAGCGGCCGCTCTACAGCAAACTGCTTCAGCCCCTGCAGACCATGGCCAAGGCCCTGAAGGCCACAGCAGCTCTGGAACATCTATTCCTTCTTCAAGGAGCCTGGTGAAGTCCAGGCTTCACAGAGACTTAACCCAGGCATCCAAAGATGACCAGCATATGGAGGTAGGTGCACAGCCACTGTCTCTACCTTCTGTGCCTTCACCTGATGACCCTAACAATGCATTCCCCATGTTGGGCCAACCAGTCCCAGACACAACATTGAAATGCATGCTGCTCTTTGTGAGCTTCCCTACAGGCAGCTTTATTCTCATGTGTCCACAAAGTGTCTACAGGGGTTCAAGATCTTGGGGATAGGCTGAAACACATAGAAAACAAGATAGTAGAATTTGCCACCACATTTAAGACCCTAGCAGATGTGTACGAGGTCCAAAAAAGATTACTTAACCTTGGTGAAAAACAAAATCGTGGCCCTAGAGGACAGGTCCCGGCACAACAATTTAAAGAACCGTGGCATTCTGGCAGCAATACAATCCTCTCAACTACCACACTATGTTTGGGACTTATTCCAGGATGTCATACCTTCACTGACCTCTGCGGACCTTACCATTAATAGAGTCCACAGCATCCCAAAGCCACACTTTCTCCCCTCTAATGTGCCACGAGATGGTCCTGCTACACGTTAATTTTTATCAAGTGAAGGAGAGATTGCTGGAGGCCTTTCAGAAAAAAAGACCACCTTCCTAAACAAGCTGTAAACTTACAGGTTCTCCCAGATCTCTCAGCACATGCTCTGCGTCAATGCAAAAAATCTAGATACTATAACCAAGGCTCTACGTAACCACTCACTTGGATACCAATGGAAATATCCTGCTAAATGACTTATCACTCAGGAAAGAACTACCTTAACCGTCACTTCTCTTGACGAGCTTGGGGCATCCTCCCAAAACATTCAACTCGGCCCTCCGCTAGATCCTCTCCTTTGGGACTCTCAGGAGAGTGGCAAGTGGTTTCCAACAAGAGCAATCACGAGCCGCGCCAACAAGAGGGCCCCAGTTCCTAACTTTCATCACTCTTTCAGACCCCTAATCTCAAGATTACCATCTCACAGAACTCATCATGATGTTGCTCTCTAACTCCTCCCAAAAGGGTTGCAGCCCATCTGCGCTCAGTTTTACTAGAACCTTATGGTTCTGCCAACCTACATTGGCTTAGTCTAACCCTACTACCTAGTTTTACTGTTTTTTATGTTTCTACTCTAGCCTCATTAGTATGGTGTCTGTTATCAACAGCCTCCACAATTATGCAAACAAGACCACTAGTTCTTTATTAAAATAGGCCTTTGCAGCTCTTCCACCTTGATTCTTGAGTTTTATTACCCATTGTTATATACGATACTTTGATGGTTCCTTTAAATAACTTCATAAATGCAAGGGGCCTCAACCACCTGGCTAAATGACACTCTCTCTGGCATAAAGCACGATCACTACAGGCGGATATACTTGCTTTCCAGGAGACACATATCCATACCATTGCCATCACCAAGTGTATCCATAAAGACTTTTCCCACATATTCCTGTTTACATATGTTTTTTTTAAAAAGTAGGGTGAAGTTAGCGATTAAAAATACAGTGGCATTCACATTGCACAGTGGCCCAGGCAGCCATTTTATAATCTTGACCTGTGATATCAATAAACCATACACGCTGGCTAATTTATATGACCCAAATACCAAAAACATTACTTTCTTTGCCAAGCGTTCAATAAATTGTCCAGGATTAAATATGGTAGTCTCCTCATCTGTGGGGATTTCAATCTGACAGTTGACCCTCACCTGGACATATCCACGTCTCCTAAAGGTCGTGTTCCCACCTTGTGGCCACTATTTCAGGAAGATGTTTATAATGTGTGGCGTTGTTTACATGCCAATGAGAGGGACTACACTTTATTTTTCTCAAAGCACTATTTCTACTCTCGTATAGACCTGTTTGTAACTGATAAATGGCTGTTACAGCAAGTATACCATTTCAACATCACAGATATCACATGGTCGGACCATGCTGCTATCACTATTACTTTGGTGGAAAAGAATGCTTGCTTACTGTTAGTGTATGGTGATACAAGCATAAAATAATTAAGGACCTGTGCATTGGTGCTTTGCTCTCTCAGCATCTCAGGTAGTATTTTCTCCAAATGACACTGATGATGTTAATACCTTTACAGTATGGAATGCCCATAAGGCACTTATGAGGGGTGTAATTCTGAAACTAATTCTGAAACTATGTGCCCACACTAAACACAAATTCAACACTCATTATAATGCTCTGTTAAGTGAAATTTATGCACTAGAAACTAAAAATAAATCAAAGCCTAATCAAGACACCTCTGCTTCTCTTATCAGGTTGCAGACAAAACTTTGTGAAATCTTGCAACTTCAACATGATAAATGTTTACGCTTCCTAAAACTTCAATATTATGCTCATAATAGTGGCCCAGGCAGCCATTTTATAATCTTGACCTATGATATCAATAAACCAATCATAATAATCAATAATAAATCAGGCAAATTTTTAGTCAACAGACTCAAAGCTCAGTGTACCAAAAGCAAGCTCACTCATATTTTCCACCCTTCCACCAACCAAAAAATACTGAGCTCCCAACTCACTCTCTGCATATACTTTCACGGATGCTTTCTTTTTCTACACATTGAAAGACAATTCAGCAATACCTCAACCCTCAGATTCTGATATTGAGGCTTTTTTTGTCCCGCCTAAATCTACCAAGTTTGAGTCCAACTCAATTAGGCCACCCAAATGCCCCTATCACCTCAGATGAAGTTATTAATATAATCAAGACCCTACCTTATAACAAATCACCGGGCCCTGGTAACTTTACAAATGAGTTGTGCTTCCTAAACCTGGAAAGGATCCAACCACCCCATCTAACTTGAGGCCGAATGCTGTGCCTTGAAACAATATTTATACACCTTGAAATTTTCCACATTTTGTCATGTTAAAACCAAAATCAAAAATGCATTTTATTGGAATTTTATGTGATAGACCAACACGCAGTGGCACATAATTGTGAAGTGGAAGGAAAACGATAAATGGTTTTCCTAATTTTTTACATATAAATATCTGAAAAGTGTGGCGTGCATTTGTATTCAGCCCCCGAGTTAATACTTTGTAGAACCACCTTTCACTGCAATTACAGCTGAAAGTCTTTTGGGTATGTCTCTGGAAAGTAGCATCACTGCTACTTTCTGCTGGCTCCTATCCTCGGAAGCACGGTGAAGAGTAGAGCTGTCTATGAGTGTTTTTATGTAACAAGGCATTGTACAAGATTTCCCAATTGTGAGTGGAATATTTTATGTTCAAAAAACCATCATTGCTTTTACAATCTTGAGCGATGATGCTTTTTCGTTTGCTTTGCACATTTAAGCCTACGGAGTGAGTCCCAAGGTGTGCAGAGAGGAAACACACAGGATCCATTACCCATCAGTGAATGGTCCATTCCAATGTGATTACTTACTGTATATTACAAAAGGGTGATTTGACCCAAGGCGGTCTATCGATGAGGTGAGCAGGCATTGCACATATAGGTGGTGGTGATAATCTATCCTTTAATCTCACACTTTTATTATAAATATGTGGCACGGATTGTGGAGTGAACTATTCTATGTTTATCACAGAAGAATCTGCATAATTATTTTGTGTTTCATGTGGACTGTTTTATATATACACACATAATTTGCACATGTATTTTTATTTATATTTGATGTCTTTTACATGGTATTATTTTTACACAGTACCACATGTGTTTTTTCATGTATGTCATTTGATTTACAATTTTTAAGGATAAGAGCACTATTATTTTTATCACATTACTAATTATTTGTGTTAGATCACTATTGAATAGTTGCAGCTGTTCCATATATCACTATAATTTGAATTATAATGTTATATAGCAGCGCTTGGGTATTCTCACTATACATTCAATACAAGGCCACATATTATAAATATGTTTGCAGATGATGTCATGTTCCTTTTGACAAACCTTACTGAACCACTATTCCAGGCTCACAATGTCTTTAAACAGTTCAGTTCTGTTTCATACTACAAGATCATTTTTCTGCATCGCTAAAGTGTGAACCCAGGCTAGGAGTTTCATATGAAATCAAAAGAGAGCCAGATGCCCATACGACCAGCCTATTAAACATTAATATATGTTTAAAAAACAGCAGGAGGTATAGGTATAGTTGACCTCAAAGATTATTATCATGCTGCCCCATTTAGATCAAATGCGCCATTGGTTCCATTCTTCACATGAGACACTATGGGTGGATATAGAAGCGGCTTTAGCCCCTACACATGATCTGCTCCTCCTGCTGCTAGCAGATATTTTGGCACCTCCCCCCAGATACTCTCCCCTTACAACTAAAGCCTAATTTTCAGTGTGAAGAGCACTTCTCACAAACCTGAATCAGTCCCAATCAACTACAGAGGTCAGGGTGCCTACTACAATTTATGGTGCACTTTTACCTCACCTGAATCGCTCTGAATGGTATTGTTTCAATATACACTGGGTTGATGACCTTTATGATGTTAACAAATTCAAAAGTAATATCTGCATTGTCTTTTTGTGATACAGTAGTCAAACCTTTTCTACTGTGCTTGATGTTTGGTTTTATTCATTTCCATGAATGCATGCCTTCCTGAAGATGTCCAATTAGAGATGAAACTAGTTGAGGCAGTGTTCTGCAGCTGATATGTTACATCCCATCCTTAGAGCGCAAGACAGCTTCTGGTCTCAGAGTGGCCATCTTAACCATATGCGCTGTAGGTACCTGCTGTTGGTCCTTAGGCACATACACACATGAGCGCAGTGTAATTGTAAGGTTTTATATGGTTTCATAAAGTTGGCTGCTTTGCACAATTAACCTTTTCCCTGATTTTGAATGGTGATGTATGGCATTACAAGAAATCACTTCCTGGTACATGTGAAAGGTCAAGTTGGGGACAAGATACACAGTGGGCCCAACCAAAAAAAGTACAGTGAGACCTATCTAGTAATAGAACGTCCATAGTGGTCACCTGGAGCACCTGGAAGCGGCCATGTGTTTATCTGTTACTAATTGCACCAGCACCTGTTCACTTACCTTTTGTTTTTTAAGCAACTATCATTTGAATGGGACTTATTGATACATTGGACATTAGTTATTTTTGGTGCTGTTCATGTATTTTATTTTTTTTTTTTGCACTTTTATATGTGGTAAACTGTTTAGTAATCTTGATTCACATTTTTGACAGTGCCGTCTATATACACATTTATAGGCTTCCTAACGTTGCAGCTTAACACCTAGGCTTCAGGCCAAAAGGAATCCTTTCTTTCTAAGTACCTCTAGATCTCACAACACCAAGAAAACTGTCTAGTTTCCTCAAAGTGATCAAAAAGGATGAGGCTATGTTTATCAAGAATTTTTAATTATTATCAGAACATTGCTATCAGAACTGTTGCAATAAAACTGCTATTCAACTGTTATCCAAGTTCCTAAAAAGTTTTAAACATGCTTATATATTAAAAAAACAAAACCCCTTACTCTACAACTTCAAGTAACGTTGACTGCACTAGCATTTGTTTCCCTGATGGTCCAGCACCCGATCTCTGGCAGGTGAGTGCATAGCTTTGGAGCGGAGAACAATTTCTCTTCCACATTTGTACCGTATATTAAAATTATTTGTTATGAAAAAGCTGATTATTTTAATTTCCTATAAACAAACAATGTAAAAATGACCTTTCAAATGAATACCTCTATGAGCATCTGAATATATCAGTTAAGTACAGTACATCACTTTAGTTAGCATGTCTTTGACACATAAAGAAAATGATGTAGTGCTTCAGGCAAATTTTTATAAGCAGATTGCTTTTTGGCTGATTCAAGTACAGAGATAAAAATCCTTAACATATTGATAAAACTTGATAAAATAATGACTTATAGATGGTTTAACCCCTTGAATGCCAGTGATGTATTACTTGTATTACAGCTGTCCCCTTTCTTAGATAGCCAATGTTATGCTGTATATATCTATATTTTTTTTCTTACTTTACATATACAATCTTTGCTTTAACACCAAAAAGTTAAAACATTCAATGAATTTCCAGACCGCCATAGTTACGTAATAGAGAGCACAGTAAAAATACTTCCATTTTTGGCATGCAGTCTCTTATTGAAACATTGGATGGAGCCATCCAAAAACTGTTCTGGTTCATTTCCTGATGTTTAAATTTCAGCTTTAGCTATTGAGATCTGTAAACAATAGGGCTTTCTGCATCAGAGGGGTTAAGGAGACTCAGAAAACATGTGCAATGGTGGTATCCCTATTTACTTTTCTGGGTAAGGAAACATTTTAAAGGCATTACAAAGTGAAGGATAAAAGCAGTAAAGATTTGAAATGTAAAAAAAAAAAAAAAAAAATGTAAGCAACTTATTTACAGTTATGTGTATTTACAAATGTTCAGTGCATCATGTAAATGTTCGAGTTTAAATCAAGACATATTAGTAAGATATTAACTCAACACAGGCTTCATATTTCATAGAAACTTTGGGATTATATTGTGTTTGTAAATGCAATAATTACAATGCTAATTTTTCTGTATTTTTGTATTAAAAATATCGTTATAATTAACATTTGCACAATTATTATGGGGCATGCAAAGCCAGTAACACTATATAAAAGACGCTATAGGTTCACTTCTCATAAAATAGATGGCTTGGTGTCTTAAGTAAATCTTCAAGTCTGTAATACATTTTTACACTTTTGAAAAAGTAATAGCTTGGGTTTCTGTGATGCAAAATGAGAGGTAACTCATCTCAATAAAGGATCCATTTCTAGGACAAACCTACATTCATATAGAAGACAGCAAGGCAAGAATATGGCCACTAATATAGAGATACAGCCCTGAAGCACTGTAAAAATAATTTATTGTTCTTTCACACAGTAAATTATAAACTTTGATAATACTCTCACAATTTCTAATCTGCATCAGTCAATCATAATTGTATGAAATGAAAAAACGAAGATGTATGTTGGTACAACAGTAGAGACAGGCCAAGAATCAATATTCAATATAAATGTAATCATGTTCAATTTTGCATGCAGCCATTTTATAGCTGAATCAAAGAGACTTTATATATGATACAAATACTAATCTAGTAAGAAGACTTTTTTCTAAAGAATGGTTATATTTGCAGATTATTCTTACTTTTACAACAAGATTACATGTCTGCATCCCATACTATGAGGTACATTCATCTGAATCAAGTGTATTTAAGGCAGCAGAACCACTAGACATGGGTACATAGGGCATGTGTCCCAGTCTCTACTTTGGTGCCTTTGGTCAGCGATGCTCAGCTTTCTGCAGGCACCCTCCAGAAGATTGGTTTCTTTCCTGATAGAGCCTTCTTTTTTTCACTGCCAATGACACTGGCAGAGTCGGAGTGAAAACTGATTTCAATGCTGTGGCTTTCTTCTTTACATTGACATTAATCTGCCTCCCATGTATTAGGGAGAATTGGGCCCTATGTAAGGTATCAACTTCCTTATCTCTTCAAGTTCAAAAGGTACCCAAACCTAGCCTGCCTTGTGGTTGATCCAGCTCTGAATTCTTCCTCCCACTATAATCAATGTAGAGGCCAATCTGCCTCTCAAAGACTTCTAATGGGAGTTCTTGCTCCTTCAAGTAATCAATTCTTTGGATGTTTCTGCTCCTGCTGACTACTAATTTATGGGGCAGACTTCATCTTACTGAGTACTAATTGTCATTCCTGCACCCACTGGCCACTACTGCTGGGGCATACCTGTTCCTACTGATCACCAATGGTGGCACATTCCTCCTGTCACTGAACACCAATGCTGGTAAATACCTGCTGACAATGAACAACAATGCTGGTACATTTCTGCTCCCACTGACCATCAACCTATATGGCAGTCTTTCTCCTCCTGACATCTACCGTATATAAAGGGAAATCCTACTTCCCTTTACTCCAATGTAAGGAACTGTCTTCCTCCCAATGACCACCAACGCTGGGACATTACCACTCCCACTGACCACCAATCTAAGGAACATATTCCAACCTAAAAGTAACAATAAGTAGCAATAGCTCTGAAGTGAAAACACCTCGTAACCTCACCTCCTATATGAAAACCCACTCCTTGTCATTAAAAGATAAGGATAGTGTTTTAGTAGAGGCTCTAGCATTTTACATATTGGGATGAAAAGAGCCTAACCTCAGCTTTTAGACTACACATTGTTTACAACCTGGGGTAGGAACTAATGGACATCTTAGAGATACAGGGATTGACTTGAAGAGTGACAAAATACTTGCAAGTGCTTCACTAGTGTTGTTACCTTAGACACATTTTAGTCAGGCCTAGTTCACGTTAACTCACAGACATGCAGAGAAGTAAAATAAAAAAAATTACATTTTAAAAACAGACTACAACCTTTTTCAGAGCAGCTTTTCATTTATTCTACTAGAATAGTTACGGGCTCAGGAATGCATTAAAGAAAATACATTCATAAAGTAGTGATAAGTGTTGGGGGTCCAGCGTCCAACAAACCTACAATTTCACAACTGAATATAGCCTATGAATAGCTGATAGATAGATAGATAGATAGATAGATAGATAGATAGATAGATAGATAGATAGATAGATAGATAGATAGATAGATCAAAGATAATATTAATTGTATTTAATATACTGCTAAGAAGTTAAATTTGTATGTATTTATAATCTATAATCTCACAGTGATCATTATTTTAAATTACACTGCTAATTATATTCTCCAAGTCAATAATCCTCTCTATATTTAGCTTGGGCTATACCACTATTTCCATTAATATGAAAGGGTCAAGTGCTCTTAGTATTTTATGCAAATTCAGAATTATAAAATAAGTCCACAAATGATTACCATACTGTTGGTGCATTTTGTAGTAGGTGTTGCAGGACATTTCATGTTTGCTTACAAAGGCTAGTCGCTTGGGGAGGATTTTACAGAGGCACTTGTTTGATAAACACATTAAGCACACTGAGATAATTACAGATAATCTACAGCCGGCAAGCTCTTTATCACAGCTCAACAGAGGAGGCTTGGGAGTAGACACTAGACTGGCGGGAAGCCTTGCAGAGAGGCAAATTATTTAGCATACGTCCAGGAAGTGTGCTTACAAAAGAGGATAATTTGGCTCAGAGTTTCTAGCACACAGAGAAGCACAACATAGGCTCATTGCTGCATGACTGATATTCCAAAGTTGGATCTTCATAGACTAGCAGAGGACAAGCTCAAGAGCGCTGCCAAGAGAAGATGCAAGCAAAGTCAGCCAGAAACAGAGCAGAAAATATATCTAAAAGCAAGGAATTAAATCCATGCATCCTTACGTTACTGCACAGGGTGATGAAACAATGGGGACCAGGAGCAATAATTTCTCAACTTCCTGGAAATCCACTTTAAGGAGCATATTCACATTTGCACTGAAAATACATCTTTCCAGTATATTTAGTTCAAATACAAGCAATTGCATAATCAATCACCAAGCTTATTTATGAGATTGATTAATATAAACCTCAGTAAGAGAAGCTGAGTAAAGAGAATCTCTTTGTTAATGTATCCATGGAAACCAAATGCCCATTGTCTGACACCCATGGATTTAAAATGTTTGGCCTGCATTCTGGAATATAATTACTATATATATGGGGGCGGCACTGTGGTGTAGTGGAAAGCACTTTTGCCTAGCAGTAAGAAGGGTTGCTGGTTCAAATCCCAACCATGACACTACCTGCCTGGAGTTTGCATGTTCTCCTTGTGCCTGCGTTGGTTTCCTCCGGGTACTCTGGTTTCCTCCCACACTCTAAAGACATGCTGGTAGGTTAATTGGATCCTATCTAAATTGTCCCTAGTATGTATGAATGTGAGTTAGGGACCTTAGAGTGTAAGCTCCTTGAGGGTAGGGACCGATGTGAATGTACAATGTATATGTAAAGTGCTGTGTAAATTATATAAGTATCTGAAATAAATATTATTTGCTCCTCATATTTATATTGCATTAGTATATGTTCAGGCACTTTACAGTGTACAATGAGCTATTAATATCAGTCTCTGCCTAATAGGAAGTTACAAGCTATTGTCAAAAATTGGCAAACAAGCACATGTACACATTTTAAGGCTAACTTGTTTGGATGCTGATTAACCAAACAGCTTGATTTTAGCCTGGGAGAGGAATTTGGAGAAGGCAGTAAAAACTCACACCCCCGATGGAAATCAAATCCCAATGCAACAAGCCAAGAGAGTCATAGTTTATGCTTGTAGGATGCATGAATGTGTGTTTGTGTATATATCTGACAAAAATGAATATTTTTTTTGTCTATGAATATCCATTGTGGGTTCATACTGTGCATATGTGGCCTGTGTAGAGAATCTAAGAGCCAGCAAAACTAACGTGTTTTAAGTTGCGAGTACTTATGAGCTCTGTAGATACCGGTGTGGCTATACCTAATATGTGTGTCACAATTTTTGTTGTTGTACATAAGCACGCACCTAAAGCACACATTTCTGATCTTATGTGTGGGTACATGGGGACGGAGGCTTTAAAAAATTTGGGGGTGATTTTTTTATATATTTTATTTAAAGCGGTTATAAAGGCTTATTTTTTTTCTCTTAAAATAATAAACATATGAAAAATAGTGACAAAATATGTGCTGTGCTAAATCAATATAGGCAGCTAACACAAAAGGCAGTAAATAAACCTCAAAATTGTATATGTAAAAAGTGTAGCGCCAAAATAACGGTGCTAATTAACTCAATCATAAGGTAAATGTGACAGTAAATGTAAAACAAAAAGGTCCATATGAAATTGATATGAGTATCCACAAAAGTGTTCAAAACAAACTTCAGTAGTCCAAATGCATATAGCAGTGAAGGAAAGGTCACTGGTGTGTTCACCAGTGTTAATTTTGTTGACTAAAATATTTTTGTCGGTTAACTTAATACTATTTTAGTTGACTAAATACGACTAAAATGAAAACAATTGAGATGACTAAAATACGACTACAACTAAAATGGCATTTTAGTCAAAAGGCTAAAATAGGACTAAAACGAAAATGGCATTTTTGGTAAAAAGACTTTGACTAAAACTAAATTTAAATTTGACATCAGAATTAACACTGCACTACCACATAAGAATGTGTAAGGGGCATCTACTAAGCTGCTAAAAGAAAAAAAAAATAAGGAAAAATGCTTTTCTTGATTTTTTCATGATATATAAAAAGTTCCCCACCAGGCGCTGCAGTTACTGCGGCAGGTTGGCTCCCCTGTGCAAATCGCCGTACATGTACGGTGGTCTGTGCACTAGCTTTTGCCCGATGTCTGCCGGCCACCCACGATTGCAGTTTAACCACTTCAATACAGGGCACTTATACACCTTCCTGCCCAGACCAATTTTCAGCTTTCAGTGCTGTCGCAGTTTGAATGACAATTGCGCGGTCATCCAATACTGTACCCAAACTAAATTTTTATAATTTTGTTCCCACAAATAGAGCTTTGTTTTGGTGGTATTTGATCACCTCTGCGGTTTTTATTCTTTGCTAAACAAATAAAAAAAGACTGAAAATTTTGAAAAAAATAAAAGTTTTGCTTTTGTTTCTGTTAAAAAATGTTGTAAATAAGTAAGTTTTCTCTTTCACTGATGGGCACTGATAAGGTGGCACTGACAGGCACTAATAAGGCGGCACC
Source organism: Aquarana catesbeiana (assembly GCF_042186555.1). Classification (NCBI taxonomy): domain Eukaryota; kingdom Metazoa; phylum Chordata; class Amphibia; order Anura; family Ranidae; genus Aquarana; species Aquarana catesbeiana. Next base: position 374,139,508 of record NC_133325.1, read on the forward strand.
GATGAGGTGGCACCAATGAGCGGGCACTGACGGGCACTGACGATGGGCACTGATGGGCACTGATAGGCGGCACTGATGGGTGGCACTGATATGCAGCACTGATGGACATTGATAGGCAGCACTGACGGGCACTCATGGGTGGCGCTGGTGGGCACTAATTGGCGACACTGATGGGCACTGAAAGGCTACAAAGATGGGTTCTTATGGGTGGCACTGATGGACACTGATAGGGAGCACTGCTGGGCACTGATGGGCACTGATAGGCGGCACTGCTGGGCACTGATGGGCACTGATACATGTCACTGATGGGCACTGATACGCGGCACTGATAGGCATCCCTGGTGGCACTGGTAGGCATTGTGAGTGGGCACTGATTAGCAGCTGCCTGGCCATTGATTGGCAGCTGCCTGGGCACAGATTAGTATTTCCCTGGGGGTCTAGGGGGCATACCTGGTGGTCCAGTGTGGATGGCTTCCCTGGTGGTCCTGGGCAGCTTCCCTGGTGGTCATGGGCGGCTTCCCTGGTGGTCCTGGGTGGGATCCGAGGGGGGGCTGTGCTGATAATCAATCAGCACAGACCCCCCCTGTCAGGAGAGCAGCTGATCGGCTCTCCTCTACTCGCGTCTGTTAGACGTGAGTAAGGAAAAGCTTATCAACGGCTCTTCCTATTTACATCGTGATCACCCGTGATTGGACATGGCTGATCACGTGGTAAAGAGTCTCTGTCAGAGACTCTTTACCTAGACCTGTGTTGCGGGGTGTCAGACTGACACCCCCCTGCAACAACGATCGCTGCGATGTGCGCCCCCGGGGGCGCGCAGCGGCTCAATATCCTGTGGACATCATATGACGCCCAGTCAGGATATTGAAACCAGTTTGCCGCCGTCATTCTGCTATACGGTGGGCGACAAGTGGTTAAACAAGGCAGATCCCCGTTTTGACAAGGGAGGAGAGAGAGATCAGCTGTTCCTAGTGGGACAGCGATCTCTCCCTACTCCCAGTCAGTCCCCCCCGAGAGGTAGAAACACCTCCCTAGGGAACACTTAACCCATTGATCGCCCCCTAGTGTTAACCCCTTTCCTGCCAGTGGCATTTATACAGTGATCAGTGCATTTTTAAAGCACTGATCATTGTATTGGTGTCACTGGTCACCAAAAAGTGTCACTTAGGGTCAGATTTGTCCCCCACAATGTCGCAGTCCCGCAAAAAAATTGCAGATTGCCACCATTACTAGTAAAAACAATAAAAAAATAAAAAGTCCCTAAATCTTTCCCCTATTTTATAAACGCTTGAACTTTTGCGCAAACCAATCAATATACGCTTATTGGAATTTTTTACCAAAAATATGTAGCGGAATATATGTTGGCCTAAACTGAGGAATACATTTGTTTTTTTTATATATTTTTTTGGATATGTATTATAGCAGAAGTAAAAAATATTGTTTTTTTTTTCAAAATTGTTGCTCTTTTTTTGTCTATAGCACAAAAAATAAAAACCGTGGAGGTGATCAAATACCACTAAAAGAAAGCTCTATTTACCAGGTTGCAATTCTGACTTTTTCACACTGGGCAGGGGTACTCGACAGGGATGTCCCCTGTCATCTTTATTATTCGCCCTAGCCTTGAAACCAGGTACCCTATTGAATCCTCTCAATTTAAACTCTGCAAGTATGTAGATGACGTTATTTTTTTTGACTCAACCCCAAATCTCTCTACCCAATTTATTTTCCATAGTATCTAAATTTGCCTCTATCTGTGGCCTTTCAGTGAATATTACAAAATCTACTGCTCTCCCAATTAATATACCCGCTGCTCAGTGTGAGACACTCCGAGGATCCTTTCCATTCTAATGGTTGATTGACAAAATGCTCTATCGCGGCATCTACATCACACCACAGTTGTCTTCCATTTTCACTGCAAACTATCCACCATGTGTATCCCGACTTCGGAACTTGCTTAAAGTCTGAAGTTCCTATCGCATCTCATTTTTGGGAACAGTCCCGGCTGTCAAAATTACCCTGTTACCAAAACTCTTATATCTGTTTAGAGCCCTCCCCATCACTATCCCAAAAACCTTTATTGACAATCTACAAAAAGAGGATAATAGATTTATCTGGCAGGACAAAAGACCTAGATTTTCTAGACACGTTTTATATAAATCTGAATCTACTAGTGGCCTAGGATTACCTAATCTATGGTTTTACTTTCTAGCATCCCGCTTTTATCTGATTGTCCTATGCAATATCCCAAACTCAAAGGTGCCTTGGGTTAAGTTTGAATTCAACAACTCCCATATATAATATGGTCATCCTCCATCTCTAACCGTAAACTTACCTCACTCAATTCTATCGTAACGCTATAAAAGTAAGCTTAGTCTGATGTCATCTGCACCCCAATGTTCGTCCATCGTAGGAAAACTTCATTTTCCACATCTTTTTACTAACCAGAAAGCTTCTCATGGTGGAAAACGAATTCCATGGTCACTTTAGCAGATCTCCAATTAGGTGGTACATTTGCCATTTTTGATCTCCTCTGCTCACAAAAACAAATCCCACTTTGGGAACATTATCACTATATGCACCTTTATATTCTCATTATAGTCTTACCCCATCCTCCCCACCTACATCCTTTGAACAGATCTGCCGTGACTCTGCTAGAGGCCAAGGCCTTATTTTAGTGCTCTATAAAACTGCATTAGCCTATTTCTCTAGAGAACTTCCATATAGGAATAAATGGGAAAATGACTGTGATGCACAGTTTGCTCCAGGGTACTGGGACATAATGCTGGCTAACCTACGCAGATGTACAAAGTCCTTAGCAGTCAGACAAACGGCCTTTAAGGTATTGACCAGTTAGAATTATACCCCCTCTAAACTCCAGCCATCTTCCCAGGAACATCTCGACTTTGTTTCCGGGGATGCCAGCTCCTGGGTACCTTCAAACCCATTTTTGGGGAGTGTGGGTTACTTTCTCCAGTATGGAATAAAATAACCTCTATAGCTTCCACAATATCAGGTACTCCCCTACAGCTCACAATTTCAATGTGTCTCATTGGAGCACCAATCCCAAGTGTCTTCCGCAAGGTCTATTGCCCTACATTGGAAGTCCCCAGTAGTACCCCTATCCTCCATACTAGATAGGGTTGATGCTGTTATGCTAATGGAAGGATTTTGTGTACCCTACAGGATAATATGCACTTGTTTGATCGTAAATGGGACACTTGGAGAACTCATAGGCATATTCTGCTATCCTAAAATGATATATTGAAAATATGTGAAAAATTGCTGCGCTAAACCGCTGATCAAACTAAAATAATGAAATATATACAGCTGCTAACACTAAAATGAACAAAGTCCAAAATAAGTGAAGATAAAAAAGTGTATCTCTTGTGAATGTAAATCACTGTGATAGTGAAATATGTTTCAAAATATAAACAAATGTGGTAAAACGAATAAAATGAAATAAGATGTGATACAACAATGGTGTATGCTGACTAAAGTAAAATAAAGTCCAAACACTGCTAGAGCAGTGGGTGGACATTCATCAAATGCAAAGTAATAGATGGGCACTTCTTACCAGACACGGTGGGCACACCTGTCGTACGACAGTGGGCCAATCAGGCATATGTTTTGACCTACAGTCAAAAACTTATCAGTGCTCCCAACTGGACGGGGGACGATATCAATGAAGAAATCTCTCCAGAGGCAGGCGTTGTTCTGATTGGTCAGTCCAGATCCAAATGTAATAGCCGAATAGACTCAGGCAAATCTTCCAAATAAAATATAAGCCAGACCTCAGGAGGAAATCAGTAGACAAGTGAGTGACACAATGGAACGGTGCCACATGCAGACCATAAAGAAAGAGAAAAAGAAGAAAAAAGTTTTTGACTCTTGGTCAAAACATATGCCTGATTAGCCCACTGTCATATGACAGGTGTGCCCACCGTGTCCGGTAAGAAGTACCTACTGCCAGTTTCCTGTTGTGTCACACTGCCATCACTGTGTTCACTTTACTCTCATCATTTGCCACAGAGGATATCACTTCAGTTATATTGACAGGACTTCCATTCATGAACTTTTTGTGTTTCTGCTCTAGCAGTGTTTGGACTTTATTATACTTTAGTCAGCATACACCATTGTTGTATCACGTCTTATTTAATTTTATTCGTTTTACCACATTTCTTTATATTTCGAAACATATTTCACTATCACAGTGATTTACATTCACAAGCGCTACATTTTTTTATCTTCACTAAAATGATATTTTACCAGTTTAAGTTACCATGCTTTGCACGAACAATACCCTCAGGTATACACCCCCCCCCCCACACACCGATTCTTTATATATTTGACATTTTTGACAGTGATTAATCAGTATTTTTCAATGACTCTTCTGTATGCTTTTAAATTGTTCTTTATTTTTGTATTCAAGAATATCCTTCTGGCATCAATTTTATGTTGTATATTGTCACAAGAATGTATATTTTATATACTTTAATAAAAAAAGTTTGTAAACAAAAAAGAAAGGTCTATTTAAGGGAAAAAAGGACGTCAATTTTGTTTGGGTACAATGTCGCACGACCACGCAATTTTCAATTAAAGCAACGCAGTGCTATATGGCAAAAGATGTCCTGGTCATTAAGGGGGTAAATCCTTCCGGGGCTAAAGTGGTTAATGTTGGTAATATATTCAGATAATATGTGCAATGGCATTACAGCTAATAGAGTCTACAGTTTTTTTTGTTTTTTTTTATAATTTCACGTTGCACTGTTTGTATAAAAGCAATATTTTTGTTTGTTTATGAAACTTTGTTTTATTTATAAAGACGTTGTATATCACAGCGGCTAAATCTGTGTCTGTAGTGCATGTTCAACCCTTAATACCATAAATAATAACATGTTATTAGATTTTTACTCCAGGAGTATATAACGAGTTAGTAAATTCTAAAGAAATGCTTAAATAATGCATTAAAATTTACCTAAACCCATTAGATTTTAGACTACTAAAATGTCCTGGAGATTTAAGGCTACTAAAATGTACTGGTGATTTTAGTCTACTAAAATGTACTGGAGATTTTAGTCTACTAAAATGTACTGGAGATTTTAGTCTACTAAAATGCGACTAAAACTATATCAATTCAGATGACTAAAATATGACTCAAACTAAAATGATATCTTAGTCAAAAGACTAAAATATGACTAAAACTAAAATGGCATTTTAGTCAAAACACTAAACAAAATTGAAAATTGATGCCAAAATTAACACTGGAGTCCACTCCAGTGCACAAAAATTGATCAGTGGTGTCCAAATCACTATGCCACTACCATCGAGTGAATTGCAAACTCACCATAACAAATTGCTGCTGTTAAAGCAGCATGTATGCCTTACAGCAAACATGGAAAAATCTCTCTGTATGTAACACAGCACTATCCTTGCGCTGCTCTAAGCGAAGTCCAATTGGGAATTTAGAAACCTCACGGGGAGCCCAGATAGATTTATCATAGTGTAGTAAGGTTTATTGATCCAACGGTATAAAACAGAATAACATTGAAGGTAAAATCACTCATATAAACAGCTACTGGTGACCTGGAATCGCACAGCGGCAAGATGTCAGCACCAAATCCCCCGAACTGATACGTTTCGTCCAATGGGACGTTATCAAGGGGACTTTTTCTTTACATTTATTGTCACATTTACCGTATGATTGAGTTAATTATCACAGTTATTTTGGCGCTACACTTTTATATCTATAAAAAACACATTATGATTACCTGCTATTACTTGTTTTTACACATAGCAGCCACTTATTTCATCTTCTGGGATCCCATGCTGACTCTATCTACTCCTCTTCTCCTCCAAATGCCCCCATAGAAAGCTGTGTGCTATGCCAGGTAAATGTTTAAGGGGGGGGATCTGATATTTGAAGGTTTTTTTACCTTAATGCAGAGAGTTAAAACCACGTTAACTTTAATTTTTAAAACCTTGTATTTGTTTTTTACAGTTAACTTGCTATCACAAGGGGACTGCATAAAACTTTTTAGCCCAAATCACAACACATTTTACAATATGTTGGCTAGATATGGGCAGTCTAGCTATGTGTTAACTGCTTATAACGTGTGTTGAACAGTAGAAAAAGCTGTTATAGATTTGCATATGGCTTGATAACATTGTCATTGAGCAATCACATCCTCTATCCCATCTACTTTTTTTTTTTACGTAAAATGTGGGCCATGCACACATGTAAGTACCTTCAAAATGAATATAATGAATAATATATATATATATATATATATATATCATGTATATGCTTCTTGATGCAGGTTCTAGCTTAGATGATCAAAACAACTTTTCAATTCTTATTTTCCAAATCACAAATAGAGGATGGAAATTACATGGTATCTGATCCTTCAAGAAAGCCAGTGTCATTGAGTCATATATGTAAATTTGCAGAAATTATCAAAGAACAATCTGAATCTAGCTGAATTAGTGTTTTGTAATTTGAAGCAATTAAACATACCCTAGACTTAGATTATTCACTATTGTGATGATAATACTGTTCAAGGTTATTCAGTGCATAACAAAATGTTTCTACTTTTATTTAATTATCTTTCTTCTCTTGACTACACAGTATACTACACTATAGTTTTAATTCTGCAGTTCATGAATACTGCTGGTTGGAATAAATCTATATTGCATAAACACAAAAATAAAAAAATGTCTAGACAAGATCTTAATTTAACAATACTAACATTTTGAGAATTATTAGAGATATTGGATAACAGTTATAAATCATTTTTCTGGGAAATATATCAAATTATAGCATTTTCCCTATCCAATAGTTAATGTTTTAGGTCTTTACCTTTGATGTGTGCTTCAAGGTAAATAGAACTATGACCTCCTTTAAAAAAATATGTGCTGCAGTATTTAATTATGTACAGTGGGGCAAAAAAGTGTTTAGTCAGCCACCAATTGTGCAAGTTCTCCCACTTAAAAAGATGAGAGAGGCCTGTAATTGTCATCATAGGTATACCTCAACTATGAGAGACAAAACGTGGAAACAAATCCAGACAATCACATTGTCTGATTTTTGAAAGAATTTATTTGCAAATTATGGTGGAAAATAAGTATTTGGTCACCTACAAACAAGCAAGATTTCTGGCTCTCACAGACCTGTATCTTCTTCTTTAAGAGGCTCCTCTGTCCTCCACTCATTACCTGTATTAATGGCACCTGTTTGAACTTGTTATCAGTATAAAAGACACCTGTCCACAACCTCAAACAGTCACACTCCAAACTCCACTATGGTGAAGACCAAAGAGCTGTCAAAGGACACCAGAAACAAAATTGCAGACCTGCACCAGGCTGGGAAGACTGAATCTGCAATAGGCAAGCAGCTTGGTGTGAAGAAATCAACTGTGGGAGCAATAATTAGAAAATGGAAGACATACAAGACCACTGATAATCTCCCTCGATCTGGGGTTCCACACAAAATCTCACCCCGTGGGGTCAAAATGATCACAAGAATGGTGAGCAAAAATCCCAGAACCACACGAGGGGACCTAGTGAATGACCTGCAGAGAGCTGGGACCATAGTAACAAAGGCTACCATCAGTAACACACTACGCCGCCAGGGACTCAGATCCTGCAGTGCCAGACATGTCCCCCTGCTTAAGCCAGTACATGTCCGGGCCCGTCTGAGGTTTGCTAGAGAGCAGCTGGATGATCCAGAAGAGGAATTTGTGATAGTGTCATATGGTCAGATTAAACCAAAGTAGAACTGTTTGGTAGAAGCACAACTCGTCGTGTTTGGAGGAGAGAGAATGTTGAGTTGCAACCAAAGAACACCATACCTACTGTGAAGCATGGGGGTGGCAACATCATGCTTTGGGGCTGTTCCTCTGCAAAGGGAACAGGACGACTGATCCATGTACATGAAATAATGAATGGGGCCATGTATCATGAGATTTTGAGTGCAAACCTCCTCCTATCAGCAAGGGCATTGAAGATGAAACATGGCTGGATCTTTCAGCATGACAATGATCCCAAACACACCGCCTGGGCAACGAAGGAGTGGCTTCATAAGAAGCATTTCAAGGTCCTGGAGTGGCCTAGCCAGTCTCCAGATCTCAACCCCATAGAAAACCTTTGGAGGGAGTTGAAAGTCCGTGTTGCCCAACGACAGCCCCAAAACATCACTGCTCTAGAGGAGATCTGCATGGAGGAATGGGCCAACATACCAGCAACATTGTGTGAGAACCTTGTGAAGACTTACAGAAAACGTTTAACCTCTGTCATTGCCAACAAAGGATATATAACAAAGTATTGAGATGAACTTTTGATATTGACAAAATACTTATTTTCCACCATAATTTGCAAATAAATTCTTTCCAAATCAGACAATGTGATTGTCTGGATTTGTTTCCACATTTTGTCTCTCATAGTTGAGGTATACCTATGATGACAATTACAGGCCTCTCTCATCTTTTTAAGTGGGAGAACTTGCACAATTGGTGGCTGACTAAATACTTCTTTGCCCCACTGTATGCATATGCACTTACAGTTCTTATTTAGTCTCCCTGCAAAGTCCCACAATTATCATTTAAAACTGCCAGTGAAGTCCACCTAAATGTTGTCTCCTGTAATAAATTTTGTCACTATTTTTCATAATATGTTTATTATTTTAAGAAAACAAAAATAATCCTTTATAAGCACTTTAAATAAAATATATTAAAAAATCCCCCCCCACCAAATTTTTGAAAGCCCCGTCCCCATGTACCCGCACATAAGATCAAAAATGTGTGCTTTGGATGCGTGCCTATGTACAACAAAAAAAATGTTGTCCTGCTTGTATTATAGTGGGATGAAAAAAATCACTGCTGATTCACACCTGGCCACACTTTGTTCACACTACTTTCTGGTTTGACAATACTGCCTGTGATGTTGCAGTGTTTCAAAGGGAGAGCATTTGAGACACAAAGAAGAATTTGGCTCAATCAGGGAAGGTAAAGGAAGTTTTTTGTTTATTTGAGGCTTGTGCATTGCTTAGGTAACTGGATTAGTCTGAGGGGATGAGAGATGCCGCACACCACTAGCTCAACAGGTGAAAAGAAATATGAACTGCCTCAGCCTCAAGCTCCTCCTGAGCCCCATCTCTGATGCATATCACCCCTTTCATCGGGGCTTAATCATAGAGATCTCTAAGTTGATGATTGCCTCCATTAAGTTTTTAGCTGCCGTAAGTGTGGTATCTCTAATAATTAAGAAAAATAAAACATTTGATTTGAACATATGATTTTTATGCTTCTAAGCCAGCCGCTGCTGCAATCTGATAGCATATACTAGAAGAAGTTTTCAGATTGATAAACCTGTAGATATAGCTGTGAAACTATATATGCAATACCCGGAACAATGTTTAATACCTGTCTGTTTATATAGCAGAACATCAAAAGATACAGAGCTACACAGACATAACTACATGTAACTCAGATTTTATTTTAGGAATGTTGGCTAGTATAGGCAGACAGAATTACTGTTGAGATGTCAGAATGACATTAAAAGGGCTTTATCTTGAAAGGAAAACCAGTTATCTTACATACAGCTTTTAGTTTGGCCCACATATAGCTAATAGAATATATGAAATGTTACATATTAATAGTATGCCTTTTCATTGATAGCCAAGCAGGTAGTGCACTAGTTACTAGTCAACAAGTTTAGCATTGTACCTTTTGCTGATACTATGCTGAAAGGCCGCTGTTTACAGAACTTAATGAGGCTTATTTACTAAGGGGTTGAGATTCTTTACATAATTAGCCAATCATGTGAAAAGCAAACTTCTGACTTATGTTATCAGCACATCAGTATTTAAATCGAACAGGATTTTACTATTTACATGACTGAAGTTAATATTCACACAATTTATGGCCTTAATGGTCATAAGAACAATGACCCAAACCTTACTATAAGGCTCAGTGCAGGGTTATACTCAGACAAAAGGAACTGCAAAGCAAGCAGTGACTGATGTGCTGTTTCTTTAGATAAATATTGCATACAGATATAAAGCTATCATTTAAAATTGTATAATCTCTAAAAACAAAAACACAAAAAAAACTTTGCTTGCTTACAAGTGTTTATTTATGACAGATGGAGCATGTCAACTAACAAGAAACATAACACAATATGAGAACAGACTGAACAATGAGAACTTATGCAATTTACTATATCTTTTTACTGTTTAGTGCAGTTAATGAGGAATTCCAGCTCTTTCGATATTATTTTTAGTTCCAAATAGCAGAAAGTGCCTCAGTTACCACACACTAATGTATATAAGCTGGAATCTATTTATTATCGTTACCTGTATCTCTGGGTCACAAGATAATCAGATCTACTGCACTTGATGGCTTTTAGGCAGCATGGCATGTTCTAAAGCTATGGAAGTCACTACCATCAAAAAATTATTAACAGAATTGACAGAAGAGTAACTGTGTTTTGCTAGTTTGTAGCTCTTCTATGACTTGCTGAGTTTGAGCTTTACATCCACTATGATGCATGTCTACAATGTCTACAAAAAGAAAAAACAAATTAAAGAGACGTTGAGCTTTTTTTTTTTTTATTTTTTTAAAAATCATACTTATCTAGGTGGATGCAGCATTGGTTCGATGCCGCATCTGCCCCCCCACTGACTGAGAACCGAGTGATCAAACACAGCCCATCACTCAGTTCTCAAAGCTCTATGAGCAGGGAGCTGGTAACTGTTTGTCACCGCTGTCTGCTCTGCCCCCTCCCCCTGTGCTCACTGAAGCACTGGGCTGTGGCGGGGGGCGGGAGCGGCCAGCTCAGGCTCTTAGAGGATTGCTGAGAGGCTGAGCCGGGTGCCAGTCCAAGCATGTGGGTGGATCCCAACTTTATTGTCGCGATCTTACCTGAGCCTGGACCGGCTCTGTGATGTCAGCCAACAGCGGGCTACAGCCTACTGTCTGCTAAAGACGGGTCACAGAAGTGCAGAACAAACTGCACTCTTGTGATCCTCAGGAGAAGTAAAGCCAAACAAGCTTTGGCTGTATTTCTCCTTTAAGGAATATTACTTAGCAGTAAAAGAATGAATACTAGAATTCTGCAGGAATCCACATCCTTGTCTTTAAACTGTTTAGAGATTTGATGGGCTGCTAAAAAGATCCATAGATAAAGTAAAAAACCCAAGCACTAGCAAGCTAATTACAACATATTTTAAGCACCAAATTCAGTGTCTTAGGTGACAGGTCATAGCTATATAGCTATGCACAAAACACTACATTAGTAGTTTATCACTTCTAACAGTGACAAATCTCACCAAGCAGTTACACATAAAGGAAATCCTGATATCTCTGGTTTGATCATGTGAGCATCTCCAAGCAAGGAGCATACAGACAGGAACATACAGTGCAATCATTTGTCTTTAACAAGAGACATTTTTACTGCCTATAGTCATGAGGAAAGCAATTCTTTAATTTCAAATTTAATCAAGAAGTATACTGTAAATCACTCAATAACTCTCAGTGTAATTAACTTGGTCATGGCAGCAGGATCATGGGAGTGTGGAAATGTACTCATTGTACATGTATAGAGTGCAATGAAATACGTCCCTCAGTACTTGGAAGATGACATACTGTATATTATTTGAGGTTTGTCATAGAAGAGTCCTCATCATTATGCTTGAGGGAAGACACAACGTAGTCACAGCACAAGAAAAAAATATAATGTGATCTATTACAAAATCAAATTTTCTGTTAGTTTTACTAAGCATACATGTTGCCCATTCTTCAGCACTGGCAGTTAGGCCTCATTCACACATTCAAATACAGGCAAGTGGGTTTATAGTCTGTTATCATAGACTTCAATAAAAGGAGTTGAGATGATTCAACTCCTTCCAGACTCCACATGAGGCTTAATTTTCGAAGCGCAGTGATGCAACACAAATGCTTCATGTTTTCATAATGTGAACAGCACTGTGTGCTCTCCATATTATCAATTGCAGACTTGCAGGTCACTATTTCAGGACTGAGAGCAGCCAGCGTTAAGCCCACCCTCTATCCAATAGAACGACACCAGGATGTGGACTACTAAGATTGAGGGAGATATAGTTTGTTTCAGATTGAGCTGGCTGGAAAGGCTGGAAGGAGAAAAGTGCATATCCCATAATGCACTGGGGGCAAAGGGGCAAATTGGTACTCTGCTGTTTTCTCCAGCTAAGAAGACATGTGAAGTCTGTTCTGGGAGGACTGATTACATGCCAGGCTGCTAACAGTTGGTTCATTGCTGCCCCAGAAAGAGTGAGAGGCACAGTGACAGACATTCCAATAGTTGGTGGGAGGCCAAATACAAATATGACACAGGAACAGGGGACCCAACACACCCAGAGGCACCTTTGGAGTAAGCGCTACATACTTATTACTATGACTTTAGTCAAAGTTGATGTATGATAAACCCTAGTTGAGATACATTTAGTCGCTAATGTGGCATGTATTATAAACAATTACCATTTTGCATGGCATATCTTAGTGTGTGTTTCTGATGGTAACATGCCTGTGCAATGTGTGTAATCTCCTTCCAACAACTCAGAAACAAAATTGGGATAGAGCGCTATCATCCTATAAAAGGAAGTGCCTGAACAAGAACATTTATGGCAGGATTACCAAATATTATTTAATTGAAAACTGCAGATTTAAAAATATTTAAAATGCATTTTTTTTAGAATTACTCCTAACACATTAAATCTTATGTAAGATTTTAGTGATTGGGTGTACAGATGCTTTAAGCGTCTATGCATTTGTTATACTAGACATCTCTTAGATTGGGATTCGGTACTTATGGTACCATTAATTTTTCTCAGAAAGGTATTCTCTTTGTTTATGGGTTTACAAATGGTATACTTTAATGAGACCATAAAGTCAGGCATAATAAGTTAGTGCGACTTGCTAAAAAAGCTTTGATATACATCCTGCAAACAAGACTGTAGCATTTTTATGACACAAACACTAACGAAAATCCAAAATGCACAAAAAAATGAAGAATGTACTCAAAGTATTCCCTACTAGCAAACTGACTAGATCATTTCCAGGCTGGGATGACAAAACATAACAGAAGAATGAATAAAGGCAAAGGTGTCAAACTAAATGGAGGTTTAAGACCCCGGTTAGAGGTGGGGAAGTGCTCCCTAAGACATTCTTATCAGTGCTCTATTAATGTCAACAGCACTAAGAAGAATTGCTTTTGTGTACACAAGATGATTTACAAAATAAGTAGTACAAAGAATACAATTCCCAGCCTGCTCCAAACTTACTCAAGTAGTGATGAGCTATGAATCTTCCAAAAAACATTTTACGACCCATGCAAATTATGAGTTTACTGCTATTTGTTGTTATTTATGTCACCTTTTTATCTGTGAATTGAACATAAACTTGAAGCCAATAAACATTTATTAATGGTAAACTGTAAAAAGTATACAATGAATACAAAGAAATGCAATTAAGATATGATGACTACTATTACTACCACAACTACTATTAATAAAACATATAAAAAATATTGATATTAATGTCACACTTGTGCGACTTGTTCTGCGACTTGGGACTGCAAAGTCGAACCCCATGATTTCCAATGAGTACTGTTCATATCTGACCACAAGTCACGGCGACTTTAAAATAGTCCATGCATTACTTTGATCTGACTTTGATGCAACTTGTGGATCATAGACCCCAAGATTACACAGGCATTTCTTCAAGTTGCGCCGAAGTTGCGTCAAAGTCGCGTGGCAGAGTCTTGCGACTTTCAGGTCTTACAAGTGTGAAAGGGGCCTAATGCCGTGTACACACAGGTGGACTTTCCGACCAGACTAGTCCGACGGAACGAATCTGTCAGTCAATGCGATCGTGTGTGGGCTTCATCGGACCTTCAGCGGACTTTTTCTGTCGAAAATCAGACGGACTTTAGATTTAGAACATGTTTCAAATCCTTCCGATGGACTCGAGTCCGATCGAAAAATCAGTTCGTCTGTATGCTAGTCTAATGGACAAAAAACATTGCAAGGGCAGCTATTGGCTACTGGCTATGAACTTCCTTATTCTAGTCCGGTCGTACGTCATAACGTTCAAATGACCAGACTTTCAAACGGACTTTAGTCCATTCGTGTGTGTGCAAGTCTGGTCGTTCACAAGTCCATCACAACTCCGTCGAAAGTCCGTTGGAAAGACCGTCGGACATTAGATGTTGAAAAGTCCGCCCATGTGTACACGGCATAAGAGTGTGTGTTTATTTGTTTACCCCTGGAGATAGTTTTAAAACTCCCAAATGGTTTATGGAGCATATCAAAGGACTGCCAAATATAACCTATATATTAGTGAACAATGAGCAAATACTTATATAATAATAAAAATGTATGCACACACATACACTATATATATTAGGAGGAGATAGCAGAATAACAGAGAACTAAGCCTATCAGTGTACTGTTTCTTTTTAAATATTTTATTGGTAATTTCACATACAACTGTTACATTAAGCTCAATACATAGTACTATACGAATAGTTGACAGTGTATATAAAAATAAGGTAAAAGAACATGAGCATATAGAAAACTGAATAATATAACAGCGGGTACATTCTTAATCAAGCAACATTCTGGATCAATGTAACTAGATACATGAATGGTTAAAGGGAGCTACATTCCCAGTTTTACTACAATAAAGTGTTGGCCATTCCCCAAAAACAGTGGTGGGGAGGCCACCGAAACTATCACATGTAACAGAGTACATTACCAGTATTTAACTTTGGTGGGTAGGTTAGGGCAGAAGAGTAAAAGAAGGAAAAGTAGTAGTAAAGGGGGAGTCTAAGTGAAGGAGATGTGGATGAGAGAAGCAGAGGGGAGAAAAGTACCGGTCGGTCCACGCGTGCACAAGAACCACTTCATAGTCTCCAGGTGGTACTGAGACCCACCTAAAGTAACAAGAGGCTTTCGTCAATATCAGCGGGTAAAAAATGTTCAACCCAGGGTTGCCAGGTTCTGGAGTGTTGAGGGACTTTATCAAGGGCTTTTCCAGGCCTTAGCAATCGTCTGTTTGGCTGCGGTAAATAAGTGAAGGAGGAGACGGAGTTGTGATCTGGTGTAATCTTGCGGAAAATGATTAAGGAGGGCCATTGTTGGGCTAGGAGATAAGGCAACTTGGTGGAGGGTGGATGCCATCCGGAATACTGTTGCCCAGAAGCACTGCACCAGGGGGCATGTCCACCAGATATGTAGGTGTGTACCCCTGTCTCCACACCTTCTGAAACAGCTTGGAGAGGACTCAGGTAGAAATTTAGCGATTCTAGCTGGGACAAGATACCAGCGCATTAACACTTTATAGTTCGCTTCTGAAGCAACAACATTTTGGGATGAGTTTTTTGTGTTAGACCATATGGTCGTCCAGTCATCCATTTTAAGGCTAATGTCTAAGTCCCTTAACCATCGCTGTGCATAGGTGGGGAGATCCGGGGGCGGTAATGTAAGGTGGGAGTATAGACGGGAGATAATACCTGGGGCATGCGGGTCCGAGTCGCACATATGCTCAAACTCAGTTAGAGTATCTAGCCCAGAGTTAGATTTTATGATTGTTTGAGCAAAGTGTTTAATTTGAAGGTAGCGGAAGCATTCTCTGTGGGGGAGCTGTGCTTGCTCCTGGATATTTGGGAATGTTTTTACAGAGTCTCCACTAACTAGATTGCAAATGCGAATCAGGCCCGCCTGGACCCAGGCATGGAAAGAAGCTGGCTCTGTGCGAGCTGGGTAAAATTGGGGGTGGCCTAAATAAGATAGAAGTGGGGAGTGTGGAGAGATTAATTTAAAGGGGGTTTTCAGTCTGTCCCATAGCTTAAGCATGTGTTTTGTTAATGGATTGGTTATGGGTCCTCGTGCTGATGTAGGGAGCCATAGTAAATTCGCTACATTAATCGGGTGTAAGTCAATGGCCTCGAGGGCAACCCAAAGTGGTGTCTCAGTTTTAGCGTGGTATAATATTGACTGGGCTAGACGGGCTGCATGATAATAATGCGAGAAGTTGGGAATGCCTAGGCCGCCACAGAGCTTGTTACGGAGGAGAATCGATCTCGCCACTCTGGGCCTAATAGGGCCCCAAATGTATTTGAAAACTTTGTTTTGTATGATCCTATGGTAATAGGGTGGGACTGTAATAGGGAGCACTCTGTATAAGTACAGAAGCTTTGGCAATAGGGACATTTTCACAGCTGCGATATGCCCCAACCATGAGACGCATAGAGGTAGCCATGAATTAAGTAGAGAAGATAGCTGGGTGAGCATTGGAAGGTAGTTAGATTGGAACAGGTTGGATGGGTCTTTAGTTAGCTTGATCCCTAAATAGGGAATAGATGAGGAGGACCAGTGGAAGGGAAAATTTTTACTTAATGTTTCGAGATCAGCTTGTGGCAGAGACACATCGAGGGCCTTAGACTTGGATTGGTTGACTTCAAGTCCAGATATGCGAGAAAATTTACCTAAGGTGCTCATAAGGTTTGGTAGTGTAGTGTGGGGTGATGTAATAAACATTAGTGCGTCGTCAGCAAAGAGACACAATTTATGAAAAACTGACGCTACTTCCAAGCCTCGAATATCAGGGTTAGATCTAATCAGGGCTGCTAAAGGTTCAATTGTGAGTGCGAACAACAGGGGGGATAAGGGGCAGCCCTGTCTAGTCCCCCGTGCAATAGGGAAGGGATCCGACGAAATCCGGAATAGTGCACATATGCTTGTGGGTGGTTGTAAAGGGCATTGATCCAACTTAAAAAATTTGGGCCAAAGCCCCAACGCTGAAGGATATAAAATAGATAAGGCCAGGAGACTGTTTCAAAAGCCTTCCGTATGTCTAGGGAAAGGAGATGCATAGGGATCTTACGGGATTGGGCCAGGTGTTGTAGGAGGATTACACGTCTGATGTTGTCACTCGCTTGTCGTTTGGGTATAAAACCAACCTGGTCTTTATGTATCAACCCTCCGATGATGGGATTGAGACGTAGGGCAAGGATTTTGGCTAGGATCTTGATGTCCACGTTGAGAAGTGAAATTGGGCTATAGTTGGACCATAATGTACTGTCAGTGTTTGGTTTGGGGATCATTGAGATAAGGGCTGTCAATGTGTCTCTGCCAAAAGAGTGTTGCTTTAGTATGGTATTAAAAGTATTGATAAGAAGGGGAGATAACTCTGCAGCAAATTTCTTATAATAGAGACTGGGGAGGCCATCGGGACCCGGCGCTTATGAGGTTTGAGGGTTTTGATGGCTGCTAAAACTTCATCTGTCGTGATCGTACTTTCCATGAGCTCGCGACTGGTTTCAGACAGGGTTGGGATTGGCAAATTATGAAACAGCTTCTCTGCTTGGCGCAATGGAAACGCTGTTTTAGAATAATAAAGATTTGCTAGCTGTTTACGGAACTCTGAGAGAACCTTAACAGGATTGCTGGTGATTATGTCTTTAGCCAGTCTGAGTCTGATGGGAATACGAGTACGGTCTGGTCTGCGTAGACGTAAAGCCAGGTAGGTGTCTGGTTTGTTTGCTTTGGTGTAGATCGTGTGGTTAGTCCTACGGATAGCCTTATCAGCCGTCTCAGCCAGAAGTAAGTCTAATTCTAGTTTAATTTTTTCTAGCATTAATTTGTGTGTTTCGGTTGGGTTGGCTTGGAATAAAAGGAAACTATCGTGGTAATCTGATTCGAGTTGACGCAATTTGAGTTTCTTATCTCTATTGAGATGCGATGCCACTGAGATGCATGTGCCTCGTATCACGGGTTTATGTGCTTCCCAGAGCAAAATGGGAGAGATGTCAGGGGTGGCGTTGTGTGTAAGATAGTCTTTAAGAGCTACCTGGATATCCAGACAGTATGATTGATTGGTAGTAGAGAGTCATTCATGCACCATGATCTGTTGGTAGCTTGTGGAATTAAGGATGACACTGTGGTGAGAACAGCACAGTGATCTGTCCATGTGATTGGTTGGATGTGTGAGTGGAGGAGGTGTGGAGCAGATGCTATGGAGATAAATATATGGTCGATCCTGGAAAAAGATTTATGTGGGTGCGAGTAAAATGTATAGTTTTTCTTAGTGGGGTTGAATTCTCTCCATGTGTCTAGGAGGGAGGCCATTTGTATTAATTTACGAAATTGTGTAGAAGGGGTGTAATGTTCTGGGGCATAGGGCGATTTATCTATGTGTGGCTGCAACACTGAACTGGAGTCACCACACAGGAACAAGGTTCCCCTGCAGTGTGTTTTCACAACCTGTAATAAATGCGAAAAAAAAGGGTTCGGATTTGTGTTGGGGGCGTAATAGGAGACGAAGGTTGTGGTTATGTCCTGTAATAGTCCTACAAGGATTAGATAGCGACCTTCAGGGTCTTTTATCTCAGACAGGGGGATAAATGGCATGGTGTGGTGGAAAGCTATTAAAACTCCTCTATGCTTTGTGTTTGCTGAAGCAGTAAATACCTGTGGGTATTTAGAGCTAAAAAAGCTCGGGGTTTGGCGTGTGGAGAAATGGGTTTCCTGGAGGGCTACTACTTTAGCCTTTAATGATGCAAAGGTTTGAAACGCTTTCACTCGCTTATGTGGTGAGTTTAGTCCCTTAACGTTTAGGGTAAGGATTTCAAGTGGGGCCATTATAGGGTGTGTGGGGAGCCAATAGCAAAGAGTACAGGGCCCGCACGAGCCGACCGGCTAAGAGAAAGTGAGAGAGTAAAGGTATAGAATCAAAGAGGGGGGAAGAAGAAGGAAGGGAGAGGGAGAGCATAGGGTGTCGGGCGAAGTACTGAGTGATCCCCCTGATAAGGAGGCAATAAGTCAGTAGTGCCCGACTAGTGTGTGCACTGAAAGTCCAGTCAGAGAGTGGGCGCACCGTAGAGAGGGTGAGCATTGACTGCTCCCCGCCGCAAACGGGGATAATAAAGACAATTTAAAGTAAAGTAAAGAAGAAAACAAAAAAAAAGAAAAAAAAATGTAAGTTTTTCCCCCTTACCCCCTAGCAATGTATATAACAGTAAAGTATCAAAATAAAAATGGGGGGGGGGAATGTAAGAACGCAAGGTACATTTCACTTCAGTAACTGATAGGCACGTGTTTGAGTTTTCGTTTAAGGTCATTCCCATGAGGAGTAAATATCTTGGGATTACAGGAGAGGATGAGAAGGGAAGGAAGGGGAGGGGAGAGGGGGGAAGGACATAAGGAAAGAGGGGGAGGGGAGAGAAATAGACAGGAGGAAAGGGGGGAAGGGGAAGAAGGGGGAGAAAGAGGGGTAAGGGGGGAAAAGGGGGAAGGGGGGGAAGAGGGGGGGAGAGAGGGGGGTAAGAAGGGGGAAGGGGGGGAAGGGGGGAGGGGAGGGGGGAGAGGGGGGGGGAAGGGGTGAGGAAAAAGAGGGGGAAAGGGGGAGGAGCGGGGGAAGGAGGGAAGTAGGGAGGGGTGAAACGGAGAGACATGGGATGCATACCAAAAAGGTATACCTGACAATAGTAACATATTAACCAAAGTGCAAAAGTTATATAACTGTTTCATTACCATTACTTGATCACGGAAGTGGCGAAATAACGGGATTGAACTGGCTCACCATAAGCGGGCCAGGACAAGCGCCTGTTAGGTATGTTCATTGTGCAATTACGTTTTTAAGATCAGCATGGCAGTAGTATCAAACAAAAACTTTTATTATATAGTGCCCCCAAAACGCCCCGTCCATTGGAATGAATTGGCAGCACTTCCGAAGCACCGCAACACAGGAGTTTTTAACCCCCTCTTTGTGGTTAAAAGCACCCCTATGGCGGCCGAAAAGCACTGCTTAAACAGCAGTAAAGCGCCACTAAAGCGATCGGCGCTTTACTGCGAATGCAGCCGCAGCTCCAGTGTGAAAGGGGTCTTAGGCATTTACAAAGACAGCATATGCATACAGAGAAACACAAATACACACTTTTAGTTTTCTGCATTTTATAAGTCACCCTAGGCCACCCCTTTACATACTGTATTTCATGTGCTTATTTATTTTATGTTATGTTATATTATAAAAAAAATATGTAGGAAAGTTCAAGGGTTATCCCACATTATGTCACAGTGTAACATTCTGTCATGAGTTATCCTAGCAGAAGGATCACAAACACGCTTTAAATAAATAAATAAATAAAATGTGGTTATTTTGTAGTTTATAAGTCACCCCTTTGATATCTGTCTACAGTTCATACATATTTTATATACTTACTTATTTATGCTATGGAAAAAACAAACCAGCAGCAAGGAGGAAAGTTCAGGGGTTATCCCACATTATGTCACAGCAGAACATTCTATCTTGACTTATCTTAGCAAAAGACAAGGTAGAAGTGTAAAAATAATTCTCTTGCTTGTCAGTGCAGATTAATTAGAGTGAACTTGTGAACTTGTGTGAACTCGGAAATGGCCCCATCTAAGAAGACAAGAGCTTTAGCAAATGCTGAATAGCAGGTAATATCAAAAAATATGGCCCTTTATAAACATATATTTCTCTGTAAGTTTTCTATTTTTTATAGCATGGACATCTGTTTGTACAATTCTCATTTTGGTTAATTATAGCACAATATTTAGGGCACATTAGATGTAGTCTGATGTAGTATGGTGATGCTGTGCATATATGAAATTATGGGTTCATGAGAATAAAGAAATGTGTCATCGTTGCCAAGTGTAGAGTGTATTCATTCACCTTTCTGCCCACCGCAATCTGTTTCTATGTGTGTGTTTGTTACATGAATTGCATTCCAAATCTTTGTAGCCTTGGTTACAAAAGAAAGATGTAAGGGAATGCTGCAACAATGGCTTCATATCACTACAGAGCATGGTTTCTGTGTCTGGATAGATAAATTAATAAATTCAATTTTCGGGAACAAGCAGGTTGTTAAAACTATTTTCTAAAGCCATTTCTGTTATACCACATTATCAATTCATGGCAATACAAGTTGGTTAATTAGGTTACAGGAATGTATCCCCATTTGTTCAGGTAAATATATATGCAGCATTTTTTTTTACCATTCTTTGCTGACTTAACTGGAAAAAAGGAGGAAAGAAAACGAATTGCTTGGTAAAAAGGTGTAAGAATAGTCCATAAATAACAGATAGAGCTTGGGGATTCGGAAGTGATTTGAGAAGAAAATGATGTCCTGCTGAGAGGCATATAAGCACATATTTGTATGCTATCAGAATGTGGGTCCCTTGCTAGACAGTAGGTTATTGGCTGAAATAAAATTCAACTCAGGCTTTCTTAAAGCTGGACTCCAGACAAATAAAAGTAATTTACTGTAAATATATTCCTCAAAAGCTACACCAAGGACTGGAGAGTGCAAAATCTGGTGCAGCCCTGCATAGAAACCAATCAGCTTCCAGGTTTTCTTTATCAAAGCTTTATCAACAAGTTCCAGTTAGAAGTTGATTGGCTACCATGCACAGCTGCACCAGATTTTGCACTCTCCAGTTTTAGTAATAAAATCAGTTCTCAACCACCCACCGCACACATACTGCAGCAGGGTGGCCGCTCTGCACCAGATCACGTACTTAGTACATGATCTGACACTTCCAGGCCCGGGGCATGTGCACGCAATGCAGGTGAGCCACTTCTACTGTGATTATACACAGTGCGAGCCCAGCAGCGGGTACTGCAGACTCGATTCCCACCAAAAACCTGGTGATTGTACAGGGCACAGGCAGAACAACAATCTGTCTGTAAATGAGACAGTGTGCTGATCTTTTGTTTCTGCTAAGAAACACCAATTTTTGCCTTCCCCTAGTCAAAACACCTCCCCCACATTGAGTAAGCACAACCTAGGCATACTTTTAACCCTTTGATGGTCCCTGATGTTAACCCCTTTCCTATCAGTGTCATTAGTACAGTGACAATGCATATTTTTTAGCACTGATCACTGTATTAGTGTCACTATTCCCCAAAAAGTGTCAAAGGTGTCAGTTAGGTGTTCGATTTGTCCATCGCAATATCTCGATCCCGCTATAAGTCGTTGAACACCTCCATTACTAGTAAAAAATAAATAAATAAAAATATCCCATAGTTTGTAGACGCTGTAACTTTTGTGCCAACCGATCAATATACGCTTATTGGGATTTTTTTTTAGCCAAAAATATATATGATATAGGATATGTTTTATAACAGAAAGTAAAAAAATGTTTTTTTTTCAAAATTTACGGTCTTTTTTTGTTTATAGTGCAAAAAATAAAAACCGCAGAGGTGATCAAATATCACTAAAAGAAAGCTCTATTTGTATAAGTAACTCGGTATCATATTGCAAAAAATGGCCTGGTCGTAAAGGGGCGGTAAAGCTTTCCGGAGCTGAAGTGGTTAACCTCCAACTATCTTTACACCAAATGTCTTTACAATCCCAAATATTATTTTGTAAAAGTAGCAGTGACATCACTAATGTGCTGTGCATAGCCTGTGAAGAAATCAGAGCTGTGGGAGGGACACAGAAGACCCACCCACTACAAGCCGCCTGCAGAAAACTACAGGAGGGGGCAAAGATAAGACAAATCACAATGCATAAGAATAATGAGCAGCAATGACCGGTCTTTATTACAGGAAGCTCCTGCACAGAAGCGAAGTTTTAAAATGGATTACTACACAGATCTGGAAGAAATACATGCTTTGAGAAGACCGTGATAATTGCAAGCGGCTATAGCAGCGAATCTGGCAGACTGGTTGTACCCAAGTTGATTGATCGATCGATCGACTTGGTACATTCAGCCTACCCATTAACGGTTCAAATCTTATCTGGTCCTTGCTGAACCTGCTGAGATTTGAACCATGAATGGTCAGCCTTAGTGAATGTGGTGAAGCTTCACTTTGTAAAGAATACCCGATTAGGTGCAAGAAAAAATGTTTGCTTGCACATGACAGGGCGATGGAAAAATCAGCAGAGCTTCACCACATTCAGTGAGTTCTAGGGAAAATGCAAAGTCTGAATGCCTTTAAAAACTGTCTTGGCCCTCCTCCCCACACCGCACACCAGCACAAACTGAGCAATGTGTTGATTGCCTTTGCATAGAGGGACTATTGCATATGCATATGTTGCTAGATATGCATATGTTTGAGTGACTGCAAGATTTGTGTATGAATAGGCTGCCTCACAATTTGCATATGAATGTGCTGTGCGCCTATCTTTACAGGGCCAGGATTAATGGGCGGAGATAATGGCAACACAGCAAACCGTGATCCTCGGACACTAACCTTCGAGGAACAGGTTAATTAAAAGGTGGCATTGTCCCAGAATATCAAGAATGATTGGTAAGTATGTGTTAACTTGTGCTATTTTGTGCATTACTGCGCATGAAGTTAAAAAAGCCAATTGAAACATATCCATAATTTAGGACAGTTTTTTCTATATAAGGAACATCTATTTTTTTCTTACTAAACCTTTGAGATTGACCCTTGCTGGTCTTCAAATTTTCCAGCTTGTCCCTGCTAAAGAGCCCTGAATTTTGAAACTGCTTTGAAGTCTGCCATTGGTTTTGTCTGATTCATTTGTTCTCTATAGAGCTATGCTTATATGGTAGCCTGAATAGTTACTTTTATGGCTTATTCCTTCTTTATGCCATGAATTTCAACAGAAAATGACTACTGACACCCTTAGCATACGTTTATCTCTAAGTAAAAGCTTTAATTACTACTTTCTGCTTTCCTGATGTCAGTCAATTCCCCAGCCCATTCACACATCTTCTCAATAAGACATGCATCTGACAGACTTTTTTCCAATTAAGAATGAGTAAAACTCCTTTCAACAAAGCCCATAAATGTTTTATCCACATTATTACCATTCTAAAATATGCTGCTGCTGGCATATCTACAATAAATGCATGGAGTGTCTTTTACAGTTAATCTAGAACCATGCTGTTTCAGTGTAACCATGTATTTCATAAAGTATATATTTAAAACTCCTAAAAATTAAGTGTTAGAAATTAAGCTTAGATAACTGTCCTAATACAATTATCTATTGTTACATAGGTTGAATAAAGACACCAGTCCATCCAGTTCAATCTGAGTGAGTGTGTGTCTACAATTATTTCCATTTTTATTTAAGGTACCCATATAGCGCCACCAATTCACGCAGCACTCTGCACATACATCGTACACCCACATCGGTCCCTACCCTCAAGGAGACCACAATCCAAGGTCCCCAACTCACATTCATATACTAGGGCCAGTTTTGAACAGAAGCCATTTAACCTACCAGCATGTCTTTGGAGTGTGGGAGGAAACCCACGCAGGCACAGGGAGAACATGCAAACTCCAGGCAGGTAGTGTTGTTGTTGGGATTCGAACCAGCGACCCTTTTTACTGCTAGGTGAGAGTGCTAACCACTACACCACTGTGCTGCCCTTAAAGATAGAAGATTGATACTGTAGTTATCTATAGTTATCTATAGCAAGCTCCAGACACACTTGCTATACACATATGCAAAGTATATAAGTATTTGCAAAATGACTCATAATTTGTAATTTGTAAACCTCTTCCAGACAACACAACCAGGATGGTGACATCACTTTCTGTAAAGGCCTATACACATAACAGGACTTTTTGACAACAAACATGCAAATGAGCTGTTTTGGGGCAACATCCTACCGTGTGTACGCTCCATCGGACAAACTTTTTCGGTTTTCATCGGACAAATGTTGGCTGTGCAAACAGACAAACTTTCCGGCAACAAAAGTCCAGTCATCTATGCCTCTTAGCCTCATACGAAAGTGGAGGCATGAGGAGCTGGTGAGTGGTTGCCCATAGGGAGAGTGGTCACTGAACACAAAGGTGTGGTGGAAGAGTATATTAGAAGAACTCACATTCCTATAACAGAAGGACTTGCTGTGGCACAATTTATGCTGTTTATGATCACTATCACGGACACTATTTGTTGCACTTTCATTTATAGACTGTATATTAATTTTTATCACAAGGGAATTATTTATAGCAGCATCTGAGTAATATTAGCACTGAAGTCACGATATGTATCAGTTATTATGGTGTTTATAATTGAATATTTTTTACTGAGTATGATGTGGGGGTATCATTAAGATACTTATTTATTGCACATATTTTTACAAAAATTAATAATTTGTGTGTAATTTGAGTTGCACTATATGTAGATACACACCAGTAAAAAGGTGGTAGTTAGATTTTCTATTTTTCACCGTAGGGAGTGAATTAGATGCGTTGGGAATAGCGCCACAATTTAATTTGTCACGGGAGGTGATTGTTAGTTACCACTCAGTACAGATTTAAATTCCATTTCAAATATGAAATATTGATTATTAATCATAGTATTATTCATACTTACATTTTCAGCTAGCAGGTGGATTGGCAGGCTCATTATCTCATGCTTAGCAATGTAACCTTATCTGTGTTACTGAAAATAAGCCAACTGTTTATAAAGCTGAGAAGTTTATACATCAATGACCCACCTCTTCTCTCCCTGCCACTACTTGACAGCTTGATATACTTTCAATCAGAAAGAGACAGTCTAAAGGCAAACAGTATCTCTCTTTAGAAGGTCCACAAACATAACTGACATGGGTGCACCTTTTATTAAGTGTTTATTTTACAAATAAAGCTTTTTTTAGAAAAAAAAAAAAAAAAAAACATAAGCCGTGGCTTAGGCTGATATAGCTGCCAGGGAAGGCACACAGCCACTTAAAACCATACTGCTGTCCATTGCACATTTATGTGTATAGTGAAAAGTTCCAGACTGCTGGCTGTCAGTGCAATCCTGCTCGTTATTAGTTTCCTAAACAGGTTCCCTACACATAGGACCAAACTGCTAGCAGACTAAAGCCCCGTAAAGATGGGCCGAATGTCGGGAGACAACGACCAGTTCAAGAAAAAAAGCCCAACATTCGGCCCGTGTGTATGTCGGGCTGTCCGACCGAAGCAGGCTGTCCAGCCAGGTTATTTTGGACGTGCATGCTGGACAACCAGCAGCCGACTGACTCCCGATCAGTGCTCTCAGCCAATGACAGAGAGTGTTGATTGGAGTGTTCTGGTGGGGGGACCGTCCCCCTGTCAGAACACAATAGCTCAGTGGGGGCGATCACTAAACTTACCTCACATGGTTAGTCCAGCGGCTAAGGCAAGACATATAATATTCAATTTTCTTTTCTTCAACCATGAGTTTAAGAAAAGAAAATTGCTTGATTCCCCCACCAATGCAGTCGGTGTTGATGGAAGACTTTGTCCCACAGTGCTATTGAGTTCTGCCAGAACAGAGCACGAGGTACCTTCCCCACTGGCAGAATACAGTGATCACTGCCAGCCAAATTTTGATCAGTCTAACGTCCGCTTAAGTTGTAACAGTATGCCCTGCTCTTTCAGTAGGAGGTACTAGGTTTACTGATATAAATTGTGAAAACGGTCTCTTTCATCCTCTCTACCTCCTGCCTCGACTTGCCTTGTGTGAGTAATGTCACATATAATTAGATTAATATCAAGGTTAGCATTCAACTGAGGTAAAAGAGAAGTGACATAGGACAGTTGGCCTGATGGGGCAGGAAATAAAGATCTGGCCCTACACACAGAACAATTTGTTGCCTGTGCCTCCTCCACCTTCATAGGATCACAGGGAGGCAGGAAGCAAAGTGATGTGTTTGTCACTGACCTCCCCATTTCTGGCTGAAGACAGGGAGCAACACCCAATTTTTAAAAACAATATCACCTGCATGACTATTAAAGACATGAAGATACCATAAGTATTTCTTTTTCTTTGTAGAAATAGCTTTTCTAGTTCTGAAACTGTACTGCGGATAAGGTATGCGGTCAGTTTAGATGCAGACAGCACATAGAGTTTTTTCTTGAAATAACCCATCTAATCCGGCTTTTTGTAAAATTGTATTGACTTCATAATTAAGAGATAAATATAATTAAGCAATTGTCCCTGGAGCCAGAAACATTAAAATGGAAATATTTAGGATTATATAAGCTGCTTTCTCTAGCTATCTGGTTGTGAACTTATCAAGCATCACTTTATAAATATTAGCTGACGATGCCGGCAGCATCCTAGCAGGGGGCAGATTTCCTGTGTAGCTGCTTCTTTTACTGAGGAATCTTTTCCTACTGAGCAGACAAAAAACAGAACAGACTCACACTTTAGTATATTTAAATGATATAATTCAATACATTATACATGTATACGCACACGGAGGCTGACACAATGGTGGTGAGATATTAGTTATGGACATTATTCCTTATCCAGTTATTATCTAGTATTCATACTTTACATTCTATCCATTCTCTAAAATTACCCTAGTTTCATTTAAAGGCACATGAGATCTTTTTCCTTGGCTATTGCTTCCTAATAATGACACAGTGTATGTTTTAGAACTGCCGTGAGCTTTCAAAGCTAAGTAGATAGTGGCTTTCCTATCATAAAGGCAAGTTTTATATAATGTCTTACCTAAGTCTTCCTATTTAAACAAGAAGCACCGTGGACTTGAAAAAAGAGAAATCACTTTTATCATGCCAACCTCATGGGGACTCAATATAAGGAAATGCATGCTACTGTTAGCTTTAAAAGCATTTTTTTTACATCTAAGACTATGCATGTAAATAATAGAGTACAGTTAACATTCATGGCGGTTTCCTATTTCTGTCTGTGACCCCATTGGAGAGACTTTTTCCCACTCCTGTACATATGACACTCGGTGCCTGGGGGAACAGTTGTCACTGGAATAGGGGCGGGGGGGGGGGGGTAGTTACGTTTTTTCAGTTTCTCTATGAAAGTAAAAAAAAAAAATCCTAAATCTCTTTAATTATACAGAGACGTGTGTAAATTAGAATACCACAGATCAGTGACTGGGAGAATTTTGGGTGAAGAAGATGGGTGAAGAAGAATCTGGGTGGTTTGGTAGATCATAAGTTTAATTATGGCATGCAATGCCAAGCTGCGGTATCCAATGTGAGCAAAGTTCTTTCTTGTATTAAGAGGGGTATAGACTGCAGAACGAGAGAGAGAGATCATTTTGCCCTTGCACAAATCATTAGTAGGACATCATTTGGAATATGCAGCTCAGTTTTGGGCACCAGTTCACAACCAAACTAATAAGAGGCATGGAGGAGATCAGCTATGAGGCAAGATTAGAGGAACTGAATTTATTCTCTCTTTGAGAATAGGAGATTAAGGGGGATATGATCAACATGTATAAATACATAAGGGATCCATATAGTGAACTTGGTGTTGAGTTATCCACTTTAAGGTCATCGGAGAGGACAAGGGGGCATGCTTTGTGTCTGGAGGAAAAGAGATTTCATCTCCAAATACAGAAAGGTTTCATCACAGTAAGAGCTGTGATAATGTGGAATAGACTCCATCAAGAGCTGTCCAGCTCAGTACATTGCATTAAAAAATGCCTGAATTCCTTTCTAAATATGCATAATATAACTGGATACTAACATTTATAGGTAAAGTTGATCCAGGGAATATCCAATTGCCTCTCGGGGGATCAGGAAGGAATTTTTTCCCCTGCTGGAGCAAATTGGTTCATGCTTTGTTTTTTTTTTAGCCTTCCTCTGGATCAAATGTGCATAAAGGATTGTTTATATCGGGTTGTATGATTTTTTTCCCCTTTTATGGGTTGAACTAGATGGGCTTTTGTCTTTTTTCAACCAGACTAACTATGTAACTATGTTATAAACAATTATAAAATGAAAGAACTGACTTATAAACAAGAAGTGTTGTTTATTTTAATGTAGTATTTTTTTTACACTTTACTATACAATTAATTAAAAGTGATTGAACATACCAAAGCAAAGCGTTAGGTCAAATGCTAAGGCACACAAGCCCTTGCAATCTGCAGGAAGGAAGTGGACAAATGAGACAAGAGCTGTCTCAGGAACAGGCTGTATGATATAACTGAGCACTAAAATCTTTAAATAATACAAGACATAAAAGCACCATATTAACAAATACAGACTTGTTAAAAAAAAAAAAAAAGAGCATGTGTAATATTTAGGAAAGAGTAACACCAATTAAGTGATTATCCGAGAAATGCAGAATGCAGAAGTGATTATCCCAGAATGCAGAAATTGAAGCGTGCTACCCTGTGCTAGAATACTGTATTGTCCATTTCTGGGTAAACGCAGTGCCTTGCTCCAAAAGCCATAATCAGTGTCAACTTATCACAGCAATAAAGAAGTCATGCTAATAGAACTAAATTGATGCCAGGCTTCTAGAGTTATTAGATTTTGCCATGTTACTAGAGTTAATTTAATCAAGTGCTTTAATATGAAAGTGAGCATGATGCCACGTTACTTAAACGCTGCCATGTAACTACTGTGATGCCATTTTACCGAAGCAGTTTATTATTGTAAACAAATGACAGCTCCTCACTTTTCTTGTTTGCAGTTGGCAGCTCAGCTAGTAGATATGCTAAATGTAATGTGTTATTTATTTATAAACCACTTTGGACTCTCACACCTGTATACTTCCTGTGGACCAGAGCAATCATTACATTTCTGCTATGGCCCTGTTTATTTAGCAGTAGGGATGAGCTTCGTGTTCGAGTCGAACCCATGTTCGACTCGAACATCGGCTGTTCGATCGTTCGCCGAATTGCGAACATTATGGGCCGTTCGCGCTAAATTCGTGTGGCGCGTCACGGCCCATAATTCACTGCGGCATCGCAGTGCATTGCTGGCTGATGATTGGCCAAGCATGCACTATGACCCGCATGCTTGGCCAATCACAGCGCTGTCAGTAGAGAGAGCTGTAATTGGCCAAAGCCAGGGTGGCTTTGGCCAATTATGGCTCAGGGGATTTAGTACACACCCCACACTATATAAGGCCGCCTGCACGGCGGCCCTGTGTAGTGTGTGTTCCGGTGTGCTGAGAGATAGAGAGAGAGAGAGACAGTGTCATTTGATTTGAGTTAGATAGATTAGGCAGAACAGTCAGTCAGTTAGCTGCACTTACAGTGTATTGTGTATATATATGCATCCCAGGTGTTGCATATATATATATACACTGTATTCAGTTTAGCTAGATCCGTTCCTGTTATCTTCTATCTAGACTATTTACATTTAATGCAGTGCGTCCTGCTCACAGTGTTCAGCAAGATCCGTTCCTGCTATTTACATTTAGTGCAGTGCGTCCTGCTCACAGTGTTCAGCTAGATCCGTTCCTGTTATCTTCTAGACTATTTACATTTAGTGCAGTGCGTCCTGCTCACAGTGTTCAGCTAGATCCGTTCCTGCTATTTACATTTAGTGCAGTGCGTCCTGCTCACAGTGTTCAGCTAGATCCGTTCCTGCTATTTACATTTAGTGCAGTGCGTCTTGCTCACAGTGTTCAGCTAGATCCGTTCCTGTTATCTTCTAGACTATTTACATTTAGTGCAGTGCGTCCTGCTCACAGTGTTCAGCTAGATCCGTTCCTGCAATTTACATTTAGTGCAGTGCGTCCTGCTCACAGTGTTCAGCTAGATCCGTTCCTGCTATTTACATTTAGTGCAGTGCGTCCTGCTCACAGTGTTCAGCTAGATCCGTTCCTGCTATTTACATTTAGTGCAGTGCGTCCTGCTCACAGTGTTCAGCTAGATCCGTTCCTGCTATTTACATTTAGTGCAGTGCGTCCTGCTCACAGTGTTCAGCTAGATCCGTTCCTGCTATTTACATTTAGTGCAGTGCGTCCTGCGCACAGTGTTCAGCTAGAGCCGTTCCTGCTATTTACATTTAGTGCAGTGCGTCCTGCTCACAGTGTTCAGCTAGATCCGTTCCTGTTATCTTCTAGACTATTTACATTTAGTGCAGTGCGTCCTGCTCACAGTGTTCAGCTAGATCCGTTCCTGCTATTTACATTTAGTGCAGTGCGTCCTGCTCACAGTGTTCAGCTAGATCCGTTCCTGTTATCTTCTAGACTATTTACATTTAGTGCAGTGCGTCCTGCTCACAGTGTTCAGCTAGATCCGTTCCTGTTATCTTCTAGACTATTTACATTTAGTGCAGTGCGTCCTGCTCACAGTGTTCAGCTAGATCCGTTCCTGTTATCTTCTAGACTATTTACATTTAGTGCAGTGCGTCCTGCTCACAGTGTTCAGCTAGATCCGTTCCTGTTATCTTCTAGACTATTTACATTTAGTGCAGTGCGTCCTGCTCACAGTGTTCAGCTAGATCCGTTCCTGTTATCTTCTAGACTATTTACATTTAGTGCAGTGCGTCCTGCTCACAGTGTTCAGCTAGATCCGTTCCTGTTATCTTCCTACTGACAGGCAGGCTTGTCTGGTTACAGTATATAAAGCTACCTGAAGAAAATTACAGGTGTTCTATTTGATCCTATTAGTACCACGGTCAGGCAGCTAGACTATTTACATTTAGTACAGTGCGTCCTGCTCACAGTGTTCAGCTAGATCCGTTCCTGTTATCTTCCTACTGACAGGCAGGCTTGTCTGGTTACAGTATATAAAGCTACTTGAAGAAAATTACAGGTGTTCTATCCCAGCTTAGTGCAGCTACAGGCCATTAGTATGTCTGGAAGGCCAAGAAGGAGAGGCAGACAGTCACAAGCCAATAAGAGAGGGCAAGCAGGCTCTGTGTCTAGTGCTGGTCGTGGAGACGGTGCATCCTCATCAGCACGTGGCCATGGGACACGCTTGGCCTTTTTTTCGGCAGCTGGCCATGTTAAGCCGCAACATGCGGAAGACTTGGTCGAGTGGATGACCAAGCCGTCCTCATCCTCCTCATCCTCTCTCACCCATGCCCAGGGTGCTTTGTCTGGCAAAGCAGCGGCCTCTTCCCTCAGCTCAATGTCATCAGTGACTCCTTCCCTAGCTCCACCATGTCCTCATGAGGATTCCCTCGAACTGTTTGACCACAGTGTTGGGTACATGCTCCAGGAGGATGCCCAGCGTTTGGAAGGCTCTGATGACGATACTGAGCTCGATGAAGGCAGTAACATGAGCGCGGACAGAGGGGGTGCCCAAGAAGGACAGCAATCTGGCAGTCATGCTCCCCCTGCTGCAGCATACTGCCAGGTTTGCTCCAGTGATGAGGAGGGAGGGGATGATGAGGTCACTGACTCAACGTGGGTGCCTGATAGGAGAGAGGAGGAGGAGGAGGAGGAGGAGGAGGAGGCGGCAGCACATCACCAACGAGGCAGGATGCCCTCCAGGGGCCAGCCTAAGGGCAGCACATTGACTGCATCACACCCCAAAGCTCCACATGTGCAGGGCGCTGCAGTCTCTGCGGGTTATTCAAAAAGTTCTTTGGTGTGGG
This sequence comes from Aquarana catesbeiana, assembly GCF_042186555.1. NCBI lineage: Eukaryota > Metazoa > Chordata > Amphibia > Anura > Ranidae > Aquarana > Aquarana catesbeiana. The sequence continues at coordinate 374,171,781 of NC_133325.1, forward strand.
CCTTTTTTGAGACGAGTGCATCAGATCGCACCGCTGCTATTTGCAACATATGTCTCAAGCGTATCTCGCGTGGCCAAAATATCTCCCGCTTGGGTACCACATGCTTGACCAGACATATGTTGACCTGCCATGCAGTTCGTTGGCAAGCGTATCTAAAAGACCCACACCAAAGAACAAAGAGGATCTCTCCTTGCTCCTCATCAGCTGAGATTTCCAACCCCACTAGACCTTCAGTCCTCTCTGAGACCTGCAGTGAGAGGAATGAAGGTGTAGAATTAGGTGTGTCACAGCCAAGTACTTGTGGGCAATCTGCTTTTGGTACACCGACGTCAGATTGTACCAGGCAAATTCCCTGCCCCAGCTGCTGCACCGCCGAAAGAAGTTTGCTCCCAGCCATCCACATGCCCAGCGGTTGAATGCTAGCTTGGCAAAATTGCTAGCACTTCAACTGCTGCCTTTTCAGTTGGTAGACTCTGCCCCCTTCCGTGAGTTTGTGGAATGTGCGGTTCCTCAGTGGCAGGTACCCAAACGCCACTTTTTCTCACGGAAGGCGATTCCGGCTCTCTACCGGCATGTGGAAGGCAATGTCCATGCCTCGCTGGACAGGGCGGTCAGCGGTAAGGTGCATATTACCGCTGACTCATGGTCCAGCAGGCATGGACAGGGACGTTACCTAAGTTTCACGGCGCATTGGGTGACTCTGCTGGCAGCTGGGAAGGATGCAGGACAAGGTGCAGTAGTGTTGGAGGTTGTTCCGCCACCACGCCACCAAAATGCTGATTGTGACACACCTCTCTCCTCCACCCCCTCCTCTTCTTCTTCCTCCATGGCCTCTTCCTCGGAACCAGCGGTGCTCCGTAGGCGTTCAAGGGGCTACGCAAGTACGCAGGCCAAAAGATGCCATGCGGTGCTTGAGCTGGTGTGCTTGGGGGACAGGAGCCACACTGGGGCAGAGGTTCTGTCAGCTCTGCAGGGGCAGGTTCAGAGGTGGTTGACGCCACGCCAACTTAAGGCAGGAATGGTGGTTTGCGACAATGGCACCAACCTCCTCTCTGCCCTCCGACAGGGACAAATGACCCATGTGCCCTGTTTGGCTCACGTCCTTAACTTGGTGGTGCAGCGGTTCTTGGGCAGGTACCCGGGCTTACAGGATGTCCTGAGGCAGGCCAGGAAAGTCTGTGTGCATTTCCGCCGGTCATATAATGCCAGTGCTCGGCTGACGGACCTCCAAAAGGAGTTTAACCTGCCCAAGAACCGCCTAATCTGTGACATGCCCACCAGGTGGAACTCAACGTTGGCCATGCTGCAGCGGCTGCACACGCAGCAGAGGGCCATCAATGAGTACCTGTGCAACTATGGCACCAGGACAGGGTCAGGGGAGCTTGGTTTTTTTTCCCCACGCCAGTGGGCCATGATCAGGGATGCATGCACTGTCCTGTCACCATTCGAGGAGGCCACGAGGATGGTGAGCAGTGACAGTGCATGCATCAGTGACACTGTCCCCCTTGTCCACCTGTTGGAGCACACGCTGCGTGGAATAATGGACAGGGCACTTGAGGCAGAACAGAGGCAGGAAGAGGAGGACTTCCTTAGCTCTCAAGGCCCCCTTTATCCAGACAGTGTTCCTGCGTGCCCGCCGATCACACAGGAAGAGGACGAGGAGGAAGAGGAGGAGGAGGAAGATTGTGTCAGTATGGAGGTGGAGCCTGGCACTCAGCATCAGCAGCAGTCTTTAAGGGATCAGTCCCAAGAAACACATGGACTTGTACGTGGCTGGGAGGAGGTGGCTGCGGACCATGTCGTTCTTAGTGACCCAGAGGACTCCGGACCGAATGCCTCAGCAAACCTACGCTGCATGGCCTCCCTGATCCTGCAAAGCCTGCGTAAGGATCCTCGTATTCGTGGTATCAAGGAGAAGGACCAATACTGGCTGGCAACCCTCCTTGATCCACGTTACAAGGGTAAGGTTGCGGACCTTATCTTGCCATCGCAGAGGGAGCAGAGGATGAAACATCTTCGGGAGGCCTTGCAGAAAGGTCTGTGCAACGCGTTCCCAGAGACTGGGAGGTTACAAACTCCTGTTTCTGGACAACGTGTTGCTGAGGCTTCGGTCAGTCAAAGAAGGAGCGGTGGAGAAGGTGGCCGTCTGACCGATGCGTTCAGACAATTTTTTGGTCCGCAGCCCCAAGGTATGATCGGTTCCAGCAACCATCGCCAGCGTCTGTTTTACATGGTGCAGGAATACCTAGGGGCAAGATCAGACTTGGACACCTTTCCCACCGAAAATCCTCTGGGTTACTGGGTCTTGAGGATGGATCACTGGCCAGAGCTTGCACAGTATGCAATTGAGCTACTGGCCTGTCCTGCATCCAGCGTTCTTTCGGAACGCACATTCAGTGCTGCTGGAGGCGTGGTAACCGATCACAGGGTGCGTCTGTCCACCGACTCGGTCGATCGGCTGACCTTCATAAAAATGAATGAGTCTTGGATCACCACCAGCTACCAAGCACCTGATGCTGATGTAACCGAATAATTTTTTTTGAAATCTCAGATCCCTTCAAAGACTGCCTATGCTGATGCTGAGTGACTATCCCTGAGTAATTATCCTCTTCCTCCTCAATCATCACGCTGATAGCTTGTAAGAACATTTTTGGTTCTGGGCGCCACCACCAGTGCCTAAGGCACAATTTTTCAGCCCCTGTTTAACAGGGGCGTGTAATTACAATTTTTGATGTAATACTTTGCAGCAGGGCTCGTTCCTGCATTCCAACTAGAGTGTCTGTGAGGGGTTGCAGTGTTGTGGCACCAGCACCAGTGCCTAGGGCCCAATTTTTCTGCCCCTGTCTAACAGGGGCGTGTAATTACAATTTTTGATGCAATACTTTGCAGCAGGGCTCGTTCCTGCGTTCCAACTAGAGTGTCTGTGAGGGGTTGCAGTGTTGTGGCACCAGCACCAGTGCCTAAGGCCCAATTTTTCTGCCCCTGTCTAACAGGGGCGTGTAATTACAATTTTTGATGCAATACTTTGCAGCAGGGCTCGTTCCTGCGTTCCAACTAGAGTGTCTGTGAGGGGTTGCAGTGTTGTGGCACCAGCACCAGTGCCTAAGGCCCAATTTTTCTGCCCCTGTCTAACAGGGGCGTGTAATTACAATTTTTGAAGCAATAATTTGCAGCAGGGCTCGTTCCTGCGTTCCAACTAGAGTGTCTGTGAGGGGTTGCAGTGTTGTGGCACCAGCACCAGTGCCTAAGGCCTAATTTTTCAGCTCCTGTTCAACAGGGGCATGTAATTACAATTCTTGATCTAATATTTCACAGCAGGGCCCTGTGAGGGCTTACAGTGTTGTGGCCACAGCAACACCTAAGGCCCAAATTTCTGCTGAGTATATAGGGCAGGACCCTACTTTCAAACATCTAACTTACAAACGACTCCTACTTGCAAACGGAAGGAGACAACAGGAAGTGAGATGAAATCTACCCCTAGGAAGGGAAATTCTCTCCTGTAAGAGTTAATATGGGAAAACAAGTTCTCCTTTCCACTGATGCTTTCCAATCCTTGTTCCACAAAAAAACCCAAATTTTCAAAAAACATTTTTCATTGGGACAAAAAAGTGAGGTGAAATCTTCTGAAGAGGAGGAAAGACAGCAAAACAAATGTCACAGGGGTGATAACCCTTCCCTATGTTTTCCAAAAAGCTTAGAAAAGATTTTTTGGCTGGAGCTAAACACGTTAAAAATGTTCAAAATTACAAACAGATTCTACTTAACAACAAACCTACAGTCCCTGTCTTGTTTGCACCGCCTGTATACTGCTGTTCAGAGTATATAGGGCCTGGTGGCCCCACACCTTTCCTTATTTTAATTTGGGTGCGGGGTTCCCCTTAATATCCATACAAGACCCAAAGGGACTGGTAATGGACTGGGGGGTACCCATGCCGTTTGTCTCACTGATTTTCATCCATATTGCCATGACCCGACATGACATTAAACCCGCAAGCAGTTTTAAATGAGATTTTTTCCTTTAAAAATGACATTTGGTGCAGGGACTGTTCTAAACATGGGAAACACGCGTCACTTTACAGGCATACTATAGACACCCCCCAGGTACGATATTTAAAGGAATATTTCACTTTTTTTTTTTTTACTTTAAGCATCATTAAAATCACTGCTCCCGAAAAAACGGCCGTTTTTAAAAGTTTTTTTTGCATTGATACATGTCCCCTGGGGTAGGACCCGGGTCCCCAAACCCTTTTTAGGACAATACCATGCAAATTAGCCTTTAAAATGAGCACTTTTGATTTCGAACGTTCGAGTCCCATAGACGTCAATGGGGTTCTAACGTTCGTGCGAACTTTCGGTCCGTTCGCGGGTTCTGGTGCGAACCGAACCGGGGGGTGTTCGGCTCATCCCTATTTAGCAGTAACCTTTTTATTACTTAAGATGACAAAATAATGCATACAGTGCTGTATGCGTGAAAACGTGTGTGTTCCCTTCCTGACTTTTTTTTTTTTTGCATATTTGTCACACTTAAATGATTCAGATCATCAAATAAATTTTAATATCACACAAAGAAAATCCGAGTAAATACAAAGTGCAGTTTTTAAATGATGATTTCATTTATTAAGGGAAAAGAGCTTTCCAAACTTGCCTGGCCCTATGTGAAAAATTAATTGCTCCACCCCCATGCTAAATCATGAATCAATTGTGATTATTACCCACGTTTTTTGGAAAGCTCAGTTAAATGTCACTTGCCACACCCAAGCTTGATTACTGCCAGACCTGTTGAATCACAAAATCACTTAAATAAAAGCTATCTGACAAAGTGAAGCATGTTAAAAGATCTCAAAAAGCAATACATAATGCCGCAATCCAAAGAAATTCAAAAACAGAAGAAAAACAAAGTATTGTATTTATCGGTGTATAACACGCACAGGCGTATAACACGCACCCCAATTTTAGGAGGGAAGTTTAAGGAAAAAACTTACATTTTAAATAAAGAACTTTAAAGCAAAATTAGGGTCACAGCTCATCAATGCACCCTGCTCAGTGCCCATCTGCAGCCTCTAAATTGCCCATCAATGCACCCTGCTCAGTGCCCATCTGCAGCCATTAAATTGACCAACAATACAGCCTGTTCAGTGCCCATCGGCAGTCTATACATTGACCAACAATGCAGCCTGTTCAGTGGCCATCTGCAGCCTCACCTTTACCATCATTGCAGCCTCGCCAGTATTGGATTATCCCTGTTGTCTCCGAGGGAAGAGGAGGAGTGACCACTGCTGAATTACACAGAGCCGTGGTCTCCTGTGTACCCGGCGCTCTGTCACTCACAGCCACGCCTCCTGGTCCTGCTCATATGATAGACAGAGCAGTGGCCCAATGTGGGACCAGGAGGCGTGGCTGTGTGTGACGGAGCGCCGGGTACACAGGATATCGCAGCTTTATGTAATTCAGCGGCGCTCACTCCTCTTCCCTCAGAGATAGTAGGGATTGGTGTTTAACACGCGCCCACGATTTTCCCCTGGTTTTATATGCCGATAAATACGGTAATTGGCTTGTATCAGCTGAAAACTGTTACAATGCCATTTCTAAAGCTTTGGGACTCCAGTGAACCATGGTGTGAGCCATTATCCACAAATAGAGAAAACTTGGAACAGTGGTGAATCTTCCCATGAGTGACCGGCATACAAAAATTACTCCAAAAGCACAATGATGACTCATCCAGGAGGTCATTAAAGAACTCAGAACAACATCTAAAGAACTGCAGGCCGCACTTGGGTTATGCAGCAGGACAATGATCTGAAACACACTAGCAAGTTCACCTCTGAATGGCTCTAAAAAGTGGATTGGTCAAAGTCCAGACTTAAATCGGATTGAGATCTTGTGGCAAGACCTTAAACAGACCAGTCATGCTCAAAAAGCCTCCAATGTGGCTAAATGAAAACAATTCTGCAAAGAAGAGTGGGCCAATATTCCTCCACATATGACTCATTGCCATGTATTGCAAACTCTCGATTGTAGTTGTTGCCACCAAGGGTGATACAACCAGTTATTAGGTTTAAGGGGCAATTCCTGTTTCACATAGGGCCAGGCAGGTTTGGATAGATTTTTTTCCTTAATAAATTAAATCATAATTTAAATAGTGCATTTTGTATTTACTCGGATTTACTAGGATTACCAACTAATATAAGGAGTTAAATAGAAACAAAAACATGTTTTTCTTTTCAGATTGCTTTATATATATATGCAGACTGACTCTCTCTTTTTGACAGCAATTGCCAGCACATGGGGGGTGCAAAGGACAAGGTTTATTATACATGCTCTGTGTACTTTGATGAAAGTCCAGTGAAAAATATTTTTCTAAAGTTTGACACCAGTCTTTGGCAATCCCTTGTAGAGTAGAATTCAAATTGGGACAGTACTTTGAGCCAATCGGATTCTGTTCCATGCACATGTGCTGGAAAGAAAAATTCTACCTGGAGGAGAGAGCAAGAGACATGAACTCATCAGTATGCTGCTGCTCCTGCAATGTTCAATCAGGGGCTAAGTCCAAGGAAGCGACCAAGTGGAATTGTGATAAAGAAAACTGTAATTAGCAACCTGGCTGTATGGTCTGACTGGGCAGTGAAGATCTCAAGAGTGGCTAAAAAAATTGCAAATTCTTTGACTGATAAACTGCTATGTTCTTGTAGTGTAGGCTTTGAGTATGTTTTAGAAAACAGTACCACACCATCTTTAAATGTTTTCACTGATTTGTCTCTTTTGAGAAATGTTTCCGTTCATATTGTATAATAATTACTAGGCAGCCTAAAGACTAAGGCCATTCATGCATGGTTTGAATCGTTAATGGGGAAGCTGAGTTGATCGATCAATCAACTTGGGTACAACCAGTCTACTGAATTCTCTTGTGATTATCGCTAGCCGCTGCTCCACCGTTAGTGATAATTGCTGTCTTCTGCCGGCGGGCTCCCCCCACTCACCCAAGACAGTGGCTCAGTAGGAGGGATTGCCGTATCAACACTGTCTGTGTTGATGGGGGAATTGAGAATTTTAGAAAAGAAATTTGCTCGGTCGGCTTAAGGCTAGCTAGATATGTTAAGATTTCCTCCTTCAGCCACATAGGCTCATTGAGAGAAATCAAAAGATTTGTCCTTCCTTGCTTAACAGCATGGATAGAGGAATCTGCAGTGCCAGCTTTTGTATTCAGACGGCTGCTTCTTTTGTTCAGAATACCTGAACAGTGATTGCATCTGATAGGCTGTAGTCACTGTTTTTCTTTTTTCTGCATAGTCTGTGCGATTTTCATATCCAGGTTTGTCAAGTCGGAATCAATAGGAATTTTAGGGCCTTGTATGGCCAGCAATAATGTCAATAAAAAATTAAAAAAGAAGGGAACCAGGGGCTAATGTGCTAAAACAGGGAAGCTAAGACACAGAGGGGTTGATTTACTAAAGGCAAATAGATTGTTCACTTTTGAAAGTGCAGTTGCACTCTGCAAGTTCAGTTGCTCCAGAGCTTAGTAAATGAGGGAGAGCTCTGCTGACTTCCATCATCCAATCATATGCAAGCAAAAATGCTGTGTTTTTTTTTTTTTTACTTCCCTTGCATGTGATTGGGTATTCTTTGTAAAGTGATGTTTTATCTCATTTAGTAGGCTCTGGAGCAACTGCACTTGCAGAGTACAACTGCACTTTCAAACGGGCACAGTCTATTTTACTTTAGTGAATGCTCTGGAGCAACTGCACTTGCAGAGTGCAACTGCACTTTCAAAAGGGCACAGTCTATTTTACTTTAGTAAATCAAGCTTAAAGTTTCAGATGATGTCAATAAGCTAGCACAATAGGTCAGGTATGCAGTTTAGGGGTTTAACTTCTGTAGCATGGAGAGTGTATGTCATTATTAGGGATGGGTGAACGGCTCAGCCTGAGCATGAGTTTGGGCTGAACATTTGCCTGTTCGGACGTGCACCCAAATTTGCAGGGTGTTCGCCCAATCAGGGTGTAGCATAAGCTGGTTGTTAGGGAATTGGGTTGGGAAGCCAGCCGCAGAGTCCTCAACAACTGATGAGTCATCAGCTGTCAATGGATTTCCCCGCTGACAGCTGAATAAAAAAAAGTGCCGGTAAAAAAAAAACATTAAAAATTAAAAAAAAAAAAACGGCATGTGGCATCCAGAAGGGGTGGTGTCACTGAATGACATCAACATGGGGACAAAGTGCTTTGAGGTGGGGGGGTGCCTGCCCCAAAGAACCCACCCATGTTGAGGGCAGGTGGCCTGGTATAGTTCAGGAGCTCGCTCGTCCCCCCTCTTTTCCTGATCTACCAGGCTGCATTCTCGGAAAAAGGTCTGACATGGATTTTGGGGGGCCCCCATGCCGTTTTTTTTTATTTTGGTTCCCTTTAAAATCCATACCAGACCCAAAAGCCCTGGTATGGACTGGGGGGGACCCCATGCCGCTTTTTCTTTTTTTTTTTTTAATAGCTGCTGGCAATTGTAACCACAAGTCATTTTAAATGGGATTTGACTCATTTTTTTTTCTTTGTTCTGTATATATATATTATGTTCTGTACGTGCTACAAATGCACCACATTACAGGCACATTGAGAGGGCCCCCCAGGCATGATATTTAAAATAAATTTTAATTTTCAAAAAATATTGATACATGTCCCCCAGGGCAGGCCTGGACTGGCCATAGGGCACGCTGGGCATTTTCCTGGTGGGCTGGGCTGCCGGCCCGCATTTCTTAGGGAGGCTGTGACATGCAGGGCTGGACATGGGTGGATGGGCGAATCGCGGGGCCAGACGCGGGTGGATTGCAGGGCCAGCTGCGGGTGGATTGCGGGGTCGGCCACAGGTGAATGGGCGGATTGTGGGGCCGGCCGCAGGTGGATGGGCAGGATTCAGAGCCGGTCATGGGTGATGTGCTGTATATGCGGGAGGAGTGGAAGGAGTCTCATCATTCCCCCGCCCACCAAGACGCTCCATAGCAACCTAGGCCACTGCTGAAGCAAAGGTCCCGGTTCACGCATGTGCCTCGCAGCCGCCGGTCACCTGGCAACCAGGACACCAGGAGAGAAGGAGGGACAGAGAGGCTGAGTCCTTCCACACCACCACCTTCTTTATGTGCAGCTGCAGGATCTCAGACCCGCCTCCTGCATATAAAAGCTGGCTAGGTGCTCCCGCTGCTTATAGGGAAAGCAGTGCGCCTGGTGTACACCCACCTATCTTCCCGCCCACTTCTTTTCCTGCTGGTGAAGGGATATGGATCTGATGCTCCAGGGCCAGAGAGTGATCCTTTGATAATGGTAATTATGCTATTTTTCTCCTCTTATGTGACTGCAGTCTTCTAATCAGCCAGCTCAAGACCAGGCTTTTTAATCAGTGTGCACCTGCAGTGGCGTAGCGCGGGGGAAGGGGGGGCAGACCGGCTATGGCCCCGGGTGCAAAATTTAGAGAGGCGCTGTCCAGAGTGTGCTGCCCTTGATGTCATGTCAGGTTCCAAGTCCACGGATTAAGGGGTGCAAATTACCTGCCTTGCCTCGGACACTGACAACCTACACTACGCCACTTTCTCTGGACACTCCTCTAATTTTAGCGGCGCATTAACGCTGTAATCTTACGCGCTTTTTGGCCTCTAGTGGGGTGCTTTTAACCCCAGCTAGCAGCTGACTAAAGGGTTAAAAGTGCCACTGCCGAAGGCAGCAGTGCCCATTGGTTTCAATGGGCAGGGGCAGTGGAGGAGTGGTGTATACACTGCTCCTGCATTACCCGAAAGACGCTGCTTGCAGGACTTTTTCTAACGTCCTGCAAGCGCACCACCCCAGTGTGAAACCACTCAGACTCTCACACTGGGGCACAGGGGAGGCGTTTTTCAGGAGCTTTACAGGTGCTATTTTTAGCCCCAAAGCGCCTGAAAAATGCCCCAGTGTGAAAGGGGTCTTAAAGTAATACTCAAAAAGACAGTTATAAAGCAGTACTCCTTTATAACTGGCTCAGTGAGTAATGCTTTATAACTGGCATTGCAGTATTCACAAAGCCAGTTGTAATATAATATTCACAGAGCCAGTTATAAAACATTGCAGAGCCAGTTATAAAGAAGTTTTTCTTAATAACTGGCTTTGTGAGTACTCCATTATATCTGGCTTTGCCCCCAATCTGTCACATTAAACTAAAAAAGTTACCATAACCGAATCCACACATCCTGAAACCCCAAATCCTGTAACCAAAAGCCCCCCGGGCTGCTCAGTCTAAAATGACCAAGCCTATTTTTCGTCACAGTCCGGGCCTGCCCCAGGGCAATACCCAGCCCCCCATACCCCTTTTATGGCTAATTACTTGCATATAAGCCTTTAAAATGGGCAGTTTTGATTTTTCCTATTCAGCTCCCATAGACTTCAGTGGGGTTCGCTGTTCAGGTTAGAACATTTCCCCTGTTTGGGAATTCTGCTGCAAACCGAACAGGGGGGGGGTTTGGCCCTTCCTTGGTTATTATTATTGTTATTATACATGATTTATAAAGCTCCAACAATTTACACAGAGCTTTACAATATAAAGGTATGTTCTCATCTTTGAATTGAGGTTTGTCTTCTTAGGATGTTTCTGTGCAAATTATTCTGCCAGGTTAATTGACTTCTTAAATCACTCTATTGTGCATATGTCTGGCTATTTTGGAAACATTAGATGGTTAGCTCCTTGAAGGGGAAATACAGATGTAAATGTTTTATGTACAATGTTGGTTGAATAAATGTAAATAAAGGTAATAAAGAAATTACTAGCACAAACAAATCATCTGTTATTTAGTCTTCAGCTCTTTAATTACATTAAATTATCCAAAATATAAACATGCAGTGCGCAGAAGCACACAATGTCAAACTTATATTAAAATAGATAAACATCCCTAAAAACAGCTGTCACCTGTAATGCAATGAAACAGCAATATAAATCTCCATTATTGGTCTGATAAATTACATATTAATGTTGTGCTTATTAAGAATAATTAGGATCTCAATCCAGTAACTTTCCACAGAATATCTTCACGATTATTAAATCAGGTTTTCTATAATTTAATATAAATATACTGTAACTTGGATTTGTATTTCTGTGTTTTCAGTCCTGAGATTACCAAATCTCTACCATAGAGCAATGCACTGTCTCTGTTTCAATCAAGTAACACTTACAGGTCTTGCCCCTCTCCAATAACAAACAAACAAATATTTCCCAGCACACTTACCAGCTAGCCTGCAAACAGACAAATTTGACCCTGTCTAACAATTCACGTTAAAAACAGAGGGTTTTTTGCACACATTTGCAAGTATATGTGGAAGCCCACGTCAAGGCTCCTCTGTATACTGTGATTCTAACTCTATAGTTTTAAGAATCTCCAAGTTTGAATATATATATCTTATAAGAGGGGTGGGCTCACTCCAGGCAATCCTGAACTCCTGAAAGTGATAGTCCTTTTTTTTTGTTAAAAATAACAAACATGTTATAATTACCTGCTCTGTGCAATGGTTTTGCACAGAGCGGCCCAGATCCTCCTCTTCTCGAGTTCCTCTTTGGCGCTCCTAGCCCCTCCGTCCTGTTGAGTGCCCCCACAGCAAGCAGCTTGCTTTGGGGGCACCTGAATGGCGCTGCAGCTCCCTGCCAGTATATATATATATATATATATATATATAACAATGGATAAATGAAAGTGGTTGTAAAGGCAGAAGGTTTTTTATCTTGATGCATTCTATGCATTAAGATAAAAAGCCTTCTGTGCGCAGCAGCCCCCCTCAGGCTCCCTAACACTTACCTGAGCCCCTCTTGATTCAGTGATGTTGCACAAAAGACTCAGCTGTCCAGGACTCTCCCTCCTGATTGGCTGAGGTGGCAGCGAAGCGCCATTGGCTCACACTGCTGTCAAAATCAATGAGTCAATGAGAAGAGATAGGGGCCGGGGCCGGGCCATGGCTCCATGTCTGAATGGAAACAGGGAGCTGCAGCGCCATTCAGGTGCCCCCAAAGCAAGCTGCTTGCTGTGGGGGCACTCAACAGGACGGAGGGGCTAGGAGCGCCAAAGAGGAACTCGAGAAGAGGAGGATCTGGGCCGCTCTGTGCAAAACCATTGCACAGAGCAGGTAATTATAACATGTTTGTTATTTTTAACAAAAAAAAAGGACTATCACTTTCAGGAGTTCAGGATTGCCTGGAGTGAGCCCACCCCTCTTTATAAGGCACAGTTACACATGTGACACCTAGAAAAAGCACAATGGCAGTGAAGACATCCATTGCATTGGGTGCAGGAATGGGGTGGGCTTCCTAGAGCGAAACCTGCCCTAAACCTATCCATTGTTATATGTGCTCCTACTATGGAGACTTTGGAGATTTTAGAGTTAGGACTGCTGTAAATACAAAGGCCCTTGTCATGGGCACTGCGGCTTATGCAAATGTGTGCAAACAAAGCCCTCTGTTTTTAATGTGAACTGTTAGACAGGATCAATTTGGTTGTTTTGCAGACTGGCTGGTTAGTGTGCTGGGAAATATTTTGTTTGTTTCTAACTTGGAGACTCCCAAAACTATCGAGTTAGGACCATAGTATACAGAGGAGCCTTTACGTGGGTACTGTGGCTTCCACATATATTTGCAAATGTGTGTAATGGAACCCCTTGTTTTTAATGTAAAATTTTAAGACAAGGGTCAATTTTGTCTGTTGCCAGGCTAGCTGGTAAGTGTGCTGGGAAATTTGTGTTTGTTTATTATATGCATTGCCCTTCCATGTGCACCTTGCTGCAAAGGCTAGATAAAAATTGCCATCTATTCTTAAAGCTTACCCTTCTCCAAGCCTGTGACTGACCAGTCAAGAGAGAGACACATTTATGAGCTAATTCTTTGCCACTCTGATTTCTACTCTTATCAGCATGCTTAAAGTTAGCATATGAGAACTGTAGCAAACCCGATTAGCTCTGCGCTGCTTCTGCCTTGCCCAGTCAGAGCTCTGATGTATATGGATAGCAAGAGAATGATACCAAGTCAGACTCAGGTACATAATCTGCTCGCAAAAAAAATTCATTGACACATTCACAAATAAGGAACTGTATTAAATTGTGTTTTTCGTACCTGGCTGGAGTCAAGCTTTAAACATCTTCTTGTTATGTTAGTTTAGATTTGAGCATTTTTGAGATGTCAATTCCATATGCTACCAATATTCCGGAAAAATGTCATTGGCCAAGTGAAAATAATAAATGCCTAATAATCGCCTAATTTTCACTTACTGGTCTACAAAAATTTCCTAAATCTGTCCATTTTGCATTTAGCCTGACTGCCCATCAGAAACTCTAATAGATGGAAGAAGCCAAAGATAGCTAGAAAATCATGTTACATTTGAAAACATGGTCTTGTAAAAAATACACTAAACATTTTGTATCAACTGAAAGACATAAGATTTGACAATTAAAATACATTTTCCTTTTAAAAAAAAAAAGGTTCATTCTCTCATTTATGATATCCAGTATCAGGAATTACAGCATACCTCTCGTATTTGTATATCAGACTGTTTATTTTATTAGTAAACCCTTTTTTGTGCATAGCCCCAATGTATTCTTGTTTGGCTTCAATGTATTTGTAAATCCAACTTAATCCATAATGCCTATCTGGAGGATCTCACTCAGAGCACTGCAGACTTATTTATATAAATCTATTTGAGATAAGTGAAGCACAATGGAATGTCAAACAGCATGGTGTGGTGAACAGCATACTTAAACGTGTTGGAAACCATTTCAGTTCTGATAGTAGTAGGGTTTGGGTGATCAATCAGACTGTGTAAATTAAAGTATTTCAAAGATACAGTCAGGGTTATGATCACATCCCATGATTATGGTCTAATGCTTTGTACAGGGTTGTATACATGAACACTGTCAGTCTGTGTTTCCTCTTTGAGAAACAGAGAAAAGACTAAATAATAATAACAATAATAATAATAAATAGTAATAATACACACTGTATGTGTCTCAATAATTATATCAGGAAAAAATACACATTATAAGATTCTGCACTACTTGCTCATTGTTTGCACAGGCAGTCTATTACCATGTGCTCTTATCTTCTTTGTTTTACTCTCCCTTATAGATAACTTTTGAATTGTTTTTACATGAAACTGTGGAAATTAAACTTAGCCATTTGATGTTCAAAGTGAAATCTCCCTTTTAGCACTTTTATAAGATGTGAATGAATTTGTGCAGGAAAACATACCACAGTTCACATCCATCTTTCAGAAGCCATCATTTTTAATTGCATTTCATAAAATGAAACAAATTTGATTTATTGCCCTGCATTACAGAAAACTATCCACATGTATATAAAACCTTCCACTCTCAATTCACAAGTATGAAAATCTTTTTTTTGTTATAATCCACTTGCTCACCTCTATCTGTTCACCAATGGCAATAAAATGAAGACCTGGCAAGTGCAAAAACGTTATCCCTACCTGATATGTGTACCTATAGCAATAATGTGTATCATAATATTATGCCTACCTTATATTTGGGTGCAGTGATTATTATTATTATTTAAGGTACTTATATAGTGCCGTCAATTTACGCAGTGCTTTACATATACATTGTACATTCACATCAGTCCCTACCCTCAAGGAGCTTACAATCTAAGGTCTCTAACTCACATTCATATACTAGGGCCAATTTAGACAGAAGCCAATTAACCTACCAGCATGTCTTTGGCGTGTGGGAGGAAATCTGAGTACCCGGATCATATATCCTGTATATAGGCTGTACTCTTTGCTATTTCATTGGAAATGGGTATATCGAAGCTGCTGGTAGAAAAAAAAGTTCAAGGTCCAAACAAGAAAAACTATGTAGACATCCTTAGTAGTATTTATATTTCAATTTTATATTGTGCTAGGACCCCAATGGGTACATCAGGGGGACCATTTTCTGATATTACTCCATCTAAAACATCATGCCAAATGTGTAACAAATGAATATAGGACTTTTATCAAAATATAAATTGGAGGGGGGATTTGAAACCGATGTAAGTTTTTACTTTGCCATCCATATCTCATTGAGATTTCACTTTACTTCTTGTGTAGTTAACAGAAAGTGAAAAGATAGCTTTCCAATGTGAGGTAAACCCCCTTTTAGACAGTATCTAGTGAACAAGTGCCCCCATAAGATTTCCTCTTATTCCTGTTCTGATGGCAACTCAAATTTCTTTATTAACTCTTAGACCCCTTTCACACTGAGGCAGTTTTCAGGTGTTTTAGTGCTAGAAATAGCACCTGTAAAGCGCCTGGAAACTGCCTTCGATTCTCTGTAATGGGTGCTTTCACATCCGGGTGGTGCGCTTGCGGGATGTTTAGAAAAGTCCTGCAAGCAGCATCTTCGGGTAGGGTTGGGAGCGCTGTCTACAGTGCTCCAAAAATGCCCCTGCCCATTGCAATGAATGGGCAGCGCTTATGAGGCGCCTGAAAAGCGCGTTGAAAGTGCCACAACACAGGCATTCTAAACCTCTTCTTTGGGGTTAAAGGCGCCCCACTAGTGCAAAATCGCCTCTTAAACAGCTGTAAAGTGCCGCAGTGTGCAAGGGGTCTAAGTTACAGTGACATTGGTGATCAGAGCAATTAACTACCTCCCGACCATGCTATAGCCAAAACACAAAGCTAAAGCATGGTCATCAAGTTCTGGGAGGCTGTCCTCCCAGAATCCTGCCTCCCCTGAGCCCCCTGAACCACGCATCCAGTGTGCTCTGTGATCCCTGTGTCCTTTGGAGAAAGAGGCCAATAACAGTGGTCCTTTACCATGTGATCATCTGTGTCCAATCACAGCTGATCACATGTAAACAGACTTGCAAGTTAATTGCAGTCCTTTCCTCCCATGCTGTGTCTGTGGGAGGAAAGGAGAGCCATTAACAGCCAAGCCTGTGAGCACATTGTACACTGATAATCAAGGCACTGATAACCAGTGCCCTGATTATCAGTGAAGCCCCATCAGTGCAGTCTATCAGTACCTATCTGTGCAGCCTGTCAGTGTTGCCTATCAGTGTCACCTATCAGTGCTCATCAGTGCCACCTCATTAGTGCCCATCAGTGCTGCCTCATCAGTGCCCATCAGTGCTGCCTCATTAGTGCCCATCAGTGCCACCTCATCAGCGCACAACAGTAATGAAGAAAAATTACTTATTTACAAAGTTTTATAACAGAAACTAAGAAAACGTTATAAAAATCAGTTTTGGTCTTTTTTGTTTAGCAAAAAATAACCCACTGGTGATTAAATACCACCAAAATAAATCTCCATCTGTCTCAAAAAATTATAAAAATGTCATATGGGTACAGTGTTGCAAGACCACGCAACTGTCATTCAAAATGTGACAGAACTGAAAGCTGAAAATTTGTCTGGGCACGATTGGGTGAAATTGCCCAGTATTAAAGTGGTTGAAGAGAATGGGGCTGGTTTACTGAAGGCAAATAGGCCTGCCTTTACACACAGACACACATGAACTTTAATGGCATCCAAGTCTTAGTCCGTAGGGTTCAATATTTATTTGGCCCACCTTTTGCAGCTATAACAGCTTCAACTCTTTTGGGAAGGCTGTCCAGGGGCTTAGGTGTGTCTATAGGAATGTTTGACCATTCTTCCAGAAGCACACTTGTGAGGTGAGGCACTGATGTGGATCAGAAGGCCTAGCTCGCAGTCTCCGCTCTAATTCATTCCAAAGATGTTCTATCGGGTTGAGGTCAGGACTCTGCAGGCCAGTCAAGTTCCTCCACCCAAATTCACTCATCCATGTCTTTATGGACCTTGCTTTGTGCACTGGTCCAAATCCTTTTGTGTCTAGAAGGAATTATGGCGTGGGGTTGTTTTTAGGGCTTGGGCTTGGCCTCTTAGTTCCGGTAAAGAAAACTCTCAAGGCGTTAGCATACCAAGATATTTTGGACAATTTCATGCTCCCAACTTTGTGAGAACAGTTTGGGGATGGCCCCTTCCTATTCCAACATGACTGCGCACAAGTGCACAAAGCAGGGTCCATAAAGACATGGATGAGTGAGTTTGGGGTGGAGGAACTTGACTGGCCTGCAGAGTCCTGACCTCAACCCAATAGAACACCTTTTGGGTGAATTAGAGTAGACACACCCCTAAACTTTGTGGACAGCCATTCCAGAAGAGTTGAAGCTGTTATAGCTGCAAAGGGTGGGCCAACTCAATATTGAACCCTACGCACTAAGACTGGGATGCCATTAAAGTTCATGTGCATGTAAAGGTAGGCATCCCAATACTTTTGGTAATATAGTGTAGTAGCCGTACTCTGTGTATATGTGGATTCAAAGCCAACGTGGCACTTGCACAGGCAATTTGGAGGTAGCTCTCCTGGGTATATGTAGTGTGTGAGTGGAAGGTTAATATCTATAGACTTTAATTTTTAAATGTTTTTTTCTAAATTTCCCAGCTTCCTTTAAAGACCCTTTGCTCCCATGGAAGGGTAAAATAGAAGAACAAAGACTAACTGATTGATTCACTTGTTAAATAATTTATGAGTGTTTTATACAAATACTGTATGTTTAATGTTTATAGACCTTTTAAAACCTACCAAACTCATAACATAAGGTCTTAAAACAGGGTTATTCAGACAGAACGTACGTAAATTTGGCCTGCTTTTTTATCAGTCTGTTAATGGGAAAATATTATAAACCCTGTGTCATATTTAATAGAAATGGTGCAAACACACAAATATATCTACAAAGAAAAAAAACATAGAACATATCATAAACCATATTCCTGTAACAGCAACAGAATGTCAAACACAACAACACTATGTGACCAGGCTGCCGAGATCTAGAATCCAGTTGAAGTCCAAAGAGATTTCACTGGACTGCCTGTTCACTCCAGGTAATTATAGAGCAACTTGGATTTCTGGCCTTTGTCCAGCCTCATTTTATTCATTCTGTTGGCCAGAGGTTACGGCTTTGATTGCTTCCTCCACATCTCCCCCGCCATGCAGAGTGAACAAAAGACATAAGTCAGTGAGCTGAAGGTAACAACATTTGTTGATTCACCCTTTTTCTTTGCCCTGGCTCACTCCAGCAGTCCGCGTATTTACATCACCTCAGGGAACTGGCTGAACATGCTGTCGTGCATTTTGTGTTAACCAGTCCCACGCCGGTCAGGACAAGAGCCGTTGATTAAATCAAGTACAAGCATCTAAAAATATGGAGAAATTATTAAGGGTGAACAGTACAAATTATTTACTGAGATGATTACAAACAGGTACAAGAATGTTAATCTCTCATTCATGGTTGGATTAAGAAAATATTTTTGAAAAGATAATCACCTTAGAGAACTGCTAGACCTTAAGCAAAGAATGAGCTACAAATAACAACCACTATTGGGATTTAAGAGTTTCTTAAACTTGAAATTTAGACAATGCTTGGATTATAGGGTGGTGTTTTCTTCCAGTGCACATTAGACTTCCAGCCAGTTAAATTGATCATATGCATAAAATTTTGATTTGCATTAGCAATAATTCCAGTAACTAAATATCTTTTGTGTGCCTACCTAGGCATACGTTGTTTTGGATGTTTAGTAGACATAGATAGTCTTGTTAATATAGTAAACGATTTTGGTGAAAAAAGGAAACCTATTTCTAATAATTTGGTATTTTAATGCTAGAGCAGGTTTAGTACCCACTGATATGTTCTTTCAAAAAGTAAATAAAAAGTTTTAAAAATATAAAGTAAGAGACAGTAAAGGTTGTGCTATCTACAATACATTTTGCTAATGAGCTGCACATTTGAATACATCAGACATTCGGATAAAATGTGCATATCTCTTTTTTTGCCCAATATTTTGTCTATTTTTCACCAGAGTTCAACTCCAAGGTCATTTGTGTCTCCTAAGTAAATTACTGTTAAAATAATTTGCACTGAGCAAGGGAAAAAGTTAATCTTAAAGCAGAGCTGAAGACAGAAAATAAATTAGTTAAAAATGCCCAATTCATTCTTACTTTCTTCTGCATACCTATAGTTCCAAAAAACAGCAGTGATTTTCACCTGCTCTCCTGTGAATAGCTTGTTTTGTGCTGCTTTTTCCTACCAGATAACTGAGCTCATCCATAGGTTTCTCCTCCTCCGTGATTGGCTATGACATCCCAAGTGACAAAAGTGACTGGGAGCCAAAGATTGTAGCTCAGGGGGTCCTTTCATAAAGCAGCAGCATGGTCTTACTGCAGTCATATTGTGATTTAAAAAAAAAAGAACATTGCAGTCATAAGGCACAGCAATGTGCTTTACAAATGTGCATTGCATGCCATGTTCTTTGGAACTTTGAAGCAAATGGAGTGTTATAAAAAGGAATGGCAAAAAAAGCCATCATAAAACACTGATCTCATGACCTGTAAAAGGCATATGACTTTCCTCCTTCGTTGTGTTAAAGAGAAAGTTCACTGGTGTTTTTAAAATCTTAAGGTTGGCAACTTCCAATACTTTAACATCTGACTTTTAGCCAGCAGGTACTTAGCAGCCCATGGAGTCCAGCACTGCCTTTCCCAGATCTCATACTTCACCGGGCTTAGGATCCCTGGCAACACCATCTTGAATGTGGGAGCCAACTGTAAATTCTTAACTCGCAGCTGGCTCCTCACTGTGCGGCAGTGTGGGACTGGTCCTACAGCCTCCTGGGATGTGTGACATGTCCCAGGAAGCAGCAGAACGTGAGCGGGAGGGTCAAACTGACATAATCCTTATCTTGGTGAGGATTGAACAAGTGGAAGCAGATACCTGTCAAAAAAAAGGCACTCATTTCCCCTTCCCCCTTCCAAAAAAGTTAGAAAATTAGGGGCTGGGGAGAAGAAAAAGGATAAGTGACACTTTTTGTGGGTGTAGATTCGCTTTAAAACAGAAATTCAATGGTACCATGCGGGCTCCACACCACAGCTCGCATTTTATGGTATAAACTGACATTGTGGGATATAGCAAGGAACAGATAGAGATATCAGAACTATGTTTTAAAGTGGTTGTTAGGCCACTATAATCTATTCATCCCATCCCCTCTGTTATATAACAATATGCGTCTCAGCGTCTGAGCTATTTAAAAAAGAGCGCTGGTAGATGCTCTGATATAAGGTACAAATTGGCATCTTTTTTATATAGATCAGACACTGGGACACATAATGTTATATAATAGAGAGGATGGGATAAGCAGATTATAGTTTTTAAAGCAGCAGGAGGGGAGGGGTGGGCAGTGTCTCGAGCTGACGTGCAGGAAGTGAGGGTGGAGAGGAGGATAGAGAAGGACAGAGCAGAGCTGCAGATGATGAAAGCATGTAAACTGACCACTGTGTCAGGGCTCAGCAGCCATGATAAACCGTGGTCAGTTTACAGGGGGGGACAGAGCCAGGCAGGATCAGCCTGGTTTTTTAGGTTATACAGGGGGCCAAATGACACAGCACAAGCACTGTGCTGTTATGCATGCTTTAAGAGAACAGGATCTATCTTTTTTTTTTTTTTTAGGGTAACAAACACTTTAAATGTTCCCTTAACTCACCTGAGCACCGCAAACTGTTCAGGGCAAGATTCATTATACTATATGTATATTGTCAAATATGGCTACAATCTTCAGATACCTTACATTATTTTAGGGAGAAAAGAAGCTTCATAAATAGTTAAATGCAAATATGCCTTTTTTAGTAAAATCCCACTGTAAGGCTAATAAAGAATACCATAGTATAATATTCCCTCATAAACCAATAAAAAGCATTCTAAGGCCTCATGCACACTGGATGTTTGGCCATCTCTCCTAGGTGTCTTTCCTCCTGGCAGAGGTGTTTTGGCAGAAACGCATTTAGGGATGTCAAACACTTGAGCATTAATTCATTTAATTGGCCAGAATAATAGTTTATTCTGGCCTTGGAAATAAATTAACGCTTAGTGCTAAATGCGCCTAGCATTCGCTCATGTTTGGGCACGTTTCAATGTGTTTAGATGCATTTTCTGCCAAAAATGCTCCTAGATGGGCTAGCAGTGCCTTTTTTTTCCTGCCTCTGAACACCTCTGCCTCTAACTGTCCTATGTGTGCATGGTCACTAACATGCTAGCATACAGGAATGTTTGGAGGTATTAAAAAAATATTGCCAGACGGCTCTAATTGCCAGACAGCGTTAAAAATGTCCAGTGTGCATGAGGCCTAAAAATACAATAAACAATAAGTCTAATGCCAAAATGATTTAAAGTGCCAAGTCACCGAAAGAAGAACAGTTTTTATGTCTCCTGTGGTGATAAAATCCAGAGTCACTCTGGATTTAATTGTTATAGAATATTTAACACACATAGCTTTTGAATATACAGGCTGTGACACAATAAACACAAATATCAAGAAAGTGGATACAGTAGTTCCAGGCCTGATAACTTTTGCTCCCTTGAATGGAAATAAAAAATGACTGATTCATTTTAATGCTCATCTCATGACATATACAGTCAGTACAGATATATACAGAAAGGCATAACTCTGTTCTACTGATTATATTTTTTAACAATTGCGATTATTGTGTCTAGCCTAAACTTTCCAAATTTAGTAGCTGTATACTGTATATTCTTATTCTCATTTAACTGATAAATGTTATATTGTTATAAATGATACATTATTATATTTGTAGGCTCATTTAACTGATAAATGCTCACATTGTTTAAATTTCTTTTTGTGTAACACCAAGCAATAGCATTGTAACAAATGGTTTACTAAAGCAGTAAAGACAGTAACATTTTGCCTGACAATATAGACAAATGTATTTGACAATTAAACCTCTATTGTTTAGTAGGTTTTAGCACACTCATTTCTGTAGGGGTGGATATGGTTGGTACAAAATCATATCCCACTGCCTCCTACAAGAAACAGTAAAGATTGGAAGTTTGCTTTCAGGACAAGTGCAAGGACACTGCTAACAAGCAATGGCTTTTATCTTGGAGCGCTTTTGATTTCTCCCACGTACCGAGACAGCATTTGCATTTCAGTAAGAGCTTTCTGTTGCATGTAGTATCTGTCCAAAGATTCCCTGGACATGTCTAACATCGTTAAGTGCTTAACCACTTCAACTCTGACAGCCCAAACATGAAGGGTCTGAAGAAGACCGCTTTGATGCTTAAGAACTTAAAAAGTTCTTCATACATTCCACACAGTAATTGCTGCTTGCCAGTAACATCAGGTAAGGTAAGGTACATGATGGCACAGTTTGAGCATTACTTCCAACACCTGGCTGAGAATAGGACACATAGGGCTTCCCTAGGGAGACAACATGCACATTCAGTCATCAGAAGCTCTTAGTGCGTACACTACGGACTTTTTAGCTTCCTGGATGCCAACCGATCTCTTCCAGTGGAGTATTTGGCCTCATCTGTGTTTGGCCAAGTTAGAGAGCCCACCTAACATGTTAATGTTTTTGATAACAGTCAGACAGATATTTGTCTATGACCAACTGTAAGTAACTTTGTTTTGATAAATATACTTTATTAAAGAGGAGCTTCACAGATACCTATCAGCACATGGTGTGCAGGACTACTTTACCCACAGCTTATTCTTCTTAGGGCTGTGACCCCACCATCTGGGATGTGAGAGCCAGCTGTTACTTCCTGATTACTCAAGCTGGCTCTCGACTGCACATGTGTAAGATTAACCACTTCTGCCCCGGATGGATTCACCCCCTTAATGACCAGGCCCTTTTTTGCGATATGGCACTACATTATTTTAACTGACAATTGTGCAGACGTGCAACGCTGTACCCAAAATAAAATTGAAGTCCTTTTTTTCCCATAAATAGAGCTTTCTTTTGGTGGCATTCGATCACCTCTGGGGTTTTTATTTTTTGCACTATAAACAAAAAAAGATAGACAATTGTTTTTAAAGAACAATATTTTTTACTTTATGCTATAATACAAATCCAAAAAAAAAATGTTACATATTTTTGGTAAACAAAGTCCCAATAAGCATATATTGATTGGTTTGCATGAAAGTTATAGAGTCTACAAACTATGGGATAGATTTATGGACTTTTATTTTTTTTTATTGTTTTTACTGGTAATGGTAGCGATTTTTAGTGGGACTGTGACATTGCGGCAGACCTAATCTGACACTAAGTGACACTTTTTGGGGATCAGTGACACCAATACTCTGATCAGTGGAAGAAAAAATGCGCTGACACTATATAAATGACACTGGCAGGGAGGGGGGTTAACATCAGGGGTGATCAAAGGGTTAAGTGTGTTCCCTGGGAGTTTGTTCTAACTGTGTGGGGATGGACTGACAGGAAGAACACAGAGATCAATGTTCCTGCTTACAAGGAACAGAAGATCTCTGTGTACTTCCTTGTCAGAACGGGGATCTGCCTTGTTTACATAGGCAGATCCCCGTCCTGCCTTTCTGTAGAGTGATTGTGGGTGGCCGGCGGACATCAGGTCCGCCGGACCAGCTGATTGGCTCCCGCTTCATGCAGCGGGCATGCGCCCACAGTATCTATTGCATGAAATGACGTACAGGTAGGTACTTTTACACAATAGAGCCGCCCTGCCACAGTCTATATGCGGTGGGCGATCTTTAGGTGGTTAAGCTGTGCAGTTAGACTAGTCCTGCAAAATATGTGACACTATCCCAGGAGGATGGGGTTGACAGATTGGGATGATGTCAATCTTGCCTAGGTGAGGATGAGGAACAAGGAAGTGGGTGGAAATAAAGGCTAAGGGGAGAAAGATGACAGCAACTTTCATCTTGGGCAGAAGGTCTGCTTTAACTGACAACAAGGGAACACAAATAAGCAATGAAAGCTCCACTTTAGTTTTCCCTTTAGCATCAACCAAAAATACAAGGGACTGGCATGTAATGGTTAAGTATTTGTCAAAGTGATATTTGTTTCATTAACCCCAGTACTGCCAGTGAATGTAGCGGTGATGCTCAATTAGCCTTGCAATACTTGGCAAGCCAGCATGCACTGGTCCATCAATCTTAATAAAACAAATACATTGTGCACAGGGCATAGAAGCATGTATGCTTTTATTTATTCATTGTACAATCCAATAGGACTACAATCCAAAGAGTTTTTCTATTTTATTTACTCTTTGCGCTGAACCTTTTAAGAGCATTGGCTATGTGAATATGCAAATGCAAAGCATAAATTCAACCTGCCTTTTATTCTAACACCACTTATCTTTAAAGAAAAATGCCATTTTTAGTTTACTGTTTTCTTTTGCATGGGATGTAAGGAGGATTATTGTATTATTCTATAATATCCAGTTCATAATAAGGTGCATTACGATGTAGGCCCCATACAGCTTCATAGTCTTTGCAGCCGTGTATAGTCTTGGATCACTAGATGTCATTTATGTAAGTAAACAGTTCTACATAATCTCCCTGTTATAGTCACGGACAGTTAACAAATGTCAGCTTTATTTAGACTGTGTTGAAGATAATGAAAAGAAAAATCACTTTGTGATTCTTTCACTACATATTAATTCTCTGCCATGTACATCTTATTAGTGACAAACTTGACACTAGACAAAAGGATAAGCAATGAAATAGAAATATGTATGGGAAACGCTGAAAGACACTGTTGTGAAAAAAAAAAAAAACCTGCTGCACCTCTAAAACCTGGCTGCTACAATTGAATGCCAAGATGTTCTGTAAGGTGTAATAATATCCAAATAGTATCAAAATGTGCCCCCATTTCCAGTCCTCACACATTGCTATTGCCCCACCACTTTAATGGGCAGCCTCACAGGTCAACAGGACTGTGCAGAGGCAAGGACAGACAAGTTTCAGCACTACTAGCAAGTGACGGAGCTTTGTTTGCCCAAATAGACTGGTTTTCAGCCATCATAGCAAGGTTTCAGAGACTGCTACAGGACTCTCTGTACTTTACACATTTGGAAGTTTTTCCCCTGTATGATAAAGTGTATGCACTTAATAGTGATTATCTTCAGCACCCTAGCTAAACTGTAGTACACATACAAATACAAACTCAAGTTTTACATTCATGAAATCCATTTTGGAAAACAAAAATTCATTTCAATTTAACTTTGAAAACAAACCACCTAAAACTCCCTGTAGCCAGGTCTTCAGTGAAAGTCTTTAACCACTAAGCCACCGCCCACCGTCATATGACGGCTGGACGAGGCTTCTATTGTTCTGGGAGGACGTCATATGACGTCCTCGCCCTCCCGAGCCACTAGGGGGTGCCCGCTGTGTCACTCGGGACCCGGTGCGCATGCCCGGCGGCCACGATGTCCGCCGGGCACCCGCGATTGCCGGGTAACAGAGCAGGAGCGTGGATCTGTGCATGTAAACACAGATCCACGTCCTGTCAGAGAGGAGAGGAGACCGATGGCGTGTCCCTTGTACATAGGGACAGCGATCGGTCACCTCCCCCAGTCAGTCCCCTCCCCCCACAGTTAGAATCACCTCCTTAGGTCATACATTAACCCCTCGAGCGCCCCCTAGTGTTAACCCCTTCCCTGCCAGTCACATTTACACAGTAATCAATGCAATTTTATAGCATTGATCGCTGTATAAATGTGAATGGTCCCAAAAATGTGTCAAAAGTGTCCGATGTGTCCGCCGCAATATTGTAGTCACAATAAAAATTGCAGATCGCCGCCATTACTAGTAAAAAATAAATAAATAATAAAAATACTATAAATCTATCCCGTATTTTGTAGACGCTATAACTTTTGCGCAAACCAATCAATATACGCTTATCACAATTTTTTTTTACCAAAAATATGTAGAAGAATACGTATCGGCCTAAACTGAGGAAAAAATGTGTTAAAAAAAAAATTGGGTATTTATTATAGCAAAAAGTAAAAAATATTGTGTTTTTTCAAAATTGTCCCTCTTCTTTTGTTTATAGCGCAATAAATAAAAACCACAGAGGTGATCAAATACCACCAAAAGAAAGCTCTATTTGTGGGGAAAAAAATGATAAAAATTTAATTAAGGTGCAGTGTAACATGACCGCGAAATTGTCATTCAAAGTGCAACAGCGCTGAAAACTGAAAAATGGCTTGGGCAGGAAGGGGGTGTAAGTGCCCTGTATTGAGGTGGTTAAGCATCATATCAGTCACAATATGATCCCATCCTACATGCTCAATTAATTTGTGTGGATAGTGCAGGAGAAACTTGACCCGACTCTAATAACTCCCTCACTAAAACTGATGTCAGCAGTTCATATGCGCATTGGGGATATACATGCTGGAACAAAACAATTCTGCAAACCGATAACTGTGTGCAAACAACAAAGTGGTATTGACACTCAGTATGAACAATCTTTATGTGTTGACATTTGATCCTGTATCTTTAACCTGAGTCATAAGCAAATATTGCTCTTCTTTTTCAGCGTTAGCTATAATCCCAAGATTTATATTGGACTGCATGACCTCATGCCCTTGCTTTGGCAACATCTTTATTTCTAATAATGCAAACTTTGCTTGGTGGTGTTTAAAGATCAGACCTCCATTGATATTGCTGTCTCAGGGGTGCACAAGCAATGAACAAGGATGGAACGTTTACTAACACTTGCTGTAAAACCTGTAGTGAGATCAAGATCTGTGCCAATAAAGTTCTCTAATGGGATATCAAGGCAATAAGCCAACATAGCCAACAAACCAATGTGGCTACACTAAAGGGGATCAGTCATTAAGTAACATGCCTGTTTGATGATGGGTTCTTGCAAATGGCTATTTCCTGACTCATTTGCCATTTGCTAGTAACGGAGCACTGTAACGTAACCTATTAACTTACTCACAAACCTGAAAGTAGTATGCAGTATAAGTCAAGGAACAACTGCCATTATGAGAGCCCAGGAGATAACATTTACACTTCACCTGAAATAACAGGGCACATGTCAACATTACCAAATTGAAATATTTTGAGAAAAGCAACTCTCTCTTTCTTTCTATAAACCAAAATGCTACGCCTAAGGAGCCAAACAGTGACCAATGAGAATGAGAACAGAAACCAATGTTAACTGGGGGGGTTTCACTCCCTAATTGATAGATACTGTAAGGCAACAGTACCTAACACATGGCCCACCAGTGTTTAGTATAAAGTCCAAAGGTCTGAAGTACAGTGAGCTGCACATTGAGTGTCAACATTCAGAAATGGCTCCTCCTAGCAGCTCTTAAACCTGGTACACACTAGTAGTTTTTGTTCTGTTCAACCCAGCGGGTTGGGAGGAGTCGCTTTACTAATTTTCCAATGCCAGTACAGCGCTCTCCCCATTGAGCTATTGTGTTCTGACAGGGATTGGCAGACCTTTTTGGGTTATGCACCTTAGACAGAAGCCAGACATTACTCTGACTTTTGTCAGACCAGCTGCCATACACACAAGCTGAATGTTGGTTGGTTTCTATCGAACCAGCTGATACTACCCGATAAACCCCCCATGTGCAGGGGGGTTTAGTAGCAGCGTAGGAGCACCAGCTGATACCAGCAAGCAATAGATTACTTTCAGAAGTAATCTGCTGGACTAGATCTCCACTGACCTGATGCACACCCTTCTCGCAGAAAAATAATGTAAAGAAAATAATTAATTACATTACATAAAAAAAGAAATCAGTTAATAAAAAACCCTATCCATTAAATCCTAGGTCCCAAATATACAGGTCTGGCAGCTCTGGATGAAATTTTCTTTAATAGCTTGAGCGTGAAACACTTTCAAGCTCAATGTCATTCCATATTTTTTACGATCACAAACCTGCTAAACTGTTGCCATCATGCTAATTTCTGTCCATGCAAAGCTGATTTGATCATATCTTGATGTTCCAATTCCAATTTACATTGCATTATTATTTCCAGGGCATGTTGTGATGTAACTCTGCAAGGGGAAAACAGCAATCCTAAATTAAAACTTTGCTGTTCCAGCACCTTCTCTAATTGGTTATATGAAAAAGCATAAACTCCCAAAAAGCACCATTCTAGAAGAGTGGCAGCTTTTGATGATGGTTAATCTTCATTTTATTTTTCTGTTTATATAGTACGGTTTTCATTTTTTTTTGGTTCAAAAAAGCAAAGCATATAATATTTGCAGAATTTTCCCTAGAAGTACAGAACTGCATCTCAAACAGTCAGTCAAGTCAGCAGATAGTGTGGTTTAATGTGTCTTTTGAGCTTATTACCTACACCATGCCTTTCACTTCTACCAATAACCAATAAACAGCCCAACAGTAGTACCATGCTAGCCCAAAATACTGCCTCCTGCCAAAGTATAGCAAATACAGTACTTAAAATACATGAAGTCAGTTATGCATTACTAAAATACTTTATATGAAGAGCATATTAGCAAAATATCTCTTAACCACTTCAGCTCCAGAAGATTTACCCCTTCATGATCAGGCCATCTTTTGCGATCACTGTGTTACCTTAACTGACAATTGCGTGGTCGTGTGATGCTGTACCTAATAAAAATGTATGTCCTTTGTTCCCATTTGGTGATATTTGTTCACAAAGGCATTTCTGCTTGTGTCCCAAACGATCGCCAGGTCCCAGCGGACATCAAGTCCACTGATTGGCACCGGCTGTGTCATTTCACAGCAGGAGCGGGTCACCAGGCAGTGCGCGTGTGCACACCCCAAACCCAGATATGCAGGATCACGTACTAGGTATCCTGCGCAGGAGAGACGCCTTGCCACCGTATATATACAGGATACGGTCAGAAAGCAGGTAAAGTGATACTAAGGGCTCTAAAAAAAAATACCAAACATATTTACCTGCATTGTGCAAGCGTTTTGCACAGAGCAGCCCTGATCCTCCTCTTCTCAGGTCCCCTGCCAGTGCTCCTAGCTCCTCCATCCCCATTGAGTGCCCCCATAGCAAGCCGCTTGCTATGGGGGCACTCATGCGTGCTTGCTACCGAGTTCTGCTCTGTGTGTCCATAAGACACACAGAACAGGACTCAGCCCTGTATTTACTGGCTGTGATTGACAGACTGTCTCTGAGCCAATGAGAAGGCAGAGAGACTGGACAGCAGCAACTCTCGCTGCACATCACTGGATTGCGGTCAAACTCAGGTAAGTATTAGGGGGGCCTGGGGAGGAAGCTGCACACTGAAGGTTTTTCACCTTCATGCATAGAGTGCACTGAAGAAATATGAACAAGACCCTATTAGTTGTGATGAGGGCTGAAGACTTTTTAAACTTGGTAATTAGCAGTTAGGGGGCTATTGGATCAGGTTTAGGTACTGAGCACTCCAAATTTATTACAATGATCCATTGGGGGCTTTTATTTTTAAATGGTAAAAAAAAAAAATGTACATTTTAGGGGATTGTTAGCAAGTTGCATGCACAACTTATAGCAACACTGAACAATTGCATAAATTTGTTCTCAGCAAGACTCAGTAACTAATGGTTCGAACCACCTCTTCCCTTCGGAGCACCTATGACAAGTTATTGTTGTTTGACTTTCACAGTGTGATAAAAATTACTCATACATAACTAAAACTAATAGTAGTAATAAAATCTCATCTTTTGACACTTAAATAAGCAATCCATCTCAAAACACAATTACATGACATCCATTTTTATGACATTTCTAGAAACAAGTGACTGCAACTGTTCAGTTTGTTTAGCCTGAATGGTTTTATTGCTGTACCTAGAGTTATTTAACCTACTGTTGTAATAATTATTTCACCTAATCAGCATTCTTGAATGTACAAGAACAAAAAAAAATGACTATGTCTGGATGCTTCCTTTGCCTTTCCTATATGCAGAAGATTGATTCACTTTCAAAGATGCAAACATTGCCAGCATAACCATTTCTATCAAACATAAATAACATCTATAATCTAAACACAGTTTATCCAATAAACATATATGAATGAAATCAAGCTTCATCAAGTCTTTAAGGGGTTTGATTTTCTTACATTTCATCAATTTCTATAGTTAAGTAAAATGACTCAACAAAGCAAGCTGTAGTTTATGGCACACAATTATTTTTCCTGTTCTACTTGTACCTTTTCTTCTTTGTACGTGGCTTTTGAGGACAACATTGATGTAACAGACCATAGACTATTAAACGGTACTCAGCAATGATTAGGGATAAAGCATATATATATATATATATATATATATATATATATATATATATATATATATATATATATATATATATATATATATATATATATATATATATATATATATATATATATATATATACTACAGGTTACCAGACCATAGATGGGGTGGCTGCAATAGTTTTCTTATTTTCAAGTTTTCTTTTCCTTTCTATTTCTAACTAATTTCCTATCCTAGGGTGGCACAGCTCACTGTTCACTGTATCTATGGGGAAGCAGCTTTGTCTGCATCTATGGAGAGCATGGGAAATTATCAGCTCACAATATTTCTAGCAGGATTTTTGCACTTGTCAAACAGACATAACAAAATGCGTTCAATGGTATATTTAACCGGCCAAAGGGGAGAAAAAAGAGAAGGCGTTGTTAGATTTAACATACACTTTAAAGAGTATACATGTTTTACATACACTTTAAGAAGTTATGATCTTTCTATTAAGCTGGTTTAAAAAATGGCTTTCACCTTTCATGATTGGCACATTAGCTATTTTCTCAAATTGGCACTTAACCATCTGTGTATACAATCACCAAGCTTTAGACATAAGCTGCAGTGTTTATTGCTGCAGGGTACAGCTTAACTAGATCTCAAACTGTGAAAAGTGCCTAAACACTTTCTTGATTTCTACAACAAAAGAAGATAAATGAAAGTGGTACAAAATTATAAATCTAAACATGACAAAAAAAGTTTGAGTCAATAAATAATTTTGCCTTGTGGAGAAAATATTTGCAATAATATGGATCACTGCTTTCCAGTCCTAGAGTTTACTAGGCTATGCTGCTGCAGGTAAGGTACACAGCAGAACCAGAACCAGTATGAGCTCATAAGTATACCGTTATGCTAATTATAACTTTCAGTGAGTAGTGACTTCAGTGTACTCACATTAAGGCCGGTCATACACGGTGCAAATTTCTTTCCTGCAACCACTGGGAGAAAACAGTGATTATATTCGCAGTAATTGATAATCGCAAGAAAAAACAGCACCCATTCAGCCTGCCCATTAGCAGTTTGAATCTCGGACGGATGAGATTTGAACTGTGTATGGCTGGTCTAAGACAAGTTGCTTAAACTCAACTGAGAAAATAATGGACAATGTTTGGGCAGATCATGTGTCACAATATAAGATGTTTTTCATGACAGTGGAGTCTGAGTTAGCTGATGTTTTGTTAGAGACCCCCCATGGGAGTCTTGGCTTACCTGAAGGCTACCCCCAGGTCACTCAACAGGTATTTACAGATGTGGAGGAAGTTGGGTGCCAGGTAAAAAGAAACTGAAACATAAGGACTGAACCACTGAGAATCTGGAAGCAGAGGCTTATCTGAAGGCTACGAGTATGAGTAGATGCTACTGAAACTGTGGGTGTATAGATAGCACAGCAGAGGCTCAGACTGTGGATGCCACAGAGACTGTAGATTCTGAAGATGTGCAGCAGAAATCCAGACTGTAAATGCAGCTGGGGGTGCAGTTGCAGCAGAGGCTAAAGCTGTGGATGCTTCAGAGGCTGCAGGAGCAGTAGATGTACAACAGAGGCTGCAACAAAGGTGCAGCGAGGACTATGGATGCAATTGTAGTGCTATAGTTGTGCAGTAGAAGCTACAGGTAGGCATATACTGGCATATACACAGGTAGGCATATACTGCAAATATAGCTAAAGTGCTGTAGAGGTTGCAAGGGTGTAGACGAGGTGTGGTTTAACAGAGACACAGGAGAGTCTGTGAATGTTGGAAGGGTGCAGCAGGACTGCATGTTCAGTGATGCCGCTGAGTCTGTAGAGACAGCAGGCACTGAGGATCCAGGCTTCAGGTTTTTGATGATGATACTGAGATAAATCCCTTCAGTAGCTCAGGGCAGCAATTTCAACTCTATGCTTAAGAGAGTGACAGCTTGTCTTGCATTCAAATAGAAGATACAGTCATGTGATATGTCATGTGACACATAATATGGTGCGATGCTGGAAGTACCCATGGCCACAGAAGACAGAATAGTTGTGGGCACTGGAATGTGGTAACCATGACACAATGAGAGCTTTGAAATATTCAGAGGCATATTATATCAAAAGAGAAATTCAGTTTAATCCAGGCAAAATTTACTTCATACATTGTATAAATCAGTACATGTTTCCAGTATTTGGCACAAATATAAAATTAGAGTTTGCAGCCATTACAGGCTTTTAGATCTTCAGTAGTTTACAATATGTGGCCTTGGTCACTTATAGTCTGCATGTGACAGGAAGACAATACAGGTGTACAGTTGGGAGACAGGGACAGAGCACTCTCCTATTTAACAAGAAATAAACAAGGACTTTTTTGGTAAGATCAGCAGGTATCTTTGAAAAATGTAAATCACATTAGGATGTTAATGTTTTTTTTATGAGATTTTAGTGATTCCTACGCTTTATACTATCCACACAACCACAAGATGATACTGTAACCTGGATAAGTTTGGTGAAAAAAGTAATTGACCACTTTCATGTTAATATAAAATAAGGATGATCTGTTCTAAGGCTAAAAGGTAATTCTGTCTTTTGACAGTCATACCAATGTGGAGTATAAGACAAAATTCTCAGCTTGTTTGGCTGCAAATAAGAGAAAAGCTCTACATACAGTATCTCACAAAAGTGAGTACACCCCTCACATTTTTGTAAATTTGTTTTATTATATCTTTTCATGTGACAACACTGAAGAAATGACACTTTGGCACAATGTAAAGTAGTGAGTGTACAGCTTGTATAACAGTGTAAATTTGCTGTCCCCTCAAAATAACTCAACACACAGCCATTAATGTCTAAACCACTGGCAACAAAAGTGAGTACATCCCTAAGTGAAAATATCCAAATTGGGCCCAAAGTGTCAATATTTTGTGTGGCCACCATTATTTTCCAGCACTACCTTAACCCTCTTGGGCATGGAGTTTACTAGAGCTTCACAGGTTGCCACTGGAGTCCTCTTCCACTCCTCAATGATGCCATCACAGAGCTGGTGGATGTTAGAGACCTTGCGCTCCTCCACCTTCAGTTTGAGGATGCCCCACAGATGCTCAATAGGGTTTAGGTCTGGAGACATGCTTGGGCAGTCCATCACCTTTACCCTCAGCTTCTTTAGCAAGGCAGTGATCATCTTGGAGGTGTGTTTGGGGTCGTTTTGTTGGAATACTGCCCTGTGGTCCTCTCTCTGAAGGGAGGGGATAATACTTTGCTTTAGTATGTCACAGTACACGTTGGTATTCATGGTTCCCTCAATGAACTGTAGCTCCCCAGTGCCGACAGTAACCTCTGCAGTAATGCTGCCAGCACTCCTACATCTATATCCCAAAGACAACCTCTGGATATGATGCTGAGCACCTGCACTCAACTTCTTTGATCGACCATGGTGAGGCCTGTTCTAAGTGGAACCTGTCCTGTTAAACCGCTGTATGGTCTTGGCCACCATGCTGCAGCTCAGTTTCAGGGTCTTGGCAATCTTCTTATAGCCTAAGTAAATCTTTATGTAGAGCAAGAATTCTTTTTTTGCAGATCCTCAGAGTTCTTTGCCATGAGGTGCCATGTAAAACTGCCAGTGACCCGTAAGAGAGAGTGAGAGCGATAACACCAAATTTAACACACCTACTCCCCATTCACACCTGAGACCTTGTAACACTAACGAGTCACATGACACTGGGGAGGGAAAATGGCTAATTTGGCCCAATTTGGACATTTTGACTTAGGGATGTACTCACTTTTGTTGGCAGCGGTTTAGACATTATTGGCTGTGTTGAGTTATTTTAAGGGGACAGCAAATTTACACTTTTATACAGGCTGTACACTCACTACTTTACATTGTAGCAAAGTGTCATTTCTTCAGTGTTGTCACATGAAAAGATATAATAAAATATTTACAAAAATGTGAGGGGTGTACTCACTTTTGTGAGATACTGTACATGCCAGATAATGTTATTCTATCATTCACCTACCCACATGATGATTCTTTACAATTTAATGAGATCCTGGAACTGCTTTTTAGACATGGACGCACGCAGAAAAATAAAAATAATATTTTCACATAACATCTAGATAAACAATGCTTAAAGCTGACCTTACACCAAGCATTTGACTAGCTAGTTTTTCCAATTATCATGTAACATGAAACCATACTGAATTTATAAGTACGGTAATACGGTAGCATGCATAAACAGCATTATCCAGTTTTTTTAGAAGGAGACACACAGTATTCAAAAGTACAAAATGTACACCTGTCATAACTTTTTAAGGGTCTTGAACAGGATCTAGCACTGAAATACAGGCACCAACTTGTGCTTCCACATACCTTTGGTTGCTCTGCAACCCAAGGGCCCCCAATTCTGGGATGATGTAATGTGAACAAATTGACACTTCCTGGCAATGTTGATCACTGGCACCAAGTTCCCTCTTGATACATTATTATTGTAAGTAGTCTTACTTGCTAACCAAAACATTACAGAATTGAGAAAGGGCAGAGAAAACACTACATAAACTCACGAATCAGGGTTCCTAGGCTGCAGAAAAGAACAACTATATGCTATGAGCAAGCACCCCTTGGTACCCACATTGCAGCACTGGAGCCTGTTTACTACTATTAGATTCAAGCATGCAATAAAAAATGTCAATAAAAATAATTTAATGCTTGAATTTAGTGGGGTAACGTAGGACAGAACTGACTTAACCACTTCCTGTGAAACAACGTACCTGTACATCGTTTTTAGGAAGTGGTTGTACTGGGGTGAAGCCTGCAGCTGCAGGCTTCACCCCAGTACCATTTTATAGAGCTGGCGGTCGGCTTTCTGGTGTTAACAACTGATGCAGATCAGCAGTCACTCGGCCATTATCACAAAGCATGGTAGGGGATGCCCGCCGCCTTCTGCCTTTTTCCGCCGCTCTGCCTGGGTCTCC
The DNA here is from genome assembly GCF_042186555.1 of Aquarana catesbeiana. NCBI lineage: Eukaryota > Metazoa > Chordata > Amphibia > Anura > Ranidae > Aquarana > Aquarana catesbeiana. The sequence continues at coordinate 374,206,769 of NC_133325.1, forward strand.
CGTCACACCAGCAGAGCGGCAATGATTCCCACTGGCCAGAATCAGCTTTGATCAGGTATCTGATGTAGTAACCTGGATGTGAAATCATGACGTCACTTCCGGGTTACTCGTCTGCCAATGGTGCCGATTTAAAAAAATCCAAGGTATTCAAAAACACTGATTTTGGCATTGTGTTTACTTTCTAGTGCAAGGGAGGAATTTGGGGTCGTGCCCACAAATGTAAACAGTGTTCAAATCACACATGTGAGGTTTTGCCGCAATCATCAGAGCGAGAGCAATAATTCTAGCAAAAGACCTCCTCTGTAACTCTAAACTGGTACCCTTTAAAAAAGTGACGCCATTCCACGAGTGTGCGCAATTTTAAACCGTAACATGTTAGGTATTTATTTATTCAACGTAACATCATCTTTCATAATATACAAAAACATTTGGCTAACTTAACTGTTTTCATTTTTTTTAATTCAGTAAAGTATATTTTTTCCCCAAAAATTGTGTTTGAAAGACCAATGCGCAAATACCGTTTGACATAAAATATTGCAATGACCACCATTTCATTCTCCAGAGTCTTTGCTAAAAATATATATATATATAATGTTTGGGGGTTCTAAGTAATTTTCTAGCAAAAAATACTGATTTTAACTTGTAAGCAGCAAGTGTCAGAAACAGGCTTGGTCCTTAAGTGGTTAAGACATGAAAAAGGAGGTCAATTGTGCAGACACTAGGTAACATTGGCTTTTCACAAAACAAGATTACCATGTCTAGAATAGCATAAAATATTTGTATATTGAAAGAAAAAAATATCTGTTACGTTGATAGGCTGCAGTTACATTATGTCGCTTTCATCTCATCCTAAGCTTTCTTTGATGTATAAAGGAATTATAAAGCAAACATGTTGAGCAATGATGTACAATATAATAAGTGCCTATGAATATGTATTTCAGTGTGTTTCCTCCTCTGCTGCACACCAGTGAGTGATTCCAATACTTATTGGCACTGCAGTGTGAGAGCTGTAAATGGCAATAGCAGAAAAGATCCATAGCGATACTTCTCAGAGGGCTAGCAATTAATATCTGCTTTCCCTACTTGTTTTCATAGCTGCCAAACTGCCAATTTTCTTCCCAGTTATTGTTCATGCTCCCCTGTGTCTGGAATGGGATTCAGTTGATTTAGGTTTTTCTTTTTATTATTCTGGACAAATGAGCTTGCTCCTGGACTGTTGGCAAGAGATGGAGTAGCTGTATGATGCTTTTCGTCTTATTATATACAGCAATTTGGATCTTTCAGTGGGAATGCCTTTTTTATTATCACACATTCACTTTTAGAGCTCGTAGTGCTTTCTTAGAAACACATAAATAAAACATTCAAGAGACGAAACTGATGAACGCATGTGAGCAGGCTAAGAGATAAAACCATACACATACACGGGAAGAACATTAACAGCAGACAAAGCTGGATCACAAAAGACCCAAAAGCTTTATGACATGACTGTATCTGAGCTAAATATTTTACACTGGATGCAAATTACTAGGTACTGAATAAAGATTTCTGTAGAGGGGAAAAACAAATCCTTTCTCAGAGGAGTGCTAACAATCACACCAGCATGCGTCACAGCTTAGTGAACGATTTGTGAAATCATAGATTTAATCAGGAGGTATTAATGGCTCCCAAAGGGTAATTAATGCTTGATTTTTGCATCAAAAGGGGCCTTGAAAGTGTGTGGAAATATTTTCAAAGCATTCTTGCTGTTAAACATCAATACTATTTTCCTGAATTCTTACTAAGTGAAATGCAAATGCCATTAAAAAAAAGAACAAAATATAACTCTCATCAAAATGAAATATCTAGGTATCAAATATCTAAATTGTAATTTCTAGATGACCAAATTTTCACAAATGAAAGGAAACACATAGCAGGGTCTACCATAGCACTGTATATTTTTTATGTTGGATACAAGTAAAGTGATATTTTTAAAAAAAAAGTATTGTAAGAGAAGTTACCTGAAAAGTCCCATGGGAAGTGAATTGTTGAGTCTTTTTATGTTCTCAAGGAGAAAAAAAAAATACTTCAATCAATGGTTCAAGAATACATTTTACACTATATGAGGTGAACTTTTCAGCCATGAAGACCAGCAGCCAATGGGTACCAGATAAACAACCACAAATATCTGTGGTTATGTGATAGGGGCTCCAGGAAAATATATACAAAAAGCAATGGTCAAAGGGGCACCAGCACCAGGAAATGTGAGCTATAACTGTAATATAACCTTGCATACTAATAAAGCAAACCGTTTCTATATTATTTTACAGTACACCCAGTCCCCCTCCTTGCTGCTGGCTAACTAAAGTACATAAAAAATGCTGAAATATGTATCAATAAACAAGATCAATATCTCTGAATATAGGCAGTCAACTTCTTCCCTGCCATCTCCTCCTTAGTACAGAGTCACTGTGTGGCTGCTTATGCCCATGTCTGAACCACTTTTTTCCTTTACAAGTAAAAGTGAAAGCAAAATTAACTTAAACTTCTCAGAAACAGCTAAAATCAACAGATAAGCAACCAGAGGCACCACAAAGCAACCTGCAGCAACTCACAAAAAAAGCAGAAGGAAGTCAACAACACACAAGGATAGATAAGAAAAAATATTTTTATCATTAAACATTCTGAATTTCACTTGCCCTGAGTCTGAAGCCTGTGCACATGAACCCATAAAATTGTATTTCCCTTTGATACTGCTTCTGCAAATGTACATTACTTGCTTTTCTTCCTCATACAAGTCAATGGTCATTGACAAGCAACTGTAACCAAGTAAAAAACATCTCAAAGAACAAAGGCCTCTAATCATTCAGATGTAGATAAGAAAGCAAGACTTTTGCAAATACTTAAAAAAAAAAACATGCAACGCCTGGAAGGACTGTGTATGGATGACACTCGCTGCATGGGTGCCAAAGGATTATTTACCCCCTGTCTTCTCTCCTGCAATGACTGTTGGAAATATATAACACACCTCCCCCTTTTTTATTTGTGAAGACACCGTCGGCGGTGCCACTCACAGTATTTAATCAGCTAGTCTTGATCCAACTGGGGTGCCCAGACACTAGCGCCCTGATCTATCATTCTGGGGCATTCGATAGAACCAGGGTTGGTAACGTCCTTTTGGCTTTGTCATCCAGGCAAGGACAGTGACTCCTTCCTTTAAATACCTACACAGCCACATATCATGTTATCTATCTTGATGAATACTGTTGAACAGAAGCATCTCCTGTAAAATACCCCTGAAGAAAGGTGCGGACCTGAAATGCCTTGGGTTTACTGGAGAGAATTATTATATTGGTTGAAAACATGTATTGACATACAAGATGTCTATAGACAGTTGTGTAATTTTTATAATTTTTATGTTTGGTGTTTTGGATAAACTTATTTTAACATGCATCAATAAAACATTGTTTTATACAGATTTTTGGTGGTTGCCTCTTAACCACTTAAGCTCCGGACCATTTGGCTGGCCAAAGACCAGAGCACTTTTTGTGATTCGGCACTGCGTCATTTTAACTGACAATTGCGCAGTCGTGCGATGTGGCTCCCAAACAAAATTGATGTCCTTTTTTCCCCACAAATAGAGCTTTCTTTTGGTGGTATTTGATCACCTCTGTGATTTTTTGCGCTATAAACAAAAAAAGAGCGACAATTTTGAAAGAAAAGCAATATTTTTTACTTTTTGCTATAATAAATATCCCCCAAAAAAATATAACATTTTTTTTTTCCTCAGTTTAGGCCGATAAGTATTCTTCTTCATATTTTTGGTTAAAAAAAAAACTGCAATAAGTGTTTATTGATTGGTTTGCGCGAAAGTTATATCGTCTACAAAATAGGGGATAGTTTTATGGCATTTTTATTAATATTTTTTTTTTACAAGTAATGGCGGCTATCAGTGATTTTTATCATGACTGCGACATTATGGCGGACAGATTGGACACTTTTGGCGCTATTTTGGGACCATTCACATTTATACAGTGATCAGTGCGATAAAAATGCATTGATTACTGTGTAAATGTGACTGGTAGTAAAGGGGTTAACCAGGAGGGGGCACTGCAGGGGTTAAGTGTGTCCTAGGGATGTGTTCTAACTGTGGGGGGATGAGCTATGTGTGACATGACACTGATCACCGCTCCTGATTACAGGGAGCGGTGATCAGTGTCACTAGGCAGAACGGGGAGATGCTTGTTTACATTAGCATTTCCCCATTCTCCCTCTTCGTGAGACGATCGCGGGTATCCCCACAGACATCGAGTCCGCCGGCAGCGCACACACGTTGACATGGCGGCAAATTTAAAGGACGTACCTGTACGCCCATTTGCCTGTCCGTGCCATTGTGTCGACGTATATGTACATGTGGCAGTCAGCAAGTGGTTAAAGTCCTAATTCATCAGGGGGGGTTTTCTTTTCTCTAAAAAAAATACTTAAACAGAGCTCAAAGTGCAATTACGAGCAAAATCAAACATGACACATATAATGAGTCACTAGCAATAACACAGCAGTTTTTGTTTTTCTGCCCTGTAACATTGTTTTCTTTCCTTGATTTGAAAAAGAGGACAGAGCCCTGAAATGTGTTGTGCCCCCCACATTGCGGCATTGGTAGTAGCAGTGGAGCGTTAGAGGGAGGCCATTAGACGGCGTTAGTGCCATACTTTTTTGGCTGGTTCGGCTTTCCTTCAACTGGCTCATTGATCTGCTGGTCAGTATGATTTGAATGTTTACCCCCACCTCGAAGCTGCTCTTGCCTTGCCTCCTTGTAATTTTGGATATGTATTTGAAAATACACATTGTTACAATGTATTACTCCGGTGCCTTTGTTACTCTGTTCACCAGTAATTTTTTTTAAGCCATACAATTAAAAGCTATCCATTGTTATGTACCCCTGTCAGTTTTAAATAGCTTGTGCCAACACCTGTAACTGAAGCTATGGCCAGACAGCTTAGTACAGAAAGTGGAAAAAATAAATGTACTGGCAGGATTAGAGGGTAATTAAACAATGGAAAAAGTACATATACTCCCATGCGCTCTATCAGCTTGATGGAGAGAGTACGGGCAATTAAAAACATTCTATCAAAAGGAGTCCATATGTGGAAGTTCACATATGGTAGAAGCACTAATAGTCGTCTTGGATAAGATGACTGTGGATGACTGCCGACTCATAACAAGCTAGAAGAAACTCTGTAGAAGGCAAAAACACCATCTAAGTGCAGCAGTGAAATACTTTTCAATCCATAAAAGACAAATGGGAACTCACAAGATCAATGAGATGTCAGCGCATGTTAGGTAATGTGCCTGATGAAGGAGCATTAGCTCAGAACGCACGCTCCTCCCCACTCTCTCTCCAACTGGAAGTGACATACATCGCTGTCTCTGAGCCATCCTGAGTGTCAGGAAGTGCTGGGAACCACCAGATTCATCAGCTGTTTCTAACCCAGCGAGCAGACCGTCTTCCCCATGAGTGAATGAACCCCATCATTTACCTAACATGTACTCATTGATCTTGTGAGTTCCCATTTGTCAGTAAAAAGTATTTTACTGCTGCACTTAGATGGTGCTGCTCTCTTTTTGTTTTTGGTAATTAAAAAATGTTAAACGGCGGATTCAGAAACACAAAAAGTGTTGTGTTAATGTTAGTGCCAGACTGAATCATATATGTCATTTTTTATTTTTTCCATATTACACTTTAATTGGTTGTAGAAATTTTCTAGTGTGTGAGCTTACAATCAAATCTAACAGAGAGATGGCCATTTACTATAGAGCATTTTGGTGTCATAATGCCTGTCCTATTACCACGTCATACAGTTTGCTCATCAATTTTAATATCAGAATTCTCAAGGTAAGATTTAAGACTGGGGTAGTAAATCTTTTTACCTGCTATGCCCATTTGCATTAACTGTACAACACAATGGATATACTGGCTTGCAGAACTCATTGACATATCAGAGGTGCTATGTGCATAATACTGCCAGCACAAAACTCTACCTTCTTTGAAATAATGCTCCGATTTGCTCACATTTACTTATGATGACGGTGAAAACTTGACATATACAGTAGAAACATTCTGTACCGTGTGCTAACATTTAAATATAAAATAATTGTCTGGTTATCAGTATATGCTAAAACTTCTGCAATCTGCATACTTTAATTCCACAGGTATTACTGAATGCATTACAACTATCATTGCATTTAGTAAACAAAGATATGAAAGTGGGGTGGAACCAGCACAACACTTAAGTAGGGTGCACACTTAGCTATTATAAGCCTATTTGTTATGACTTCATCTCTATTCAGTAAAGAGTCCATATTCTTAAATAATAAATTTTGGGTGCATTAACTTATTGCAACCAATAAGCATTCATTTTGAACTGGCCTGATGGCAGAGTCAATTGTGACTAGTTGCTATGGTTTACTACACTTAAAAACATGAGCTTTAAGCCCCAGAAGGGAGCTTGTTTAATTTTAACAATTCCTCCCTCCCCAAGAGGATTTTCTGTATTTTGTTATCTAATTTTTTTTTTTCTGTATTTACAGCCCTACTTTATCACCATTCTTGCCTAAGTCAGAATAACAAGTACCTGATTCTGCAACATCCTGGGATAATAACATCACATCTCATAGGAGGCTATAGGATCAGCACCCAGAGCAGTCATTGGGTGGGCCGGAGAGTGGGCCAGGGGGAAGATTTGATGCTTCATCAGGTCTGGCTACCTGCACCCAGAAGAGGCAGCCAGCTGAAGAAGACCAAGATGGTGGAGCGGGTCCCGCTTTTTGGCATCCGAACAGTGGTTCGCAGTAGAACAAAGCTGAATTTGATGTGCAGGTAAGTATGTGTTTTAAAGATAATTCAACACTACATGTAAGAGAAGAGGGAAAAAAACATGGGTGAAGGAGGGGGAAGTTGAGTACCACTTTAAGGCTTAATGTACACATAGCCTACTGTGATCGCCGGCCATGGGAAAACTCACAACGCGGCAAGATTTTGCCATGTTTTGTTGCCGGCAGTCAAAACATTCCTTTCCTGAACGTGATTCTTCGGCATTCAGGAGAGGGAGGTTGAGGGTGGTTGAGGGAGGTTGAAGCTCCCCTAACTGCAGCAGCTCCTAAACTCTGCTAAAAGCCTATGTGTACATTAAGAGTGACACAGGCTTTTATGCAGTTGAGTTTAGGAGTTTTGGCAAAAAAATATCAAAACTCAAGTTTAGGAGCTGCCAGTGTACATGAAGCCTAAGAATAAGAAATCTTTATGAAATAAGGTCAGTTGTTGTTATGGAAACAAATAAAAGTAGTAATCCAAACTAGTAACCTCAGAGAACAGCATATGTTTTAAGGTAATTTCTTTTATCTTATCTGTTTATCCAGCGTTGTCCACATAGCTACCAAAATATCTATGCAAACACAAACTTTTTCAAAGAGGATATTTCAACAGCCACAAGCAGCACTCCCCTTCCCCTACCCACCTTCTGTGTGGTGCAATTATCTTCTTTCTGACAGGTCCGTCATGCACCAAGTATTACAATGTGGGATGCTAGTGTAGATGCTTGCCTATTCTATGTGGTAGCTGAGAGATTTCAGGAGAGCTATAACTTTTGCTTGTTATGTGTTAGCAGAGAACTTTATTTCCAGTGAAGGTATCTATAGTCTTTTTATTTAATAAAACATGTCTTTTCAAGCACTATGATCTATAAACCAAGCATTTACTCTACCATCTATATTAAACTGTCAAACATAAGTTCAGTTAAGCTTAAAAGAGTTAGGAGACTGGATGTAAGCTAAGGCAACTGGCAGCAACTGTCAGACCTAATGAAACATTTGACCCCTAATATTAACAAACATTATTAAAGTGTAAGTTCATTTGCAGCAAGATTTTTTTCCCAAAATCTCCATACCCTATGACTAGTAAATACTAGGGATCCTCCTGTTTTAAATAGTGCATTGCCCCAATTCATCTAAAGAGCTACTGAGCACAGCTGGAGCAAGAGAGAGCACATTGTGTGGATGCACAGTTTGAAATGCCTGAAGCATCCACTAGGGCAGTGATAGCAAACCTTGGCACCCCAGATGTTTTGGAACTACATTTCCCATGATGCTCAACAACAATGCAGAGTGCATGAGCATCATGGGAAATGTAGACATTGTACAATTCAAATGTCCAGCCTATCTTGTAAACGCAAATTTAAAAGTTCCTTTTGTAATGGTCTGAGGACATGCACTATTTAAAACAGGAGGAGCGCTAGTATGTAGCATTCAGAGGATATAGAACTGCACGGGGGGATTTGGGGAAAATCTTAATGAAGGTGAACTTACATTTTAGTCATTTTAGATCCTCCATGTGTGTTTTTCATTTAACTATTTACCCCCAAACACAGATTGAACTAGTTAAAAAAGAAGTAAAGGATACACCCTTTATTCCCATAGATGATAGATGAAGACACTGAAACATTTTTCCAATTTACTTCTTTAGCACACAAACCATTAATCTAAAAAAAATGATTAAAAGACACGCAGGAGAGGCTAAGTTCCCTGTTCGGGTGAGATCTGAACAGCATTGTTGGGATTCTCCTTACTAATCTGTCCTGCCGATTGGCTGTTAACGATATGTAGGCACAGGCATAGCTGTTCCTCCTCTTTATACTGCTCAATCTAAATTGTAACTTCAGTGTGTACATGTATGGAAAGTGTGGCTACAACACAGAAGCAAAGGAGGAAACAAACGACCGCATGGATGGCTTGTTCTGTAACTACCCCCTCTGGACCTTTAAACAAATTACAGACATTACTTGGTCTGCACCAGGAATTCAATTCATTACACTGCTGAAATACAAGGAAAGGAAGAAAAAACAATGACATAATTATGGCTTGGATAATATTATTGATTACTATATATTGAGGTACATTATATTTATCCTTTAAGGACCTGTTTCTACTTCAACACATTGCCCTTGCTAGATGTGTAAATGTGCCAATGCATTGGTAATGGCACCCCAAAGGCATCCCGCCAGCTGATTTATTTTAAAAAGTTAATACAGCAAATACATCTTGGCATTATACCACAGTACCACGTGGTTTGGTCCGGTGTGATTTGTAAAACCAGTGCTTTTTTGCACATTCCAGTGTGTTTTGCATCCCATTCCAATGAATGGGCTGTCAAAACCAGAACACAGTGTAAACAGAACAAGACAAGGAATCGGTCGCACACTGGAACTACAAATTATTTCAATGTTATCTTTATTGTCAAAAGGGTCAGACAGATACAGGCAATGGTAGACGTTTCACAAGCGATATCAATAAAGATGACATCGAGATAATTTGGAGTTCCAGTGTGCGACCAATTCCTTGTCTTGTCCGTCTTCCACGGTGGTGAGCCGAGGTCTGCACCTGTGATCCATCCGGCACCTGATTTTGCCTGGAGCTGTGTGCGTCTATTTGTACAGTGTAAACAGGCCCTAACTCCTAAAGAAAGCCTGCATCTGAAAGGTTTCACAAATGCACTCTTTTCCAGGGACTTTTTCTTAAAGCAAAAAAAAAAAAAAAAAAAAAAGGTCCCCTCGTATTGCTCAAACCATGTAAACTAAATCAGCACCACGGAGAGCTCCAACCAGCAGACCTGTTTATTGTCTAATTGGCATTCATTGGCTGTCCCATTTATCAGGTGCACATTTGCTGTATTAGCATTTTAATAAATCGGATCTATTGGTTTTACACTTGCTTCATGTGGGGGGCATTTAAGAAGAGTGGTGGAGTCATACCTGGATTCAGTAATCCTGAAAAGATTCATGCTGTTTATGACCACTCATTGGTAAGCCCTCTCTTGTGGCACTAGATTGGTGTGGAGACACTGGAACATCTTGTGCATGAGGGGAGCTCTTACTGGCGTGGACATTTTTTACTTGCACTTAAAAGCCTGCTGTGAATTTTCACAACTGTTTTGAATTTGTATTGCAAGTGTTTTCACTGTGTCACATAATGTTATATCACAGAAAATATCATTTAGATCATTTACACTGAGTAGGTTTTACATATTATTTTGAGAAATTAGTGCAAGCTGTTTTTTTTTTTCTTCTTCTTTTCTTTTAACCGAGAGTGTGGTTTCACATACTGTATTATTAGGTTAACACATTTACTGTATTATCAATACAGTAAATATAATATATTTTTAGAAAAGAAAGAGTATTGTGACTGTGCTATAAAAACACCCACCAGTCACTATACCAGCAGTTGTTTCATAATTTTCATTTACTGAGATGGGTACTTTAAACTGTAAGTTTGTATGGTGGCGGGTGTAAATTCTCTAATGTTTTTTGTAAAGTATAGCAATGATGATATAAAATGAATAAAATAATTTTATTAAAACAGTCAACATACATTCTAGTAAAAATATTTAACGTATTTCTGAACCCAGTAACAAAAAAAAATGTAATATATTGTAGCTTACTGCTTTTTTGATGTAATAGCTGTCTTAACTTTCTTTTCTTCAAGATACTTTCCTCTGGTGATCCTTCCAATAACACACTTCTTTTACTAGGGTGACAACACTCACTTACTGCACTGTATCTATGCAGGAGCAGTGTTATCGCTCTAGGGCAGCAGGTGAATGAGGACAACAGAACACCTCTCCCTCTCCTTTTTCCCAAAAGATAACATAAGGAGAGTTATTCTATAGCTCGCAAAAAGAACCAAAAACAATACCAACTGATAACAGTAAGCACAGAAACAGGCCACAGGAAGTGGGTACAGGAAGTTATCATCTCACAATATTTGTAGGACCAACAAGTATTCTATGCAATTTGGAACAGGCATACCATACCACTTTCAATGTTATGTTTAACAGACCAAAATGGAGCAGAAGTCCATTTGTTAGGTTTATATATGCTTTAACCACTTGCTGACTGCCCTTTAGCAGTTTTATTGCAACAGGGCAGCAGCTGTGCCCCAAATCATGTATATATACATGTACCTGCACTTCCGCCTGCAGGAGGCATGTGTGCACCCTCCGCCGGCCACTTCTGCTGTGATTATTCACAGCAGAAGCCAATCTGAGGGTGCCTGGCACTCGATGTCCGCCGGCAACCCCGATGTAGACAAAGCAGATGTCCGTTCTCACAGGGGGGAATGGCTGGATTTTGTGTTCCTGCAAAGCAGAGATTTCTTCCCCCAGTAAAAGCAGCACACACAGTAGACAAAAACACTGGCTAGGCACACCAGTTAACCTTTTGAATGCCCTAGATGTTTAACCCCTTCCCAACCAGTACCATTAGTACAGTGACAGTGCATATATTTAGCACTGTTCACTGTAATGGTGTCACTGGTTCCTGCAAAGTATCAAAAGTGTCAGTTAGTGCCTGATTGTTCACTACAATACCACAGTCCTGTTATAAGTCGCTGGTCACTGCCATTACTAGTATAAAAATTAAATCTATATACAGTATATATATATATACAGTATATACATTAGTTTGGAGATGCCATAACGTTTGTGCAAAATAAATCAATATATGCTTATTGCTATTTTTTTTTACTAAAAACATGTTGCAGAATACATATTGACCTAAATTTATGAAGAAATCTTTCTATTATTCTATTGTGTTTTATAGACAGTCAGTGGTTTTTTGTTTATAGTGCAAAAATAAAAAAAAAGTGGTGATCAAATACCACCAAAAGAAAGCTCTATTTGTGGGAAAAAAATTACATAAAATTGCATAAATTTTATTTGGGTACAGCGTTGGGTGACTGCGCAATTGCAGTATCGCAAAAAGTGCCCTGGTTAGGAAGAGGGGTAAATCTTCTGGAGGTCAAGTGGTTGACACTGAAAGATAAAGAAACACCTTTGGACACAGTTCAAATTGCAGCATAACTGTTAGCCTGACCTACCTGACACTGAACGTATAATGTAGGTTATTTAGTAAATACACAGATTTCCTGGTATAGGGAAATGTTTTTATGTTGGTATGCTATACCATGCTGAAGAAAGCCTCAAAAGTCTTGTGAATTAGAATTTTCAGTGTGTAACAGAGAAGAATGTCAACACTCTGGGTTTGTATCACATTACAAAAATATCTTCGTATATATTTTTCTTGTACTGTAAATGACTGTGTCCTTTGAATGCAACACACGTTTGCTGTCTTTGAACAACAGCAGTATAAAAGGTCCCTGGAACTCATTATTTTATCATAGATTGGTCATTTAATTAATTTTGCTGGTTCACACTCATGTGGAATGATCCAGTAAAAATATATTGACTGAAATGTGTACGTGAGTCCGGTGAAAAGGTGAAGCAAACCACTGTAGCTAATATATTTTGTGTGTGGGCTGAAAGGTGTCAAGCAGTTCCACACATGCTTTGCTGTACTTATGAGCTCTAATGAAAGCAAAACAATACCGTCTGGCTTGGCAGTACCCAAATGCAGCTTTTCGAAGGAAAGCAATAGGAAAGCAATAGAAAAAAAAAAAGCTCAAGTTAACACTTTAACAAACTCATTTGAAACAAAAGTTTGTATTGTTTTTATTCAAAAACATATTTACATCTTTTTTTTTTCTCAGGCATTTTGGCAGTATACTTCACAATAATTGTAAAACTGTTCTTTGCAATGCAAGTGGAAACAACATAATTAATTTGAGTAGATATTAAGAATATTATTAGTGTTGTGTTCTGAATGGTGAAAGCTTTATTGATTCTCTAAATTAAAAAATGGAGTTATCAGTGTTTAATGGCAATTTTCTTTATTGATCTTTTGCCAGTGATAAAGCAGCTGCTTTTATTACAGCAGTATGCCAGTTGTATTTTTAAATTGGTGCATTCCAATAAGCATGCAAATGAGCAATTAGATTCTAATTACATATTCGCTTGCTGTTCATGAAACATGTATACCTGGTTCTGGGACACTACATTTACTACAATCTAGATTATATTGGTTGCACCAAAAAGATAGGCTTTATTATAATGCAGAATCGCAGCATTCTGATGTTGAATCCAGGTCTTGTCCTCTGCTTTGCAGCCCACATACCACTACTTCTGATCTTTTGATCCATAAAAGCCAAGCAGTAAAATCCTCATATTAGTCATCATGGGCCTCATGTACCATATGAAAACCTAAAGAGACATTGGGCTCAACTAACAAACAGGTATTTTCCTCTTTAAAATCTGAGGTAAAATAGCTCATAGTGTTATTCAAAATTATTTGCAATTCACAAAAAAACACTACTAAATTAAAGCATTAGTTATTTCATCAAAATAGGCAGTATTTATCTCATCAAACCATTTGGTATTTTATCCCATGACGTGATATCCAGGGATGGATGGAGATGGATGAGAACCCATGTCCATTTTTATTGCTAATATAGAGGTAAACAGTAGAAATATGAAACTCACTAAGTCAGTGCGCTCCCTGCAGTATATGTATTAATACAAAATAAAAAAGGTGACTAGAATACCAGTCAAAGGGAAGCCCCTTTCACAGGACACATGTGGTGTATCAAAAACAACAAAATATCTTTATAAATGTCAAATATTGCCACCAAAGCGGCCAAATAAAACACCTGGTGCTTTAGGGTATGATGGGGCAAGTAAATTCTTCTCAATGCTCAGGTCTAGCAGCCAGTAGCTCAAATAGCTGCAGGGGAGGCAGGAGCTGTAAGGGAGTATAACCAGGAGGGAATTGGGGGCTCTAAAAACACACTGTTACTCAGCTCTGCATGGGCAAGGTGACAGTGTCTCTTTGAGAATTGGCAAAACTCTGGGGTGGGTATTAACACCTTCCCACTTTACCTATAATAACATGATGACCAAGCAGGAGCACTTGTTCTGGGACGACATCATATGACGTCCTCCCAGAAGGCGGTACTGTGCATCTGTCCTGCTGTGTCAGCAGCCAATGACTGATTACTGCACCAGCTTGCTGCCAGTGTCATATGATTACTGTGACCAATCACAGCAGATCACATGACAATTGTAAACAATGAATGGCTTCCTTTCATGCCATTCGTTGTATACACTTGTTTTGCTAACTGTCACAGTGCTCACCAGACAGGCCAATCACAGCCCCTCTGTACCATGTATGGTAACACTGGATTGCTCTGGTCACAGTGTGCTAGAAAAAAAAAACAGTAATAAAAAATAATAATAATACATTTCTTCATTTTCCAAATAATTGTGACAAAAAAATTACAACTTTAAAAACTCGCCATGCCTCTTACTAAATACCTTGGACCGTCTATTTCCAAAAAAAATGGGTCATTTGGGAGATATCTGTACTGTCCTGGTATTTTCGGGCCTCAAGAAATGACTGTACTTCCTGAGGCTTGGGCTGTGCAGCGTTTTTCATTTTTGTGCTAATGATAACAATTTTAAGTAATTTACAATATGTTATTCGCACCCACAAATATACAGTGGGGACGGAAAGTATTCAGACCTCCTTAAATTTTTCACTCTTTGTTATATTGCAGCCATTTGCTAAAATCATTTAAGTTCATTTTTTTTCCTCATTAATGTACACACAGCAACCCATATTGACAGAAAAACACAGAATTGTTGACATTTTTGCAGATTTATTAAAAAAGAAAAACTGAAATATCACATGGTCCTAAGTATTCAGACCCTTTGCTGTGACACTCATATATTTAACTCAGGTGCTGTCCATTTCTTTTGATCATCCTTGAGATGGTTCTACACCTTCATTTGAGTCCAACCGTGTTTGATTATACAGATTGGACTTGATTAGGAAAGCCACACACCTGTCTATATAAGACCTTACAGCTCACAGTGCATGTCAGAGCAAATGAAAATCATGAGGTCAAAGGAACTGCCTGAAGAGCTCAGAGACAGAACTGTGACAAGGCACAGATCTGGCCAAGGTTACAAAAAATTTCTGCTGCACTTAAGGTTCCTAAGAGCACAGTGGCCTCCATAATCCTTAAATGGAAGACGTTTGGGATGACCAGAACCCTTCCTAGAGCTGGCCGTCCGGCCAAACTGAGCTATCGGGGGAGAAGAGCCTTGGTGAGAGAGGTAAAGAAGAACCCAAAGATCACTGTGGCTGAGCTCCAGAGGTGCAGTGGGGAGATGGGAGAAAGTTGTAGAGAGTCAACCATCACTGCAGCCCTCCACCAGTCGGGGCTTTATGGCAGAGTGGCCCGACGGAAGCCTCTCCTCAGTGCAAGACACATGAAAGCCTGCATGGAGTTTGCTAAAAAAACACCTGAAGGACTCCAAGATGGTGAGAAATAAGATTCTTTGGTCTGATGAGACCAAGATAGAACTTTTTGGCCTTAATTCTAAGCAGTATGTGTGGAGAAAACCAGGCACTGCTCATCACCTGTCCAATACAGTCCCAACAGGGAAGCATGGTGGTGGCAGCATCATGCTGTGGGGGTGTTTTTCAGCTGCAGGCACAGGGCGACTGGTTGCAATTGAGGGAAAGATGAATGCGGCCAAGTACAGGGATATCCTGGACAAAAACCTTCTCCAGAGTGCTCAGGATCTCAGACTGGGCCGAAGGTTTACCTTCCAACAAGACAATGACCCTAAGCACACAGCTAAAATAACAAAGGAGTGGCTTCACAACAACTCCGTGACTGTTCTTGAATGGCCCAGCCAGAGCCCTGACTTAAACCCAATTGAGCATCTCTGGAAAGACCTAAAAATGGCTGTCCACCAATGTTTACCATCCAACCTGACAAAACTGGAGAGGATCTGCGAGGAGGAATGGCAGAGGATCCCCAAATCTAGGTGTGAAAAACTTGTTGCATCTTTCCCAAAAAGACTCATGGCTGTATTAGATCAAAAGGGTGCTTCTACTAAATACTGAGCAAAGGGTCTGAATACTTAGGACCATGTGATATTTCAGTTTTTCTTTTTTAATAAATCTGCAAAAATGTCAATAATTCTGTGTTTTTCTGTCAATATGGGGTGCTGTGTGTACATTAATGAGGAAAAAAATTTACTTAAATGATTTTAGCAAATGGCTGCAATATAACAAAGATTGAAACAATTAAGGAGGTCTGAATACTTTCCATCCCCACTGTATATAGTATGGCTTTTATGACTTGTTGTTAAAAGATTTTCACCCTGAAAGGAGATATCTAATCTATCCATCACTCATTTGTATTATTTTGTGTGCACATAATGTATTTACAGTCATTAGTCAATCCACAGCAGTAGTTACACAGTTTGGCCAATATATAAACCCACTCACTACAAGCTTGTTAAACTGAACTTGCATATGCAATAATTACCTTAGTATGGCTTCAGTTACACATTGCACAAAGCAATACAAAAAGGAGCGAAAGCAAATGGGACATGTATGAGAAGACATAATGACCACAATATTACCCTGGATGAGGATCTTAAGACTATGGCAGCCTTTGAAAAGTACCTTTCTGTCATTTTTATAGCTGTATTCAGAAAATATTGCAAAAATGGGCTATAGCAGTAACGTCATCTATAACAAAAAGACATCAAAGGTGACAATAAATAATATAAGCATAACTATGCTTCTTCTTTTTTTAAAGAGAGAGATGTCTAGGAAAAATATTATATCCAAAATGTACAGTAAAGTTGTAACAATAACAGTAATGCCAAAGGGTAGGACTAAAGAGCTTGAGTTCAACAGAATAGAAAATGTTTTCTGAATTTAGATTGCTGTCCTATCTGGCCAGACTCAGAATAGATTCCTGGAGTTGATATTACCTTGATGTTTTTCAGTATGCACAGTATGTAGATATGGTGAAAGTGACGGAATGCAACTAATACATGATAGTATCATATTAAAGGATAAGTTTACTTTTTATAAACTAATAATAAATGCACATTTTTTTGCAAGTAAAAACATGTGCATTTACTATTTTTTTAAGAGCCTGGAAAGCATTGCACCAGTGATCAGCAGATCGCTAATGCCAAGCAAGTCTCCTGCAGAATGTCAGTGTGTGCTTTCTGCCCAGTACATTGTACGGTCAGGCAGTTTCAGACTGAAAGGAAGACTCAATAAACTACCATAGCGCTCAACAGTGCCATGGTAGTTTATTGAGAATTACAAGCCAACAGCTGCAAAGGTTGTTGGGACTTGTAGTTTATTCATACACAGAGCTCTGTGAATGAATGATGTGCCATATGGGCGGAGCTGCTTTCAAAAAGTGACAGCACAAAGTACAGCAGTAGGAACATGCCCCCCCCCCCCCATAAAAAAGGGTGGAACATGTAACATGTTCCCAAAGGTGAACCTATCCTTTAAACCTTATAGAGATCAAAGTATTTCCTTTCAGGATTATTTTTTCCAGTTGGAAGGAGAAAGGGAGCATACAGGTCTCATAAGAAATAGGCCTTTCTCTCCTCTCCAGTGGATAGAAGAAGCAAGAAGGAGAATGGAGAAAAAAGAGAGGGAGAGATGGAAGCTTAGAAGAATGGGGGGGAGGGGTAGTAAAACAGGGAGGTAAGATTAGGAAGTGGAAAATCCCATTGCATCCTTTTCTGTCCCTAAGGACATAAATATGCTTTTTAAATTGCTTCAGTCAGGTCTGTCAATAGAAGGCAGCCTCAGGTCAAGTAGTGGAAGTGTCTAAACAATTGCATTATATTACCAGAGGTAGCCTTTCAGCCATCTGGTAAGTGTATGCAATTTTTTTTCCAAAAAATAAAAGTACAACGCCAGCTCTAAAAAACATACAACATACATTTCAGGTTTGTGTGAGTACCAAAGGATTGAATCATCTCCATGTTTAATACACCCATTGTCATAGTTGTGATATCCCACAGTTTGCATAACCGCTGCTTCCTATGAAATCATGTCCAAGAAGTTACTTCACCACAGCTTGATGTCTCAATTAATTGTCTGTTCTAGTATACACACTCAATCAGAGGGAGTGTTTTACAATCTTTTGACCTTGTAATCTTTGTGGCAGTTGGGCACAAATGGGTATTTGTGTGGACATATTTCCCCGCTGGAGTCCCCAAGATGTATAAGAAGCCAGCATGTGATCAAACTATGAACCATGTAAAAGTGAAATGGATCTGAGATTATGGTTTTTGGTAAATGGCAAAGAAGCAGACCAATTAAGTGGCTCTAAAGGCTCAAGAATTCTATGCATGAAGGTAAAAAACCTTCTCTGTGCAGCAGCTCCCTCAGCCCCCCTAATACTTACCTAAGCCTAATCTTTCTCCAGCGCTGTGCACAGGATCATTGGCTCTGCCGAATTGCTTCCTCCTCATTGACTGAGAGAGCGGCAGGAGCCATTAGGAGCCAGTGAGCCAATAAAGAGAGAGAGAGAGGGGTGGGGCCGAGACACGGCTCTGTGTGTGAATGGACACGCAGAGCAATGGCTCAGGAGCGCACCTGCTTGGGTGCCCACATTGCAAGCTGCTTGCTCTGGGGGCACTTAACAGGAGGGAGGGGTCAAGACTGTCCAAAGGGGACACCAGTAGAGTAGGATTGGGGATGCTCTGTGCAAAACGATTGCACAGAGCAGGTAAGCATAACATATTTTTTATTTTTGTTTTAAAAAGTTATTGACTTTAATATCACTTTACCGGCTTCTTAGGTATCTTGCAGACTCCATGACAAGGTTTCAGTTCCAAGGTCTTCCTGTTTAACTGTTTGGCAGTGCTTGAAGGAAGAAGTAAGACTTCCAGGTTTCAGAGAGAAAAAGTGAAAACCTTATGTAGCGAGATCATTCTATGAGAAGAACCCAATAGTTGATTCAGCCCATTAATGACCACCTTACTAAATGGTTTATACCGTTTCTCTTGTTGTGTGAACAGGCAGGGTAGCAGTCTGCACACTTACAGCAGGAGATATGGCTTAGTGTTGTTGGGCAGGGTTTAGTGTGAACACAACCTGGGCTCAGTTATGAAACACCAGGCAACATTTCATACATACTGGAGAGTCAGTGAAGAGTTAAACAGCCCTGTGTATTATAAAAGACTCTTTAGTCATTTGCCTGTTCCAGCAGCAGGCCTTTTCAGCAGGAGTCCAAGTTGTAATATTACAGTTAGAATATGCTTTTCCTTTATGTTTTTGACTACAAAATATACTGTATATTTTTTGGGCAAATTTTGAATATTTATCACTTGCGGCAAGAAGATGACAAGCTTTAGGTAAGAGCACCAGCTTTCTGGAAGCAATTAGCAGCTGTTGTTCTGAAACAGATCTGAATAGCAAGAGAGATCAGATTATATAAAAAAGCCTTTTTCAACCAGGGTGCCCTGAGATTATATAAACCAGCCTTTTTCAACCAGGGTGCCCAGGCACCCTGGGGTGCCCTGAGGAGTGCCTTGGCAAAATGCCTAAGAATGTATAAAAAAATTGTATACAAGCCAGCAACTGGATCAAGCCTACCTATTAGTTACACAAAGCCACAGGTTTTCATTATGCACCATTATGACTTTCTAGACACTGGCATCCTAAGAACCATTGACATCATCAGTTAATAAGGAGGATGTCTGTTGCCTCCACAATTTTATTGTTTGACCCTCCTGTGCCCCTCTCTGTCATTATCTGACTGATGGAGAGAAATTGAGGAAGAAGAGAAACATTGGAATACTAGTCAGAACCAGTGTGCAAAAGTGTGTTTGCATTGGAAGAATAAATCACCTGTAACATTGGGTGTCCTACCTGTGGATGTTGCTGCATTATGTAACCCTATTAGAATCGTTTTTTTACATTTTAGAACGGGGTGCCTCTAGACTGTCCATAATTTTAAAGGGTGTCTTGACTAAAAAAAGGTTGAAAACACTGATATAGACTACCAAATGACTCGGTACCATTTGGCTTGGTCATTTATACAAAGTCTACCTGTAAGCATGTAGGAAATGTATGGTTTGGAGACTGTATCAAGGAACATTTAGTCAAAAAAGAAAGATTTTATACAAATAATTAAATATAAACATGTCATAAGTTAGTGTGGGCAGAATATGCTACACAAACTTATGAGTATTCAGCATATTAAATGTTTACTTAAGAAATATAGATTTTTTTTAAATTATTACAAAACATAATTTTACACACATGAAAATATAAAAAAAACTAAAATAACATTGTCTAAAAAACATTTTATTTCCCCTTCAAGGTAGATCATTTGTAAAGTCTCAGGTTCATTTCTAAGAATTATTACTCAAATACATATATATTTTGTGTACTTAGGGTAAAACAAAAAAATGCATTACACTCAAAATAAAATTAATTTCCAAACAGGAGCACTCCCACTTAATTAGTTATGAATATTCATTGTATATTACTACCTTACAGCATCTCGGGGTCCAGGCACAGCACAAGTTTCTCATAGTGTAGTGATGTATTGTTATATAATGCAGCATTTCTCAGCTCCCTCATTGCTGTCTCACTAGACAATAGTTCTTGAGAAAATGTTCATAGTTTTTCACATGATTATACATATTTTTCCAAATACCACTTTTATGAATCATCAAGGAGTTATAAATGCTTGCGTAGGTTTCTCCTTTGCGGAATGAATACAAAATTTGCATTTCAAATTTTCATGCATGGAAAAGTTAGTGGGCATATGGGCTCGATGAATCAAGAGGAAAATGTCACCCCAAATTTAGGTGCAAACCAGTGAGTTTCTGATATACAGCTTTAAAGAAATGATTTCAATGACTTTAGTTTGCCTTCCAGCTCATAAGCCAAGAACTCTCAAGAGTTCTTGCTGAGTTGACATCCACAGCTTATGGACCCTGCAAATTACACCTCTTATGTATGACAGCTTTTCTTATGATTTTTACATTCATATTCACAAAAAGGTAAAACTAATATAGGACTATGACTAGTGGATGGTATACTCAGCTACATTATGTACATGTTTTTCATATAACAAAATATATGTATTGGAAGCTCTGAACACGTTGGCATTTATTATGTTGTAAAATATATATTACTCTGTTCTGTCTACTGTAGGCTAACATACCAACCCAAACCCTGCTTTTAGCTTCTAATAGCATTACATTGTACACAAACACCATTCTATCCTAAATTTCACCACAAAACAGTACTGCAACTCAATGTATTTACACACTGGTCCTGTTTTATTAGTATTAAAATAAAAAGGTATGATTCTAATACTAAGCACATTTTTTAGGGCTCATTCATACTATATGCGGTGATCTGACACTTTCTGCATGCAGGTCTCTGCTGGGCGCAAGAAACAATTGTTTTCTATGTGCCCTGTTTAGACTATAATTCTGCAGTGATTTATGGTGTGAAAAAATGCAGACATGCAAGTGGCACCGTGGATCACCACATCGCAGAAAATTGCATTGTGCTGCTGTTCAGATACTTGAATGGAGTGTACATTTGTACACTCTTAATAAAGTAAAATAAAAAATTAAAACCGTCAGATGTGCTGAAATGTGCAGATTGCACTGCTCCCTCTTTGCCCAGCAAAATAGACACCAGCTTGTGCACAAAAATGGAGTATTTACTCATGTGGGTAGTGTGAACGGGCCCTTAAACTTCAGTCATTTGAAAATTTGAATGGTTAATTTAGGTAACACATTGAGAATGATGGTGTGCTATACATGGATCAAGCAATACTTCCCTAAATACTTCGCTAAATAAATGTATCTTTATATGTTTTATATACTATTATTTTGCTACTTGAACATATTTGGATTTTTTCTACTACAAATATTTTTTTTTGTCATAAAAATATTTCTCATCCTCGAATGCTTCTTTCACATGGGTGGACAATAGCATAAATCTGTGCGATGCCAGTGTTTGCCCACACAAGGATGCACAGGTCTGGCTGCATTAGCGATTGCGTTGTCCAGGTTTAGGCGCAGGCGCATTCAGTGAGGCTGGACCTGTGATATTACCTGTTGTCCCTGGGCAGCATGGATGTGCCGGCTGGGATAGGCTTAAATAAATGTGGTGAAGCAATAAGAGGGGCATCATATTCTGCCACTGACCCTTTGAATGGTTAGTTCACCACCACCATTTGCCTACCAAGGTGCATATGCAATCTTCTACAGAGGCTGTTGTCTAAATCTTTTAACTGTCTTGGGAATTTTTATTGTAAACAATCCCTCCTCTGTACGCTCTGTTCTAATTAGTTTGCACATTATATTTTTATATGCAGGCTGAACTTGCGTCACAGGACAAGCATCCTGAGTCTTAGTAACTCTTTGTGATTAAAGGTGTTTGCACTACTCAGTGGTTAGCATTGGTTATACACTTGGTACATATTATATATAGGTACACTGTATGCAGTATATACAGGCCCATGCTCCCAATTTGGTAATTTATTATGCTCATATACTGATTTCTATACAGTTCTCACGGATTACTCGTTTTCAGATCTGACCTCCAGGATTGAAATTGTGAAGCATTTGACTTCAATTTGTGACTATATCTACATCCTTTAAGCAAGCCCTGTATCTGAGTCTGTCTGAATAATACTTACATTTTGTGAGTGTTTTCTTCTATGTTGTTTGGGCTGTATATCTTGGACATATTTAATTTAATCTATGAGCCACTGTATGATTGTATGCGCATGCCCCCATGTCTATTTGGACACTCCTGACTTGGATAACCTGTGCTGCCCCATCTCTGTATGTTTTAAGGGCTTGTTATTAAATATGTTGCTATACCATATGAAAGCTGGTATATGTTGTGACCTATGTATGGTCAGAGAGATTTATTATATGTATTTTCACTTATTCTGAATTTTTGCTAAACACTTGAGGAAGGGGTCACTCGCGAAACGGGCTTCTCTGTTCTATACCAACCTTCTTTGGACTGTATCAGGCTCCAAGCAATTAGCTGTCATTACTACATTATTATAGGATTGGTGTGATCTTTATGCTTTTGCCTGATTTGACTATGCATTTTAATTCATGTTTTTATAAATGTTTATCATGGATTATGTAGTTTAATATAATTATGTATTTTAACTATTAGGTGCCTGTAACATCCATGTTTCCATATACTTCTTTTCCTGCTGCATAGACATAGCTGATGCTGCCAATTTGACAGACATGTGGGTGCAGGTGCACAGACCCAAACACACATTGTTTGCATTCTGGGATGGGTATCCACATTCACACAACTGTCAAATTGGGAGCAGCAGCTGTGTCCATGCTGCTGCTGCATTCCAATTTACTTGAATGGGACTTCCTGCAAGGGAATGCATGGAACAACTGTACAATGCCATGTGGGCAAACACAGCTCTCACATGGATGTACACTGTAGTACACCTGTGTGAATGAGGCCTAAAGATTGCTGTCAATGCCTAAAAGCTGGTACTTTAACTAAATATCCATTTTATAATGTATGTTTCCTCTTCAAGTACTGCCAAGATTTTTAACAGGCAAGAAAGAATAAGATTGTTTCATGGCAATGTATAGCTTTGAAGGGCTCTCCATCATTTGTACAGCTGTGCATTGAATCAAATTCAACCTTTTGTCCAGTTATGTACTCATGAACAAAACTACATGTATTTTAAATATGGCTAGTGTAAGAGTCTGCAGTTTGTGTTTATATAATCTTTCCACTCAAGGTGATTTTAATCATAGAGCACTTGTAGCACCTAGAAAATGCTAGATCCTACAATGCAAAGAAAAAAAAGAACAAGATACTATCAATAACTATATGTAATAAACTACTAGGAAGTTAATGGGAAACATTTAAAGAGCTGCAGCCAGCCATAACAGAGGAACAAACCCTACACTTCCAAAAGCCTTCAATCCTTGCCTTTAGCCAACCACAGAGCCTCAGACATGAATCTAACAGGAAGACATGTTCACTTTGACTATGGGGACATTGACAAGGGAAACAAAGCCTTTCAACAATAAAAGCTGCAAGCTGCCTAGGTGCATCAATCAGCCCACAAGTGTCACATAATAGGAACTTATCATGTACAAACTGCTATACTTCCATTGATGTGCCTCTCACAATTAAACAAATGTAGTCCATACATTTTACATTGAAGACACTGCTCAGAGAAGGAGGAATATTACATAGCTATAGGTTATAATTTTACACACACAGTGATCACTTCGTGGACAAAGCTGTGATTTATAGCACCAAGATTGCCATGTTGTTAGATCCTGACGTGGGAACAGTAGCTTCCACAGCTGATGTCTAAGGTAAGTATGTTAATTTTGTGTTAAAGAGCCAGGTTAGACATTAGATTAGGGTCAAGGGTTAGGAACTATGTTAAAAATGTAGGACTAAGGTGAATTATAAAATTTAGAGCATTTAGAGGTGGAAGTGAAAGATTAAGTAATAGGGTACATTATGGGTGAGATTTACTAAAACTGATGCACACAGAATCTGGTGCAGCTGTGCATAGTAACCAATCAGCTTTTCCTTCAGCTTGTTCAATTAAGCTTTGACAATAAAACCTAGAAGCTGATTGGGTACTATGCACAATTGCACCAGATTCTGTGTGCACCAGTTTTAGTAAATCTTCATCTATAAGTGTTAGGCTTAAGAGTTAGGTTATCAGGGGTACCAGTTCATTATTAGAGTCTGATAAGTGTAGACTCTTTGCTGTTACTTCCTTTCTATATGAACTTGCTCTAGTGGCAGCTGCAAGCCATTGTTCTAGACTGGTGTTCTGATGGGGAAAATAGTTGCCAATGCCTGCTTGACATGTATTGGCATGAGGCCAATAGTAGTGCAAGGCACATCAATAGGGAGCAATTGGGAGACAAGGACAGAGTGATGTCACCCTACTACACCCATTCATGAAAGGAACATATTTCAACTAAGAATGTTCATTTAATTTGATAAGAATGCTAAAGCTGGAGTTTAATCTGTTTATATTTTGCCCCCCCCCCTCCATCAATATGCTTATAAAATGTTTATATAGAACCCCTCCATTTTCATTACATACCATACGTTAGACTCAGTGACATCATTATTGGGTCTCTCTGCTTCTCTGTTCAATGCAGACAGATCACGACTGGTAGGAAAGGCTGGCAGGGTATACAGCTACCTGAAAACATCACTCCCTGCCTCAGTACTCCCCTCAAGAGCATTCAGCCCTGATGCAAGCAGTGGGCTGGCTTTTGGGATGAGTTATGTAAATACAAAAAAGCCTTGATAGTTTGATGACAGTCTGGGCATTCCTATGCAGGTTGCATTTGCATGCAGACCACACACATGTGAGGATGAGCCTCCATGACCGAAATAACTGAAATCCAATGAATGAAAGGGATGGGCCAGGAGCAGTCAGGTTTTAGAGGAAAGAGCTAGATGATGCTGAGACAGGCTCTAACTGACTTACTGCAACTTCTAATGCGCATCATGGTAAGTTTACAGTGTGCAGTGAAATCATACTAAGCACTTTAAGTACAGGAGAGAGCCGGCTCCATACATTGCATTCATTGGAATTCTCAGTGATCACTTTGATTTGAATCTGTACACATCAGCCTTGATGTCAGTACTCATGTCTTTTAAATAAATCCATCCATTTTTGACCTACGCTAAGGCCTCTTCTTTTTTCTTTTTTCTATGATCTTATCCATGATCATCAGCTGGACAAGACATTGGCCCATTCCTTTCAGATTTCCAGTGACGGTTCGCCAGAGTTCCTGTCTCGATTTTCAAACTTGTCTGACTCACTGCCACTGGCATGCGAGTCCATTCCCTCTGGTAAGAGTACCTACCCCTACCCCTGGGTGGCCAACGCACTATCCCTGGTGATCCTGTAGCAGATGATTATCCACTACTGTCTTCACTGAACAGACTCTTTCAGATTTTTATATTCATTTATTCCCTTTTGCTCAGTTTTTCACACAAACTTTATTTGCTGATGGAGGACATTTCACCTTCAACTGAGTCTCATGGTTCATTGATTTTTGCCCATGTTTATTTTTAGTGCCAATAGCAATTGAATTTACATTTATGATATGCTTAGCACTTATGCACTTTAACATTGGTATCCAATCTTTGTTACTCATATGCTTTTTAGTGTTTGTTCTACTCACATGGTATTCTATTTCAGCGCTACACTTTTTTCTTCTACACAATTTTGTCACATTGCAGTGTCAGCAGCTTTTTTTGCATAGTAGTGCAGTCATTTTTTTATTGATTTCTGTTTAACTGTGGAAGACTAAAGGTAATGCCCTGTACACATGACCGGTTTTGCCATCGGAATAAACTCCGAAGGTTTCTTCGACGGAACTCCAACTGAATTCCATTCAAGCAGTCTTGCCTACACACGGTCAAACCAAAGTCCGACCATCCAGAACAAGGTAACGTCCAGCACGTACGACGGGACTAGAAAAAGGAAGTTCAATAGCCAGTAGCCAATAGCTTCCATCTCGTACTTGCTTCAAAGCATACGTCGTTTTTGGTTCGTTGGAACAGCATACAGATGATCGGTTTTCCCGATAGGAATTGGTTCCGTCGGAAATATTTAGAACATGTTCCATTTCTAGGTCCGTCAGAATTTTCGAAAAAAAAAGTCCGATGAGGCATACATATGATCCGAATAGACGATGAAAAGCTTCCGTCAGACTTTTTGTGTCGGACATTCCGCTTGTGTGTATGCGGCTTAAGGCTGGAGTTCAGCTTTAATGTACTCAGATTCTTTGATGATGACGTTTCACCTCTGTGACTCCTACCACTTCTTTCTATAATCTACTCGCAATCTCTTACCTGGCTCATTTGTATGTACAATGTCACTTATATAACATGTTTGTAGATACTGGGAACTAGAACAGCTTAGTTAATTTACAAGAGGAAAAGAGCATAGGTATGATACTCTTGCATTATCAATCACCAGGCAGATGAAACAGAAAACTTCAATTTTGCAACAATGAATAGCAGTCATCTTCCTAGAACCATGGTATGTGAATTATAATAGGGGCTAAAGAGGTTTCAAATCTATGGAAAGGCAAAAAAAAATCACGTGAAAATATGGAAGAACAAAGGCCATGAATTCTTTTCACTAAAATAACTTTAATAGCCACCAAAAGAAACAGCAAACATTTCCACCTCTCATTATATGCCATTACACCTTTGAACATTATCTACAAATGAATCATGGCTCAATTACTGCTTTTGTTTGATTAGCTAACAGCTCTCAATGGGTACAATATTTTAACGCACCACATTCAGTAACACCTTTTGTTTTTTGTGCCAATCATTAAGTGCTTTGAGTAAATGAGTACAGAGAAAGCAAATCCAGATAAAAGTACCCCTAAACATTTTGCTCTTCTAATGAAATTCTAAAGGTGTTGTTAATGAGCCCATTCAGCTTAATGTATAATAATGTTTAGTGCTGTACAAACTGTCTAAAACTGCCCATAGACACTTCAGAGTAGTCAGACTTTAGAAAATAGTCTTACCATTCAAATTCTGCTCTGACATTCACATATACACACGCATAGATATCTTGAGAGCGAGCATGTTCTGTGACTGTGAGCTATGGAGTCACACTAATCTTTGGCCTGATAAGGAAGAAAACAAAATATGTATAAAATTGGCTTATAGACCTTTTGCTGACAGAGTCCTGCCAAGGTTATATCCTGCAGTCATTAGTGCCCTTTAAATAGCATCATACTAGTTCTAGCCTGTAAAAAACACAGACTATAATGACAGGCATAATTCAGTAGAAAAGCCAGCAATTGTGTATAATGTTAATTTAAAGCAGATGTTTCATCAGCATATATTTTCTATTTCCTGGTGACCCAGCACATTCCCATCAACATGCTAATGGGGTTTCTTACATAAAACCTTTCCATTTTCATTACAAACCTTATTTTTAGACCCAGTGACTATATGCAAACAGGTCATGCATGGTGGGAGGGTTTGTACGCAGTTTCCTGAAACCAGCAGACCACCCTATATAATGCCCAGGCTTCATGATTGAAAGAGCTGAAATCCAATAAATGAAAGGGGTAGACCAGGGCATTCAGCTATATATATATGTGCCAGACTTAGTATAAGCAGTTGAGCGAAGAGTTATCCTCTACCAGCTATACTGAGATACTGATGCCCTAGGTTTTCGGCACCCACACAACAGACATAGATTGGTGCAGCTACTGCCACCAGGGTCTAAGTTTAATAAACTCATAGATCAAATTACATACAGATGGCTTACTAGCACACATTTTAGTTAATGACAATCTATTTGCTTAGAACCAGTTATATTACTCATCTAAATTCACATTTTTTTTGCAGCAGTGTGCTTTGGCAACATGAGCATTACTGCAATGCACATTAAGTGCATTATAACGTTGCTGTGCCATTCATTTTGAATGGTACCCCAACTCGCTAAGGCAGCACACTCAATGAGCGGTAATACACTGCTGTGCTTTGTGGTGTGCTGCATTGCCAAAAGTGGTGCATTTCTGTCTCTTTGGCTGTTTTGGTACATTGCCAGCTAATTTATTTGAATTGCCTTTTTAAAAGCAACACACATTAATGTGCCAAAGCGCAAAGTTCACAGTTTACAAATGCACAGCCATGATTGTCCTGCATGTTGCTGTGATGCTTATATCCTGATTGTATGGTAAAAAAAATGGCCATCTGTATCTTGGCTGGTACATTGTAGCTTAAGAGAATTATACTTTTCCCACTGCCAAACTTTCAATGCAATATTTTTTAGCCCTTGCCACATTTTGCTGACTCATAACCTGTTTGATTTTTGGGCTCCTACAGCCCCAAGAACCACTTACAATTACCTCCACATCATAACTTGCTAAATCAAAGCTCAGGGTATCTCTTGCACTGGAGAGCCTTTCTTTGTCTCTGTACCATACCTGAAAGTTAAGCCGGCCATAAATGATGCGATATTCTTTCCTGCAACCATGGGTTGCAGAAAAGAAAATTGATTACCCCATCAACACTGAAAGTGTTGATGGGGAATCCTTCCCGCTGAGCTATTGTGTTCTCCAGGTAAAGGGAGGGGTGGGGGAGCTGCCCTGCCGGAGAACATACAGTGATTATTGCTAGGGGCTATAGCCTCTGGCAATAATCTCATGAAAAATCTGACAGGCTGGTTGCACCCAAGTAGATTGATCAAACAACTTGAGTACAATAAGCCTACCTATACATGGTTTGAATCTCGGCCAGTCCCTGCTAAAGCAGCCAAGATTCAAACCATCTATGGCCGGCTTAAGAGACAACCTTAACACCCTGTTGTTTAATATGCTTTAGGGCTCATATCAATGGGTGTGGATATCAAGAGTTTGACGTGCATCCAGCAAAATCCCATTGACTTTAACTGAGCAGTACACAGGGCAATTTAGATTTTGACCAGGTTTGCATTTGTTTATACACAGTATATTCTATGGAGGTGTGCTTGAACCACATGCTAAATAGGTCAAACACAGCCTTTTCTGGTTGAACACATGCATTTGTGTTTAAATAGCAAGCACATCGTTTGACAAGAACTCCCATTGGCATGAGCCATAAATGTTATATCCAACTTTATTTTGGCTGCACTATAGTACACTTAGCTTAGAGCCTACTGTATATTTTAAGACAATAACCCCCACAGAAGCACACTAAACATTATAGGGATACTGTATACCCAAGCACCCATTTTGGTCATATAAAATCTGGCATGATATGTTTTTGAAAAAAATAACATTTCTAAAAACTCACTCAACTAAAATCATTTTTCAGATAAATACAGTCTAACAAGCACAGAGAGATAAAGATAGGCTCTTCTATTTTTATCCATGGAAGCTAAAAATAAGTAATTAATACGTGGTCATTGTTTTTTTAAAATGAATAGCTTTGATTAAAGCACAAGCCATGTTCTTTTTTATAGTTGGCACTTTCTTTTATATCCTGGGTTAAAGTTAGGAACTAATCTTTGTTACAAAAAATAGCCAGGGGAGCTTATTTATTTGTCTCTACCAACCTGAAGGTTAAGTGGTTGTTTTCATGTTTCCACATCTTTGGTGTAAAACAATGCCCAGGAAGAATGAATAACACTGCCCTGCTGTTCTATTTATCCAGAACCGGCAGGACTTAGTATTGCCAACAAACCAGCTTGCCAAACCACAGGTTTTTCTGCATTATGGTAGTTAATTGTAATTAAGTGGTAATTGTAAAGTAGGCAACTCAATAAGTATACCTGCTTAGGATGTTATGTTCGGAACACTTCTTAAGGGTTATTTTTCTCTCTCTAAGGACTGTCTGCAGTAGATGACTTATGAATTTAAATTCTACTTTTGTTTAGATATGTTCATGCTTAAGCTAAAGGGGTTGTAAAGTCAGGTAGTTTTTTATCTTAATGCATTCTATGCATTAAAATTAAAAGCCTTCTGTGTGTATCAGTTGCCTCAACAGCCCCTAATACTTACAGTGCCTTGAAAAAGTATTCATACCCCTTGCAAAATTCCACATTTTTTAAAACAATTTTAAAACCATCTATCATTTTCCTTCCACTTCACAATTATGTGCCACTTTGTGTTGGTCTATCACATAAAATCCCAATAAAATACATTTATGTTTTTGGTTGTAACATGACAAAATGTGGAAAATGTCAAGGGGTATGAATACTTTTTCAAGGCACTGTACCTGAACCCCATCTCTGTCCAGCGATGTTCTTGAGTCCCTCGGCAATGCAGGACTCTCCCTCCTGATTGGCTGAGATGCAGCAGCGGGGCCATTGGCTCCCGCTGCTGTCAATTAAAGTCAGTTAGCCAATCAGGAGAGAGAGGGGGCGGGGCCGAATGGCAGCTCTGTGTGTCTTAATGGACACACAGAGCTGCAGCTCGCCTCAGATGTCCCCATAGCAAGCTGCTTGCTGTGGGGGCACTTAATAGGAGGGAGGGGCCAGGAGCAGCGAAAAAGGACCCGAGAAGAGAAGGATCCAGGCTGCCCTGTGCAAAACAACTGCACAGAGCAGGTAAGTATAACATGTTTGTTATTTAAAAAACAATAAAATGAGACTTTACAATCACTTAGAGTGAACTAATTTTCAGGCTCAGCATAATGCTGCTGCACACTTAGGCCATTTACCCAAAATGTTAAGCTCTTATAATTTGTTAATGTCCATTTATTCCAACAGCTAATAATGACTGACAAAAGCATCTTGACATTACTGTGTATTTCTTAAGTCTACATGCTGCTTTAAGATTCTTTTAAGGCTTACCCCAACTGACACACACAAAAACAAGCACACACATACACAAACACATAAAAGCTTGTGAGGTAATTATCTCAATGCGATATTTAGGAAATAATTGTGGAATTGAATTGACATTAAAGGAATTCTTCAATTAATTCTCTTTACTTTTCCAACCACATTCCCATTACAAAACAGTATATTATACTATAAAGACATTTACAATCATCTAATGACAGCTTTATAGAGCAGGCTGCTAGCGCTTAATGTTCTCTCACTGATCTAAGTTGTGGCTTTTTGTGTGGACTGAGCAACACTCTTAAGAAAACATGAAAGAATAGCGTTCACTGTGTTATTCTCCTATATAAATGAGAATATTTTTATTTCTACTAAATGCCAGACTACAAAAGCTGGCCATACAAATAGTCTTGTGTGATACAAACAATTCTAGCACAGTTCTCTGTGTGCGTGCTACTAATGAGCACAACAAAGTAGCTCAGGAGACTTTATTCAAACCTGAACAAGGAAATGGAAGCATGGTTCATTTAAACTCCAACTCTGGGAATTACAAAAAAAATTCTGCTACAGTGTTCTCTTCCCACACTGCAAATGTTAAAGTGGTTGTAAACTCTCCCCGACAACTTTGTCCCATGTAAATCAGCATAAAAAAACCTAATGAACACTGCTTGTAGATATCGCCTTACTTGCTTAGTATTGTTGTAGTCCTTTTTGTTCTTTAGAATGACTTCACTGAGCATGCCCAGATCTCCCCTGATTTATGGCACACTCTGTGTACTTATCTGTCTATTATCAGATCTTCCTACGGCATAACTCTGAAATCTCACGAGACTGCATAATCACTCAGAGCTTCATACTATACCCCATGTGACCATTTCACATCACATGCAGTGTAAACTTGGGCATTGGGCAGGATTACTGCAGCCTTATCAGCTGAAGCTGATAAGACTGACACAGGCAAACACTAGATAATCGGCACAAGTAAATATGAAATAAAACAAGTCAGCTATGAGCAGTTAAACAGGGTTGACATAGAAACGTTGGATTGAGAAGGAGGCTTGGTTAAAAGTACAGGAAGTGCTCAATGTAAGTGCAGAAATACACTCTACTGTAGACTCAGAAAACAATACTTAAGATGGCACTGGAAACAAGTTTTTTAAAGTTTCATTAAACAGTAAGTAATATGCGATTTGGGCTGGATTACAGTGACTATAGTTTGATAATTACTTATGTAGCGCTGGTAGATTTGTGATCTACCATATGTTAGGTAAATTTAGTAACTTGTTCGTTAGGAAGGTTAGGTTTGCCTCTGTTCTAGCTTGGCTGACGTTGTGTGTGTTTCCAGACTGACTGGTG
Source organism: Aquarana catesbeiana (assembly GCF_042186555.1). Classification (NCBI taxonomy): domain Eukaryota; kingdom Metazoa; phylum Chordata; class Amphibia; order Anura; family Ranidae; genus Aquarana; species Aquarana catesbeiana. Next base: position 374,239,208 of record NC_133325.1, read on the forward strand.
TCGCTGTTATCGCTGGTCAGTGTTGGAAAGGCAACGTGTCGAAGCGTATGGATGCTCTTCTGTCCCGGAGACAACTCGGTGGAGGTGGTCCTTCGAGTTGCATTCTGGGTGAGGGTATTTATGGGACAGATGCCATATTGTGGGTTCATTTTTTACAGGCACCTGCTGGCCCTCCTGGCCGACAGGTATGCGTTAGAGGGCAATCTCGTGGGCGGTGCATGGGTGGGCCCTGAAAATTGTCTGGGGCCTACCACAGCAGCCGAGGAATAGTCCTGAGCTGTCTATCCAGAGTGAAGAAGCTGGACAACCGAGGAGATCCCAGGGGAGGACCCATCATGGAAGGATCACGCAGCGTGCTGGTCTGGAGAGGAGCCTGGTGACTCGGTTGGAGGACGTATCCTAAAGTAACTATACAGCATAGTGTTGCCGGGTTGGCTTAAAGGTTCAAGCACTGTGACTGATGTTCATTGCAGAAAGACCAATACATCCTGTGGTAGAGGATTGTACAGGTTTATCCCAAACAAGTCTGTGGCAGAGACTTTTGTTCGTGCTACGTACTGGCTGCTAGGCAAGTGAGAGAGGCCTATCCAGGCGAACAAAGAGTGTGTTCCACGAGGAGAGTGCATTCTATTGTAATATCCAAATTCTACCAGGACATTTGTCAAGAATCTTACAAGAAGATATTTGAGTTTCTTCTGAAGTTTACCTTTTGCCTCTTTCCTGCTATTTCCTTACTAAATTGTTTAATAAAGCATTGAAAACGTACTCAAGTGTTGGTGCGTGTATCGTCCAGAGGTAAACTCAGCGGAACCCTAGACCCGGTGTCGGTAAAACTAAGGGAAGGACAGTGAAGGTAACAAGCCCGCTTAAACCAGCAGCTCCGACGAGAGTAATTGCTACACTTATTATAATGGACTAAATGAAAAGCAGCATCAGAGTGGGAGAGTTTACTTCCTCTTTAAATGCTTGTTAACTCCAGAGGATTAAAAATGAAATGTAAAACTTACCCTGTCCATCTGGATAGCTCTACCACACTCCTCCATTCTGGGTTGTGGGCAGGCCCTTACTGTCCTCAGGTACAATACAGGGTAATTGGCTCCTTATTGTACTTGATGGTATCATGGCTGGGCTGAGTACCTTAGAGAAGAGGCTCCAGAGGACCTGTCTCACAGATGGAGGTAGAATGACAGAGCAAGGAATAAAGTAATTATTACAGCTTACTCCTCTACATGTAGACTTTACATGCATTTAGCACATGTAGTGCCTGATGAAGGGTCCATTGTAATTTTCTGCTGTGCTGGTGATATATACTTTCCCTTGCAATGCTGATTAATTTTGCAAGGTTGCAAGGTTTATTTGTTTGTAATTCCCAGTGCTGGGCTTTAAGATGATTCACATTAGTTTTATGATGAATGAGCAGAGATAAGATGATGCTGTGCAACACAGTCTGTAGATCTACCAACATGTTGTAAAAATTGATGTATGTGTAGATATATATAAAAGATGTGAAATATCTTTTAAATGCTTCATATTTCAGAAATGACTAATGAGATCTTACACAGTGCTACACAGAGGCAATAGAGGGCAATGTCATCTAAGACATACTGCAGTGCCCCAGACTTAGTGCCAGATTCAGAATGGCCAACTACAGGACTCAAACTTCAGACTCTGCAGGTGACTCATAAATGTGCAGCTTTTCTGCAGCTCCTGTTTCGAGGGTTGGAAAGTGACATCACTTCCTGAACTGGCAAAGCACTCGTACTCACTTGAGGGTTGCTGGTACTAACAGAGTCTGATTTGTTATGGTTCACAATGTAATTAACACTTACAACTATTTTATACTCTTATAAGCAGTACCTTGGTTTTAAAACAAGTCAACACCGACTTCTGTAGCTGAAAGCTCTGTGGAGAAATTAATCTTTAAAGTTCACAACTAGGGATGAGCTTCGGTTTCGAGTAGAACTCATGTTCAACTCGAACATTGGCTGTTCGCCAGTTCGCTGAACAGTGAACAATTTGGGGTATTCGTGGCAAATTCGAAAGCCACGGAACACCCTTTAAAAGTCTATGGGAGAAATCAAAAGTGCTAATTTTAAAGGCTTATATGCAAGTTATTGTCATAAAAAGTGTTTGGGGACCTGAGTCCTGCCCCAGGGGACATGGATCAATGCATAAAAAAGTTTTAAAAACAGCCATTTTTTCAGGAGCAGTGATTTTAATAATGCTTAAAGTGAAACAATAAAAGTGTAATATTCCTATAAATTTCGTACCTGTGGGGTGTCTAGAGTATGCCTGTAAAGGGGCGCATGTTTCCCGTGTTTACAACAGTCTGGCAGCAAAATGACATTTCAAAGGAAAAAAGTCATTTAAAACTACTCGCGACTATTAACGAATTGCCGGTCCGACAATACACATAAAAGTTCATTGATAAAAATGGCATGGGAATTCCCCACAGGGGAACCCTGAACCAAAATTAAAAAAAAAATGATGTGGTGGGTCCCCTAAATTCCATACCAGGCCCTTCAGGTCTGGTATGGATTATAAGGGAAACCCCGGCCAAAAAAAAATGGCGTGGGGTCCCCCTCAAAATCTATACCAGACCCTTCAGGTCTGGTATGGATTTTAAGGGGAACCCCGCGCCTAAATTTAAAAAAAAATGGCGTGGGTCTCCCCAAAAATCCATACCAGACCCTTATCCGAGCACGCAACCTGACAGGCCGCAGGAAAAGAGGGGGGGACGAGAGAGCGCCCCCCCTCCTGAACCGTACCAGGCCACATGCCCTCAGCATTGGGAGGGTGCTTTGGGGTAGCCCCCCAAAACACCTTGTCCCCATGTTGATGGGGACAAGGGCCTCATCCCCACAACCCTTGTACGGTGGTTGTGGGGGTCTGCGGGTGGGGGGCTTATCGGAATCTGGAAGCCCCCTTTAACAAGGGGACCCCCAGATCCCGGCCCTCCCCCCTGTGTGAAATGGTAAGGGGTACTTGTACCCCTATCATTTCACAAAAAAAGTGTCAAAAATGTTAAAAATGACAAGAGACAGTTTTTGACAATTCCTTTATTTAAATGCTTCTGCTTTCTTCTATCTTCTATCTTCTTTCTTCTATCTTCTATCTTCCTTTGGTTTCTTCCTCCATCTTCTTCTTCTTCTGGTTTTTCTGGTTTTTCCTCCGGTGTTCTTGTCTGGCATCTTCCTCCACGGCACCAGCGTCTTCTTCCCTTCGTCTTCTGGGCCGCTCCGCATCCAGCATGATGGGATGGGAGGCTCCCGCTGTGTGACGCGTCTCCTCCTTCTTATATAAGGGAGGGTGGGGCCACCCGGTGACCCCGCCCCTCTCTGGCGCACGGGGACTTCCCTGTGGCATTCCCCGTGATGTCAGAGGGGGCAGACAGGGAAGTCACCGTGCGTCAGAGGGGGTCGGGGTCACCGGGTGGCCCCGCCCTCCGTTATATAAGAACCGTCAGAAGAGGAGAAGCATCACACAGCCGGAGCCTCCCATCCCATCATACTGGATGCAGAGCGGCCCAAAAGACGAAGGGAAGAAGACGCCGGTGCCGCGGAGGAAGATGCCAGACAAGAACACCGGAGGAAGAACCAGAAGAACCAGAAGAAGAAGAAGAAGATGAAGGAAGAAACTGAAGGAAGATAGAAAAAAGAAGATAGAAGAAAGAAGAAGCATTTAAATAAAGGAATTGTCAAAAACTGTCTCTTGTCATTTTTAACATTTTTGACACTTTTTGTGAAATGGTAGGGTTACTTTTGTACCCCCTTACCATTTCACACAGAGGGGAGGGCTGGGATCTGGGGGTCCCCTTGTTAAAAGGGGGCTTCCAGATTCTGATAAGCCCCCCGCCCACAGACCCCCACAACCACCTGGCAAGGGTTGTGGGGATGAGGCCCTTGTCCCCATCAACATGGGGACAAGGTGTTTTGGGGGGCTACCCCAAAGCACCCTCCCAATGTTGAGGGCATGTGGCCTGGTACGGTTCAGGAGGGGGGCGCTCTCTCGTCCCCCCCTCTTTTCCTGTGGCCTGCCAGGTTCCGTGCTCAGATAAGGGTCTGGTATGGATTTTTGGGGAGACCCCACGCCATTTTTTAAAAAATTTTCCCCTTAAAACCATACCAGACCTGAAGGGTCTGCTATAGATTTTGAGGGGGACCCCACACCATTTTTAAAAAACATTTTGGCCAGGGTTCCCCTTAATATCCATACCAGACCTGAAGGGCCTGGTATGGAATTTAGGGGGACCCCCCACGTCATTTTTTTTAAAATTTTGGTTCCGGGTTCCCCTGTGGGGAATTCTCATGCCATTTTTATCAATGAACTTTTATGTGTATTGTCGGACCGGCAATTCATTAATAGCCGCAAGTATTTTTAAATGACTTTTTTTCCTTTGAAATGTAATTTTGCTGTCAGACTGTTCTAAACATGGGAAACATGCGCCCCTTTACAGGCATACTATAGACACCCCCCAGGTACGAAATTTATAGGAATATTACACTTTTATTGTTTCACTTTAAGCATTATTAAAATCACTGCTCCTGAAAAAACTGCCGTTTTTAAAACTTTTTTTTGCATTGATCCATGTCCCCTGGGGCAGGACCCAGGTCCCCAAACATTTTTTATAACAATAACTTGCATATAAGCCTTTAAAATTAGCATGTTTGATTATTCATGTTCGTGTCCCATAGACTTTAACGGTGTTTGCGTGTTCGAACAAATTTTTTGCCTGTTCGCATGTTCTGGTGCGAACCGAACAGGGGGGTGCTCGGCTCATCCCTATTCACAACAGAAGTACTAAGGTTGGCTCCAATTGGTGTGTTAAGGGGTAAATTAGGGTAGTTATGAGAGGTACTTGTCTTACAGATAAGTGTCATTTTGTGTCAGCTTTAAAATAGAAATGGTCACATAGTTCACCACATTAGTGGTTGCTTTTGTGAACATATCAAGCCATAAATATATCATCAAAATATCCCTTGGGTATTACTTGATTTGCATTGACTATGTTTAAGAAGAAGCACAAGCCAGCTTATACATAACCTTTGATGTTTTAGTTCAATTCTTCTTTCATATGGCCACATTCATGTTTCTTAAAATTTAGTTCTAGCTAAATGTAAGTTTTGGATAGTGTGGAGGAAAGGTTAATACTGCTGTATGTGTACCCAATGGGAAGAATACCTTAGCTTCCTATTTTGGAGGTTGTGGTTACCAGAGAGTAGAGTGGGGAAGGTTTGGATCTACTGTCAGGTTCTTATACCTGTTTATTAGCATAGGCAGTTAGCAGAAATCTCAGACAGCTGGGCCACTCCCCATGCTTGAGCTACACACAAAGGGAAAAAGCAGGAACAAGCAGTGTCTTCCATCTCCTGTCTTCATGATGTATCTGGCTAAATATACTAGTGTAGAAGCATTCAGGAGAGAAAAAAAAACACTGGCTAGGGAAGCAAATGTCTGCCAAAAGCAATCTTATAAACTGAATCCAACAGAAGTTTCTACTAAAATCGTTTGATTATAAGGTTGGCATTAAAAATATAAGTAAATATAAAACAAATCTTCCTAAAACTGAACTTAGTTTCTTATACTCTACAATGCTGAAATAATTAAACCTTATCAAATGTGTATAAAAATGTATAATTCACCTGTTAACACCATGCAACCAATGGTATGACACTATAGCTAAAGCTGCTTGGATACATTACTGTTACTTTACTGTTCACACCTGGCCACGGCTGGGTCAGCATTGCATGTTCCCTCTATGCCTTGCTGATGGAAGGATTTTATGAATATAGAACCAGATGGCCATTTTATAAAACAAAATGTTGCAAGTTTGACTCTAACAGAGCAGTCTACATACAACTGTTATAACATTTAAACAAATAATATACTCACACAACAGTCACAGAAAGTCTGTATCATTGCCACATTTACAAATCATTGAAGTCAGACACGGTAATAATTGAAATCAAACCATTCTTCAAGGTAAATCAAATCTTTACCTGTGATCCAGGAAGATCCAGGAACCATTTAAAGGAAAGATAAGCAAACTCACTTTCTTATTTTTAGCAAAGCCTTGGGCACACAGAAGCAAATGAGAGAAAATGTATTTGATCTATTATCTAATTGCCAAAATAATTATTTTATCACAGCTAGTACAGTTAATATTTGATGCTAGCAGCTGCTGGAATACAGAGAATTGCATATGCAGTAAATGTTTCATATATGGGAAGGATGTGCTTTACTCCCAAAGAAGCCAGAGGAAAACAGTTCAAAAATTGTCTGCACTTTAAGCTTCAAGGAGGCCCACAAATACCATACTTCTTTTTAAGTGCATATTTGAAAGCTGGATTTACAAGGATGTTTCACAAATAACGAGATTACCTAAAATTTGCCACAGGATTACAGTAGATAGCAATTCTTTCAGTGAATTCAGACAATAGTAACATCATAATCAAAGCTTTTTATTTTTTGCTTTGCTTTGAATAGAGTGAGGAACAATTTGAACCTCTGTTAACCACTTCAGCCCCGGAAGGTTTCACCCCCTTTATGACCAGGCCATTTTTTGCGATTTTATCTGACAATTGTGCGGTGGTGCGATGCTGTACCCAAACAAAATTTATGTTTTTTTTTTCTCTCCCACAAATATAGCTTTCTTTTGGTGGTAATTGATCACCACTGTGGTTTTTATTTTTTGCGCTATCAACATAAAAAAACCCAATATTTTTTACTTTCTGCTATAAAACACATCTAATAAGAAAATTTTAAAATATCGAATTTCTTCATCATATTTTTGGGAAAGAAAATCCCAATAAGCATGTTTTGATTGGTTTGTGGAAAAGTTATTGTGTCTACAAACTATGGGATAGATTTATGGCAACTTTTTTTTTTTTTTTTTACCAGGAATGGTGGTGAGCAGCAATTTTTAGCAGGACTACAACATTGCCGCGGATAAATTGGACACTATGTGACAATTTTTGGGGACCAGTAACACTAATACAGTAATCAGTGCTAAAAAATGCACTATCACTGTATAAATGACATTGGCAGGGACGGGGTTAACAATCCAGGGGCAATCAAAGGGTTAAGTGTGCTCCTAGGGAGTGATTTCCAACTTTGCCTAAACATTGCTGACATCTGCTTGTTCCTGACCTTGATTCTACGTACAATTTGGTGCTTTATTGCTTGTCTGCTACTGATCCTGGCCTGTAACCTGACTTTGCATGTAAATGTGCCTGACACATTCTCAGTTCATTACCATCTGTACTCCTGCACATCTGATATCCCCACTCCTGAGTTCCAGTTGATAGTTCCTGCACCTAAGCATGTGTGTCCTTCATCATCCTAGCACCATGTTAAATAGGGCAAGTGTTACATGGAGACCAGAGCAAGCCAAAGCAGAAGAGGCACCCATCTTGGGCGGTGTGCTTTGCAGGGAACAACTGAGGCAGGAGTCTCTCTTGCCTCTTCATCACCCAGTCATTTCCTGGACTCTGCAGGACTAAACTGTCAAACTGGTAGTGCAGTATTGTAGATGGGAGTGTATACAGTGGCACTCCACTCTGCTGTCAGTGTGACAACCACCTACTCTGTAGCTGGAGGTCACAAAGCTCTGATGATTATACAGGGAGAGTGATGTTCCCACTGTATAATCTGCAGAACTGAGTCATCCTCCAACAAATAGGGTAATTCATTCATTCATTAATAAAAGCTACTATAAAATAAAAATTAAAAAAAAAGACAAACAACAATATAGTCTCATTTAACCCTAAATGGACCCAATTAGAGTTCAATAACTCCCACGTATATAAGCTTTTTAAACTTGTACTTGATTTTGTAGCTCTAAATAAAAAAATCCTTTATACAAGAAGCATGATTCTAGTGTCTTTATAAAGAGACAAATCGCAGAACAACAATTGCAGTTAACCCTAATTCATTTTTGTAACCCTAAAATGTGTAGTTAAAATTTTAGTTAACCCATGTTATTCCCCAAAATTTTAATTCCCCAAATTTTAAATTTGCGTTAACGTTTGTAGTTCTGAAATAAACAGCACTTTGCACTTTGTTTTGGATTGATAGCCTAAAAAAAGTACAAACACATCTACATTGGTACCAACATTTTACTTTGGCCAATCTACTCAAATTTCATCCAGTCCAATGAAAAAATGTTTAAAGTTTAACTAAAGATAGAAAACTGAACTAAACAGAGTGGTGTGGGGTGAGAAACACTGTCAGGTTTTTATTGTCATTTATGTCCCAGTTATAGAGATTCACTCTCCCTAAGGCAAGCCATATTTGATTCTTTTTTTTCTCCATTTAACCAGCATGTGGAACCAAAAAAAAAATTTAACTGATTCCACCATCCATACATTCAATGTGGATTGGGACATTACTCCCACTGAGCTATTATATTCTGCTGGAGGCAGCCATCCCTGCCAGCAAATTATAATGGTCAGTGTTGTCGGCTATAGCCAACGGCAGTGTGAGTTTGGGAAAAACCTGATAGCTTGGTTGTACACAAGTCGATGGATAGTTTGTCTTGTGTACATTCAGCTAGCCTATACACAGAGGTGGCTCTAGGCTTTGTGAGGCCTTAGGCAAAACTTACACATGAGGCCCCATGGACTGGGACGCTCCGTGATGAGGCCGCTATTCCTCAGGCTGCGGGCAGTATCTGATTTGTCTGTCAGCTCCTAAGCCACAGAGTCCCAGTGGGGGTAGGCGGAGCCGCCGGCGTCAACTTCAGTGATTGAGAACAAGCAAATTAGGCGGCCGCGAGGCCCCTGTGAGTGCGAGGCCTTAGGCGACCGCCTATTTTGCCTAATTAGAGAGTCGCCTCTGCCTATACATGGAGCTAAATTCGGCCCAATCCTGCTGAACCTGCCAAATTTTGATCCATGTATAGCCTGCTTAATTGTTCTGTTTATAATGAAACTGAGAGTAAATCCAAACTTTAGAGTTGCCACAGGAATAGATGAGAAATGTTCTAATGGAAACAATTGTTCCTGTGATAACGGTCAAAGAGGGAATTTTCCCCACATTCCAAAGATAATCTCTCACTTTCTGTTCAGTCTACAGGACAAGAAGTGAAGGAAAAGGGAAATCTCTCAAATGAGATATGGATAGCAAAGAAAATAAATAAAAAGAACTCTCCAGTACTCTGTCCAAAATTAAAAAAAAAGGTTTTCTTTAGATAAGCTTTGTTCCAGAGGTTTAACTTTAATTTTTTCTACATTTGATAATATCTGATTTCACCCAAGCTGTGATCACTTTCATAATGCAATGCCTAAACTGAATAATCTGTACCAAGCAGCGGGGTAAAACCCTTAAAAAAATGCAAATTTTGATCGTCCAACAATGCGTCACGTTAATTTTAAGTGCTATTGTGCTTTGTACATTCCAGTCATGTGCGGTGAAAGCCTTTCTAAAAACTGTTTTTTTTTTTTAGGGGCCTACCTGTTAAACATATTTGTACTGTAATAACTTACATACCAGTCAGCACCACAAGTTTAGAATTTAAATGTTCTGCTGAGTTCCCTGCCAGTTTCCTGAACGAAAATGGGGTTAGTATTTAAATCACTACTAAATCATTGCTGAAAATGAAAAATTGGAGCCCTGGAACATCTCTACAATGTGGGTGCCTTGTAATTGACTGGTACCATGCATGCAAAGCAGTGTGGGATATGAGGCACTTAGCACCAACTTAGCACCTAAGCTACAAACTGTATACTGAGTATGCCTTGGTTCAGAAGCAGATAAAATAAACAAAAGAAGATTCAATAAGGTATGTGGTGACTACATTTTCTTCACAAGCTCATCTTAACTACGGAATTACTTTAATTCTGTTTATGTCTGCATTGTAACTCTGTCATGAACAAAATAATAAAAGAAGCATTCAAACATTTTAATGATTTACTCCCACATCCATAAAAGCTTTAGTATTTTATCATTTCTGTGAATGCTTTTATTTGCATAGTTTTAGATTTGTGATATAATGACTGCTAAAAAGTGAAGGCATCTTAAAAACAAAATCCCAGGAAACTTTAAATATACTTTCTTTTGCAAAGTAGCAGAAACTCACTGACTTTTGTATGTATTTATACCTAGTGAAACAATGGAACTTTAGTTTTCTCAATGGGGCTATTGCTAAAAACTAATGTAGACAAAAGTTTGTGCAGCCCTTTTTCTAACCTCTAGTTTATCAATATGCTTTTATCTAACATTCACAGGGACTCTAAGTCCATTACAATTAACCCTTAACCCCTTGCAGAACCCTAACTCTCAAACATCACCGGAAAATTACTCTAATCCAGGATATTAACCTTAATTTAAACAGGACCCATCTAACACCTTTGGCTTTACCCTTCTAAGCCGTGTGCCTAACCTTAAAAAAATGATGTTGCTCAAATAAAACTGCCAGTAATAAAACGATACCTGCAAAGAAGATTGTAAATACTACCCTCTCCCTACTGCCCACACCGCTAGACACCTCTCTGACAGAGAAAAAATGCTGCCTGAAATCACTTCAGAAACTGACACTTCCAGAAGTATTGATCTCCTACCCCCCCCCCCCCCCCCCATTGCACTCAGTGGCTCCTTCTGCTAAGCGCAGAAGTGTTGGTTACCAAAAAAAAATTTAGATGGAATTTTCTCTTTATCAGTGTCATTTTCGGCAACTTGGTTGGCAGGAAAGTAGAATATTTACAACCTTCTATGCATTAGGTTTTAGAGAAGCCTTAACCTAATCTTTAGCAACATATTAAAACTTTCAGGAAACCTGTGTGGATACACATGGACACTGCAGTCAGCGCTTCCTCCTTCTGAAAATGCAATTTGCCCATCTGTTATGCTGACCCAGGGGTTTCAATACTTAAGGAGATATTATGTTTAAGGTGACAAAATGCTGTGGGATAACTAGATTTGGTCAGAAATGAGTATGGCCAAATTTATAATATCTAGAAGCATATCATTTGAGCACATGCTGCAAAAATGCAAAACCATACAGTACAAAGAAGAAAACAGTAGTATGATGAAGACATACACATCAGATGAATTTACTTATGGACTCTTTTATTCTAACGGTTCCCTACTACAACACAATTATTTCAACATCAGACAATTTCTGTACTGTATATACAGTATGATTATTGGCACATTAGGACTTATCTTTGATGAGCAATATTATGGTATCCTGAATGATCCTGTACTATCAGTTACAATTAAAAGACACATGTTAAATCAATTTAAGTTAAATATGCTTTTAAATATACTTGATCCCCACTCTTTAGAATGATCATCATTCTTTGTAATAAACAAGCTGCTTTGGATGACCTTGTGTAAAAGGCTGTACATCCGGGTCGAATATCAGGTGGTATCGGAAACAGGCCAGCATTCGGCCCCTGTGTACAGAAGCTGGTCCGACAAAAGATGGCAAAACATCCGGCTTCTGTCGAAGGGGCATGATCGAAAAAGGTCTGCCAGTCGGCATTCGATCAGTGCTCTCACCCACACTGGCCAGTGTGTCCCCCCCATCAGAACACAATAGCTCAGTAAGGGAGATTGCTGTACTAATGTCGGATTGTTACAGGATTTCCTCCTGAGCTCTTCAGTTGTTTTCATTCAGCCCGCTGGGTTGAATAAAAAGAAAACTGATAGTGTGTACCAGGCTTTAGACAATAAAGAATACTTTGAATAAAAGCAGTAAAAAAAATGTTATTTGCTACATTCTATAAACTATAAACATAAACACAATGGAAAGATATCAGCATTACAGATCTGTTGAAAGACAGCAGACCCACAGGTCATAATTGGAATAGAGAGATCCCCACTCATAGCTGACTTCCACCGATGATGTCTATGCAACTGGGAGTGCGATGTGCAGAACAGGTCCACTATATTCAATTAAAATTTAACTTAAGGCAACAATTTTGAGTAGTAATGGGCTAGTACCACTGTCAATTTTTTATTTACTCTTTATGTCCCCTTAGGATGATTTTCTCTTTCTAACTGTTCTGATCGCCAATGTCACTTGAAATGAAAGTAAGGGTTAATCCAAAATTTTGAGTTGCCACAACAGGAATAGAGGGGAAATCTACCAATTGGCACACTTTATCCTGTGACAACTCTCTTAAAGGACATTTCTCTCACATTAGAAAGATAGCCTCTCAATTCCAAGTATACAGGACCACAAATGGCATAAAAATAACAGTGATTTTAACCCTTCACTACTCTATCCCAAATAGAGTTTTAGATTTACTTTATTGAAAAGATAATGAGATTAAAAAAAATAATTGTTTACTTGTTCTATATTTCCCCTTAAACACTGAAATTATAAAAAGAATGCATCATTCGCTATTTTGGTTTGTAGTACCAAGGGGGCTTTATTAAAGTCTTACAAATCTGTGGGAGACTGTGAGAATCTACTAAACATCATCATAGTAACACATTTATTCACTGTAGTTTTTAACACTTAATTATAGCACTGCATGATACTTTGGAAACTACAGCTACAGCTTTATCGAATACTGCCATAAAATAGTGCATGCAATAATATCATTGCAGGGAAACATTGTATCTTCATGGCTCATTAAACTAGAGCAAATACCAGTATGAAAAAAAACCTCCTGTAAACCAATCCAGTAAAAAAAATTGCAAGAAACAAAGCTCTAAGTGCAAAATATAGAATCCATATGTTCCTGGTCTAACCAATGAATTAAAAAACCTATTAATTGACGTGGGTTGCTGCACTTGTACCATAGCATGTAGTGATATGCTATCCAGGTGCAGATATTTGCTACATGTAGAGTGAAAGAGTGAAAGAAAGAATATATGAATGTTGATGCAATACGGTTGATTTGCTAAAGGCAAATAGGCTGTCATGTGTAAGGGAAGTTGCACTTTGTAAAGGAATCTTTGTCAGTGCTTAGTGAATGTGGTGTAACTTTGCTTTCCAAAGAACACCCAATTACGTGCAAGGAAAAAAAAGAGACATGAATCCCTTGCAAATTAAGTAATCTATTTGCCTTTAGTAAATCAACCCCAATGATTAACCACTTTACATCTGGACAGATTCTGGAATTTCTCTCCTACATTTTTTTTGCTAAAAAAATTACTCAGAGCCCCCAACAATTATATATATTTTATAACAAAGACCCTAAAGAATAAAATCGCGATTTTAAAATTTTTAATGTCATATGGCAAGGGTCTTCAAACTATGGCCCTCCAGTGGTTCAAGAACTACAATTACCATCTTGCCTAGCCATGTCTGTGAATGTCAGAGTTTTACAATGCCTCATGGGATGTGTAGTTCCACAACAGCTGGAGGGCCGTAGTTTGAGGATCCCTGTCATATGGTATTTGCCCAGCAGTTTTTCAAACACAATCTTTTTTGAAAAAATACACTTTAATCAATTGTAATGAAAAAAAAAACCCACCATAGATAACCCAATTTTTTGGTAAAATATAAAAGATGATGTTATGTTGAGTAAATAGATATCAAACATGTCACACTTTAGAATTGCGCATATAAAAGATGATGTTATGTTGAATAAATAGATATCAAACATGTCACACTTTAGAATTGCGCATATTCGTGGAATGGTGCAAATTTATGGTGCTTAAAAATGCTTAAAAAAGTGCTAAAAAAGTTTAAAGTTACAGAGGAGGTCTAGTGCTAGAATTATTGCTCTTGCTCTAATGTTCATGGCGATAATTCACATGTGTGGTCCAACCATCATTTACATGCGTGACTTATGTATGCGTTTGCTTCTGCGTGGGAGCATGAGGGGACAGGGGTACAATTTTTTTTTTAATTATTATTGTTATTATTTATGTTATTACTTTTTATTTTTACACCATCTCTTTCTTTCTTTATTTTTAATCACTTTTATTCCTATTACAAGAAATGCAAACATACCTTGTAATAGGAATAAGTTGTGACAGGTCCTCTTTATGAAGACATCTGGGGTCAATAAGACCCCAGATATCTCCTCTACCCTGGAAAGAATAAGATTAAAACAAATAAATCTCTGCTTTCCAGGGTAAAAAAAAATTGGCAGTGTTTACATCTGCCAGTGCAGAAAGTGACGTCATAGCGTTGCTTTTGGCCTCCCAGGATCACAGAGATGGCTGGGGACCATCCAGTCCATGGTTAGCTCTATGGTAATCTGGCACCACCACCTGATCTGTTCTCCGCGTTCCCCAATCACACGTGAGAGCCCGGTAAGACACAGGAAGGAGGCAGAAGCGGGGGGGACACGTCTCCTCTGGCTGCCTGTAAAAGCAATCCAGCAACTAACGTGCCGCTAGTATGGCTTTTACAAGACTCTGGCTGAAAAAAAAGCTATCTGGATGATGCCTGTAGCTGCAGGCATCATCCAGCTATCACCACTATAAGCCCAGGACGTCATATGATGGCCTTCCAGCGGGAAGTGGTTACATAAACAAAATATCTCAAACTGTGTTATGTACTCTAACCCAGCTCTGCCTACTTCAAGCAGAACAAGATATAGAGGGGTTGATTTATTTAAGGCAAATAGGCTGTTCACTGTGCAAGAGTAGTTGCACTTTGCAAGTGAATTAGTCTCGTGAATGGGGTGAAGCTCTGCTAAAGTTTCATCATTCAATCATGAGCAAGCAGAAATGCAGTTTTTTTTTATTTTCCTTGTATGCAATTGTGTATTCATTGCAAAGTAAAACTTCACAGTATTTAGTAAGCAAATTTCCTTGCCAAGTGCAACTTCCCTTGCACCACGAATAGCCTATTTGTCTGTAGTAAATCAACCCAGTAGTTTTGGATGCAACAATTATAACTTGCAATTTCAGAGTGTTTGTATTCAAAAAATGTTATCTCTACTTTCAGTTCATTCATACCATGTAATAAGATGCATCTAGAAAGGTCATATGTTCAATGTTTACTAAAACATTTACATGTAAATGTAAAATTAAGTGCACTTTAGTCAACAGGCCTTTGTGTTCATGTTAATATATATATATTTAACTAGGGATGAGCTGAACACCCCCCCGGTTCGGTTCGCACCAGAACCTGCGAACGGATCGAAAATTCGCACTTTAGAACCCCATTGACGTCTATGGGACTCGAACGTTCGAAATCAAAAGTGCTCATTTTAAAGGCTATTTTCATGGTATTGTCCTAAAAAGGGTTTGGGGACCCGGGTCCTGCCCCAGGGGAAATGTATCAATGCAAAAAAAAGTTGTAAAAAGGGCCGTTTTTTCGGGAGCAGTGATTTTAATGATGCTTAAAGTAAAAAAAAAGTGAAATATTCCTTTAAATATCGTACCTGGGGGGTGTCTATAGTATGCCTGTAAAGTGGCGCGTGTTTCCCGTGCTTAGAACAGTCCCTGCACAAAATGTCTTTTTTAAAGGAAAAAAAGTCATTTAAAACTGCTTGCGGCTTTAATGTAATGTCGGGTCCTGGCAATATGGATGAAAATCCGTGAGAAAAACGGCATGGGTACCCCCCAGTCCATTAGCAGGCCCTTTGGGTCTTGTATGGATATTAAGGGGAACCCCACACCCAAATTAAAAAAAGGAAAGGTGTGGGGCCACCAGGCCCTATATACTCTGAACAGCAGTATACAGGCGGTGCAAACAAGACAGGGACTGTAGGTTTGTTGTTAAGTAGAATCTGTTTGTAATTTTGAACAGGTACATTTTTTTAACGTGTTTAGCTCCAGCCAAAAAATCTTTTTTAAGCTTTTTGGAAAACATCACCCCTGTGACATTTGTTTTGCTGTCTGTGCTCCTCTTCAGAAGATTGAACCTCACTTTTTGTCCCAATGCCAAATGTTTTTTGAAAATTTGGGTTTTTTTGTGAAACAAGGATTGGTGATAAAGCATCAGTGGAAAGGAGAAATGTTTTTCCCATATTAACTCTTACAGGAGAGAATTTCCCTTCCTAGGGGTAGATTTCATCTCACTTCCTGTTGTCTCCTTCCGTTTGCAAGTAGGAGTCGTTTGTAAGTTGGATGTTTGAAAGTAGGGGCCTGCCCTATATACTCAGCAGAAATCTGGGCCTTAGGTGTTGTTGTGGCCACAACACTGTAAGCCCTCTCAGGGCCCTGCTGTGAAATATTAGATCAAGAATTGTAATTACATGCCCCTGCTGAACAGGGGCTGAAAAATTGGGCCTTTGGTGGTGGTGCTGGTGCCACAACATTAAGTCCTCACTCGCTCTTGGTGGGCACAGAAACGGGCCCTGCTGTGAAATATTAGATCAAGAATTGTAATTACATGCCCCTGTTTAACAGGGGCTGAAAAATTGGGCCTTTGGTGGTGGTGGTGGTGCTGGTGCCACAACACTGTAAGTCCTCACTCAATCTTGGTAGGCGCAGAAATGGGCCCTGCTGTGAAATATTAGATCAAGAATTGTAATTACATGCCCCTGTTGAACAGGGGCTGAAAAATTGGGCCTTAGGCACTGGTGCTGGTGCCACAACACTGCAACCCCTCACAGATACTCTAGTTGGAACGCAGGAACGAGCCCTGCTGCAAAGTATTGCATCAAAAATTGTAATTACACGCCCCTGTTAAACAGGGGCTGAAAAATTAGGCCTAAGGCACTGGTGCAACAACACTGCAACCCCTCACAGATACTCTAGTTGGAACACAGGAACAAGCCCTGCTGCAAAGTATTGCATCAAAAATTGTAATTACACACCCCTGTTAAACGGGCTGAAAAATTGGGCCTTAGGCACTGGTGCTGGTGCCACAACACTGCAACCCCTCACAGATACTCTAGTTGGAACGCAGGAAGGAGCCCTGCTGCAAAGTATTGCATCAAAAATTGTAATTACACACCCCTGTTAAACAGGGGCTGAAAAATTGGGCCTTAGGCACTGGTGGAGGCGCCCAGAACCAAAAATGTTCTTACAAGCTATCAGCGTGATGATTGAGGAGGAAGAGGATAATTACTAAGGATAGTCACTCAGCATCAGCATAGGCAGTCTTTGAAGGAATCTGAGATTTCAAAAAAAATTATTCGGTTACATCAGCGTCAGGTGCTTGGTAGCTGGTGGTGATCCAAGACTGATTTATCTTTATGAAGGTCAGTCGATCGACCGAGTCAGTGGACAGACGCACCCTGTGATCGGTTACAAAGCCTCCAGCAGCACTGAATGTGCTTTCCGAAAGAACGCTGGATGCAAGACAGGCCAGTAGCTCAATTGCATACTGTGCAAGCTCTGGCCAGTGATCCATCCTCAAGACCCAGTAACCTAGAGGATTTTCGGTGGGAAAGGTGTCCAAGTCAGATCTTGCCCCTAGGTATTCCTGCACCATGTAAAACAGACGCTGGCGATGGTTGCTGGAACCGATCATACCTTGGGGCTGTGGACCAAAAAATTGTCTGAACGCATCGGTCAGGCGGCCACCTTCTCCACCGCTCCTTCTTTGACTGACCGAAGCCTCAGCAACATGTTGTCCAGAAACAGGAGTTTGTGACCTCCCAGTCTCTGGGAACGCGTTGCACAGACCTTTCTGCAAGGCCTCCTGAAGATGTTTCATCCTCTGTTCCCTCTGCGATGGCAAGATAAGGTCCGCAACCTTACCCTTGTAACGTGGATCAAGGAGGGTTGCCAGCCAGTATTGGTCCTTCTCCTTGATACCACGAATACGAGGATCCTTACACAGGCTTTGCAGGATCAGGGAGGCCATGCAGTGTAGGTTTTCTGAGGCATTTGGTCCGGAGTCCTCTGGGTCATTAAGGACGACATGGTCCGCAGCCAC
Source organism: Aquarana catesbeiana (assembly GCF_042186555.1). Classification (NCBI taxonomy): domain Eukaryota; kingdom Metazoa; phylum Chordata; class Amphibia; order Anura; family Ranidae; genus Aquarana; species Aquarana catesbeiana. The sequence continues at coordinate 374,256,951 of NC_133325.1, forward strand.
CTCCGCACAGCCACGTACAAGTCCATGTGTTTCTTGGGACTGATCCCTTAAAGACTGCTGCTGATGCTGAGTGCCAGGCTCCACCTCCATACTGACACAATCCTCCTCCTCCTCCTCACCCTCTTCCTGTGTGATCGGCGGGCACTCAGGAACACTGTCTGGATAAAGGGGGCCTTGAGAGCTAAGGAAGTCCTCCTCTTCCTGTCTCTGTTCTGCCTCAAGTGCCCTGTCTATTATTCCACGCAGCGTGTGCTCCAACAGGTGGACAAGGGGGACAGTGTCACTGATGCATGCACTGTCACTGCTCACCATCCTCATGGCCTCCTCAAATGGTGACAGGACAGTGCATGCATCCCTGATCATGGCCCACTGGCGTGGGGAAAAAAAAACAAGCTCCCCTGACCCTGTCCTGGTGCCATAGTTGCACAGGTACTCATTGATGGCCCTCTGCTGCATGTGCAGCCGCTGCAGCATGGCCAACGTTGAGTTCCACCTGGTGGGCATGTCACAGATCAGGCGGTTCTTGGGCAGGTTAAACTCCTTTTGGAGGTCCGCCAGCTGAGCACTGGCATTATATGACCGGCGGAAATGCACACAGACTTTCCTGGCCTGCCTCAGGACATCCTGTAAGCCCGGATACCTGCCCAAGAACCGCTGCACCACCAAGTTAAGGACATGAGCCAAACAGGGCACATGGGTCATTTGTCCCTGTTGGAGGGCAGAGAGGAGGTTGGTGCCATTGTCACAAACCACCATTCCTGCCTTAAGTTGGCGTGGCGTCAACCACCTCTGAACCTGCCCCTGCAGAGCTGACAGAACCTCTGACCCAGTGTGGCTCCTGTCCCCCAAGCACACCAGCTCAAGCACCGCATGGCATCTTTTGGCCTGTGTACTTGCGTAGCCCCTTGAATGCCTATGGAGCACCGCTGGTTCCGAGGACAAATCACAGGAAGAGGCCATGGAGGAAGAGGAGGGGGTGGAGAAGAGAGGTGTGTCACAATCATTAGTAGTGGCATTTTGGAGGCCTGGTGGTGGAACAACCTCCAACACTACTGCACCTTGTCCAGCATCCTTCCCAGCTGCCAGCAGAGTCACCCAATGCACGGTGAAACTTAAGTAACGTCCCTGTCCATGCCTGCTGGACCATGAGTCAGCGGTAATATGCACTTTACCGCTGACCGCCCTGTCCAGCAAGGCCAAGATATTGCCTTCCACATGCCGGTAGAGAGCCGGAATCGTCTTCCGTGAGCAAAAGTGGTGTTTGGGTACCTGCCACTGAGGAACCGCACATTCCACAAACTCACGGAAGGGGGCAGAGTCTACCAACTGGAAAGGCAGCAGTTGAATTGCTAGCAATTTTGCCAAGCTAGCATTCAACCACTGGGCATGTGGATGGCTGGGAGTGAACTTCTTTCGGCGGTGCAGCAGCTGGGGCAGGGAAATTTGCCTGGTACAATCTGATGTCGGTGTACCGAAAGCAGATTGCCCACAAGTACTTGGCTGTGACACACCTAATTCTACACCTTCATTCCTCTCAGTGCAGGTCTCAGAGAGGACTGAAGGTATAGTGGGGTTGGAGATCTCAGCTGATGAGGAGCAAGGAGAGGTCCTCTTTGTTCTTTGGTGTGGGTCTTTTAGATACACTTGCCAACGAACTGCATGGCAGGTCAACATATGTCTGGTCAAGCATGTGGTGCCCAAGCGGGAGATGTTTTGGCCATGCGAGATACGCTTGAGACATATGTTGCAAATAGCAGTGGTGCGATCTGATGCACTTGTCTCAAAAAAGGCCCACACCAAAGAACTTTTTGAATAACGTGCAGAGACTGCAGCGCCCTGCACATGCGGAGCTTTGGAGTGTGATGCAGTCAGTGTGCTGCCCTTAGGCTGGCCCCTGGAGGGCATCCTGCCTCGTTGGTGATGTGCCTCCTCCTCCTCCTCCTCTCTCCTATCAGGCACCCACGTTGAGTCAGTGACCTCATCATCCCCTCCCTCCTCATCACTGGAGCAAACCTGGCAGTATGCTGCAGCAGGGGGAGCATGACTGCCAGATTGCTGTCCTTCTTGGGCACCCCCTCTGTCCATGCTCACGTTACTGCCTTCATCTAGCTCAGTATCATCATCAGAGCCTTCCAAACGCTGGGCATCCTCCTGGAGCATGTACCCAACACTGTGGTCAAACAGTTCGAGGGACTCCTCAGGAGGACATGGTGGGGCTAGGGAAGGAGTCACTGATGACATTGAGCTGAGGGAAGAGGCTGCTGCTTTGCCAGACAAAGTACCCTGGGCATGGGTGAGAGAGGATGAGGAGGATGAGGACGGCTTGGTCATCCACTCAACCAAGTCTTCCGCATGTTGCGGCTCAACGCGGCCAGCTGCCGAAAAAAAGTGCTGATGAGGATGCACCATCTCCACGACCAGCACTGTTGCCTCTAGACACAGAGCCTGCTTGCCCTCTTTTATTGGCTTGTGACTGTCTGCCTCTCCTTGTTGGCCTTCCAGACATACTAATGGCCTGTAGCTGCACTAAGCAGGGATATATATATATCAGCTAGCAAAATCAACTGCCTGCCTGTAGTATGAGAACACCACCAACCTTCTACAGGTAGCTTTAGCTGAACACTGTGCAGAGCTCGCCAAAAAATAACTTGTAGCTTATTTAGCTGCCTGCGGTAGTGATGGGATCAGGAAAACACCACCAATCTTCTACAGGTAGGTTTAGCTGAACACTGTGCAGAGATCGCAAAAAAATAACTTGTAGGTTTAGCTGAACACTGTGAGGAGGATGCACTACACTAACTTGTAGCTTTAGCTGAACACTGTGCAGAGGTCACACTACACTAACTTGTAGTTTTCACTGAACACTGTGAGGAGGACGCACTACACTAACTTGTAGCTTTAGCTGAACACTGTGCAGAGGTCGCACTACACTAACTTGTAGTTTTCGCTGAACACTGTGAGGAGGACACACTACACCAACTTGTAGCTTTAGCTGAACACTGTGAGGAGGACTCACTACCCTAACTTGTAGCTTTAGAGGAGGACGCACTACACTAACTTGTAGTTTTAGCTGAACACTGTGCAGAGGTCACACTACACTAACTTGTAGTTTTCACTGAACACTGTGAGGAGGACACACTACACCAACTTGTAGCTTTAACTGAACACTGTGCAGAGGTCGCACTACACTAACTTGTAGTTTTCGCTGAACACTGTGAGGAGGACACACTACACCAACTTGTAGCTTTAGCTGAACACTGTGAGGAGGACTCACTACCCTAACTTGTAGCTTTAGAGGAGGACGCACTACACTAACTTGTAGCTTTAGCTGAACACTGTGCAGAGGTCACACTACACTAACTTGTAGTTTTCACTGAACACTGTGAGGAGGACACACTACACCAACTTGTAGCTTTAGCTGAACACTGTGCAGAGGTCTCACTACACTAACTTGTAGTTTTAGCTGAACACTATGAGGAGGACGCACTACACTAACTTGTAGCTGTAGCTGAACACTGTGTAGAGGTCGCACTACACTAACGTGTAGTTTTTGCTGAACACTGTGAGGAGGACACACTACACCAACTTGTAGCTTTAGCTGAACACTGTGCAGAGGTCACACTACACTAACTTGTAGTTTTAGCTGAACACTGTGAGGAGGACACATTACACCAACTTGTAACTTTAGCTGAACACTGTGCAGAGGTCTCACTACACTAACTTGTAGCTTTAGCTGAACACTGTGAGCAGGATGCACTACACTAACTTGTAGCTATAGCTGAACACTGTGCAGAGGTCGCGCTACACTTACTTGTAGTTTTCACTGAACACTGTGAGGAGGACACTACACCAACTTGTAGCTTTACCTGAACACTGTGCAGAGGTCCCACTACACTAACTTGTAGTTTTCGCTGAACAATGTGAGGAGGACACACTACACTAACTTGTAGCTTTAGCTGAACACTGTGCAGAGGTCTCACTACACTAACTTGTAGTTTTAGCTGAACACTATGAGGAGGACGCACTACACTAACTTGTAGCTTTGGCTGAACACTGTGCAGAGGTCGCACTACACTAACTTGTAGTTTTTGCTGAACACTGTGAGGAGGACACACTACACCAACTTGTAGCTTTAGCTGAACACTGTGCAGAGGTCTCACTACACTAACTTGTATTTTTCGCTGAACACTGTGAGGAGGACACACTACACCAACTTGTAGCTTTAGCTGAACACTGTGCAGAGGTCGCACTGCACTAACTTGTAGTTTTAGTTGAACACTGTGAGCAGGACGCACTACACTAACTTGTAGCTTATTTAGCTGCCTGCGGTAGTGATAGGATCAGGAAAACACCACCAACCTTCTACAGGTAGCTTTAGGTGAACACTGTGCAGAGATTGCTAAAAAATAACTTGTAGCTTATTTAGCTGCCTGCGGTAGTGATAGGATCAGGAAAATACCACCAACCTTCTACAGGTAGCTTTAGGTGAACACTGTGCAGAGCTCTCCAAAAAATAACTTGTAGCTAATTTAGCTGCCTGCGGTAGTGATAGGATCAGGAAAACACCACCAACCTTCTACAGGTAGGTTTAGCTGAACACTGTGCAGAGCTCGCAAAAAAATAACTTGTAGGTTTAGCTGAACACTGTGAAGAGGACGCAGTACACTAACTTGTAGCTTTAGCTGAACACTGTGCAGAGGTCGCACTACACTAACTTGTAGCTTTAGAGGAGGACGCACTACAGTAACTTGTAGCTTTAGCTGAACACTGTGCAGAGGTCACACTACACTAACTTGTAGTTTTAGCTGAACACTGTGAGGAGGACGCACTACACTAACTTGTAGCTTTAGCTGAACACTGTGCAGAGGTCTAACTACACTAACTTGTAGTTTTAGCTGAACACTATGAGGAGGACGCACTACACTAACTTGTAGCTGTAGCTGAACACTGTGCAGAGGTCGCACTACACTAACTTGTAGTTTTTGCTGAACACTGTGAGGAGGACACACTACACCAACTTGTAGCTTTAGCTGAACACTGTGCAGAGGTCGCACTACACTAACTTGTAGTTTTAGCTGAACACTGTGAGGAGGACACATTACACCAACTTGTAGCTTTAGCTGAACACTGTGCAGAGGTCTCACTACACTAACTTGTAGCTTTAGCTGAACACTGTGAGCAGGACGTGCTACACTAACTTGTAGCTGAACACTGTGCAGAGGTCGCACTACACTAACTTGTAGTTTTCACTGAACACTGTGAGGAGGACACACTACACCAACTTGTAGCTTTAACTGAACACTGTGCAGAGGTCGCACTACACTAACTTGTAGTTTTCTCTGAACACTGTGAGGAGGACACATTACACTAACTTGTAGTTTTAGCTGAACACTATGAGGAGGACGCACTACACTAACTTGTAGCTGAACACTGTGCAGAGGTCGCACTACACTAACGTGTAGTTTTTGCTGAACACTGTGAGGAGGACACACTACACCAACTTGTAGCTTTAGCTGAACACTGTGCAGAGGTCTCACTACACTAACTTGTAGTTTTCGCTGAACACTGTGAGGAGGACACACTACACCAACTTGTAGCTTTAGCTGAACACTGTGCAGAGGTCTCACTACACTAAATTGTAGCTTTAGCTGAACACTGTGCAGAGGTCGCACTGCACTAACTTGTAGTTTTAGCTGAACACTGTGAGCAGGACGCACTACACTAACTTGTAGCTTTAGCTGAACACTGTGCAGAGGTCTCACTACACTAACTTGTAGTTTTAGCTGAACACTGTGAGGAGGACGCACTATACTAACTTGTGGCTTTAGCTGAACACTGTGCACTACACTAACTTGTAGTTTTAGCTGAACACTGTGCAGAGGTCACACTAAACTAACTTGTAGCTTTAGCTGAACACTGTGCAGAGGTCTCACTACACTAACTTGTAGTTTTCGCTGAACACTGTGAGGAGGACACACTACACCAACTTGTAGCTTTAGCTGAACACTGTGCAGAGGTCTCACTACACTAACTTGTAGCTTTAGCTGAACACTGTGCAGAGGTCGCACTGCACTAACTTGTAGTTTTAGCTGAACACTGTGAGCAGGACGCACTACACTAACTTGTAGCTTTAGCTGAACACTGTGCAGAGGTCTCACTACACTAACTTGTAGTTTTAGCTGAACACTGTGAGGAGGACGCACTATACTAACTTGTGGCTTTAGCTGAACACTGTGCACTACACTAACGTGTAGTTTTTGCTGAACACTGTGAGGAGGACACACTACACCAACTTGTAGCTTTAGCTGAACACTGTGCAGAGGTCTCACTACACTAACTTGTAGTTTTCGCTGAACACTGTGAGGAGGACACACTACACCAACTTGTAGCTTTAGCTGAACACTGTGCAGAGGTCTCACTACACTAACTTGTAGCTTTAGCTGAACACTGTGCAGAGGTCGCACTGCACTAACTTGTAGTTTTAGCTGAACACTGTGAGCAGGACGCACTACACTAACTTGTAGCTTTAGCTGAACACTGTGCAGAGGTCTCACTACACTAACTTGTAGTTTTAGCTGAACACTGTGAGGAGGACGCACTATACTAACTTGTGGCTTTAGCTGAACACTGTGCACTACACTAACTTGTAGTTTTAGCTGAACACTGTGCAGAGGTCACACTAAACTAACTTGTAGCTTTAGCTGAACACTGTGAGGAGGATGCACTACCCTAACTTGTAGCTTTAGCTGAACACTGTGCATTACACTAACTTGTAGTTTTAGCTGAACACTGTGCAGAGGTCACACTAAACTAACTTGTAGCTTTAACTGAACACTGTGAGGAGGAAGCACTACACTAACTGTAAATAGTCTAGCTGCCTGACTGTGGTACTAATAGGATCAAAAGAACACCAGCAATTTTCTTCAGGTAGCTGTAAATACTGTAACAAGACAAGCCTGCCTGTCAGTAGGAAGATAACAGGAACGGATCTAGCTAAACTGAATACAGTGTGTATATATATATATATATATATATATATATATATATATATATATGCAACACTGTCTCTCTCTCTCTCTCTCTAAGCATGCCGGAACACACTACACAGGGCCGCCGTGCAGGCGGCCTTATATAGCGTGGGGCGTGTTCTAAACCCCCTGAGCCATAATTGGCCAAAGCCACACTGGCTTTGGCCAATTACAGCTCTCTCTGCCGGTCATAGTGCATGCTTGGCCAATCATCAGCCAGCAATGCACTGCGATGCCGCAGTGAATTATGGGCCGTGACGCGCCACACGAATTTGGTGCGAACGGCCCATATCGTTCGCAATTCGAATAACGATCGAACAGCCGATGTTCGAGTCGAACATGGGTTCAATTCGAACACGAAGCTCATCCCTATGTTTAACTAACAAAAGCAATACACATCTAGATTGATGAATGTATATACACATACTAGTTCTACTGTCAGTTCATTCCTACTGTCTAATAAAACACAGTCTTGAAGGTCATCTGGTCATCTTTTACACATTTCTTTATTTTATTTTTTATTGTTATGTAAAATTAAGCAAGCTTTAGCACACATACTTATGTGTATGTTAATAATTATAACTGACAATAGCAAAACACATTTAGATTGTTGACTGAATATACATGAAGTAGTTAATTTATTACACTTATGTCATCCATAACCTAAACCCTTTAACTGTAAACAATCTTATACAAATGCATAGGATTTAACCTTCCCATTTACATTACTAAGGCAGTAAGCAGTGCTGAATTAATTGATTTATGTTAAAGGCCCTTCTCATCAATTAGTTTATACAGGCCAGGTAGCTGTAATGGTAAATTAACTGGAGAGTTCAAGAGCAGATCATTTCGTACTGTTTAAAAGGGTTCAAGCTGTAAACTCAGTTTATTAATTTATAAAACTACACTTCTAGGCTGATGCAGACAATACCTATGCTTTAATTGTACAGTTGTCTCACAAAAAGCTTCCACACAACGTGTTTAATCTTATTGTGGAGGAACAATATGAATGAAAGTGATATTCAATGGGAACAGCTAAATACTCAGTTGAAATACTTAAATGTTAACAAACATCCCTTACCTGTTGGCAAATACTATGATAAAGTATTTCAAAACTAGTAGTCTAGAATGATAACTTGATATGGAACACACTTATGTTTCCATGAAGCGAGTTGCTCGTGCCATCTTATATTGGATGCATTGTTGGCTTTTGTACCAATGTACTGGTGTTTAGTTATACCATCAGGCTAAGATATTTTACCTGGACTCTTAAACCTAAAAACAATTGAGCAAAATGTGAGATAAACCCAAGATTCTTTGCGTTTCCTCTGAAAATTTCTGTTTTTATTCAAACATGCCATTAAGGCCCATTTTACTGGTTGCTAGGGCTATATGCTGTTGGATGTGTTAAGTGGACTATCAATTTCTCATCTGACTGCACTAAGCAGAATATATAGAAATCCAGTCATTACCCTCTTTTTGATCATCACAAATGTAAACATATTCACATTCTGGGTGTGTAGTTGATGATTGTACACTTTTAGGTTAATTTAAAAAGGTTTTGTTTTCCAGTCAAGGAAAAGATTTTGATCACCTTTGCATTATAATAGTGCCCGTATCCTCTAGGTGACACCATATAAGAAGATCACAATTTAAGATCTTTTGTGACAAGAGGATACAAATATTCCTTGTTAAATTTCAAGACAAGATGACAACCTGACCAGGTCATATTTTGATCGAAACCATATGGAATTGTTGACAAAATACATTTATTGTGCAGACCCAGTTTGGTGGGGATGCTATTTGGCACCAACTTCCAAATATTCAATTTTTTCAGATAATATTGCCAAGGTAGAAGAACTTGTGTGAATGGAATTTCTTGGACATTCCTTCAGTGGATCCAGTACATTAATGTTTAAGATCATAATTTCCTTGCCTTCAGTCCCATCTGTAAAAGGGGAGTGACAATGGTGGCTGTCAGCACAGTATCTGCCATTAAAAGTTCAGCATTCCTTTTTGAAGTTGTTTTAATATTTCTTCATTATTTTATTGATGTGATGATCCAAAGTGCTTCGGAATCCTGGATTTGGACTGTATTCTCAGATTGATGTCTAAGATTATACTGAAATTTCCATCTAAATGGATTTCTTTATCTTTCCAAACATAAGAAAACATCTCTCCTTATTACTGACAACGGCTGTACATCACTATACTGTTTCATTTACTAACGCTAGGTTCACACCAATGCGTGTGACTGTGGGTGTGAGAATCACAGCGATTTCCACATCAGCAACCACCCTTAGTGAAAACGCGCTGCTCATAGGAGACACGTGGGGCTGCCATTCATTCTTAATGGCACCCTCATGCATCTCAGCATCATTGTGGGTGTGGGAACCACAGGGAAGTTTCCCTGAGGTCGCATTTTTGAAAAGGTGCATGCACCTTTAATATTTGTGGAAACGCAGGCACCGCAGGCCATTCATTTGAATGGGCTGCCGTGCCCGCACAAAAGCAGGCAGCAGAAACGCATAGGTGTGAAACCAGCGCAAACGTGGCCTCTTTCCATTCTCATACAATGTACCCGATCCATGTTTCCTATGGCTCAATAATATTTACCAATCTAATGGTGATAATTGAAGTAATTTGTTTGGTAATTGTTTTTTTTTATTTTAGAACTGTTCATAAAATTCATCTTTTCTGTTTTTTTTTTTCCTGTTGTTTGTCAGCGGATAAAACTGAATCACAATTCCGAAAATATTGGCATGCCTTCCACTCAGCCTTGCTGTAATTAGCCTGCTATTAATTGGCTTCCACTCTATTAAGCATATGCCATTTCCTTTTCTTAGAGTGACTACAAAACTCTTACAAACCAGCAATCGTTCCAAAAAAAGAGACAAAAAAATTGTACAATTCCTATACAAAAATAGTAGTAATATTAGATTGTAAGCTCTTCTGAGCAGGGCCCTCTTAATCCTCTTGTATTGTATTATATTATAACTGTATTGTCTCCCTTTTATATTGTAAAGCGCTGCGTAAACTGTTGGCGCTATATAAATCCTGAATAATAATAATAATAATAATAGTAATAGTAGTACAGGCAACCTAAACACATTAGCATTTTTTAAATACACTCCTGTTGATAACTGTTCCTCCTTCTGTAAAACTACTCAGAACCCAAAAGCTAATTAAAAGTTCCAAAATATAAATTTGTCACAGGAACACTTTGCAACATGTGTATAGCTGTAAATTTCAGAGTCAAAACAGTTTGTTGCTAAAACCAACCACCTTTGTGCAGCTTAAGATCATTAACACTCTAGAAGTAATCCTTGACTATTAACATAAAAAGCTACAAAACTGCAAAGCAAATGATCAAAAAACATTTTCAGATTAGACAAGGGTTCCGTCTCCATCTCTCAGTAGGATAAGATATGTAATCTGCACAGAAAGCTCATCATATCCAGCTGAGAACAGGTTAATGTGATGGCACAGTCAATGCTATCAGCCTCCACACCTCCAACCTTAATGTGTCTTTCCAGTCCAGGGAATCACATTTCATTTGTGGTTGTTTCAATGATTCCACACGCAGGGAGTGTTCTCTCCAATCACTTAGACAACAAGCTGTGCTGATGTTTTTCTTTTTTGTTTTCTGACTGAGAAAAAAAAACTCCCCTCAAATAAATAAATAAATAAGCTGAGAGTAAATTAAATTTTCCACTGGGATCATTAATCTCTTATTAAAATTCTGTATTTGTTTAAGAAAACAAGAATCCCAAACAATGCAGAATGCGAGTCAAACATTTTACAGGCAGTTTCCCCTGTTAATGAAATTGTCTTTATGATGAGACAGTTGAAGCATTTTACTCTGCATGGCTAGATTACATATTCTCTGGGCAACCTCCTGCCATGACAATGTCAGGATGCAATGCAGAGGTAAGAAAAAGGAATACCAACCAGAGGATAATGGTTTCCACCATTGGTATCAAGATACAGATTGCCTCAGATGGAACAGAGTAGGCCAAAAAATGTAAGATTAAGGTATTAGACAAATTTTTCCCATACCTGTTTATCCCTTTCATTCTCTTGGTAAACTGTTTTGCTACAGGCAGTGTGAAGACAGGCCTTTGTAAGCTCAAGTAAGACTTCCAGTTGGTGCTTAACCACTTGCCGACCAGCCGCCGTCATTATATTACAGCAATGTGGCACCATCCCGCAAATTGCATTAGGTGTACGTTGGCTCGGGAACCTTGCTTTTGTGGGCGCTCCCATTGGCCAGTGGGGAGCCAATCAGCGGGTCTGGTGGACTCGACCATGATCGTTCCCCGTAGTGACAGAATGGGGATCTGCCGGTGTAAACAAGGCAGATCTCCGTTCTGACAGGGGAGATGTGTTTCCCCAGTCACACAGTCACCCATACAGTAAAAAACACCTGCAGGGAACACATTTCACCCTTTGATCGCCCCTGATGTTAACCCCTTCCCTGCCAGTGTCATTAGTACAATAACTGTGCATGTTTTTAGCACTGCTTATTGTAATAATGTCACTGGTTCCCAAAAAAGTGTCAAAAATGTCAGTTAGGTGTCCGATCTGTCAGCTGCAATGTCGCAGTCCCGCTAAAAATCACTGATCTCCACCATTACTTGTAAAAGAAAAAAAAAAGAAAAAATTCCTTAAATCTATCCCCTATTTTGTACACGCAATAGCTTTTGTGCAAACCAATCAATATACGCTTATTGAGATTTTTTTTTTTTAACCAAAAATATGTAGCAGAATACATATTCGCCTAAACTGGTGAATACATTTTGTTTTTACATTTTTTTTTAAATGTTTTATAGCAGAAAGTAAAACAATTTGTTCTTTTTTCAAAATTGTCGCTCTTTTTTTGTTTATAGCGCAAAAAATAAAAAATGCAGAGGTGAAAAGAGAAGAGAAAAGAGAAAGCTCTATTTATAGGAAAAAGGATATCAATTTTGTTTGGGTACAGCATTGCAAGACCGTGCAATTGTCAGTTAAAATTACAGGCAAAAAATGGCCTGGTCAGAAAATGGGTAAATTCTTCCAGTTCTGAAGTGGTTAAAGTGGGTTGACTGCCCCATCTGACAGTGCTGAGCCAAACGACTGTATTGTCACATGGAGAGAGTCCCATGACCCTCCATATCCGGGGAACTTCTGGCTGAATGGAGCAACATAAAAGAAAAAAGGAAAGGTGAGTGCTGACTGAGGGTGCCAAATACATAGTCAAACATTTCATTACTTTCAAATAAACTTGACTTGTTTAACCACCTTCATCCATTCAGTCCCAACCCAATCACAGTAGTTATGAAGAACCAGCAAGGGGGGGAAGGTAAACTATAATACAAAATCTGACATTGAAAGTTGAATTGTGCTTACTGCCACTAAAAGAATCAATTAATATACTCACTGTAACCTAATGGTTGCTTAGAATACCAACACAACATATATCACTTTATTTACTCACGCTAGGATCATATGACGTGCCTTTAAATTAAACCCCCCCAAAAATTAAAATTAAAATGAATGGTGTGAAAATATGTGAAGAGTTTGCTGCTGTTACAAGGACGGAATTGCTCCAGATGATATCCAAATCCAGCTAAAACAGTATGAGTGAGCGATCTAGAGGGAGATAGCAACTAGCAGAAAAAAAGGTGATCGGCCAACCTTATATTAAAAATACAAAGCGTAATAGTGCAGTGCTCAAAAACAATTCAAATACACAGACTCCGATGATATGCTAAGAGAATTCACAGCGCAACCCCTTTCAACCTCAGTGCTTTTAAACGTGTAAATAACTATATTCAACAATTACATTAACATAATTACAGCGTTACTGTGTTACTGACCTTCCCTTGCAATAGAAATCAAGATGTCACAATGCTATACTTCCAATGTGACACCAATGTTCCATATATGACAAATGGCAAAAAATTCTAGCCCAAAGGCTAGCGCTGCGCTAGAAATGTAGAATATAAAATACAGCTGCTAGCACCTTCAAGGTGAAAAAAGACTGGAAAAAGGAAAACTAATGAGGAGTCCCAAATGGACAGTCCATAGAAAAAGCAGAAATCAAAATCTATGCTTCATATAGATGGAAAAACCACAGGTAAGGGAAAAGGTGATGATCCTTCACACAAGATAAATTCTGTTCCACACCCCGATGAGAGTAAGTAATCCTGCTTACCAGCTTCCCGTGACCACTATAAAATGGTCTCACCAAGGGAAATGGGTCTCCCCAGAAACCTTTAGTAATGGCCGGGGTCTCCACTTTGTAGATGGAACTCAGAAATAAAAGATAAAAAAAAAAAATGCTCCCATAGTGCAGTACTTTAAAATTCCAAATGTAATGGTATAAAAACAATTGCACTTACAAGATAGAATTGTCAAAACAGCATGTCTCTGTACTAAGACCATGGCGTCCCTGCAAGCTTCACTCCACTTTCTGCTTTGCTTGTTCGTCAACCTCCTGGGAGGTGTAGGGTGATGACGTAACCATTGTAGGACCTAACCTACGCGTTTCATCACTAAAAGGACGTCGTCTGGGGTTTGGCAATATTTTGATTTCTGCTTTTTTCTATGGACTGTGCAGCTGGGACTCCTCATTAGTTTTCCTTTTTCAGTCTTTTTTCACCTATATAAATTTTAATTGTATTAGCGCTGCACTATACGTTGTATTTTATTCCGTATATGATACTTGTGCAAAAAGATATAATTTTAGTAGTCCAATATTGTCCCAGATATTATTTAGTGCATTATTAAAGTGCAGTCTCTTGTGCCAATGATGTGATTTCTTATATAGTGCAGAAACTGTGCGTTGCTCCCCTCTGTGGTGTCCTCACTCACCAGAGAAAGTGGACTCTATGCTATAGCATATAAGTCAAACACACTTTTGACCCAGATATTCCAAAGCAGCTGTTCCCCGGCTCCTGTGTATTCCTTTGTTGTGCTCTCCTCCTTCTTCTGTTTTCCCCATCAGTGTTTGAGAAAGCTTAGTGTCTCTCACATGTAAAAGGATAGACTAAGGAAAATCCCCATAGTGTGATTCCACTTTATTTAAAAATAGATAAAAAAAACTTGGTTACACTTAGACATGTGCACACTGAAATATTTTGTTTCGGAATTTCATTTTCGTCCGAAAAATAAATGTATTTAGTTACTCACGAAATTTTTTTTTATTTATTTTGTTTCGTTAAAAAATGCATTCGTCCGAAAATCCGAAATAATTAAGGTCGAATCTGTCATTGAAGGCTTATGGTGTCTGTCGAATGTTCTAAGAAGAATCGACGGAGCAGCTAAACTGTAGGACGCCGCAATCGTACATTTCCGGTTGAATGTTCCGCCTACAAGCTATAGTAGAATTCTAATGTTGTATGACACTAGTAATAACTATATTTGTTAATTATTATTACTAATCAACCAACAAATTCTTCTATAGCCTATGGGTGGAACATTTGACCATAAATGTCCATTCGCGGCGACTGCTTCGTCGAATCTTCATGTCGAATCTTTTCTCTCTATGTCGAATAATCTTGGACTAATAGAGTTAGCTTGGGCACATTCGACCTCTTTTGCTATTGTTATGTTAAATCTTTTCTCTCTATGTAGAATAATCTTGGACTAATAGAGCTAAGGTTAGGCACATTCGACCACATGTTCGATGGACACAGATCGCTATTGTCAGCGTCATGTCAAATCTCCTATCTATATCGAACTGTTGTCGCAACAAGAACGAAAATAAAGCATTTGTTTATGTCGGATCTTTCAGTTTTCAGATTCTGCACGTTCGTTATCGTTTGTTTAAACAATAACGAAAATACCCGAAATTAGGATCAAAATGCATTCGGACGAAAACGAATGCACATGTCTAGTTGCACTCACTATTTTAAAAAGGTACAATCACATGTACAGATGTCGTACTCAGAAGTGCCGCCTAAGCGTGCATCTCACTGGCTGGATGTGACATCTCCGGTTGACTCTGCTTTATGAGTTTCACCTTCTCACAGGGCATCTCCAGAAGCTCTGCTACTGAGATTCTGAAGATGCCCTGTGGGAAGAGGGAAACATGAAATATGTACTTATCCTCTTTTTTAGATGCCAATGATCAGAATCTTAAATGGTGCAGCTTAATGGCATTTAAACAGAAAATTTCTCAGATCTATGACTGAGAAACATAGAACAGAACCAAAAATAAGGAATCTTACTGCCTGATAGGTCCCAAATGTAACTATTGACAGGCCAATTACTGTGACTCTTTACTGTAGCACATATAAAGGCGACTACAATTGATTTGTGTTTTCTGAGACAACACAAATTCCATTTTATTTTTACTTATTACTCATTATAACCCCATGTGGAAGCATCTATTTAGTAACCTTCACATTCCTCCTGGGGGAGATTTCTTGTAATATCAACAGACCAGATAACACACTGAACAAGAAATGCACTTGTAACAGAGCTAGAACATAAGCCCAGGCATTAACTTTTTAAAGTAAATCTTTATTCCCTTGGCCAGTTTCAATGTTCTGTTGTCGCCTGTGACATCTAGATTCCACGCTCAACTTTGAACATGAATAACGTTATTTTCTGTTTCTGTTTCTAAAGATTTTTTAAGGTAAGAGGAAAGAAAAAAAAATGGCCTTAACAAACCATGAATGATAACTCCATACTGGAGAGAAAAAGGCAAATTCAAATATCCATTGTATTTAATTTAGCAGTTGTGGTGCCTAAAATGCCATGCATTAGACCTGTCTGTAACATTAAATGATGGATTGCTTCACGGGAGGATAATGTTCTCTTTAGAAGCTGCTCCTAGCACACTGAAGAGATAAATACCACAATGAACGCAAGCTTGAAATAGCCAGATGACTTACAAAGGAGGGACAGGTGATATTTGGAGCTTAGTTATCTCTAATCATGATCAAATCAAACTAAAAATACCTGATAATAGCAACTCCAGTCCATCAGAAAGACATGCAACATCATTTAAGTAGAACCGCCAGTCATTTTTAATTTTTTTTTTTTATTATTGCCAATTTAAGTAAATGTGATTATCTCAAAGTCCATTTGAACTTTCAGTTTAAATAAACTAAATACATTTCAGATGCAATAGGCTCAGTTTACATGTCCAGGCACATTTCATTGCGATTTTTCAAAGGAGACTGGTGTGGTTTTGTTCACCGGTTCAGGTGCGATTCAGGTGCAAATTTGTTACGTGTATGACACTTGAAATAGCACCTAAAATTGTACAGCCCGCCCCGCAGATATGTGACCCAGATTCATAGAAAGCCTCCTCCTCTGCTTGTCCCACCCATCACTGATTGGTTGACTGAGTTTTCTGAGCCAAATTAAATGGTGTGGCCACCATTTAGGTTGATTTTACTAATAGATTTAAGTTAGACAGCACATGGAAAATCTTAGTTCACATGAGAAAGAAGGTATAGCATTTTATCACTGATTTATTAAGCCTGTTAGGCTTATTATAATATTGTAATTAATTATAACAGGTGTACAAAGTCTTACAATTCTTTTTTTTTTTTTTTTGCAATCCATCCACATCCTAAGTAGAAAAAGATAGAGGATATAAATTCAGTTTGTGTGCATGAAAGGTCAACCTGTTATTACATTTCAAAAGTAGCAGGGATATCATCAATGTCCTGTACATAACCTGTGCAGAGAGCAGATCTGTAGGAGGGGCCCAGAATCCCCACCCACTACAGGCTGCCTGCAGAAAACTACAGGAGGTAGCAGATACAAGACCCAGTCTCCCTGTAGGGATCAGCAAGAGCAGCAGTGACGTGTAAGCGGGGCCTTGATTCACCAGCAGCAACGACCATGCTGGCCAAGGCCCTCCCACTATTTTTCTGCAATAGGAAATAGATCGGGTATACACACACCTATAACAGGGAGAAACTCCACAATTTTAGGTTACTTACATTCTCCTGGTCTGAGGTCCTCCTCCAGAAATAAGGAGTATTCAGGTGTACAGCCTTTTAAGATTCTTTACTGTGACAGAAGTATAATATACAGTCCTTTATATCATGGCCTTCATTCCCACACTTCCAGTCCTGCCATACATATTCTGCACAGTGCATCTCTTACACAGACTTAAAATGGTCTTCCCACTCTTCTAATGCCTAACTGCAAGTATCCCATAGGTGGATTCTCCCAAAGAGCTTGTGCAGACCTATCTTGAAGGGTGCTCCTCTTCAGGCTGCATTCTTACATCTTAGTATACCAAGGGTAGCCTATTCCCACATCCCTCTTTCCCAAGCTCTTCCAGATCTTGCTTAAATAAGGTATACTAGATCCACCCACTATACTCACCCAGGGGATGAACCTCACTAAAGGAGATATTAGCTTCTACTTACGACCAGTGTGTTTTACAGGAAACTACAAATTACTGCACAGATCTACACCACACCAATATTTAAGTAAGAATAGACATGTCTCTTATATTTAGGCAATATTTAAGTTTTCCGAAGTTCAACTTTAAAGCAATGGAATAATAAGCTAATGGAGGTGATCAATTAGGATAAGAACACATTTAGAATAGTTAGTATGCAGCAAGTGACTTAGCAACCACACTGAAAGACTTCTATGTCTGTTTTAGAACTGTAATTATTCCACTGTGAGCTGTACGTTTTCTATATTGCTGCACTTAATATATTAAAAGAGGTATATTATACAAGAAACCAGGGGTGGCTACACACAGTCATACAATATTGATACCCTGTTCACAAAGCAAACCTCAAATCAGGTGGTGGCTATGGACTTATATTACTTAAAGTGGACCTGAACAGGGTAAAGATTTTCAATTTTATAGGGGACATCACATCTAGAAATGTTAACTGTGATTAAGCAGTACCCTGAAAAATGTATCTTTTCTATTTCTCCTATAGTGGTGTACTGGTATCTGGTATCTGAGTTTGCTTAGACACTCTTGTAACTGCAGACTGTTGCTTCTGTATAGCTACTGTGTGAGATCTAATGAAGTGTTGCCTCTGACTGCTAGTCTCACCAGATTTGGAAAGAGATTTAGTGATGTCACTACTGAGCTGCTCACTGATTTTCTTGCTGAAGGCTCTGACATGAGGAAGCAAAACCTTGCCTCTACCAAGGTAGAACTAAATCTGAAACAACATAGGCCCAGCTTACCATAGTCTTCTGTGTATATTTTACTTTGCACCATTAATATTTAACCTGGAATGGCTTTATGGTCATTGCAAAATTTGGATGGACTTGCCAAACATACAGTGTTCATCAAATAAATTGGACAAGCCAATCAGATAGTCATTTGTGTATTATGTAGATTCCAAACTTCTTCTGTGGACCTCAAAATTCATATTTAAAGACTAGGGAATTATTAGTCATGAAGTATACCACAGAATGGCACATATAACATATGTATATAGCTAAAAATCACCCTGCCGATTTTAAAATTGAAGGAGTCAAGTGGAAAATGATTCTTATCAGATGCAGTCACTGTTCAGCAGCGCCAATGTAAAAGTCACATCCAATGCTTTATAAACAGACCTATAAATATTCAAAGCCGATTCTATTTTTTTCCTTTTGGATAAAGTAGGGTAGGGTTAGAACCTCAGGTTTTTATTGATGTCTATGTCCCCACTAGGAAGTTTTACCTAACCCTCTAAAATGTAACCCTAAACTAGCAAAACTAAACCCCTAATCCTTAACACTAAAACTGGACATGCACTGATAGCCAATGGCTGAGAGCGCTGACCGTGGTGTTCTGGCGGAGGGGCTGTTCCCCTGTCAGAACACAATAGCACAGAAGGGGAGATCATTATACTAACATTGAATTGTTAGTACAGCAGCTTCCTCTGAGCTATCAATTGTCAATCCCACTGTGTTAAACTAAATAAAAATTAGTAGTGTGTACTAGGCTTAAGTACGCCCTTCCTCTACATAATTACCTTATCCTGTGCTGGAGATTCTGCAAACCATTATGGTTCTAACCCCAAAAGTTGCAACATTGAAAGCCAATGGTTCATCTAAGTTTATTACCAGGTAGAGACTACAAACAAAAAACAAAATGGGAAAAAAATGAACCCCCCCCCCCCCACATGCATAAGACAAAGGGAGTATAGCATGCCCAAAATGTAATATTTGTACCTGATAATAAATACTCAAGCCTCCCAAGCTGAATTTGCAAGAGAGCCTTTGTGCACTCAATAACAATTTTGAAAAGCAGGATCTGTGCTTTTGTACCTTCTTAAAATATTTTTTCAGCTCCAGAACAGCGAGAAAAGGCGAGATTGCTATCCACTTAGCAACCATGCTGCCCTTTATTTGACAGAAGAGAACAGATTTTTACAAGACATTAATCACATAAGCATAATGTGATTAAAAGTTTAGCTCAGACATGACTGTGCTGACAACTGATTTTGAAAACCTGCCAGCCATGCTTCAGTATGTTCGCCCTGTCCAATTCTGCATGGAACTATGGCGAATTCTCACTATGCAGTATACACAAACAAGCAATTGCATTTAAGTATAACATCTAGGGGAAGGAGGAACAGCGGGAACAATCTTAATCGTTTCAAGCAGCTCTGTGATCCCGGCTTGGTGTCGCTTTCCTTCTCCCTCCTCTACTTTACCTACCCCCTCCTTAAAGCAAGATAGCTGACAGGCTGCTCCAGTCTATTTCCCTGCAAGTTGAAAATAAATTGCTCTTGGATTAGTCCAGATCTTCTGTCACACTAACACCTTTGGGAGAATCATAGCCGGATTGCAACATGATTAGAAGTGACACAGCAAACTATTCCACCTCCCGCCAGCACAAGTATGTATGAAGCTTTTTGAGCAGACAAAGAGACAGAAGTTCTGGAGGTATTCTGCTCACATGCACACATGTAATAGAAGGTGTTGGAAAGACAAGATGAGAAAGGAAAACAGAGCAGGCACTACAGCAAATAATGCAAAAGGATGCTGTTCAGTGCCTTGAATGTCTTTGTGATATTCCAAAGGATAGATGGATACCAAAGTTTAAAAGACAAGCTAATTATTTATCCCCCCCAAAAAAACAAAAAACTCCCATTTCTAGCTCCCTAGCCGCTCTAGGATGAATTATTTCCTCCGCAGGTGCTTACTATCTTTGACAGTGGCATCTTCCTTTATTAGCTCCCTCCTAGCCCAGCTGCCTGCACTATAACTTTCAGTGTGAATAAGGTGTAGTACGGGTACATGCAATTTTGCTCCATTTTTTGTGATAAGACACTGAGTCACTTTAACTGACAATTGCGCGGTCGTGCGACGCTGTACCCAAACAAAATTGAAGTCCTTTTTTTCCCCACAAATAGAGCTTTCTTTTGGTGGTATTTAATCACCTCTGCGGTTTTTATTTTTTGCACTATAAACAAAAAAGAGCGACAATTTTGAAAAAAAAAACAATATTTTTAAATTTTTTGCTGTAATAAATATCCCCAAAAATGTTTTTAAAAGTCTAATTTCTTCATCAGTTTTGGCCAATATATATTCTTCTACATATTTTTGGTAAAACAAATCACAATAGGTGTATATTGATTGGGTTGCGCAAAAGTTATCGTGTCTACAAACTATGGGATAGATTTAGGGACTTTTATTTTTTTCTCCTGTTTTTACTAGCAATGGCGGCGATCTGCGATTCTTAGCAGGACTGCAACATTGCGGTGGACAAATCTGACCCCAAATAAAACTTTTTGGGGACCAGTGACATTATTACATTGATCAGTGCTAACAAAAAAATGCACTGATCAATGTAAAAATGACACTGGCAGGGAAGGGGTTAACACAAGGTGTGTTCTAACTGTAGGGGGGATGGCAAGGCCATCTTTAATATTGACAGGACCCTGGGCAAACATTTTCTTGGGCCCCCTCTTCCATGCAATTTTACTCTCCACATGCTTTGAGACATATAATAAATAGCAGCTAGACTCAAAATCAGTTTACTGAATCAGATCAGGCAGCGATTGCGATTGGTTGCCAGAGGTTACAGTGTATCATTACCACTCACTGACTGGCTTCTAGAGGTTACAGCACACATTATGGCTCACTGTTTATTTTCTAGAAGTTACAGCACATGACTTATGCTTGTTGATTGGTTGCTAGAGATTACTGTACATCAATATTGCTCACTGATTGATTGCTAGAGGTTGCTGCATATCCTTATCACTCAATGATTACTTGCAAGAGGTTAGTGCACACCATGGACTGGGGAGGTGAAGGGACCCATCAATAGACAGAAAACTCATAGTGTTCCTAGGACTCCTGGGATTGGTGGCAATGCTGGGGGGTTGATGGGATCAGTGGCAGTGGTGGGGGGATGGGATTAGTTAGGAGGAAGTACACTGTGACAAATGCTGAATCATGTAGAGCAAAGCTGGAAATCTTTGGCAAGTATATAGTGGGGCATTCTACCAATGTAATGACCACCAATGTGAGGAAGATTTTGCACTGACCACCATGTAACAGGGAATTTTACGCCACCCACCAATAGAAAAGAGGGATTTCTACACTGACACCAATGTAATAAGAGCATTTACACCAACCACCAGTGTAAGGGGGATTATACAATGACCTCCATGTAAGGGGGGATTTACACTGACAACCATTGTCGAGGAGATTTGTACTGACCACCAACGTAAGGTGACACTTCTACACCGACCACCAATGTTAGGGGGGATTTACACTGACCACCAGTGTAAGGGAAATTCTGCACTTACCACCAATGTAAAGGAAAATGTACACTGATCACCAATGTTATGAAGAATTTACACTGACAATCAATATAATGGGGGATTTTACATCAAGAACCAATAAAGAGGGATTTCTACACTGGTCACCAGTGTAAAGGGGGTTTACACTCACCACCAATTTAAAGGAACTTCTACATGGACCATCAATGTAAGGAAGGATTCGAAACTGACCACAAATGCAAGTTTGGATTTTTTTTAACGATTACCAATATAAAGAGGAGTTTCTACACTGGCCCACCAATGTAATGGGGATTTACACTGACCACTAATGTAATAGGAGTATTCACAGTAACCACCAATGTAAAGAGGGATTTACACTGACCACCAATGTAAGGGGGACCGTCACACTGGCCACTAGTGTGAATGAAAGGATTGTACACCAAGCCCCAATGTAATGAGAAGATTTACACTGACCACCAATGTAACTGAGACATTTAGCCTTGTGTTCACATTAGTGTATCAGGAATACGTGCAAAATCGCTTTCCTGACACCACAGAAACATGCTGCCCTTTAGCAGATACACAGAAGTGCCATTAATTGTTAATGGCACCCTCTCACATCTGCTGAAATGTGGGTATTCACGTGCACCAAAATTCAGGGTACTGTGGCGCCATGTTCTTTTGAAGAAGAGTTCCACCTCCAATTTGCTTACCTTTGCAGAACAGGCTGATGTTAGGCTTAATAACCACAGTTGTAGGCAGGACTTCCAAGCATGCCCCTTTATCTCCCCAGTGGGCAGCATTCAGCAGAAGTGATGGTAGATATTACCTCAGGGGGGCATGATACACATATGAACGCCACCTCTATTTACATATCAATGCAGTGGTCCACAACTATTTACATATTAATGCTGCTGCTATTTACATATCAATGCAGGTTGTTTACATGTAAACACAGGGTCTGCAGGTGAGTCATCTGTACATGGCAATAGGGCAGAGCTGGGCAGCAGCAACTGAACTTTACACTGAGATATAAGGATAAAGCATGGGACTAAAACTTCAAGGGACAAGGGAATTTAAACTGGGATAGTTGGCAAGTATCAGGCAGCTGCTTTGGGCCCCATAACAATGATTGGGCCCAGGGCAGCTGCCCCTTTTGCCCTGTCTTAATAACGGTCCTGGTGGATGGGCTACCAGAGACATGACAGAGATCACTGTTCCCGATCACTGGGAACAGTAGATCTTTGTCATATCTCCTGTCAGAATGGGGAATCGGAGGACATCGAGTGCGCCTGACCCACAGGCATGCTCCCGCAGTGTGCAGTGGGCGTGCGCCCAACAGCGGCTAGTCGGCAAGTGGTTAAAGTTTCACTAAACCCACACCATAAAAAAAAAGATCAATAAATGCTGTATTACATGCTGTTCATACTCATTCAGTCACTATGAGATTTATTTTCTGTATTCTGCAAAAAAACTGGTTGATCCTACTGCTCCCTATCTCCACCTTCTGTTCATGTCCCCAATTCTGCTAGGGATTTTGCAGCTGGTGGCAACTCTGCACATGCTCAGTTTTCAGTGAATTTCTATGCTAAACATTTCCTCCCTATCACACCTGAGCAGCCTCCGTGACCATTGAGTCACACATTTGGGCATATACACAGTGCTAAATGTCAGCCCACTAAACACACTGGGGGTGGGATATTATATCTTGATTCACCTCTCTCTTATTCTAAGACACAGGCTGGAGGGGTGTAACACAGCCTGTGACTGTCAAAAATCTTCCCACACCATGTAATTTCCACCAAATAATAAATATTTCATTTCAAATATACAGTATATTTGTATGGCAATTTAAAACAGTTTATTGATATTTATTTATTTTTACTCTCTATTCCAAAGGCTGTTTCTTTTTTATTTTGAACATGTGACCAGCCGCAGAGGACTAGAAGCTCCTCCTGCATATGTTTCCCTGCAGACAGGCTGGGAAAGATCTGGGTCATGTGACGGCTGTATATTGATTAGCAAAAAGGCACATGGATTAATTATTTTACAGAATACAGAATATAAAGAAATATACAGAAATAGAAGGGACAATGTAAATTAAACAGTGTGTGTTTAGTATCATCTTAGTGTATTTAGGGGGCTAGGAAGAGTGACTGGGGTTTTTTAGATAATTACCAAACTTGTCCTTTAAAAACTCCAGGCAGATATGAAAAAAAATGCAGCACAGATGTCTATACATTAAAGGTCATATATTTTTAATTTAAAATTTACATTTTTAAATTGAATAAATGTATCTTGCATTAGCTGTATTGTAATCGATTGCACAGCAATATTCAACTTCTACCTAAAAAAAATTCCCTGAAGTACTTTTAAATACTTTTTACCCCCATAGATGTCCCCAGTCTGATTGCCAGCATCATTCAATTCACTTCCCCTAAGCCCAAGTCATCCTAAACTCACCTCAGTCTGTCACTGGACGGTGAAATAAGAAGTAACACAGTAATGAGCTTGTCTCTATAACTCTGCTTTCTCTTCCTATCAGTATGCTTTTTGTCATCACATAAAATGCCTGTCACCCTGTACTGCTTCTTCCCCTCACACGCCAGCCCTGCTGCACAGGGACTTCATAAGGCTTATACAAGGTCAAATTGTGGTACTTACACTTAAAAAATTAAAAAACTATATATTAACGATTATGGTGGTGCAATCATCTGCGTTTTTATTGGTTTAGAGTTCGGATTTAATTTCTCAACTCTGCCTATTTTTATATGGGATCATTGTTATTCCATAGATGGAGAAATCTTTGTTCCAGAAAAACATACTGTAGGCATATTATGTCTGATTGTCCCAAAACTGGCTTTTTCTTTTCTATACTCTAAAAAAAGGAAGTAAAACATTTTACAAGGCATTGTTCTCTATGTTAAAATGTATTTCTTTAAATCAGAATTCTATTTTTTCCCATATCTCATAGCAGTAAGGATTGAAGACAACCTTGCTCATTGAGCATATATCATTTAAGCAGCCTGCACTATACTTCTGCAAAGAAGGACTTTCAGAACAAAGAAATGTGTTCCGTTTGGTCTCAAGCCAGGGACATAGAGAAATGCACAAAATTTCTGGAATCACATTTTTACTGGAACAATGAGCAGACATAACAGATGTATGATTATTGTTTTCTGTGACAAAACTATATATTCCATTTTGTACATTACTTCCACTGCCACTGACAAATTACAGAGCAGGCTCAATGCTGATGGGACACGATACTCTGAAATTTAATTGCCACTCGTGGAAATGAGAGAACCAAAACGTGAGGCCACAATTACCATGGAAAATTGTATTTAGCAATCCCTTACAGCATTTAGATATTTCTTGAACCCTTTGACCATTGAACCTTTGGAGTAAAATATGAATCCCCGCAGCTTAGCAAGCCCTCTATAACGCTGCAGAATGTCACCTCATATATTATGGAGAAGCTTGTGTGCTTCATGGAAATATGTTCCTGTTGGTGATTTAGGTCGGATAGAAATGCAGTGGCTCCAAAATGAGATGCACAGAGCTCTGGTGAGATATATCTCTATTTTTATCTTTGTATGAAAGATGTCTGGATTTATAGACCCTGGCTAGAATTTATATACTTGAAGGCACTTATTAAAGAGATAGGCTATTTCTCTGCCGTATAGCTGGAACTCTGTTACCACAAGACATTCACTCCATTATTTGTACGTTATTTCATGTGTGATTGCACTCACGGTCATTTGCCGGCATGGCAGATATCTTATGTGTTAGGAAAGGAGACTTCTCCTATAAGAAAGCTTGTCATGTTTCACTGACTGTATTGGGCTGAATCAATGAAGACAGTTTCTCTTCACAGAATCAATGAATGAACTGGCTACGGCACAGCAAGATTGAAGAATCTCATATAGAAGTATCTTCTACCTTCACCTTACCAATTCTAAAAACAGCTGTATGTCTATCTCTCTTTAGACCTATTCTTCATGTCATATATGGTATTTGTCCTTTGAGTCTTTGTTCTGGCATCTACTGGGGGCTGTATTACTTATGGTTTAGAAAAGTATATGCGATGAAAGATAAAGTAAATGTAAACTATTTTACCAATTTTTATATGTAGCATGGTACCTACCGTATATACAAGTGCCAAAACCATGTCTGTGTTCTACAAACTATTTTTTTTAGGGTGCAATGTTCTTTTTAGGCGCATGCACTTTACTGTATATACCACCTTGATGTATAAATAGTGAAAGAATTACACTTCTCATGAAAGATATACAGATGAGAGAGTTACTCTTCTAATATAGGTTAACATCATCATGTTGTCTTGTATTCCAGCTACATCACACATACAAGGCTGAGTCCATGAAAGAAAGTTAGGTACAGCCTTTATTTCTGGCAGGATCGCCATACATTTTTAAATTCTAAAGGGCAACACAGTGGCTAAGTGTTTAGCACTTCCACCTAGCAGCACTAGGGCCGTCGTTTCAAATACCAACCACAGCACTACCTTCTTGGAGTTTGCATGTTCTCCCTGTGCCTGTGTGGGTTTCCTCCCACACTTCAAAGACATGCTGGTAGGTTAATTGGCTCCTGTCTAAATTGTCCCTAGTATGTACACAATGGGGGAGATTTACTAAAACTGGAGAGTGCAAAATCTAGCTGCACTAGATTCTCAATGCTCTAGCTTTAGTAAATCTCCCCCACAATGTATGCATGTGAGTTAGATTGTAAGCTCCTTGAGAGCAGGGACTCATGTGAATGTGCATTATATATGTAAAGCGCTGCGTAAATTGACGGCGCTATATAAGTACCTGAAATAACTAAATAATAGTGGTCTGAAGTAATAACAAAGGATGATATGCATGCATGAGCAAGCTTTGCTGATATAAAAGCAAACTACCTTGCGCTAAGTGTAATGTAAATCAGTGGAATTTTATATTCAAAATGTAAAATAAGGGATGCTGCACACTAACAAGTGTCAGGATATCAAAATACAACTACAATAAAAAATAGACGTGCTGTCCCTTTCAATCATATCAGAACAATTTAAAGCAAATATAGTGACACCATTCAGTGCTATAAGAGCTAAGACACAAATGTGATAATAATCAAAACAAATTATTATTGTGAATGGTCCATATAATAAATGAACTACAAGTGCCAGTGATCCATGATGCATTTCCAGTGCTCCATCACCACAGACAAACTCCATATGCTTACTGGAACAATAGACCCCAAAAGTTAGGAGGCCAACAGTGCCAAGGCACAGGACAAAGCTTGTCAATAGCTTGGCGATTTTGCAATAGGAGCTGTCAGATCTTCTGCTTTCCAGCCTCAAGCACAATAGCAGTGGACCCAACTATAGAATTCCCCACAGCAACAACAGGTACACACCAGTAATGGCTCAAATAAAGTTCCAGCTATCATGAGAAAGAATAGAGAGACTAGATTGCAGTACCACTATATCACTATTGTATTTTAAAAATGTACTCACAAGGGATCACAAGGTTACGCTGGTCCATCAAATGTGCATGAGCAATGCCATCAGCACCAAAGCTCTGCTATACTGTATGTAGAGTTTGATACTGTAACTATAGTATACATATAACAAACCATCTAATCTTAACCCCATAAAAGATCCTCTCTACCCTTCTATATACTGTAAATAAATAATTAAAGTGGTCGTACACCTCAGTCATAAAATCTGAACAAATCACATATATCTGTAGTGTTTACTTGTCAATTTCCAAAGCTCTAATGTTGTTTCTCTCTGGTGCTTTGTTCCTCTGTTTTCAGCATGAGTCACTTCTGACAAGTTACACATGAGATACATTTTGTGACAGGGAAGGAGCTCAGAAAGGAGCTTGTCTATTCACAAAACAGCTCTGTATCCTTCCTTTGTTTCTGTGCCGTCTCTGAAGGGGGGGTGTCCCTTTCCTCCAATCAGCTCTCACACACTATATAAGAGCTCCAACTGCAGCTCTCCACTCCCTCCTCTCTGCTCCTCACAGATGAAAAGAGATTTTATCACAAATCTTCACTTTTGAAGCGAAGTAGAGAAGAGAAGGCTTCAGATAAACAAGTAAAACATGTGTTGGAGGATTTGTTTAATCTCGGTGAAGCTTTTCATCTCACTGGGTATATGAGAGGGTATACAACCACTTTACCATAAACTAATCATTCTACTATTTTTAGGGGCACCTACCACAGTAACCTAAATGTTACCCTTCCAAAAGAGTGTTCCTTTCCTTACTTCTAGAAAACTCGATGCATACCCTCTCAAGGATAGCGCTATAAAATCAAAGAAGACCAGTCACACACCCCCTGCCAGATGCTGAGGAACCATGGCCAATAAAACTGGCAAAATGCATCTTGTGAAAAACTAAACCACATTTTGGCACCAGTAGCAGACAGTCCATGGCAAAAAAAGAGAGGAAAATTGGAGTTTATTATGTAATCATTCCAACTACATAATGCAATCATGTGCAATTTGGACCGGAGCTCAACTGAAGTAAAGCAGATGTGCCATCTCTTGGATGGCTGTCAGAAAGCAGAGTTCATGACCAGTAGCCCAACTTGCTGCAGTTCAACATTTACAAATTGTTAATACTTGAAGCTTTCCCCTAGAAGTAAGGTAAGGAGCACTTCACTGGGAGGTTAACACTGACATAGTATGAGTTAGTTTGTGTGTTAAATCAATTAAAATGTCCTGGGCTGTATTAAGTGATCTATAGTTTTTTTAAATCAGATTTTTTTTATTTATAAAGCACTGGAAGAGAAAAACTCTTCCTTAAAAACAAAAACATACATCAAATAGCATTGCCAAGGACATATTATTATCTAAATGTACAACCAATCAGATTTGCTTCTCCTGCATCGTTATATTATGTGTAAACTTACAATCAATTTAAGAAAACAATTCTCTACACGTCCATTCCAGTATCTACCGTTTCGTGTATTTTCCTCTTTTGGTAAGCGTGTCCTTTTAGTGTTTTGTACCAAGTGATCTATAGTTGATTATTTTTAGATCATTCTTCCAAGCATCATTAATGTACCAGTGTTTTTTTTTGCTATGCATTCCTGAGAAATCTATGGGGTAGATTTACTAAAACTGGAGCACTCAGAATCTGGTGCAGCTGTCCATGGTAGCCAATCAGCTTCTAACTTCAGCGTGTTCAATTAAGCTTTGGCAATAAAACCTGGAAGCTGATTGGTTTCTATGCAGAAGCAAGCTTGAGTTTTATCTCTTCAGCTTTAGTAATTAAACCCCAATGTATCCTTTTATGTGACATTTTTTACCATTTGTATTTTCTTACATTCAATAGAAACATTGAAATATAAAATGTCCTGGGCTTAGTGAATTAATACTTGTGAAGGGTTTGCTTAAAGCGGACATTAAGTCCTTTTTCCAACTTCCCATCTGTTAAATTGTCTGTCCTTGTTGTTTTAACTTTGGATAGTAAAACATTTGTGTCTACCAGTAAATACCTTATACAGCCCACTTCCTGTTTCTTGTCTGGTCATTAACCTAAGCTTTTGACATCATGCACAGCTCTCTCTTTCACTCTTGTCAGAGTTTGCCAGGAAGGGAGGGGGGGTGAGTCATAAGAGGGCAAATGAAAGCTGCAGGGCTGCAGAGCTGGAGGTGTGCCTCTGTGTGTCTGTGTAAAGCCAGGAAGTGAACAGGCAGCAGCCTCAGCTGCCCACAGTTAAAATGGCTGCAGCCAGACTCAGTGGAGGGAGATTTCTGCAGCATATTTGGCAAGTACAGAATCACAGTATATATATAGAATAATATGCAAAGTGGTTGGAGGGAAGCTTCAAAATGGCAAAGATGTTTTTATTACAAATTATATAAGCAGACTGCAGTTCCTCTTTAAGGTACTAATCCAAGGGCATTTTTGGGAGATTTTGAATAGAGTGAGGAGGGCAGCACAATGCAGATCACAATATTGTTTTAAATTATTGAAAGAGGGCATGGAATAAAGAACTCCCACTATGTAATATCCTTGTATAATTCACAATATGTACGCATAAGAACATCCCTATCAGTGACTTATAAAGTGATATTTAGTAAATTATCTAAAAAAATATTAGTTTGTAGTGACAACACCAAAAACCCAACAAAAAACAGTTGTTAAAATTCCTGCCATTCACGAGTCAAACTGATTTGAATATGACTGGAGTCAAGTGCAGGCATATAAGGACCCAAATAGACAAACACATTTGTCGTATTCAGAAACAGAGGTGTACAGGAGAAGTTCCATGGAGGAGATACAAATATCTGGCATCCCCAGTTCCTGCTGAATGCATGTCAGCTTCTACACAACAAGAACATTTAGCTCTGGCTGCACTGAATCACATATGTTGGAGTTTGAGCTCATTTTGCTAGGTACATCAATTAGTATACGAAAGCTATAAATATGGCTGTGGATAAGATGCGGCAGGGATCTGAGGTACAATAAGCGGATGCCTGAAAAAAGAACTTAAGAATACAATATTTATTCTCAGGAAGCTCTCAGCATAGGCATAAACTGGGTTTGTGGCAATTTTGTAAATGGCTTGCAACATCTAGCATAGGGGAAACAGGGTTTTTTTCTGTGTAGGGGCTACATCACCATTGCCTTCCAGTGAGATCTCGTGTGTAAACTCTGAGACTTTGTGAAATCTCATAGGATCGCATCTGAAAAAGCTTTTGTCCATTGATGATATGATGGGGTTGATTTACTAAAGGCAATAGACCGTGCAGTTTGCAAAGTGCAGTTGCACACTGCAAGGGAAGTTGCTCCAGAACGTAGTAAATGAGCAGAAGCTCTGCTGACTTCCATCATCCAATCATGTGCTAGCAGAAGTACAGTTTTTTTTTTCCTTGCATGCGATTGGGTATTCTTTGCAAAGTGAAGCTTTATCTCATTTACTAAGCCCTGGCGCAAATGCACTTGCAGAGTGCACAGTCTATTTGCCTTTAGTAAATCAGCCCTGCATTGTCAGGTTTGCAAGGAAAAAAATAAAGAGCTATGTGTGAATTACCGAAATCCTATGATATTTTCCTTAATATATATATATATATATATATATATATATATATATATATGTATTTTGTTATATTAATTTCAGTTATGGTGGCATCATAATATAAGAGGAAGGACACTGCTTTTTATAATTTTTTGTGTGTAGTAAAGCTTTGGATTTTTTTTTTCTTTTTATACATTTTTTTCTAGTGGAAAAGAGACCTGAAGATACCCCCAAACAACATTCAAGTTTTGGAGCATGTGCAAAATGCCTTTGCCTCTCATTTTCCTCACACAAGGCACAAACCCTGTGAGTAGGCAGACATGTCTAGAGGGTTGCCAAAGAAAGCTTTTGTTGATGTAGAGCATCCCAAAACCAGATTTTAGATGTGCATGGATGTCACTAGTTGACAGCAAAATCAGAGACAGTGTTAAAGAAATGCTGCAAATGGAACAGATAAATGGGAATTGATCTCTATATTTGCAATTAAGCTGTTTAAATAGGCAGAAGCAAAAGGCAATATAGAACAAAATGTGTGTCGTACTCATTGAATAAACTGGATGTGCTAAATAAACAAGCAGTAAATTCCAGCTGTGCCAAATAATGATGATATAGCAATAATGACAAGTCAATTCTGACATTGTTTATTATTTCAGTGTTGCTGTCATTTGGAGGTATTGATTTTTTCCCAACTCTTCTATCAAATTGCTTCTCTGCATGTATTCACTGTGTACACTTGTTCTTGTCTCACCTTTACAAATGCGCTGAGAGTAATCAAAAATGTTGTTAGAGCTTGAGGAATGACCTTCTTAAGATGCTTATTTATTAATTAAACCTTCACATTCTATGGCAGCCAGTTGTAAAAGTTGTAGACGTGAAGAAAGAGAGAAAAGAAGCTTGCTCATTGTATAACTTTTTATTTGTAGGTAACCACTCATTGTACTGGTTATATGTGAATAGAGCCTCTGACCAACCTTGGATGCAGTGAGTGTGTGTTCAGGGTTGGCGCTTCTGCATTGGCCTCACACAAGCTGACCTCAGCTAATCAGGCAATTTGGATGCGGCTATAGCACAGGTTTTTTTTGCATCCAAAGGCAGTGTTTGACTGCCTCTGAATGCAGCAAAGTAGTCGCATATATTTGGCCGTCTGAACGATGATGCTTCTGAGATCACTCAGAATTCACTGCAGGCATGGCTGACCTGCATCAGCTGCTTTTGCATTCCCATATACTTGTATAGGAAGTGGAGCAGTTCTAAAGCAAATTAAATCAATTTTAACATTTATTTTTTTTTAAATAACAAAACATGTTATATGTGCTTACCTGCTCGGTGCAGCAGTTTTGCATAGAGCAGCCATGATTCTCCTCTTCTGGGGTCCTTCATGGGCACTCTTGGCCCCCCTCCTGCTGAGTGCCCCCAGAGCAAGCAGCTTGCAATGGGGCACCCAAGCATGCTAGCTCCCGAGCTGCAGCTCTGTATGTCCATTCACACACAAAGCCGTGTCTCGGCCCTGCCCCCTCTCTCTCCTGATTAGCTCAGTGGCTGTGATTGACAGCAACGGGAGTCAATGGGAACAACTAGCCAGAACAAAAAGGACAGCCGGCAACTCCGTACTCTTTCAGATTCTTTATTGTCACATCCCAGTGCATAAAAAAGTATTGGCTACTAAGGATGGGCGAATGGTTCGGCCCGAGCATAAGTTCGGGCCGAACTTTCGTACAGCCAAATGAGCTTTGTCTGTACTTCTCCTGTAAGTCCCATTGACACAGGCCCTTCATCTGTCCTTCAGCAACAGCAAAGCAGTGATTCCAAACATCAACCTCTCTACAAGCCCGCATCATCCTTACTTACTCATACTATAGTTTGTGAGGTTGCACAATGCAGAATCATAAGACAAGAGGCTGCATCTCTGCAGGTAATCTAATTAGATGTTTTTAGCACACTTGCAATGTTTTTAGTTGCTGCAAGCCATTTACTCTCTGCCTAGAGCTGCAGTAACAAGACATTTGAGGCTTTTTGTAATGTGTGGTATTTTTTATATACAGTATATTTCATCAGATAGCGGAATAGTGTACACGGTTACATTTCTTAACATCACCGAAAGCACATCTGTTTACAATACCCTTCAATGTTCTCCACCGGTCACCTCAAAGTTGGGAAGAACACGTAACTAAAAATGAACTTAAAAGACAAAATTGGGCACAGAGGGAGAAAATCTGCTTTCCAGGTGGCAAATATCAAGGCAAGTGTTTGCCTTGCACTTTGGAAATTCAGTTCAGTAGCAAAAGTGATATCGTTTGGAAAATTTGAAAGCAGATGAGAGAAAAGAGAAGAAAAAAAAAAAGATGACTCACACAAAAATTTACAGATGAGACAACGGATGAAAGAAGCTTCAAAATACTAAAACATCAGCAGAGGAATCTGGAAGGAGCTGGTAGAGACAAATAACTTTAACGGAAATGAAGACCTTCAGGAAGCTACACTGACAAACATCTGTGCTGGAGAACATTTAAAAATGTACATAGCTGGTCTAAGAACAAAACAGCACATAATATGCTTGCTGTTCAGTTTACAAAACATGTAACATACAGAGAGGTTTTTTTTTTTTTTTTTGCTGTTTAGAAACTAACTCTGTCCTGTCCTTTTACCATGAAAAAAATCAAAGAAGATCGAAAGTGAAAACCCAAGTGTAATTTACTGTAATAATGTACTATCCATTATGTCACTGGATTCTAATAGTGCAATAGTAAAGTTAAAGAGGTTGATAAACTAAAAGAAAATAGGCTGTTTACTTTGCAAAGGATTTTTCCCCAGAGCTTAGTGAATGTGGTGAATATTTTCTTTGCTAAGAATATCTAAACGCATTCAACAAAAAATAGAAAAAAAACATCCTTTTTTCTTGCACATGATTATACCTCTTTTACTCTGCCTGGGGAAAATTCCCTTGCAAAGTGCAACTTCTCTTGCAAAATGAACAGCCTATTTCCCCTTAAAAAAATAACCCCAAAGTGTATCTAAAGCCCATTTCGTTTTTTTTTTTGTTTGTTTTTTTTTTTTTTTTTTAGATTGAGTGTGGATGATTTAAACCTCTGTCAAATTTTAATAGTTGTCTGTGTCCCACTGGGGAGATTCACCCTTTCCATTTGTCCTGGGACAGGAAGTGTTGCTGAGTATAAATATTGTGGATGGCTGTGCTGATGAGAATTATCTAAGAGGAAATTTCCCTTCCGAAGGGATTTCTCACTTACTATTGTGTCATTGGGACAGTAAGTGAACAGAAATGTGAAAGTGTTTTTAAACACTCTCTACTCTCTACTGAAAACTAAAGAAAAAAAGTTTGCTTTTGCATACACTAAAGGGATAATTTAGACTTACAGTATCTCAAAAAAGTGAGTACACCCCTCACATTTTTGTAAATATTTTATTTTATCTTTTCATGTGACAATACTGAAGAAATGACACTTTGCTACAATATAAAGTAGTGAGTGTACAGCTTGTATAACAGTGTAAATTTGCTGCCCCCTCAAAATAACTCAACACACAGCCATTAATGTCTAAAACGCTGGCAACAAATGTTTGTACACCCCTAAGCCAAAATGTCCACAATGGGCCCACTTAGCCATTTTCCCTCCCTGGTGTCATGTGACTCATTAGTGTTACAAGGTCTAAGCTGTGAATGGGGAGCAGGTGTGTTAAATTTGGTGTTATTGCTCTCACTCTCTCATACTGATCACTGGAAGTTCAACATGGCACCTCGTGGCAAAGAACTCTCTGAGGATCTGAAAAGAAGAACTGTTGCTCTACATATAGATGGCCTAGGCTATAAGAGGATTGCCAAGACCCTGAAACTGAGCTGCAGCACGATGGCCAAGACCATACAGCGGTTTAACAGAACAAGTTCCACTCAGAACAGGCCTCGCCATGGTTGACCAAAGAAATTGAGTGCACGTGCTCAACGTCATATCCAGAGGTTGTCTTTGGGACATAGATGTATGGGTGCTCAGACCATATGCCGCACACTGCATTAAATTGGTCTGCATGGTTGGTGTCTCAAAAGGAAGCCTCTTCTAAAGATGATGCATAAGAAAGCCCGTAAACAGTTTGCTAAAGACAAGCATACTAAGGACATGGATTACTGGAACCATGTCCTGTGGTCTGATGAGACCAAGATAAACTTATTTGGTTCAGATGGTGTCCAGCGTGTGTGGCGGCAACCAGGTGAGGAGTACAAAGACAAGTGTGTCTTGCCTACACTCAAGCATAGTGGAGGAAGTGTCATGGTCTGAGGCTGCATGAGTGCTGCAGGCACTAGGAAGCTACAGTTCATTGAGGGAACCATGAATGCCAACATGTACTGTGACATACTGAAGCAGAGCATGATCCCCTCCCTTCAGAGACTGGGCCAAGTTATTTTGAGAAGACAGCAAATTTACACTGTTATACAAGCTGTACACCTACTACTTTAAATTGTAGCAAAGTGTAATTTCTTCAGTGTTGTCACATGAAAAGATATAATAAAAAAAAAAAAAAAATATATATATATATATATATATATATATATATATATATATATATATATATATATATATATATATATATATATATATATATAGGCACTATATTGGAAAGAATTTTTCATTTTTAGGCTTCCACTTTAAAAATCAAAAAATCACTACTCATTTAAAAATGAAGTTTTTCACAAACTTTCGTGGTGTTCGAAAGTTCTGGTGCAAACCGAACAGGGGTCCGTTCGGCCCATCCCTATTGCATACTTATATTGTTCCATCTTGAAACAGTATAACTATGCATACCTCATACCTGATGGGCTGCTAGGGAAGCTGACAACCACAGTAAGGCTCTTTTAGCACAAGAGGTCCAATCGGGTCCGCCTGTCTGTTTTTCAGGTGGATCCAATCTGACCCACCATTCTCTTGGGTGGATTGCTGTTCAAGTAGGGTGGCCAATACAGCTTTACTTGCAAGTTTCCCTTGACCAAAACCTTGGTCTTTAAAAAGTTATTTGTGTAGTAAATATGTATGTACGTATGTAAATATCACTTATTCCCCCACCAACAGCCAAAATGTGCTGCTCTTTTGCAGACACATGGGACTGTCATTCATCCTTAATGGCAACCCCAAACGTCTGAAAATGCAGTGCTTTTGCACCATGCAATTTCCCTGCGGCTGCATCTTTGACAAGGTGCAGGGAGCTTTTTCCTGAGTTTCCCACAAGTACAGAAGCCCATTACAATTATTGGGCCGCTGTGCCTGCTCAAATGTGAACTGCAGCAAACACATAGGTGTGAACCTAACGTTAAATGAAAGACTAAAAGAACTAGCATTAGAATTCATGGTATTGATTCCTGTAAAGCCAATAGAAAAGGAATGGCAAAGAAACCAAGTTCTATTAACTCCTCTCACCCTGTTTGATCAGAGTCTACTTGCTACAGTATAAAAATATACTGAGGTGCTCCAGTCTTTAAAGTGTTACTAACCCAGGACCCTGCATCTGGGTAAAACTCATAGGAGGTGTTTTCATTCTACTCTAACTGTCCTATGAGGCTGCAGGACCCCTGGCCCTCTGTCTGGACAGTGCTGATTGGCCCTGTGCTCATCACATGTACCCTTCCAAGAACAAAAAAACTCTAGCAATACACACCAAACTGAGCATGTGCAGAGTGACTCCAAAGTCTCTGTACTATCAGGAGATGGATTGGGGACTGTGGAAGAAGGGGGGTCTGAGAAGACAGGATCAAACAGCCTTTTTAAACATTGCACAGGATTAACCCCTTAGGTTCCACAGTATATAACACGCATGTTTTTACTGCATATATAGACTGATTTTACTGTTGTGGGTTTAGTAAGCAAAGGACAGACTATGAAAAGAGAACAAAATGAAAACAGAGCTATGAGCTTAGAGAAAAGAGCTCCCTACTGAAGCGCATGCAGCCCTTTATAGAGGCATGCAGCATATGTGACAATTTTATTTTATTTTTTAAACAAGCAATTTATTAAAAATAGATTTTCCTTCACAGATAATATTATTTCTTTTATCAAAAACAAGTACTGCAATTATTGAAACAGCCTCATTAGTACGGTATCCATAGTAATGAAGATTCTCATAGGTAAATGGTCATTAAGGTAAAATAAAAATGTGTTACTGGCCAGTAATAAACAGAATGTATCAGTTGTAACGTATTAGTGTCTTGCTAAATATAAGCTGCACATATTTTCCTACATCAACATGTTAAAACACTGTGAGCCCAATACATTAGCGCAGAGAGCTTAATTTTAAGACATCTGGGAACATTTCCCACCTCTTTCATAGTGTTTGCATGGTTTATAATTAATACTTAGTCACATGTTATACAATTTGTCAAAACAGTACGGTTGTGCACTTTCCATGATATAGTTTATTCGGCACCAAAATGGGAATTGCAGTGTTCATGTCCTGGAGGTCCCTGAAATGATGTACTCACTTGTACTTGCAAGATTCAATGGTAAGCGTCTGTTCCATGTGCGTTTATAAGATTTGCATACTTTGATTTTCTTCCATTCAGACTGTTCTCTTTATAATAATTTTCTAAGAAAGCATTTTAAAGAAGGGAAGTATAAGCCAAAAAGCATGGAATAGCATGTTAAAGCGATGTATTTTGGGCTGCCTGTGGCTCTTTTACTGTGGTTTTGGCCCTTGGCCGGCTTAAGCTTTTAAAATTAATGAGGCCGCAAACTGTTGTATGGGTCATCAAAGCTAGGCTTTCTTACGTAATTTTGCAGTTAAGTAGCTTAGAACACATTTTCTTGCACCTTTACCAGGTTTAAACTGTGCCAGAGACAATAATTTAATACAGAAAATCAATGACTAGATATATTTTGATGAATTATTTCATCTTTTGTATGTTAATCCCAAGGTGCTGTAGTAGTTTTAGCAATAGCTGCAAATGGAGTACCTTGTAAAATTTTGCTATGCAACTCAGCACTCTATTATATGGTTGAAGAGAACATTTGCTGATTCAAGAGAAAATCATTAGCTAAAGTTGCAAAAACATAAACTGCCACAGGTAAATTGAGCACAGCAGCTTTGAGCTGGCAAGGTTTCACAGGACTCTGGCTGAAATCTCCTTGCACTGTGATGGGCAGTTTAGGAAAGAAGCTTTAGATCCTAATTCTCAAAAAATGCAGTTAAATGGGCTGACTTATTGCAGTAGTTGTAGAGTGGTGATATCCAACTATTACCATGCAGTCCTTTGACAGTTTTTGTGCCTCTGAGCTCCTGCAGACAATGGTCTGGTTGCCTTACCTTTTTCCACACTCAAGCTAGTGAAAGAAAAATTATCCTTTAAACTGCCTTCTAGTAATTAAATGTTTTTTTTTATTTATTTAACACTATAGTGCTTTTTTTTTCTGTAATGCCCATGGGATCGCAGGCCACATAACCCCCTCAACCCCGAACTTACCAAAACAAATTAACACAAAAAACAACAGTATGGCTTGAATAATGGCCACAGCACTTTATTGGTATAAATGAAATTAACCATTTTTTCAACCAATTTAAAGTGGAGTTCAACCCAAAAAAAAAAAATTGTGCATAAAAAAAAATATAAAAAATATAAATGGAGAACAATTTTTTTTTTACTCACCTCTTTAATGCCTGTTGCTAGGGGGTCCCTAGTAATCTGCCTCCTTCGCCGCCTGGGCTCCTGACGTCACTTCCCTTGGTGCAGGAAGGCAGATCAGCTCTCCCCCCTCCCTCTAGGTAATCATCTGGGACACGTGACAGGTCCCAGATGATTGCGCGGCCAGTCACGTCGAGCGGCGCGGCCCGCACATGCACAGTGGGTGACTGGCTGTGAAGCCACAGCTGGGCGCCCACAGTTACAATGCCGGCGCTGCCGAGTGGACAGGGAGATGAGTGGGGCTTCGTTCCCCTGCATTGCTGGACCCTGGGACAGGTAAGTGTCCGATTATTAAAAGTCAGCAGCTGCAGTATTTGTAGCTGCTGATTTTTAATTTTTTTTTAAGCGGAACTCCGCTTTAATCACACATAGAATAATGTGGGGGATCAAAGTCCAGTGGCCAACCAGCAGCACGAAGCACATGCTGCTGCTGCCTTATATACTAGCTAGGTTTTTCTCTTTGATCTTTTATAATAGATTTTGCTGCAGGAAATATGACATGAGGCACAAATAATTTTCAGAAGGGCTGTAGGGAGCACAAATATGGATGGAATAACTTTAGCAGCAGTGATTTTTAGCAGATCTGACCATCTTCTGTAGAATTTCTGCAGTCTCTGACCATCTAATTTTGCATGCCTGTAGTCTCCAATCATCACATGTAGTATTCCTGCAGTCTCTGACCATCTCATATACCATACGTGCAGTCTCTGTCCCTCTCATATACCATACGTGCAGTCTCTGTCCATCTCATATACCATGTGTGCAGTCTCTGTCACTCTCATATACCATGTGTGCAGTCTCCATGCATCTTATGTACCATGCCTGCAGTCTATGACCATCTCCAGTAGCATGTCTGAAGTCTCTGACCATCTTAGGTACAATGCCTGCAGTCTCTGACCATCTCTAGTTGCATCATAAGCTGTAACGAGCAGGGCCCTCTGATTCCTCCTGTACTGAATTGTATAATAACTGTACTGTCAGCCTTAATGTTGTAAAGCGCTGTGCAAACTGTTGGTGCTATATAACTCCTGTATAATAATAATAATGTCTACAGTCTCTGGCCATCTTCTGTAGTATGTTTGCAGTCTCTCACCATCTCTAGTAGCATTTCTGCAGTCTCCGACCATCTCATGTAGCATGTCTGCATTCAATAACCATCTCCAGCAAAATATTTGCAGTCTCTGGTAATCTTCAGTAAGATATCTGCAGTCTCTGATCATCTCCAGTAGAATGTCTGCAGTCTCTGACCATCTCATGTAGCATGTCTGCTGTCATTGACCTTCTCAAATAGAAAGTCTCCAGTCTCCGACCATCTTCCATAGCATGTCTGCTGTCACTGACCATCTCTAGTAACGTGTCTGCAGTCACTGACCATCATCAGTAGAATATCTGCATGATGACCATCTCCAATAGAATGTCTGCAGTCTCTTACCATCTCACGTGGTATATCTGCTGTCTCTGACCATCTCCTGCAGTATTACATTCATTGAATATTCTGTGTGGCCCTCTGACAATATCCCCTATGGCAAGTAAGTTCACAACAACTAATCTATATTCATTTTTCTATTAAACTGTTAAAGCGGAGTTCCAGTCCTCCAAATCATTTTCACACTCCGCTGTAATTATGTACACTTATACTGCAAAATTTAGATAATGTCAATATTTGTTCCTTTTAGTTTATGTTTAAATAGTTGAAAACTTACCAGATCTCAGAAGCAGGCAGGTTCCATTTCTACTGTGGGCATCAGAAGCCCCAAAATTCTGGGATTCAGTGCAGCTGGCTACCCAGCATGCACCTCTCGATCTTGTGCCTGCGCAGTAATGCCATTGTGTGGCGCTCTATCTTCCTGACAGGTTGCCATAGCAATGGCAGTGTCTGTGGAAGTTCTTGCCCCGTTGCTATAGCAACCTGTCAATCAGGATTAGATTGTAAGCTCTAAGGAGCAGGGCCCTCTGATTCCTACTGTATCAAATTGTATTGTATTTGTACTGTCTACCCTCAAGTTGTAAAGCGCTACGTAAACTGTTGGCGCTATATAAATACTGTATAATAATGATAATAATCAGGACATTCCTGTTCCCCCGATCGTGTCATTTCCAGTCCAGAAATCACGCAGGATTTCGGTATTAGGGGATTTACATGGACTCCTGGAATAAATTACACAAATAATCCAGTAGTCCATGGGAGTTGCATAGTGATGTCATCGCCAAGGTGGCCGGAGGCAGAAGTGCTACATACTACATGGAAAAAAAGGTATTAAAAAAAAAAAACGATTTGCCATTTTAAATATAGAGGAGGATAGGCAATGGATTGATCCCAAATTAAAAAAAAAACGTGTGGAACTCCACTTTGAAGCTATGTATTTCTATTTATTCTAGCAAGTAAGAAAAACAACAACTTTTTCTCTTGCCTCTGTACTGTATACTTCTATTTTGCTACACAAAAGACAGACAGCGATACAAATGTAACTGAGGTTCTAACATTTACCACTTTACCTGAAATAAATTTATAAATTTAACCCAAAATATAGACAAAAAAAAAGTTCTCTTTAGAGTCCAACTTTAATATGAAAAATGTTTCAAGGCAAGCGTGACTATCCACTAGCAAACATCATGATGTTTCCATGACAGGCCGAGGCTTTTACATTCTACTTAAACTTCACAGGAGATAGTATGTGGGCGGATAACATGCAGTAAACCATTAAGAGCACATTTTTTTTCATTTTCAGGAAGTCTTTGAAATGCTATTTTAAATGTGACATGTTGACACCAGGAAAGAGCATTAAAATTGGCTGGCATATTTTAACCAGATCAAATGGAGGAAAGATTATGCACACGTGTAGTGACATATCATTTCAAGGTATGATATTTTCATCTCAGTATTTGTATTAGTTATCCCTTATCTGGTTCTGTCCTGTCAGCAGTATGCCTATGATTTGAACTATGGTCGCTCAGTCCATGAGATTCCAGGCTTAGTAAAGCAAAAAAGTGTATTAATGATGTGCCAAGTGCTTATGAAGTGCAAGTGCAGTAGCCTTCAGACAAAATTTTTCTGATCACAGAAAATGTAAATCTGGTTGCTATAGGTTAGTGTAGGCGAAACATCACCATAGCTGTTTGCTATGCAAAATGAGATGGTTTGCTATCTCTTAATGAATAAGCCCGCCTAGGTGTAAATTGATTAGGCTGCATTGTAACTGCATATTCTTTGTTATCAACCCATCTGGATACAAGTCACTCACTGCCCAGCTCTTGCCACTCGATGCTCAGGAGTGTACGGCTGTTTGTCTTCTGCTCTGCGTTCCTGTCTCAGAGCTAGAGGGGGTGAACCGCAAGTCTGATCTTTAGATAGAGAAACTGTGATTTCTTTTTTACCTCCACATGTCTTGCTGGCATAGAAACATTACGGCCTCCCAGTCAGCAATTTTGCCTCCATCCTCAGTTACTGTATCATAGATTGTGATATCTCACTGGGAGTGAAATTGGCACCTCTCAGCCAAGCTCAAAGACATATGAAAAACTCTTCTGTATAAATCCTCCTGCACGCATATTTAAACTTAACGTCGATGTTGGTTCCTATCCTAATCTGTTTCAAGGCTTTCTGTTTAAATGCTTGCTATACAGCAGGGGGGGGGGGGGGGGACTTACTGAGCACTGATAACAGAGATGCAAGCAGCATATTCCCAGAGCTCATGGGACAGACTCTTGGCTTCTTGGAGATGAACGGTTCACTTTGTCCATCTTATTTAAGAAAAACAATTGTGTTGCTTATTAACATTACACAGAATATCCAAGTCATTGTGTATAGTGCTGCCAACAAAACAAAGTAATCACAGCATCTCTGCAGGAATTGTCTACCCTTGCAGAAACAGTTCTATTAATCTACCTCATCTGCTGGCAACAAGGAGTGGCCAATTTACAGCTCTAATATGAAATATGCAGCTGGGCCTGCTTCTATGAACTTTTTTTTTTTTTTAGAAAAATCATATACACTATATTACCAGAAGTATTGGGATGCCTGCCTTTACACGCACATGAACTTTAATGGCATCCCAGTCTTAGTCCGAAGGATTCAGTATTGAGTTGGCCCACCCTTTGCAGCTAAAACAGCTTCAACTCTTCTGGGAAGGCTTCCACAAGGTTTAGGAGTGTGTCTATGGGAATGTTTGACCATTGTTTCAGACGCGCATTTGTGAGGTCGGGTACTGATGTGGACTCTGGACTCTGGACTCTGGACTGTGCAGGCCAGTAAAGTTCCTCCACCCCGTAACTTTGAATACATTCATATTCATTACATTCACTAACAGCCAAATTTGAAAGGAAATTTCAATACCTATAATTTAATAGAAAGAGAACTGTCGCTCCCAGGTGAGTTACACAGACCATAATCTTCAGAGCATGCTGCAAACCGTGGGGTGCATGCCCTGCCACTGCCAGCAGAAAATTAGTAGAACCAAAAGGATGAATGGCTGCACTCCCATATGATGCAAAAAGGCTTTATTGATATCCAAAAATCATAAAAAGCAACAAAATACAGGCAGGGAACAGAAAGGTTGACGCGTTTCACACGAGATTCATCCTTTGTCAAAACACGACAAAGCACGAATCCCATGTGAAACGCGTCAACCTTTTTGTTCCCCTACCTGTGTTTTGTTGCTTTTTATGATTTTTGGTTCTGGTGATTTTTGGTAGTTTTTTCTAACTATCATTTAATAGTTAGTAATAGTTACGTTATTATTATTAGTTGTTTCAGATATTCGAATTTCCAAATTTTCGAATTCCCGAACTTACGAATTTTCTAATTTACAAATTTATGGGTTTACGAATTTTCAAATATTCTAATTTACGAATATTTGGAAAATTTGTTAAATGGGTTTTCGTTAATTCAAATAGTTCCGAATTAACGGATTTGTCAAAAAACAAATTCAGAACAAAATGAATTGCACATGTCTACCCTTTTGTATATTTGTGTATTGTAACTGTACTGTCTCCCTTTAGGTATACTGTACACCAGTAATTTTTACACCATTATTCATCTGGAATATCATGTTATGTTGTAAACCTGTATCGGCCACCAGCCATCTCCAACCAGTTCAGTGGTTACATGTCAGACTGACCACAACTGCGGGTTTTCACCGGACCCTCCTTTAGTGCAAAATTGAAGACCTCAAGGCCAACTTTAAACAAACACTATCATGTAAATTACCTGTCGCGATTTCCAAGAGATGGTGAAGAGCTGCAATAATACCCATTAGACAGATACATTTTGACACTACTTTATTCATTTTGAATTAGGACCTAGTCAAAATAGCTCGATCAATAGCTAGTTGACACATCAACCTTGGAATTATTTCTGATCAGACTACCACAATGTCTGGACACGCAAAAAGAAAAAAATAATGTCTCTAATTATTTTGTGCATGGGAACAAAACCATCATCATTTACCCACATCCTCACCAGCTGGAAAAA
The DNA here is from genome assembly GCF_042186555.1 of Aquarana catesbeiana. Lineage (NCBI taxonomy): Eukaryota > Metazoa > Chordata > Amphibia > Anura > Ranidae > Aquarana > Aquarana catesbeiana. The sequence goes on from NC_133325.1 coordinate 374,300,859, forward strand.
TTTAGGCAACAGCTGATGCCACACCAAACCAGAGAATCCAAACCTATGTACTTCAACCTCTTCTCTCTGAAAGCCATATAGTTTTTCTACTATTTAGGCATGGTCCTGCACATCATTACACCCAAAACATATAAGCATGGCCCATAACCCACACATTACATTTTTTAGGACCTAGGCAAAAGAGAATATCTCATAATGGCAAGAAAAATTCAAAGATCTTTTTTTAATGAATGAAAAATTACATAAATGTGTTTTCATACTTCCACCAAATGAGGACACATATAAGACTGGAACCTGGTGGATTGCTACCGACCGATTCCCAGCCCTGATCTGGTTGCTTCTGTAACCACCCCAATCCTGAAAAGTGAGAACCATAGTCTGCTACCGCACAGCCCATCCTCCTCAAGCATTGTTTAAACACTGACACAAATTGGTAATGCTTGCAAGACACATCCCTATGAAGCAATACAGTGCAAACTTCCATAAAACTAACATAACAATGCTCCAGGCAGATACTGCATGGTTTTACCCCCCTCCCCCCATGCCATGGCCATGACATTTTCAAGCAATAAGCCGCCTGCTTTGTCTCTCTGGGGGCTGACCAATTCACTGATTTCAGCAAGCAAAATGTTGCAGGGCTCCTTCTGTCCACCAAGAACTTACCCCATCATGCACCTTTAGCCACTTGCCACACCAAAAATTTCTTAGTAATGTCAGGCCAACTTTGTAATTTGAACAGAAAGGAAAGGGCAGACATTTCACCATCCACCCCAGATGGTCAAACCCCAGAATTACACCAAAAAACAAAGCATCAGATCTCATTTAACCACATCTGAGGATGTCCTGAGCTTCTGCCTCAAACTTCCATCATCTCTTCCATACCCTATTGTATGAGTCCCTGGTCATTTTTGCAATCAAGTTCTTTACTCACCCTGCCAATTGTATGAAGCAATCCTCCATAGAATCTCTGGAAGCAGAAGTCCCATCAAGTCTGCCTCTGGAGCCAGCTCCTGAAAACACTCAAGCTGAAACCAAACAAACTAAATTCACTACTGGGGGAGAATGTGCCGTGAGCCTATTCATGGTTGAAACTGCAGCCATGTTGTTAGAATGAAAAAATCATACATTTGTTTGCCCACAGGGGACCCCGGATGACAAAAGTTACCACTAAAGAACTCCAGAAATCAAATTCTTAGTAAGGCCTCTTGCAGCCCACTCCACAGTCCAATGACCTTTGCAAATGTCCTTGAAAATATGATAATCTTTATTCTGTAAAGGAAGCAACAGAGAGGAAATACTCTAGACCCACCCTTCAGCCTGGGCAGCCACAGTAACCCCAACACCAGGTCTCCTATGCAGGCCACCAGCCTGAAGCCTATCACCCTTTCTGTCCAAGTTACTACAAGGAGCCCAGCACTGCTCTGCCCTGCACAGACCATTGAAACTTCAGCAGGCATCTAGAGCCTTCTCCCTGCAGAACTAACTCTTACAGGTGCTGCAAGAGTTAACAAAGCTTCTCAGCAGCTCTGGTCTCCTTCCACTCTCTTTACCTTGCATGGATCCAACCTGCATGCTGCCTGAGATAGCAGACACAGGAGCCCTGTGTGAGTTTTCTGCCCTGGCTGAATCCACAGATCTTCCAAATCTGCTGCAGATGCTGCTCCAGAGAAGCATCCTGAAACCTACTGATACAACACCCTGGAACTCACCAGGAGGCTGTGGGAAAACAGGTGAGATACTAATACAGTGCACAAGTCTACAAATTGTTGACCACATTTTCTGTTTCTTCTTCAGGTTTCCCTAAGCTTTGTTCATATCCTCCCTGCTCTCTACATCATATCCTTAAACCATTCCCCTGCCCATTCTTAACCCTTCTCCTGTCTTCCAGACCACCCTGCCATGTTCCCTTTCTCATTTGTGCTCAGGGCAGCCCTCTCAAATGGTGGACTTTCTAAAATTGTCCTGTTGATCAGGAGACAAGCATTTTGAATAAATTAAAAACACAAAAGTTCCTGCATGCAGCAAAACAGAAGAAAAGGAAAAGACCAAGTGTACATTTAACCACTTCAGCCCCAGAAGAATTTACCCCCTTCCTGACCAGGCCATTTTTTGGGATACAGCACTGCGTTGTTTTAATGGACAATTGCGCGGTCGTGCAACATTGTACCCAAACATAATTTATGTCCTTTTTTCCGTACAAATAGAGCTTTCTTTTGGTGGTATTTGATCACCTCTGCGGTTTTCAATTTTTGTGCTCTAAACAAAAAAAGAGCGACAATTTTGAAAAAAAAACACAATATTTTGTACTTTTCGCTATAATCAATATCCAAAAAAAATAGTTTAATCAACTTAGGCCAATATGTATTCTTCTACATATTTTTGGTAAAAAAAATTGCAATAAGCATATATTGATTGGTTTTCGCAAAAGTTATTGGGTCTACAAAATAGGGGATAGATTTATGGCATTTTTATTATTATTATTATTATTATTATTTTACTAGTAATGGCAGTGATCTGCCATTTTTATCAGTATTGCAACATTGCGACAGACACATCGGACACTTTTGACATATTTTTGGGACCAGAGACATTTATACAGCGATCAGAACTAAAAATAGCCACTTATTATTGTATAAATGTCACTGGCAGGTAAAGTTAACACTAGTTGTGTTCTAACTGTGGGGGGAATGTGGCTGACTAGAGGAGGAAATAGATCATTGTTCCTACTTAGTAGGAACATACAATATCTCTCCTCTCCCCTCACAGAACCAGGATTTGTGTGTTTACACACACAGATCCCGGTTCTCGCTCTGTCACGAGCGATCGCGGGTGCCCAGCGGTCATCACGCCTGCCAGGTACTGACGTTGGATCTGGGCACACGCTGTGGGCGCACGCCTGCTACAGCGTCTTAAAGAGCCGATGTACAGCTATGACGGCTCGCGCAGCAATGCCATCCTGCCGCAGTATAACTGAGGAGGCTGGTCAGGAAGGGGTTAAAGTGTATTGGTTCCTTTAACATATTTGGGAAAATAAAGCAATTTGTATCTCCTTTCAGTTACTGTAAGCTGTTTTCCAAACATGAGCATGATCTTTGTGTGAAGAGAAGAGGGGACCTATGAATTCCTTTCCCCTGCGACTTCTCTCCTATGTTTTGTTTGTGAATAATCTAACCAACAGACTGGCAGAAAGGCTAGCTCTCACATCTGGGAGGGAAGGATTCCAAACTCTTTTTGACATCATAAAAAAAGGTTTTGTTGATGTTGAATATTGATGAATAACCATCATTTTTTAATTTATTAAAGTAAACCCATCTTAAGACAGCAGCAAACCACAGCTTGGGAAGGGAAGTAGCAGTAAGCAATGATTAATATTTTTAAATTGGCATTGTGACTCTTGTGATTAGAAATGGATACATGGGTATTTTTGAATAGTTTTGCTTTACTTTAAATGTAATTTATTATTCTCTGTAATGCTTGGATTGCATTCTTACAATAATTATACTAGATACTGTATATACATTTGGGACTTCTCTGTCAAAAGATGTGTTTATTAAAAGATAAAAGATAAAAGGCAAAACTTAAAGAAATTCATGTCATCGATCACGCTGACATATTATGGAATGGATTCAATAACAGGCGTGCATGGGTCTATATGACCCAATTTCTAAAAAACGTTACATATCATTTGCGTTGAAAGGTTGATCATTAGTAATATGCTATTTAAAAAAAAAGTGTATTGTCTCCTTCCTAGCTATAGCTGCTTTTTAATGTTTAATATATTATTGTGCAATTTAGTTATAAAAATTGCTCAGAGAGACAAAAAACACAAACTTTTCAGACTTAAAGGAGTTGTAAAGGCTCGTGTTTTTTCACCTTAATGCATCCTATGCATTAAGCTGAAAAAACACCTGTCAGTCACCGGCCCCCCAGCCCTCCCATTTTACTTACCTAAACCCCTTCATCTTCTTTGGCGGTGACGCGCCATCCTTCTCTCCACGGAGTCCCGGCTTTGATTGGATAGATTGATAGCAGCACAGCCATTGGCTCCTGTCAATCAAATCCAATGACCCAGGCACCTGGGGGCGGAGCCCAGTCATACATTTAGCTTCTATGGACGCCAAATGAATGACTAGGGAGCGTGCCCACGAGGTAACCCCCTTGGGAGAGCACTTCTCCTAGGGGGCTAACTAATGTAGGGAGGAGCCGCGAGAGCCGCCGAGGGACCCCAGAAGAGGATGTTCTGGGCCACTCTGTGCAAAACGAGCTGCACAGTGGAGGTAAGTATGACATGTTTGTTATTTATTTATTTTTAAAGGAAGCTTTAGTATCACTTTAAACTAATTAATATGGGCCGTCTCTATAAATGTAACAGATTTTTCTAAAGTAGCGTGGTATTTGTAAGGTTAAAACTAAAAACTTGTATCTGTATCTTTGTGGATATGTGACTATACAGCTGAACCACTAACAGTAATGGTTTCATCTTGATATTAGGGCTACCTTTTTTTTCTTTTTTTTGTCGTATACTTCGGATTCTCTTTTTTTTTTACTTTCTTTTGGTTTTTCTTTTTAGTTTGTATTGGTTCTTTAGTTTTTCAGATCTCTTATGTGAGGCTTTTATAGCTTTAGTGAGACTATTGTTTTAAAAAGGTCTATACCTAACAATGTATTAAATGCCTCAATGATTCTTATGCTGCGTACACAAGAGCTGACTTTTCGATCGGACTGGGACAATCTGACCAGGTGTGGGCTTCATCGGACCTTCAGCGGAGTGTTTCTGTCGAAAATCTGACGGATTTTAGATTTGGAACATGTTTCAAATCTTTACGTCGGAACTCCGTCGGACCCAGTTCCTATCAAAAAGTCCGCTCATCTGTATGCTAGTCCGACGGATGAAAACCGACGCTAGGGCAGCTATTGGCTACTGGCTATCAACTTCCTTATTTTAATCTGGTCATACATCATCACGTACGAATCCGTCAGACTTTGGTGTGATCGGGTGTAGGCAAGTCCTTTTGCTTGAAAGTCCATCGGAAAGACCGTCGGACTTTTGATGCTGAAAAGTCCGCCCGTGCGTACGCTGCATAACTTTCAAAATTCCAATGAAAGCATTTGTGATAAAAAAAACACAAAAAAAAAACTTGCAATTCTGTTTATTTATACTTCTGACTGAGATACCTGTTTGAGGTAGTACATCAATGCTCTTGACTTTTACTGCAGTATACCAAATTAGATGGGATAACACCCTTGATTGCTGACTGGACAATGAAAGAGCAGTAGCAAAATGATAACGTAATCACTTCTCTCTCCTCCAGTCAGAATGTTGACTGCCAGCACTTATGCCAAGCAGCAGAGCCTAACTGGCTGATAAAAGTAGTCCAGTGCATGCAGGACATTGTAGGAGAGTGACATCAAGACAAATCCAGGTTTACACTAGTTGTATTTATAGATGCATTTATTTTATTTACTACTGCAATACTTTTTTCTAGAGTCCAAACCAAATTAGTATGTAAGTTGTTGGCCATCTTTTGCTACCCAGAACTAGCCATCATTTGTTAGCCAATAGAACCTATAGGGAAGGAAAATTTTCTGTACTGTGGTATTACAAGTTTTTCTATGAGGCCTAGTAAATATACAGTAGGATTTGGAGCAGCCGGGCATACTTTTTTTTTTTCCATAATTGAATGTAGCATTTTTCAAATTTACAGACATCTGCGATATTAGTACACATGCATATCTACTAGAAAATTTAGCATTTAGAGCATTAAGAGCTAGGCACATTTAGGAAGTTAAGAAGGAAATCATTGTTAGGTATTTCTCTGACACAAAGAGTGCTTTGACTTGAAACGGACCAAAAGACGCACAGGACTCCTGTGCAATTTGCACTGGAGCCGCTGCGAAGATGTGTGAACCGGCTCCATAGAGAGCCAGTCACAATCTCCTGCTATGCGAATTGGATGCGAGGAAACCCTCATCCAATTCGCAATTGTGTGAACCCAGCCTAAGTGTTGGGATATCTTTTGGACTTTTGGGCTTTTTTTAAATGTTTTCCTGTGGTTTCTATTTTATACTATGTTAATGTGATTGCAGGGATGGAAATGTTATAAATTAAGAATTTAAAATCCCCCCATAGAAAAGGTGGAATATGGGAGAAACGAGAATAATGTAAGGATTGGTAAGGATGGTTTTTGAGAATATAAGTTGCTATTTGTCAGATAAGCTAATTTTCCTTAGTCACCAAGGAACGGCCAGTGCAGGAACATCTGCAGCGTTAAATTAGCAGTCCTCTTTATCAAGAAACGGTGATGGCAGGGACCTAGATGGTGGACTTGGGCAAGTATATCTTGCTTCACAAGGTGTGGAAAAAATGTGCAGGAATGCTTAGATCTGTAATACTTGCTCAGATATAAGCTTTAAAATGAATGTAGTGACAAAAGTATACTTGCTTTAAAAGATAACAAAACAAGAAATACAGTCAAAGTAGAGAAACCTGAAAATAAAAGTGAAAATTTGGCTCTCCTCATAACTTCTAGATATTAAGTTTGACACAAAAAGAATTAATTCATTAAGCATCAGTAGCTACAACAGCTTTCAAGCCAGAAATAATAAGGACCCGTCTGTGAAAACCTATTTGTGCCAACCCATGATCTTCTCCCACTGTTACTTCCAAACCACAGTTTTCTTTAAAACAAACTGTGCCAAGTATTCTTTTCTGCTATACAGGTAATACAGATTACTCACTTTTTATAAAACCTACGTTTAAGAAATTTCAGCTACTGCATAAAAAAAACCTCCTTTTTTTGCCAATTTTTCAATAATGGCACTTTACAAAGGTGCAGGAATAAGTGTTTCTGAGTTTCTTAGATACAAACAGCTTTACTAAAAAAAACATACATCACTCTACTTTATATATATTCTATGCTGGGTCACCAATACTGTTCCTTGGCATCAATGTAGAAACATAATTGTTCTACTGGGCTTAATAATGTTTGATGACATATAACGATGAGAGCTTGTGCCTTTTATATGTCAAGAATACTTTTTAGTCTAAATCCAACCCTGTACTATTATGCTCTGCAGCTGTAAGAGTTTCTAACCATAGAGATGTCAGTAGCAGTACTTTGAGTGTTCATGTGGTTTGAAAGAAAAACAGCTTTGAAAAGAATAGGAGCACTGGGCACTGACAGTCCTGAAGATCATACTAAATAATAATTCAAGCAATTTGCATAGCCAAGTTAATACTTTTTGGACTATAGTGCACCTGTTAAGAGGGATTTTTATGTTCTTTGGATAGTAATGGAATCTAAGCCAAAAGTTAAATGTCAGCCAGACTTGTAATGGAGTAATTAGAGTGTTGCGATGCTTTCTTCAAGTATATACTAACACCAGGGGTGAAAAAAAGATATTTCTTAAACCAGAGTTTTACAAAATTTATATTAGTAATGCATGCTTCCATGGTAGTATCTCCACCACTCATTAGCAAGTAGGTAGGGAGGGTGCCAATACAGATTTTTCGTGTCTTTCACCTCCCATTTGAGAACAATTATTTATGGTGGCATGTTAGCACACTGGGGTTGATTTACTAAAACTGGACAGTGCAAAATCTGGTGCATAGAAGCCAATCAGCTTCTAGGTTTTATTGCCAAAGCTTAATTGAACAAGCTGAAGTTAGAACCTGATTGGCTACCATGCACAACTGCACCAGATTTTGCACTCTCCAGTTTTAGTAAATCAACCCCATGTCTTCTAATAGTTTTTGCTCAAATCCAGCCAACCTTTTAAACAGCTATTGAACAAAGCTGGTGAGAGTAAGCACTTCTGTCAGGTTTTTATAGCTGTCTATACAACCTGCAAAATCAGGAGAACAGTTGTCATTGGGACAGGAATACAAGGACAAATTGGGGTCCCCATTTGTTTCATTCTATGTCCCCCCGGAGAGATTTCCTCTCACTTCCTGTCCTGACAGGAAGTGAGGTGAAATCTCCACAGGCTGACATAGATTGAAATAAAAACCTGATAGTAGCTTAGCCCCTTTCTGATGTCCGACTCTAACTGAAACATATATTTTTAGTTTGATTTTTGATAGTGGTATGGGATCAGAACTTTTGTTGGGTTTTATTTAGAGTCTGTGTTACCATTGAAGAAAAATAAAGAAGAAAGAAATGGAGAAAAATGTTACAGATAGATAGATAGATAGATAGATAGATAGATAGATAGATAGATAGATAGATAGATAGATTAGATAAGCTGTTCGTGTCTACTGTATCATGCATTTTTCACAAATCAAGCACCATCAGTACTATGGAATAGCTGAATATATATCATAAAGTTTACTAGAAAAATGCAAAAAACCTGTAATTGTTTGACAAAAAAATATATTATTTAAATAACAACATGAAAAAAGACATATAGCTAAGATACTAGTTTTCCGCAAGCATGGGCAAACACTAATAATTTCTTTCTTATAGCTTTTTTTGGCTTATTTCTGCAGGAAAACAGCAATTTTCAAAACTCTTTCTACAAATTTCTTTCAATTTATGTCTGTTTGTACTTGTATGCATAATGACTTCAACTAGAAAATCCCATGGTTTCTATCCAAGTTTTAGCTTAATTATTAAAACAGAAATTGGTCCTGCGTGAAAAATAAACCTTAATATCATTAGTTTTCATACTATAGCAAAGTTCTTCAGTTTAGAAACATTTTGTTCCCCTATATCATGTAATTCTCTACATTTCCTATTCCTGTTTTGAAAACAGGTAAACAAGATAATAATAATTAGGTGGTATCCAGATGTGTGGCATGATCCTCATCATGTCCATGCAACATTTTTAGAAAGCCCCACCACTGGTTTTATCGTAAGAGGAAACGTCAATATCTGAGAAAATCCAGTTGTTCCTAACAAATGTTCCAATGCATAAGACATTTGCAAGTCAGCATTGTATCTATAGTCATAGCAGCACATGCAGCTGTTATGGGGCCTGGGGAATGATAGGGGGTAGGGGGGCACCACTTGGGAGTCTAAGGCAAATTAAGCAGAAAACCTGTGTGCATGTGAACATAACATTGATCAAACAGGAGAGGTTGCAGCTGACCTGATCTGTGAAGTCTACAGTCAATAAAATCTGACATCAGAAGCACAGGATAAGTCTTTAGGGTCATTACAAGTCACAGCACTTCCTTGCTTTATCTGTGCAGCAAAGTAGCACTTGCTTAGCTGATGTAAAAATTGCTGGGCATCTTAGCTGTACAGCTGATCCTCCTTCCCATCTAGGAGTAGATGTTTTGCCTTCAGTAGGTCTAAAAGTCTTCCTGAGACTGTATACAATTCCCAATGTGTCTTCTCAGCTTAAAAAAAAAACAAACAAGACAACTGACGTTTGTAGCTCCTTAAAAAGGTACCTTTGTATTAAAGTGGTAGTAAACGCAGTATGTTTATTTTTACCTACCGTTTAGGAGATGTTCTAGTGAGCAGCAGCTGGTGACATCACCGACGCATGTGCTCTGAAGGAACGGCATACTCGTGCTATTCCTTCAGAGCCCTGTGCCATGGTTGTGACTCCCACATGCATGCGCAGGAGTGACATCATCGCAGCTAGGCCATTCAAGCTCCCACAGTCCGTGAACATGGAAGGAAGACCAGGTGAAGATGGAAGCCTCTGTAGTGGATACAGTGTTCCGCTGGAGGGCTTCTTTCAAGGTAAGTCTTTCATAATGTGCTAGTATGCAATGCATACTAGCACATTATGCCTTGACCTTGCAGGTTTTTTTAAACCTTTATTACTGCTTTAAGGTTAGGATATGATGATCTTACACTGCATACATGCAACTATGAGGCTACAGGAATAACTAGGTACAGTCATATGTCAGGATGTGCACTGCTATTTGTCAGCAGCAATTAATAACATTCCTCAAGGGACAGCTTAGTCACGATAACCATGTTAGATGTTCCCTAAAAGACAGCATATCTTCATTTTTTGAGTAGAGACCCACTTTAAGAAATGTCACTTTATTAGACTCTTTATTGAATATTATTGTGAAAACACAAAGAACATTCATAATAAAAGGAAAGCATATTGTCATCCAGCAACATAATGCTTAACAAAAGGGACCGCCATAATGATCTTTTGGTACAGTATTGTCACAGATAGCACAATATTGGATTGACGCTTCATTATCTTCTGCCCCCAACCTAAAAGCATAAGATAAGATTTTGGACATGCCCAGTTATTTGTACCTTCTGGACAGCGACTTTCCAATTACTTACACAAATTTTAGGGATAAATATTCTCTTATCACCAAGCATGGCCATTCTTTCCCTGGGTATAGAAGCGATACCGGCAGCTCTTCGAGTCATTCACATCCTTTTTAAGTGCATGATTATCACTGGTACAACACTGGAAAGACCATATAGCTCCTTCTATAAGTGAGATGATAGAGGTAACTCACATGCATGCCACATATGAGATATTATTTGCCTCTTATCAAGGCAGGCATCAAGTAGCTTACTCCTGGTGGAAACCATGGACTGACTGGTACAAGACAACCACTACTGAATAAAGTTAATGTATCTAATGTGGAACTATGATTTAAAACCTTATGACTGTGCTGTTCTGTTTTGTTGTGTTGCTTTATCTTGTTTTTTTTTTTTATCTGGTCTCATGTAGTACATTGATACTGAATAGTAAATCAATGTTTATGTACAAATGTATGTCTTCTATGGACAATTATTGTCATCTTCAATGTCCTTTTTTTCACTTGGTACTGTTTAAACTTAACCCCTTGGCGCCGACATCGCACAAATATGCGGCCCCACTGTACTGGACTTTTTGCTGTGTGGCCGCATATTTGCATACTTTGCATACTTCCCGTCTCACCGAGAGGCCCGGGCCCCATTCTAACGATCGGGACCCAGAATGTCCACATCTGCTTTTCATTTTAATATTTCTTTATTAACCCCTTTGTGCCTAAGGGTAAAATAAACCTTAATGCCTAAGCCCAATTTTGCAACTTTGACATGTGTTAGTAAAACCATACATATCATCACAACTACAGTTGTGCTCATACGTTTACATACCCTGGCAGAATTTATGATTTCATGGCCATTTTTCAGAGAATATGAATGCTAACACAAAAACTTTTCTTTCACTCATGGTTAGTGTTTGGCTGAAGCCATTTATTATCAATCAACCGTGTTTACTCTTTTAAATCATAATGACAACAGAAACTACCCAAATGACCTTTATTATGTACCCTGGTGATTTTGGCCTGATAACATGCACACAAGTTTACACAAGGGGATTTGAATGGCTATTAAAGGTAACCATCCTCACCTGTGATCTGTTTGCTTGTGGTTAGTGTGTGTGTATAAAAGGTCAATGAGTTTCTGGACTCCTGACAGACCCTTGCATCTTTCATCCAGTGCTGCACTGACGTTTCTGGATTCTGAGTCATGGGGAAAGCAAAAGAATTGTCAAAGAATCTGCGGGAAAAGGTAATTGAACTGTATACAACAGGAAAGGGATATAAAAAGATATCCAAGGAATTGAGAAAGCCAATCAGTAGTGTTCAAACTCTAATTGAGAAGCGGAAAATGAGGGGTTTTGTTGAAACCAAACCACGGTCAGGTAGACCAACTAAGATTTCATCCACAACTGCCAGGAAAATTGTTCGGGATGCAAAGAAAAACCCACAAATAACTTCAGGTGAAATACAGGACTCTCTGAAAACATGTGGTGTGGGTGTTTTTTTTTAAGATGCACAATAAGGAGGCACTTGAACAAAGATGGGCTGCATGGTCAAGTCGCCAAAAGAAAGCCATTACTACGCAAATGCCCCAAAGTATCCCACTTACAATATGCCAAACAGCACAGAAACAAGCCTCAAACCTTCTGGCACAAAGTCATTTGGAGTGAGGAGACCAAAATTGAGCTTTTTGGCCACAACCATAAATGCTTCATTTGGAGAGGCAAGGCCTATGATGAAAGGTACACCATTTCTACTGTGAAACGCAAAGGTAGAGCGCTGATGTTTTGGGGATGTGTGAGCTACAAAAGGCACGGGAAATTTTGTCAAAATTGATGGCAAGATGAATGCAGTATGCTATCAAAAAATACTGGAGGAACATTTGCATTCATCAGCCAGGAAGCTGTGTATGGGACGTACTTGGACATTCCAACATGACAATGATCCAAAACACAAGGTCAAGTCAACCTGTCATTGGCTACAGCAGAATAAAGTGGAGGTTCTGGAGAAGCCATCTCAGTCTCCTGACCTCAATATCATTAAGCCACTCTGGGGAGATCTCAAACATACAGTTCATGCAAGACAGCCCAAGAATTTAGAGAAACTGGAGGATTTTTGCGAAGAGGAATGGGCAGCTTTACCATCTGAGAAGATGAAGAGCCTCATCCACAAATACCACAAAAGACTTCAAGCTGTCATTGATGTAAAAGGGGGCAATACACAGTATTAAGAACTGGGGTATGTAAACTTTTGATCAGGGTCATTTGGCTAGTTTCTGTTGCCATTATGATTAAAAAGAGTAAACACAGTTGATTGATAATAAATAGCTTCAGGCAAACACTAACCATGAATGAAAGAAAAGTTTTTGTGTTATCATTCATATTCTCTGAAAAATAGCCAAGAAATCATAAATTCTGCCAGGGTATGTAAACTTATGAGCATAACTGTACTTTGTGCATCCAAGTGGATTATACCTTGTTTTTTTCAGGACAAATTGGGCTTTTGTTTGGTGGTAAATGGTAATGTTATCTCCTGATTTTTTTTTTTTTTTTAATAGCAATGGAAGACCGGCCCTTTGAATTGTAGAGGACACCATAATTTACACTGTGCCATGACATCATTCAACTAAAACCATAATCATAGAAATACATTGTACTAACAAAAATTACAAGACAACATGCAAACCGTCTGCATCAATTAATACCAATGACATTAGAGAATTTTAAAGTAAAACATTTAGTACACAACAAATAAGTGTCTTATTCTGATGATTAGTGTTCTCAACACAGATCAGTATTTGTGTGCCAACAGGAACATTTTTAAAACAGGCACAAACCACCTGGCAGTAGCTTAAAGCAGTTCCAAATTGCCAAACAGGATACTGTAGTAATGAAATAGCTTACCAAGAGCTGTAAAGATGCCAGACTCATTTGTATGTAGATTTTATCTTGACTTTAATGACACTGAATGAGATCATGTTTTTACCTGTAATCATTAGTAGCTGAGTGCCTATGCCGCAAAAAAAAACATATGCATTCTATATAAAACATGAAAAAAGTGATGTATGATTTGAAAAACATATGTAGTATAATAAATTCAGTGTAATCATAACATTATTTTGAAATGTAACACCATTTCTGAAGTGCTGTAGGACAGACTATATATTTACAAAGAAAACACAACCGATAAATGTATCTATTACATTTCATTTCCATCCACCTTGAAATGGCATCTCTAATTTTTTTCAAAGGTGCTAGTAATGGTAGATCTGGTTTTTCTGCATTAGGAAAAAGCTGACACAGTAGCCTTCATCAGTACTATATCTGTGGGAACCCTTTTGCAGACCAGGACTAAGGTTCCAATAGTGGCATTGGGACCCTATATCTATGATAGGTGTGAAATATGGCTGACAGAAAATCTAAGGAAGGGCTGTAGTGCTGCAGAAAGCAACCAATAGAGGCACACTCTGTAGTTACATAGTTACATACCAGTAGTAGGTAAGGTTGAATAAAGACATAAAGTCTATCCAGTTCAACCTGTGTAGGTGTACGTGTGTTAGTGTTGATAATCATTTCCAATATCCCTGTATGTTCTGTTCACTAAGATGCACGTCCAAGAGTATTTTAAAAATATAAATACTCCCCACTGACACCACCAATTGTGGAAGAGAGTTCCACATGCTTATCGTCCTCACAGTGAAAAACCCCTTACGCAGCTTAAGGTTAAACCGATTCTCCTCCAATCTCATTGTGTGGCCCCGTGTCCTCTTACACTACCTGAGACAGAATTGTTTTTTTCCTACGCTGGGATCACCATTGAGATATTTGTTTATCGCTATCATATCTCCTCTCAAGCATCTCTTTTCCATGGAGAATAAATTTACTTGTAGTTGTTCCTCATAATTGAAGTCCTCCAGTCTGCTTAATCATATTGTTGCCCTTCTCCAGACTCTCTCCAGCTCCAGCACATCCTTTCTGAGGACTAGTGACCAGAACTGGATGAAATACATAATTGAATGATGGTTCCAGTATTAGAGGTGACACTCTTTTGAAAACCAGTGGTTATAGGTGGTGACAGGGGTCCTAAAATTAGACTGGAACTTCCTAGAGCATCCTGTGATTTACACCATCTGGGGGAGAGCTGTAAATACCATAAACTGCACTGATTATTATAATCTCATGCTAGTCAGTGACTTAACCACCCAACGTAACAACAAGAGTCAGTCACCTTGTGTGAAATAGGTTAATTTTAGTATGTTGCATAGAAATGTTTGCTCAAAAGAGCTTAAATTCCATAGCTGTAAGCAATTTAGAGCCAGTGTCAATGGACTTTTGCTCACATATGAACTGCCTCTCTCTATAAACAAGTCAATAGATATGCAAATGCAGCTTGAATTTTATTGAGAAGAGAGATCAAATGGTGGTAAGAAGAAGGTCAACTGCCGATCAAAAGCACCTGTCAATGAACTGTCATAAGAAGCTCAAACTGACAACACAGCCACACAGGGCTTGTGTGCGGATTGACAGAAGCCCTTATATTGCCAGCGTTGTTTAGCTCTAGGCTGTGTGCTGTATATTTTATTTACCTGTGCATTACAGTACTCTACAAATATGAAACAGGGAATATTATCCCCTAAATTGAATAAAACAAAAAAAGACAAGCTCATATACCCTAGAGTAACTTGGCACATTACAATTTCGGATATGCTTTTATGCTTTTATCTAATAAATATGTTAATTCTAGCTTATTGTATTTGCTAGATAACAATGTATTTATTAATTCTTATATGACTATTTCAGAATAAATATGTTTAGTGTTTTTTTTTTTTACTGTCAAGAGCATCACTAAATCCCTAAAAAAAGGTTGATTGCCTTGGAGCGTGTGTATGTGTGAAGGGTTTAAAAGGAGGTCTAAAATAACACAGATCTGATGGCTAGAAGGATTTTATACAGAGGGTATATTAATCCTTGCCCTAGTGAACTGGTAAAGGATAGATTTTCACCTAAGGTTGATATTTACAGATACTGGTAAATTAGACCTATCCAGACTATCTCCAGTAGGCAATTGGGAAAAAAACAAGTGTTTACATTTATTGAGCAGACTTCTGCCCTCTGTTTTAGGTATATTTACAGTGCATTCAACTCATTGGAAAAAAATGGAGCTTAGCCAGGACTTCACATGAGGCTTCCAAACAACATCTAAAATGCCAACAGTAAATGCAAAATTCTGACAGTGAATACTCATCCAATATACGGTAATTACAAATATGTGTTATTGCTTTTTGTCACAGTGCTTACTGTGGATCCTTCACGTGAGTACAGACGTGGTGTTCTCAGGTAATACAAAGCAAATAACCTCAGTAAAATGGACTTCTGTATAATATATCATATCAGCATGGTTACTGTGAATACTGATGGAACTTTTAAAGCATTTTAAGAACTACAAGTACATTCAATTATTACATCACTATAGTTACACTTTAAAAGCTTTAAACCAATACACACATATACATAAAAGAGTAGGTGAACCTTGCGCTCAAATGACTGTAATGTCCTGCGTACATCAATAATAACACAGAAAATGAAAGGAGATTTATAGTGTATAAGCTTTAGTCTGCAATCAATGTTTTGGTGGGATGCATCCCACCTTTATCAAGGCAGAAGTAGGAAAATAAAGCTTTATGATACAGTATTATTCTCCTTTCAATCCCTGTGAGTGCTCTACCAGAACAAACACATTAGAAGAGGGTATTCCATTTGGTATAGTGGTAATATTTTGGCAAAAAAAAAAATATACTTTGTAGGGCACTCACAAAGATATGAAGGAGCATATGATGTATAGAGAAGCTTTTTCGCGCAACTAACATTTCCATGGGGTGGGTTGCATCCCACCAATACAATGTTAATAGAATAAAGCTACTTGGAGCATATGCTCATTCAGGTTCCTGCCAGTGCCTTACCACTATATATTTATATGTGTGTGTATATACAGTATATTTGTAGGAATTTATACTGATATATTATTGACTACCTTTTTATATCTCCTGGAAACTGATCTCTGATAGCAGAATGGGAAGATGCTGTTGCTGAATTTCACAAAATCCCAATGCTTATTTCATCCTAATAATGTTATACTATACCCTCATAAATTATGTTGTCTATGATTTACACAGTAATAACACACTACAACAATGAATGAAATTATTTAGTGACAAGGCAGCTATAATGACAGTGTGCTTTTTTTGTCTGCACTTTATACAACACATAAATATAATACTCGGTCGATAACTACATGTTGTATTTCATTTTGGCAAAGTTGAGTTTCTTTACTCTCACAGTAGCTCAAGTTACATTGTATATTAAAATATGTGATATATAAAACATGATGCAAGAAGAACAGTGGGATAAATATTTTTCTTATCATATGTCGCTATGTCTTTTTCACACCACCACACAAACGTGTGCTGATATATATATTAGACAGACACGTTATTTTGCATTATGTTTTTGAAGGAATTGTAACTGTATTGCAGCACAACACATTGCTGATAATAAATCAAATTGTAAATTTGTGTTTGATTCAATAGCAAAGTAAATGTTTGTTTTGTAAAGTGAGTTTTCACTGAGCTTCGTAAATAAGGTAAAGCTTTGTTGGTTTTGATTACCAAATCACGAGCAATCATTTTTTTGTTGCACATGATTGAAATGAACATAGCTTCATTCTATTTACTAACTAAGTAGACATTCATTTTGCAAAGTGAACCGTTTCTATTGCTCTAGTACAGGGGTATTGAATTAAAATTCACGGAAGTCCAGTCAGTAAAATATTCTTCCAGAGGTCTGAATCACATATTTGTGCGATGGCCCTGCATCCTCACAACCAATCACCTGTTAACTCGGCAGCGCCCGACCTCTGTCCAGCACTGTCCTGTCTCCAGCTGTCGGCTCTGTGAGAATGACAGCAACAGCTGTGATGGCTGTGGGCAGAACAGCTCCTAAAGGGTGAGACCATGGCAGTCAGGATGAGACATTGGCTTGTTCCAGATCCGGAACGTGGTCCACCATTTAATGATGCCTGCTCTAGTATATCAACTCCAATGAAAACACTTCTTGTGTTCGCCTGTTTAATGTTTAGTTTCTGTTTTGGAGCCAAAATCTTAAAGCCTACATCACATTATCGATTCTGTTGGTGGTTCTTCAATGAGAGTATTGTTAGGAGAGAACTGAGAATCATCATTTAAGGCAGGGGTCCTCAACTACTACCAGAGGATGCCCGCTCCCCTTCTCCTAGCACCACTACTACCTTCCCTCTCTGTTGTCACCTTACCTATGGAGAGGAAGGGGGAAAGAAGAAGAGAAGGCCAGAAGTGACAGGCTGAACATGTCTACACCTGTAACAGGTTGTGCCAACACATGACCCCTCCCTCCAGGAGACAGGCTACACACACACCATTCCCCTGGAGGTGACCAGCGGTGCTCACACAAGGGAGGTGACAGGCTGCACACACCACCTCTTCAACCGGAGGTAAAAGGCAGTACCCACCCCAGAGGTAACAAGCAGCACCAAACCCCATCTTGGTCTGTGATGGTATTGTTGTTGCTGAGGCTGGTCCCTGGTGCCAGGGAGGTTGGGGACCACTCATCTAAGGCATGGCCCCTTGCTGGTGAATAAGATCCTGCAGTGCTTTAGCCAGTGAGGAGGCAACACAGTAGTAGGATATTTAATTTAAGATCGATTATATTGACAGAGGAGAAAAGACTGAGGAAAATCTGGGGACTTTACTGGTAAACCTGGACTTTCATTAAAACATTTCTTAAACCTGTGCCTATCACCACTTTTTAATGTTCATTAGAACATTATATGTTGCCCTGAAGAATATAATGTATCTCTTCAAATAAAGCACAAAAATGTAATACATTATTTTATAGGGGACGCCATGATCTAGCTAGCCAGCCAAATCATTATCTTTTACAAAATATGCATTGGCAAAATGTCTTAACTCATTAGAGTTGATGTTCATGCAACAGGTATGAAAGAACAAAAGATGAGTTATGATTTGAGTCTGGTGTCCATATATTATTCAATTCCATGATACAAACTGTGCAAGATCACTTTGGCAAGTATACCAGTTTTCCAGGCCTCACCAGCTTCATGCTTGGATGCTTACATTTCTAGATTTATGAAGGCCTGTCACTTGACACATGTAGAGATGCACGATGACGCCACTTGGGCATGCTATAGAATTCTGCCTACTTAGGTGGGTGAGAGATTAGGGACTCTCATAGTCTAGGAAACATGGACCATTGTCCTAGCCATTATAAATGATGGCTCCAGCTTATCCTTATTCCTGTACCTCCCCGTTTTTTAAGCTTTGTTTTTCCTTTGGCACCATCTGTTTTTGTTTTTTTTGTTTTTTTTATGTTCTTAGACAAATTAACAGTAAAAATAAAGCAGCAGTGTCAGAAAAGAGCCTGTCAACATCGGAAGGTTCCTGTGCGTTTGCGCGGCGGAGCCGCGCTTCGGCGCATGCGCGTTAGCAAAGTAGCGGCACACACGGGTTCACTACACGGCGTAACGGCGTAATGGCGTACGAACGTTCGCTCATCAGCGTCACGCCCCCTTTCTGGCCTATATAAGGACTGACTTGTGCCCTGTTTAATTGCTGGTTTGTCTTTCAGCTTCCAGTGTTCCGTTCCTGATTCCTGCTTCTTGTGTTTACCTGTTTGACCCGGATTTGCCTGACCTACCTTGTCTCTCTCCAGCATTTTGACCTCGGCTTGTTTAAAGGACTTTCCCACAATCTGCTTCCAGTGTTTGACCCTCTGCCTGTCTCCGGATTCTCCTGCCTTCTCGTGTATGACCCCGGCTTGTTTAAACGGACTTCTCTGCTGACATCTCCAATCCCCTACCTCTGGCTTGCCTTCAGGATTCCTCTACTTACCATCTGCTGTGTTTGACCCTCGGCCTGCTTCAAGGACTTCCTCATCTACCAGTCTCCAGTATTAAGTTATCGGTCTGCATCATAGACTCTCCACTACTGGGTTCTCAGTGCCTGATCTCCTGCACTTATCCCAGCTCCCATTGTGTTTGCGGGTTAGAACCCCGGCCGGGTCTTCTTCTCCAGCTCTGGGTCAGAGCCACCGTTGCTCTCATCTCTGCATGACTGAAGTCCTCCTCTCAAGTAGCTTCCTGCCTGCAGGCGACCCGTGCCTCTCTGTGCCCTACACCCTCTGTACCACTACCAGGGGTGTGGTGCGCTTAGCCGCAAGGGAAGCCACTCCCAGCATCTCGGCCTCGGTGAGTACCCGTGATAGTACAAACCAGCCAGATGTCTGAGGCCGACAGAGTGGGTTCCCCTCTCGAAGCTCTATGCCAGCAGGTAACGACCCTTACGCAAGCAGTCCAGAGGCTACAAGATGGCTATTTCCAACTAGAAGGTCGTCTCCAGCACCTAATCTTATCTCCCGGGGATGCAACTTCCACATCCCCCAGTGGGGCCAGCTCTTCACAAGATCACTCCAGCACAGCTCCTGCAGTTGTTATGACTCTCCCAGAACCTAGGGTGCCCACACCCGAACGATTTTCCGGAAATCGGAAGAGGTTTAGAGCATTTAAAAACGCCTGCTTGTTATACCTGGCTCTCCAACCTAAGACTTTCAGCTCTGAGACAGTAAAAGTAGGGTTCATCATTTCCTTGTTGTCCGAAGAACCCCAAGCTTGGGCTCACAACCTCCTGGAGCAGAAAAGTCCCTTACTAAACTCCGTGGAAACCTTCTTTGAATCTATGGGAAGATTATATGATGATCCCCAACGCATAGCCACGGCCGAGTCCATCTTACATACCTTAGTCCAGGGAAAAAGACCAGTGGAGGACTATACGGTCGAATTTCGGAAATGGTCAGGGGACACTGGATGGAATGAGGCGGCTCTCAAATACCAGTACCGCCAGGGACTCTCAGAGACTCTCAAAGACGAATTGGCACGTGTGGATTCTCCTTCCACCCTGGAGGAGTTGATCCAGCTAGCCATAAAACTAGACCGACGTCTACGGGAACGACGTTCTGAACGTCTTCAATCTCCTCGGCCTACATGGATGCTACCCAGGGTCCCCACAGGTCATCCTCTTCCTGCAGTCCCTTCCTCCTCTACCTTGGAGAGCGAGCCAATGCAACTGGGACTGATCCGGGCTCCACTTACACCTGATGAGAAACAACGCCGGCGGGAGGCCAATCTCTGCCTATACTGTGGAGGGTCAGGCCACTTTTTGCGCAACTGTCCTATAAGACCCAGTAAGTCCCAATTACAAACAGCTATGAACTTTCAAGTCAATGGTTCAAGTACAACTCATCTTGTCCTTCCTGTCTCCCTACAGGTGGCAGGCGAGGAGATCCGGCTACCAGCCATTATTGATTCTGGCGCCTGCAGTTGCTTCCTGGATACATCCCTATCTCGAAGTTTACGCATCCCTCTGCAAAATAAAAGACAAAGGCTCCAAATCCACCTGGCCGATGGATCATCCCCCTGTTCCGGGCCTGTTACCCAAGAAACTAAACCCATTCTCACCATCACAGATTCAGGACATCAAGAATTTCTGTGCTTTGACATCATCTGCTCCCCCATGTTCCCTATCATCCTGGGACTTCCATGGCTGCAAGCTCACAACCCCCATATCAATTGGAGTGAGAAGAAGATCTCCTTCTCTTCGGCTTACTGCTCCCAGCACTGCTTCACCTCTGGTCCTGTCTGCACAGCTTCCTGTCTAACTGTCCAGCCAGTTCCTGATCACCTTCAGCACGTCCCTGCAGCCTACCATGAATTCATGGACATTTTTGACAAAAGGAGAGCTGACAGTTTGCCTCCTCACCGACCATACGACTGTCCCATTGATCTCTTACCTGGTTCCGAGATTCCTTTTGGTCGTATATTCCCTCTATCAGAAAAGGAGTTGGAGGCTCTGCGGTCCTACATCAACGAAAACCTTGAAAAGGGATTCATTCGTCCTTCCTCTTCTCCGGCTGGAGCAGGGATTTTCTTCGTTGAAAAAAAGGATGGTACTTTAAGGCCTTGTGTGGACTACAGGGAGATCAACAAGATCACCATCAAGAACCGTTATCCACTTCCCCTCATCCCAGAACTGTTCCAACGGTTTCGAACCGCACGAGTTTTCTCTAAACTTGACCTAAGGGGCGCCTACAACTTGGTGCGGATACGCCCAGGGGATGAGTGGAAAACGGCTTTTAGGTCTAGGTTCGGACATTTTGAATATCTAGTGATGCCATTCGGTCTGTGCAATGCCCCAGCTACATTCCAACACCTAGTAAATGATATTTTTCGTGAATACTTAGATGACTTTGTGATTGTTTACCTTGACGATATTCTGATTTTCTCTACAACCATTGAGCAACACCAGGTCCATGTGAAGAAGGTACTCACGATCCTCAGGAAGCACGGACTTTACCTAAAGGGAGAGAAATGCGAATTTGAAAAAACAGTAGTCCAATTCCTAGGGTTCATTATCTCCACTGAAGGGGTCTCAATGGATCCTCAGAAAGTGAAGTCTATCCAAGAATGGCCAGCCCCTACAGACAAAAAGGGGGTCCAACGATTTGTGGGCTTTGCCAACTTTTATCGCAGGTTCATAAAAGGATTTTCATCGATCATTTCTCCCATAACCCAACTGACTCGCCAGCAAAGTCGATTCCAGTGGTCCTCAGAAACTCAGGAAGCATTTGATAAACTGAAGAATCTATTTACTTCTGCCCCGGTACTACTGCATCCAGACCCCGCTTTTCCCTATGTGTTGGAAGTAGACGCCTCAGAATCCGCTTTAGGAGCAATTCTATCCCAAAGACGAGGCCAGAAGGCCCTTCTTCATCCTGTGGCATTTGCCTCCCGGAAACTGTCCCCGCCGGAGAGGAACTATGACGTGGGGGAGCGTGAACTACTGGCCATCAAATTTGCTCTTGAGGAGTGGAGATATCTTTTGGAGGGCGCTTCTCACCCCATTATGATCTTCACAGATCACAAGAACCTGGAGTACCTCAGAACAGCAAAACGCCTCAGACCCCGGCAAGCCCGCTGGGCTTTGTTCTTCTCCAGGTTCAACTTTCACATTTCCTATCGGCCTGGTTCCAAGAATGGGAAAGCGGACGCCCTATCTCGAATGTTCCCAGAAACCTCTCAAACAGCAGAACCTGGTACTATTCTATCCTCACAGAATTTTCTTTGTTCAATCCAGCCAGATCTAAGAACTGCTATTGAACAGGCCTCCAGCCAATGCTTAAACCCTGAAGTACCCACACTGAGGAAACAGGATGGTTTACTATGGGCCCAAAACAAAATATTTGTTCCAGCGCAAGTAAGACCCTTGGTACTAAAGACATTTCATGATAACAAATTTGCAGGACATTTCGGGGTACAAAAGACCTCGGAACTAATACATCGTTCCTTCTGGTGGCCAGGGTGGAGTCAGGACTGTAAGAACTACGTAAACTCTTGTATTATTTGCCAGCGCAGCAAGGGATCCAATGCAAAAGCCTGGGGTCTATTAAGACCATTACCCATTCCAGAGCAACCCTGGAAGGAAGTGGCTATGGACTTTATCGTTGACCTACCACCTGCTGAAGGATTCTCCACCATTCTGGTAGTGGTCGACCGCCTTTCAAAAATGGCCCACTTCTTACCCATGAAGGGCACACCCTCTGCCTCAGATACCGCGGATATATTCATCAAGGAAGTGGTTAGGCTACATGGAGTACCCGTTAGCATTGTGTCTGACAGAGGAGTCCAGTTCACCTCAAAATTTTGGAGAGACCTTTGTAAATCCCTGGAAATCAAGGTATGCCTATCCTCAGCATATCATCCTCAAAGTAATGGCCAAACAGAGAGGACGAACCAAACGCTGGAACAATATCTGCGCTGTTTCTGCTCGTGCTCTCAAGACAACTGGGTTTCACTCCTCCCCTGTGCAGAATTTGCCTATAATAATTCCATACATACAGCAACCAATCAAACTCCTTTCTGGGCTAATTATGGATTTCACCCCTCTTTTTTGCCTAATTCTTTTTCAGAAGTATCAGTTCCCGCGGTGCAAGACCGAATAAATTCCATTCAAGCCAATTTTCAAATAATTCAGGAAACTATGAAGAAGGCTCAGGACAGCTACAAGAAATACTATGACAGGGGGAGGAGGAGCAACCCAATTTTTAAGATTGGGGATGAAGTCTGGCTATCTGCAACAAACCTCAAACTTTCTTGTCCTTCACGCAAATTAGGCCCAAGGTTTATTGGTCCCTTCAAGATAAAGAGAGTAGTGAACCCCGTGGCTTTTGAACTCTCTTTACCCAGCTCTTACAGAATTCATCCTGTCTTCCATACTTCCCTTTTGAAACCAGTAACTCCCAGTTCTTTTCCAGGAAGGGAGAAGTTGCCACCTCCTCCAATTAATATTGAAGGCGAAGATGAATTCGAGGTTGAGGCTATAATGGACTGTAGAAGGAGGGGGGGTCATATCCAGTACCTGGTCAAGTGGAAGGGGTACCCCCCAGAAGATAATTCTTGGGAACCCTCCTCCAATATACACGCCCCACGGTTAATACAAACATTCCACAAGAAATATCCGGGAGTACTGGCCAGATTGGGCACCCGGAGGTTGCCCTTTGGGGGGGGGCACTGTCAGAAAAGAGCCTGTCAACATCGGAAGGTTCCTGTGCGTTTGCGCGGCGGAGCCGCGCTTCGGCGCATGCGCGTTAGCAAAGTAGCGGCACACACACATTCCATGATACAAACTGTGCAAGATCACTTTGGCAAGTATACCAGTTTTCCAGGCCTCACCAGCTTCATGCTTGGATGCTTACATTTCTAGATTTATGAAGGCCTGTCACTTGACACATGTAGAGATGCACGATGACGCCACTTGGGCATGCTATAGAATTCTGCCTACTTAGGTGGGTGAGAGATTAGGGACTCTCATAGTCTAGGAAACATGGACCATTGTCCTAGCCATTATAAATGATGGCTCCAGCTTATCCTTATTCCTGTACCTCCCCGTTTTTTAAGCTTTGTTTTTCCTTTGGCACCATCTGTTTTTGTTTTTTTTGTTTTTTTTATGTTCTTAGACAAATTAACAGTAAAAATAAAGCAGCAGTGTCAGAAAAGAGCCTGTCAACATCGGAAGGTTCCTGTGCGTTTGCGCGGCGGAGCCGCGCTTCGGCGCATGCGCGTTAGCAAAGTAGCGGCACACACGGGTTCACTACACGGCGTAACGGCGTAATGGCGTACGAACGTTCGCTCATCAGCGTCACGCCCCCTTTCTGGCCTATATAAGGACTGACTTGTGCCCTGTTTAATTGCTGGTTTGTCTTTCAGCTTCCAGTGTTCCGTTCCTGATTCCTGCTTCTTGTGTTTACCTGTTTGACCCGGATTTGCCTGACCTACCTTGTCTCTCTCCAGCATTTTGACCTCGGCTTGTTTAAAGGACTTTCCCACAATCTGCTTCCAGTGTTTGACCCTCTGCCTGTCTCCGGATTCTCCTGCCTTCTCGTGTATGACCCCGGCTTGTTTAAACGGACTTCTCTGCTGACATCTCCAATCCCCTACCTCTGGCTTGCCTTCAGGATTCCTCTACTTACCATCTGCTGTGTTTGACCCTCGGCCTGCTTCAAGGACTTCCTCATCTACCAGTCTCCAGTATTAAGTTATCGGTCTGCATCATAGACTCTCCACTACTGGGTTCTCAGTGCCTGATCTCCTGCACTTATCCCAGCTCCCATTGTGTTTGCGGGTTAGAACCCCGGCCGGGTCTTCTTCTCCAGCTCTGGGTCAGAGCCACCGTTGCTCTCATCTCTGCATGACTGAAGTCCTCCTCTCAAGTAGCTTCCTGCCTGCAGGCGACCCGTGCCTCTCTGTGCCCTACACCCTCTGTACCACTACCAGGGGTGTGGTGCGCTTAGCCGCAAGGGAAGCCACTCCCAGCATCTCGGCCTCGGTGAGTACCCGTGATAAGCAGTGATGTGAATATGTTGTCATATCACATTCCTCTTTTTTGAGACAGCAATACAAAGCCAGGTTCTATTTTCTGAAATTGTGATTAGCCGAATATAAAAAAACAAAAACAAGTAAATATTTTCCTCCTCTTATTCTGTTTACACTTGTGCAACTCCCAATATTGCACTCCAAAAATAATCATCAAATAACACAAACAATACATAAATCTAGACCCAGGATTCCGGTTGTGCGACATGTGGCTTTAAGTGCAGGATAAGTGGGGAGTCAAAAATAAAATGATAATTATATTCTGATTGCCAATCACATCATGCTAGAATGCAGCTCCAATTCATCATCAAGACACAAGGACAAGCACAGTCTCACAGTGATTGAATATGAAAAGGAAATTCAATTCATGGTGACATGACGTTGGTTTTATATGGCTGGGAAAGCGCTGAGAGCTACATGAAGATCGGCTCAAGAGACCACAAGCACCATATCGCTGAAATGTATTTCTGAAATGCATATTGACAGCCCTTAACAATCATGATATCCGTTATTCATCTGCAATCATTGTTAGAACACTCGCTAACCTTTAAACCCTGCATAATAAGCAAGAAAATCTTGCCAATTTTACAGTGCAGAAAACAAGGTCTAGAGCTTCCAACAGGTACAAAGAGAATGTTGGATTTGGAAAGAAGTTGTTTATTTATTGCTTAAAGTAAACCCTTAATAGAAATATAGGGGCTGTCACTTATGTCTTCCTTCTGAAAATGATAATTGCCTGCATGTTTTAGTAACCTACTTGTTTAAATACTTTCTAAGGGACTGCCCTGGAATAAAGTATGCAGGTTAGGAAAAATGTCAGAATTTCTTCTCGGCTTATTTGTACATCTTAGATTGTATGTATTAGGGCTGTTAGGATGAAAGCCAGTTAGCTGGCATCTTCAGTAAAGCCCAACAATGGCAGTCTTCATGCTATTCTCAAAAAAAGGTTTAATTTAAGGTTGTATAATGTTAGTTGCCTTACTTTCCCTATCTCTTGGGGTAATAAGCTCAATAGCGTTTTTTTGAACAGGCATGTAGAGTCCATGGAGCAGAACAGGTTTCAAACTACATACACAAAAAAAAAAGAAGAAAAGTTAAAAATATAATTTATCCTAGCCTCTTACTACACAGTTCAAGGCCATCTCTAACTGGCAATTGAGCTGTTTGTACATCTCCACAAAACAATATCCTTGTACTTACAAGGCTGCCAAAACATAATTAACTAGCCAAGTAAGAACATTTATGAAGAGGCAAAGAAGAAACCAAGACAGGCAAAAACACAAGTCATTTAGAAACAGGTCAGGGTATAATGGCTTGTTCTCACCAAACGCATTTTTAAAAGCAGTAAGATCACATATATAAGAACAAAGAGTATATTTCAATAAGCCTAGTTTACACCATTGTGATCCTTTCATGTGCATTAAACCACTTGTTGATGGAGCCTTTTTTTGACATTTGTTGCTTACAAGTGAAAATCAGTATTTTTTGCTAGAAAATTACTTAGATCCCCCAAATATTATATATTTTTTTAGCAGAGACCCAAGAGAATAAAATCATTGGAATATTTTATGTCACACTGTATTTGCGCAGCGGTCTTTCATAAGCAATTTTTTTGGGGAAAAATATGCAGTAGCTTCCCTGGCGGTATGATTATGTCAGATTTTTCTCAAAGCGGTACATTGCTTTGCATATAAATTTGGCATTTTATATTGTAGGCCTCAGATTCTTAGTAATAAGACACTTAAATCTGTCCAAACAAGAGTCCAGTAGACATCCCTGGTGTGATAAAGTTTGAAACACGAAATCATAAATTATAATAAAATAAATAACTATAAATAATTATAAAAAAAAATAATATAATAACAATAAAATGAATTTCCCCACAAATCACTATCGCTCAATTCTGCAAGCGTTGTAATTTATTATCACTGTTTTCTAGCTGGTCTAAAACCGCTTTTAATGTAAAGGGACACTTTTTGGTTGCTATGGACAATCTCAAGTTTCCAGGCAGAAAGAAAAGTATATATAATATAAAACTGCATGCAGGGCGTTGAAAGCACTAGGGACAAAAGGGACAAAAGGGAGGTGAAATGATTTGATACAGTAATGTAATCTGTAAGATTACAGTGCACTGTATGTGTTTTTTTTATACTTTTACAATTTGCCACCGGGCTCCGCCCCCATGTGTCGCAAGGCTCGCAAGAAACGGAGCCCAGCACAAAGAGCATTGGGCAGAGGACAGAGCCCGCAGACACAGTGGGGGGACATCGCAGGATCCTGGTGACAAGGTAAGTAACCTGGACCAGGATTCTAAAATGCAATCCTGAGTGTTGCTCGGGGTTACTGCTAATGGTACTAAAATTTAACCCCGAGCCACACTTAGGATTACCGCCAGGAGGGTTAATGAATAGAAAAAAAAACACAATGATTTACCTCTGCCATTATCTATAAAAGTGATCTTGGGGTAAATCCACCACTGGAATTGCTTTTATCGGAAAGCCTAAGGGAAAAAAACAATACCAGGGGTTATGGCATCTAGCTGCAGCCATAACACCAGTATTTAACATCAAATTCATAACGTACATTCCCAGTTAGGCGGTTGGCAAGGAAACATACAGAGTGCACATGAATGCACTCCAAGCTTATGTAAATACAATGCAGTAAGAAGAAAAATCACAAATAATGCCTAAAAAATACACTGCCAATGCATCATAAACACGTGCATATAAACGTGCATGTAGAACTGCACACTGGACACAGAGATTGCGGTGTAAATGAGCCCTAACTCAGCACAACTGCATGCTGCAAGAAGATTGATGAGGGACCTCTTAGGTATTATAGTGTGAGAGTATCAGACCACCAGGATGATACTTGATCAGGATTTTCAAATTGTGGTCATTTATGAATGATCTGTTATTGGTGTCTTATTTTACAGGGCGGCCAGTGGTTAATGCTGCATGTATTGCAATTATTTAAACCCTCAGACTCCAGGTGTCCATTTATTCTGGTCTCTCTGAACCAGGATTCCAAGAATATCCTGAAGGGCCAGTAGGACAAAGAGTATACTAATATGGAAATAAACAATTACATTTGCATACAATAAGATTTTATAAAACCAATCGTGATTGACATACCATACATATAATACAACTAAATATTAGCAAACATTGAAAGTTAAGAACTAACAAAAAGCTAAATAATTGTTGATGTATAGTCCTTGAAAATTCCTTTATAAATTTCAGCAGGCTGTTGTGTGTCTAATTCTACTTGCCAGCGACATGAAAAAACACCAGCAATGTGCGCTTTCATTTAACAATTTCCTTAATGCATGAGCCAAGTCAAATTCTGCTACACTATGACAGCTGTTTCTGGCAAAATGAGGCAATTTTCCTCAAAGCACCATATGGACACTTGGGATAACAGTACCTGCAGCTTAATGAATACCTAACAACCTTATTGCCTAAAATAATCCGTAAATGAGGAGGAAATGTAACTACCAGCTTAAATCCTGAAACATCCTTTCATGGAATAAAAGAACCAAGTAGTTTAACATATGTTTGCAATGTAAGCTGTGAAGTAAATTATTGATATTATTTAAGTGATTTGAGAACTAATGGATGTTGTTGTTTAATGGGTCAAAAACGCAAAAATAGTATGTTTAAGGTAACTTAAAAATTACTACAGCAACATAAAACATTAAAGTGTATCTAAACCTAAAACCAAAAATGTAATATATTGCAGCTTATTAGTTGTTGGTTTTGTGGCTGCATTTGTTTTCTTTTTTCAAGCGTACTACTTTATTTTCATTCAATGATCCTGCAAATAACACACTTCCTGTTTCTGGGTGGTTTCATCACTCCTCCACTGATCTATGGAGGGAAACATGGCTGTCATCGCAGGCTGCTCTCCTAATATGGACTACAAATATGTCTGTATCCCTTCATTTCTATTACATGGGAGACAAGGCAATCATAGCTTAAAAATATTTTATTTTTAGTTTAATTGCTTTACTGTATTCGAAAGTGTGATGTTTAAAGTGGTTGTAAACTCTTATATATACCCAGTGAAATGACTGGCCTCGAGTGATACACAGAGATGACACAAATCCTCCTATCTAAGTTGTATCTGTCTATCTGCAGTTCTCTCTGCATCTCTTTGAGAGAGTTCAGAAAAAAGGGGGTAAAGCGCTGAAAGTAAGGAGTCAGGAGAGCTCCGAGAGCTGATTGGAGGGAAGAGACACACCCCATCCACATAGCCCACAGGAATAAAACTGTGGCTGTCAATCTGCTGGAGGTTCTTCCCCTGTCACCATTTTTCTTTTCATATCAGCAAAAATTGTCAAAAGTGATTCATGCTGATAGCAGAGGAACAAAGCAGCAGACAAGTACACACTACAGAGGGATATGCTTTGTTCTTATTTCATGTCTCTGGTTTACAACCACTTTAAAGAGGAACTGCAGTCTACTCACACAATTTGTAATAAAAACATCTTTGCCATTCTGAAGCTTCCCTCCAACCACTTTGCATATTATTTTATATATACTGTGATTCTGTACTTGCCAAATATGTTGCAGAAATCTCCCTAAACTGAGTCTGGCTGCAGCCATTTTAACTGTGGTCAGTTGAAGCTGCTCTCTGTTCACTTCCTGGATTTACACAGACACACAGAGGAACACCTCCCCTGCAGCTTTCATTGGCCCTCCTATGACTCCCCCCCCCCTCCTGGCAAACTCTCACCAGAGTGAGAGTGAGAGCTGTGACTGATGTCATAATCCTAAGCTAATGACCAGACAAGAGACAGGAAGTGGGCTGTATAAGGTATTTACTAGCAGAAAAATAAAATGTTTTACTATCCAAAGTTAAAACAACAAGGGCAGAACTTTTAATAGATGGAAAGTTGAAAAAATGACTGAAGTTCCGCTTTAAGCAAGGATCTGTTTTAAATCTGTGTTGAAGAAACTGCTCTCAGCCTCAACACAATTAGAAAATGCAACATAATGCGGGTGGTTTTATGTTAGAGACTCCACTGTTGGAACCATCATTAAATGCTGGACTTCAGTACTATGCTCAAAAGAGGAACTAATCACCTCCTGGTCTTATGATCCTGCTAGTGAATGTTTTATAAGACCTTATTACACTCGTTGTTGGGGGGCAGTAAAAAAAAGGAAGTTGAGCCACCCTTCAACTGCTCCCCCTTAAACTGCAAAGGCAGCGGACGAGGGAGTACACATGCCACAGCAAAAATTATCCCCCAACCTGTACTTCTGACTGAATGCAAACCAGTCAACTGAATAGGGCCACACTGCAGCTGCCTCACAAACTCATAAGCGGGTAGAGGCAGTAGGTGTGTACCCCAAAACTCTGCCCTTGGGCCCATCCTATTGTCTATACTCCCCAGCTCACCCCCTCAATTTCCTTAAATATGACAAATTTACTGAGTGATATATCAGTAAGGATGTCACACCTTTTTCCTCAAACTGATGCTTGCAATGTTTACTCTTTCCCTAATATTAGGCTAAATCATGCCGCCTTAACCTCCACAAAATTTCCAGAATTTACCCCTTCTTAACTAATAACACCACAAAACAACCTATTATCCCCACATCTCCCACATTGAATATTGCATCTCCTATCTCACTGGCCTACCTTTATCATGAATGCTGCTGCTAGTTGCATACATAACTGATCCGTGATTGCTGGCCCAGTTTGCCAAAACCCTTCACTAGCTTTCACTAGCCTAATGTATAAAAATCAAGATACTAACCACAGCATGCAAAGCTATCCTTAACACTGCCCCCAGATACATCACCAACCTCATCTCGAGATATCACCCAAATCATCCACTCCTCCTTCCAAGACCTCTTGCTTTCTATCTCCCTTGTTACCTCCTCCCATGATCACCTCCAGAACTTCGCCAGGACCTCCTCCATTCTCTGGAACCAACTACACAGTATGTCTGGTTAGTGCCTAACCTGTCCGCCTTTGGGGAATCCCTGAAAATCTATTTGTTCAGGAAAGCCTATTCCACCCTCAACCTAAAAACTGTACTTCAGCCACCTCCATCAGATCATCCCCCACATCCATTACCTTTTGTACCACCTCCCTCTTCCTTTAGATTGTAAGCTCCATGAGCAATCCCCTCCTATTCATTCTATATTGAACTGTATTTTAATTGTACTATCTCCCTTTATATTGTAAAATGCTGCACAAACTGTGGCATTATATAAATCCCATATAATATTAATCCTGTATAATAATAATGTGTTAACCATTATGTAAAAGCCATTTAAACCTACTAGTCCATCTAACAATACTATCTAGATAATGCTGCTGTTCAAGGGTGGCTATGATGCTTCTCCATAGAAATAGTGGAAAAAATAGGAAATAAAAACCTAAAAAAAAACACTAATGCAGCCACTACATCTGAGGACTGTGCATTGTGTTGCAGGCTCAGGTGTAAAAGTAAATTGTCAGGACAAATCTGCTTAGTAGAGGCTTCTGCTCATGCAACATGGAAACACAAGGAATAATGAAACCAGTACCACCAGCAGGACTGGGCCATGCAGACTCATCATAATAGCATTAAGGTTATATGTAAATGCCCATGGCAAGCGTGGTACGAAATTGAACAATTTTCTGTAACGACAGTTACAAAAGAGCTGACACAGAAATGACCAGAGTGGGAAGGGAAGTAAAGGAAAGTTGGCAGTTTTTCTCCAGAGTCAACTGAAGCTGTCACTAAGACATTTTCTCATCTGAAGAAAAGATGGGATAATATTTCTGGAGTACTCAGACTTCTCAGACCAGCAGGTACATGGAAAGTGTTCCAGTGCTCGCCATGGTTAGCGTTAAGCTTTCAGCTGCTAAAGATTACCTGCAGAGACTGGTAATAGCACAATATATAAAAAAGCTATTTTATAGCATATCTCCATCTGCTGGTCTTAACAATTCCTTTCCTTACTGAATATTGAAGATTAGAATCAGTTCTACACTATGATAAGCACAAAAAGTAAAACGAAAATATATTTCTAAATATATGAAGAGATAGTTGAACCCCTTAAGTTAACAATGTAAACACATTTGATTTGATTTACTAAAACTAGAGAGTGCAAAATCTGGTGCAGCTCTGCATAGAAACCAGTCAGCTTCCAGCTTTTCCGTAAAAGCTTAATTGAACGAGATGAAGTTAGAAGCTGATTGGCTACCATACACAGCTGCACCAGATTTTGCAATCTTCAGTTTTAGTAAATAAATCCTATTTTGTCAATTAACCACTTCGCATCCAGGCCAATTCTGACACTTCGCTCCTACATGTAAAAAAATCATCATTTTTTGCTATAAAATTACATAGAACCCCCAAACATTATATATGTTTTTTTTAGCAGAGACCCTAGAGAATACAATGGCGGTCATTGCAACTATTTATCTCGCACGGTATTTGCGCAGCAATTTTTCAAATGCATTTTTTTTTTTTAAAAACAGTTTCATGCTTTAACCACTTGGCATCCACGCTATGGCCGAATGACGGCCACAGCGCGGACCTGAATTCCCGGGAGGCCGTCATATGACAGCCTCCCCTGTGCACACACTCTGCGCGTGCCCTGCAGGGCACGCGCCGAGCGCGCTGTGATCACCGAGTCACTGAGACTCGGGTGATCACCGATCTAAGTAAGGGGCCGATCCCGGCCCCTTACCATGTGATCAGCTGTCAGCCAATGACAGCTGATCACATGATGTAAACAAAAGATCGGTAATTGTTTTTTTTTTTCTACTCACGCTGACAGCGTGAGTAGAAAAAAAAGCCGATCACTGGCTCAGATGTGGGGGACATCGGTCCCGAAGTGGAAGAGGCACATCTGCTTCATCAGTGCCACCTAATAGTGCCACCTAACACTGCCCACAGTGCCACCTAACAGTGCCCACAGTGCCACTTAACAGTGCCACCTAATAGTGCCCACAGTGCCACCTAACAGTGCCCACAAGTGCCACCTATCAATGCCCACAAGTGCCAGCTATCAATGCCCACCAGTAGGGCCAATCAGTGCCACCTAGCAGTGCTGCCTATCAGTGTAACTGATCAGTGCCCATCACTGCCGCCTATCAGTGCCCATCACTGCCGCCTCATCAGCGTACATCAATGAACGAGAAAAATTACCTGTTTTAAATGTTTTATAACAAAATATAAAAAAATTATTTTTTTTTTAATTCAGTTTTTTATATTTTTTTAACAAAAAGTAAAAACTGCAGAGGTGATCAAATACCACCAAAAGAAAGCTCTATTTGTGGTGAAAAAATGATAAAAATTTCATAGGGGTACAGTGTTTTATGACCGCGCAATTGTCATTCAAAGTGAGTCAGCGCTGAAAGCTGAAAATTAGTCTGGATAGGAGGGGGGTTTAAGTGTCCAGTAAGCAAGTGGTTAAAAAAAAAAAAAACAGTAAAGTTAGCCAAATTATTTTGCATAATGTGAAAGATGAAGTTACACTGAGTAAATAGATACCTAACATGTCACGCTTCAAAATTGCACACGCTCGTGGAATGGCGCCAAACTTTGGTACTTAAAAATCCCCATAGGTGACACTTTAAAATTGTTTACTGGTTACATGTTTTGAGTTACAGAGGAGGTCTAGGGCTAGAATTATTGCTCTCGCTCTAACGTTTGCGGCGATACCTCACATGTGTGGTTTGAACACCGTTTTCATATGTGGGCAGGACTTACATATGCGTTTGGCTTCTGCATGCGAGCATTTTTTTTTTATTGTTAATTTTACTTAAAAAATTTTATTTTGACACTTTAAAAAAAAAAAAAAATGTGACCACTTTTATTCCTATTACAAGGAATGTAAACATCCCTTGTAATAGGAATATGGCATGACAGGACCTCTTTACAGTGAGATATGGGGTCAATAAGATAGCGCCCGGCTTCCGAACGATCATAGAGACTCTGGCGACCATTTGGTCCGCCAGAAATCTCCATGGTCAACATCCGGGGCCGGCGGATCTGCTCTCTGACTCACCGATTGCTGAGGTGAGTCGGTAGAAGCACCGCAGGGCGGCGGGAGGGGGGGACGTCCCCTTTCGCCGCCCGTAAGAACGATCAAGCGGTGGAACAGCCGCTATGATCATTCTTATGGTGTACGGAATCGCTGGCTGAAAATGCCGATATCTGAATGATGTCTGTAGCCTCAGGCATCATTCATCATCATTCATCATCATTGGCTACCGTACACAGCTGCACCAGATTTTGCAATCTTCAGTTTTAGTAAACAAATCCTATTTTGTTAATTAAGAAACGATCATCATAAGCTGGACTACACACATACAGTATCTCACAAAAGTGAGTACACCCCTCACATTTTTGTAAATATTTTATTATATCTTTTCATGTGACAACACTGAAGAAATGACACTTTGCTACAATATAAAGTTGTGAGTGTACAGCTTGTATAACAGTGTAAATTTCCTGTCCCCTCAAAATAACTTAACACACAGCCATTAATGTCTAAACCATTGGCAACAAAAGTGTGTACACCCCTAAGTGAAAATGTTCGAATTGGGCCCAATTAGCCATCCCCCCCCCCCCCCCCGGTGTCATGCGACTCATTAGTGTTACAAGGTCTCAGGTGTGAATGTGGAGCAGGTGTGTTTAAAATTTGGTGTTATCGCTCTCACTCTCTCATACTGGTCAATGGAAGTTCAACATGGCACCTTATGGCAAAGAACTCTCTGAGGATCTGAAAAAAAGAATTGATGCGCTACATAAAGATGGCCTAGGCTATAAGAAGATTGCAAAGACCCTGAAACTGAGCTGCAGCACGGTGGCCAAGACCATACAGTGGTTTAACAGGACAGGTTCCACTCAGAACAGGCCTCGTCATGGTCGACCAAAGGGGTTGAGTGCACATGCTCAGCGTTATATCCAGAGGTTGTCTTTGGGAAATAGACGTATGAGTACTGCCAGCATTGCTGCAGAGGTTGAAAGGGTGGGGGGGTCAGCCTGTCAGTGCTCAGACCATACGCCGCACACTGCATCAGATTGGTCTGCATGGCTGTCATCCGAGAAGGAAGCCTCTTCTAAAGATGATGCACAAGAAAGCCTGCAAACAGTTTGCTGAAGACAAGCAGACTAAGGACATGGATTACTGGAACCATCTCCTGTGGTCTGATGAGACCAAGATAAACTTATTAGGTTCAGATAGTGTCAAGCGTGTGTTGCGGCAACCAGGTGAAGAGTACAAAGACAAGTGTGTCTTTCCTACAGTCAAGCGTGGTGGTGGGAGTGTCATATTCTGGGGCTGCATGAGTGCTGCCAGCACTGGGGAGCTACAGTTCATTGAAGGAAACATGAATGCCAGCATGTAATGTGACATACTGAAGCAGAGCATGATCCCCTCCCTTCGGAGACTGGGCCGCAGGGCAGTATTCCAACATGATAACGACTCCAAACACACCTCCAAAAGAACCACTGCCTTGCTAAAGAAGCTGAGGGTAAAGGTGATGGACTGGCCAAGCCTGTCTCCAGACCTAAACCCTATTGAGCATCTGTGGGGCATCCTCAAATGGAAGGTGGAGGAGCGCAAGGTCTCTAACATCCACTAGCTCTGTGATGTCATCATGGAGGAGTGGCAGGGGACTCCAGTGGCAACCTGTGAAGCTCTGGTGAACTCCATGCCCAAGAGGGTTAAGGTAGTGCTGGAAAATAATGGCAACTACACAAAATATTGACACTTTTGCCCAATTTGGACATTTTCACTTAGGGGTGGACTCACTTTTGTTGCCAGCGGTTTAGATATTAATGGCTGTGTGTTGAGTTATTTCGAGGGGACAGCAAATTTACACTGTTATACAAGCTGTACACTCACTACTTTACATTGTAACAAAGTGTCATTTCTTCAGTGTTGTCACATGAAAAGATATAATAAAATATTTACAAAAATGTGACTATATATAGCGATACCTGCAATTCATCTTCAAACACCACCCCATGCAAACGATGCAGTCAAGATATAAATTCTTATGTTCTGCGTAGGCAACTTCTCTCTGTGGCACCTTGCATTGTCAACTATAACAAAATGTACACTGTATTACTGATCTCGAAATCAAGGCCGCTTGCAGGGGCAGCCCATCCAATAAAGACGCATGGGCGCCACCCCCCTATCCTTTGCCGCCTCCCCCTATCCATGCGTCCGGCCCCTTTCAGAATGCCTGATGAATCGATTCCAATGTGGTATGGGTGTTTTTCTGAAGCACTGATTAGAGCCAGAGGCTCTAATAGGCTTCAAAATAAGGTGGGCTTGGGGCGCAGAGAATGCGCTGACAGCCCACCCAGGTGTGTTACAACAGCGAATGAATATTCGCTGTTGTAACACTGATCCTCCTCCTGGCCAATCAGGAAGTGGGTTTTGACACCCATCACCCGATTGGCTGAAAGGACAGGTAATCCTATTGGGTCCCAAAGAGGAGGGGAGCAGCCACAGATGGCAGAGAAGACACGGAGCTGCTGCCCGCCACCCGCCTAGATGGGGTAAGTGCCGGACTTGCAAACAGCGGGGGGAGGTGCTGCCAGCCACTTGGGGGTGGTCGTTCCCCCCCCCCCCGAAAAAAAAACACTAGCCGCCACTGGCCAAGTGTCAGAATAGTCAGAATACTAAAGCCCCACACATATGGGGCGAATATCGGGAGACCTCGGGGGTACAATTTGGCCTCTGTCGGATGAGCATGCTGGAAAACCAGCAGCCGGCCGACTCCTGATCAGTGACTGGAGTGTTTTGCCCGGGGAGATCTGGGTTGAATGAAAAAAAAACTATTAGTGTATACCAGGCTTAAGGGACAATTGCTGTGGATAAAGCTTGCTAGGGAAAAGAAAGTAGTAGTGCAAGAAATTTACTTAACTTTTAACACTATACTTGTCTTACATCAGCATTATAATAGCAATACAAACAGTAGTTATTTTTGACAATCCAATATAAAATCCTTTCATGTTGTGAGTACTGCCTGTCTGCCAGCCATTTCTTTCCACCACTTCCCAGATTGCTGCATGCTTTGTAGCTTCACCTCTGTCATTTACTTTCAATTTACATATCCCATGGTACTTTTCTGCCTGCATGCAGGGATTCTTGTACTGACTCCACCTCCTGAAACACCTCCTCTCAGTCCCTCTGTAGATCAGAAGGCAGGATCTGTGAAATGTGTGACACAGCAGTGACTACTCACAGGACATAGTGATTACATGTTGCAGAATTTAAGGAAGGAAATGTGTGGGGATCTTCACAAAGTAAGTTTACAAACGTCAAGATCATTCAGAATAATAGGAGTAAACTAGAAATAATTGAAACACAATGTGGACATGAATAAAAGATTTTACATTGTCACCATAGATAGATGTTAAAGCTCAAATACAGGCACATTGGCTTTTGTATTTTTTAAATCATTTAATATTTTCTATAAATTCAATTAAATCTGTGTTTTCTTACTTCATTAGCTGTTTGTAAGCTCCACTGAGCTTCTACTGGAAAGTACATCAGGTCCAACACTTCAGACTTCCAGCCACATGAAAACAGTGTCTATGACAGTCAGCAGCTTTAGTGTTGTGATTGTGCCTCCACCGCCTTCCTCTGCATGGCCTTTCACAAACATGTGATGACACTGAGTAATGATCTAGACAGGGGTGTTGGCGCTGTCCGGCTATATGCACATAAAGGTATATAAAAAACTACTCAGATAAATAAAGCAGAAGTACTTGTGAAAGAGGTGATGCGTGTAAACAATACGTAACAGGGCTAGGGTGTATTAAATGCAAACAATACCCTAGGCAGATAATAATACTAATAAAGTGCTACGTGCTCCTGAAAGTGAAAAATGTGCCTTAGTTCCAATTAATCAAATGTCCATATGTGTGTAAAAGAATATACCACTAATGCAAAGTGTGTAAAATACAACCAGTCTCCCTGGCATAAAAATGCAGTAAAGTGCAAAGTGCTCCTGAACAAATATGTCTTAACCTCAATGCATCAAATACCATAAAAATAAATAAAAATAAAAAATAAAAAATGTACCCGCAGGTGAATAAACAATAGTGGCAATCAAAACAGAAATTTTGCAAATCAAGCACACAATTTGTGGCATAAAAATGGAAAAAATAATAATTTAGAAGATATCCCCAACAAGTGTGCATAAAAATATATAGAAAGGTATATAAATGTCCAAAGTTCAAAATCCCAAAAAATGTGTCCTTATAGTGAAAAAACAGTGATCTCAGCTTTAACTGATGTAGTCCCCGTCCTCCACCGCACACCCACTCGTGCTTGCACTCACCGGACTACCTCACCCCTGCAGGGGTAAAGGCATATGTGGAAAAATCCCACGATGGCGAATCCAGGGGGGGGGGGGGAGGTTTCCTCCGTTGAAGGGTGTTATGTCCTTAGTAATATCCCCGGTAACGAACATCCATGTAAAGTGAGGAAGAAGGAAACTTCATAGCGTAACTCCACAAAAATTATATGAATTTTATTGATAAAAGTCCATGACAAACGTGCTCTCTCCACGCTGCCTTGCTTTACGCCCACCAATTAGAACGGAGAACCTACTGATTGGTCAGAGGTATATTCTTTTACACACATATGGACATTTGATTAATTGGAACTAAGGCACATTTTTCACTTTCAGGAGCACGTAGCACTTTATTAGTATTATTATCTGCCTAGGGTATTGTTTGCATTTAATACACCCTAGCCCTGTTACGTATTGTTTACACGCATCACCTCTTTCACAAGTACTTCTGCTTTATTTATCTGAGTAGTTTTTTATATACCTTTATGTGCATATAGCCGGACAGCGCCAACACCCCTGTCTAGATCATTACCCATTTTTTGGATATCACCTTGGTGATATTCATTTGTAGGGGGGCAGCAGTCCCTTCTCTTCCTAAGCGCGGAATTACTGCCATACATGTGATGACACTGAGGCTGTGCTTTGTGAATGTCACAGCACTAGAACTAGTGTCTGCAATAAACACTGATCTGAGGTGGCAGGGAGCTGGAAGTGCACCTTCTGATATACTTTCCAATAGCAGCTCAGTGGGTCTTATAAACAGCTAATGAAGTAAGAAAAACACTTACATATTTAATGGGAGTTATACAAAATATAAAAAAAATGTAAATCCACTGTTTCTGGAGTTGGGATTTAATATCCCAGCTAGCTAGTCTGTCCTCAGTAGCTCAAATGCCTTTACTGTAGCAGCAACCAATCTGTTAAAGGGGTGTAAAAGTGTAAGGCCCTCCTAGCGACTGTGTTAGGCAACAAGGTTCATTTCAAAATGATGACCAGGAGTAGGGATGAGCCGAACACCCCCCTGTTCGGTTCGCACCAGAGCATGCGAACAGGAAAAAAGTTTGTTCGAATACGCGAACACCTTTAAAGTCTATGGGACACGAACATGAATAATCAAAAGTGCTAATTTTAAAGGCTTATATGCAAGTTTTTGTCATAAAAAGTGTTTGGGGATCTGGGTCCTGCCCCAGGGAACATGGATCAATGCAAAAATAGTTTTATAAAATGGACGTTTTTTCGGGAGCAGTGATTTTAATAATGCTTAAAGTCAAACAATAAAAGTGTAATATCCCTTTAAATTTCATACCTGGGGGGTGTCTATAGTATGCCTGTAAAGGGGCGCATGTTTCCCGTGTTTAGAACAGTCTGACAGCAAAATTACATTTCAAAGGAAAAAAAGTCATTTAAAACTACTCGCGGCTATTACATTGCCGGTCCGACAATACACATAGAAGTTCATTGATAAAAACGGCATGGGAATTCCCCACAGGGGAACCTCGAACCAAAATTTTAAAAAAAATTACGTGGGGGTCCCCCTAAATTCCTTACCAGACCCTTCAGGTCTGGTATGGATTTTAAGGGGAACCCCGTGCCAAAATTTAAAAAAAAACGTCATGGGGTCCCCCCAAAAATCCATACCAGACCCTTATCCGAGCACGTAACCTGGCAGGCCGCAGGAAAAGAGGGGGGGACGAGAGAGTGCCCCCCCAAACCGTACCAGGCCACATGCCCTCGACATTGGGAGGGTGCTTTGGGGTAGCTCCCCCAAAACACCTTGTCCCCATGTTGATGAGGACAAGGGCCTCATCCCCACAACCCTGGCCGGTGGTTGTGGGGGTCTGCAGGCGGGGGGCTTATCGGAATCTGGAAGCCCCCTTTAACAAGGGGACCCCCAGATCCCGGCCCCCCCGTGTGAAATGGTAAGGGGGTACGAAAGTACCCCTACCATTTCACTAAAAAACTGTCAAAAATGTTAAAAATGACAAGAGACAGCTTTTGACAATTTCTTTATTTAAATGCTTCTTCTTTCTTCTATCTGCCTTCATCTTCTTCTTCTTCTGGTTCTTCTGGTTCTTCCTCCAGTGTTTTCTTCCAGCATCTCCTCCGCTGCGTCTTCTTCCCTTCTTCTCCTCGGGCCGCTCCGCATCCATGGCATGGAGGGAGGCTGCCGCTCTTCTCGTCATCTTCTCTTCTTCATCTTCTTCTCTTCTTCATCTTCTTCTCCGGGCCGCTCCGCATCCATGCTGGCATGGTGGGAGGCTCCCGCTGTGTGACGTGTCTCCTCTTCTGACAGTTCTTAAATAACGGGGGGCGGGGCCACCTGATGCACGGGACATGACGGGACTTCCCTGTGGCATTCCCCGTGACGTCACAGGGAAGCCCCGTCAAGTCACTGTGCGTCAGAGGGGGGCAGGGTCACCAGGTGGCCCCGCCCCCATTATTTAAGAACCGTCAGAAGAGGAGACGCGTCACACAGCGGGAGCCTCCCACCATGCCAGCAAGGATGCGG
Organism: Aquarana catesbeiana; assembly: GCF_042186555.1. Taxonomy (NCBI): domain Eukaryota; kingdom Metazoa; phylum Chordata; class Amphibia; order Anura; family Ranidae; genus Aquarana; species Aquarana catesbeiana. The sequence continues at coordinate 374,341,970 of NC_133325.1, forward strand.
AGCGGCCCAGAGAAGAAGATGTCTTGTCATTTTTAACATTTTTGACAGTTTTTTAGTGAAATGGTAGGGGTACTTTTGTACCCCCTTACCATTTCACACAGGGGGGAGGGTTGGGATCTGGGGGTCCCCTTGTTAAAGGGGATTATAGATTCCGATAAGCCTCCCCGCCCGCAGACCCCCACAACCAACGGCCAGGGTTGTGGGGATGAGGCCCTTGTCCTCATGAACATGGGGACAAGGTGTTTTGGGGGCTACCCCAAAGCACCCTCCCAATGTTGAGGGCATGTGGCCTGGTACGGTTCAGGAGGGGGGGCGCTCTCTCATCCCCACTCTTTTCCTGCGGCCTGCCAGGTTGCGTGCTCGGATAAGGGTCTGGTATGGATTTTTGGGGGGACCCCACGCCGTTTTTTTTTTCAATTTTGGCACGGGGTTCCCCTTAATATCCATACCAGACATGAAGGGTCTGGTATGGAATTTAGGGGCACCCCCACGTCATTTTTTTTTTTTTTTGGCCAGTGTTTCCCTTAATATCCATACCAGACCTGAAGGGCCTGGTATGGAATTTAGGGGGAACCCCCACGTCATTTTTTTTTTAAATTTTGGCCGGGGTTCCCCTTAATATCCATACCAGACCTGAAGGGCCTGGTATGGAATTTAGGGGGATCCCCCATGTCATTTTTTTTTTGGTTCGGGGTTCCCCTGTGGGAAATTCCCATGCCGTTTTTATCAATGAACTTCTATGTGTATTGTCAGACCGGCAATGCAATAGCCGCGAGTAGTTTTAAATGACTTTTTTTTCCTTTGAAATGTCATTTTGCTGTCAGACTGTTCTAAACATGGGAAACATGCACCCCTTTACAGGCATACTATAGACACCCCCCAGCTACGAAATGTAAAGGGATATTACACTTTTATTGTTTGACTTTATGCATTATTAAAATCACTGCTCACGAAAAAACGGCCGTTTTTAAAACTTTTTTTTGCATTGATCCATGTCCCCTGGGGCAGGACTCAGGTCCCCAAACACTTTTTATGACAATAACTTGCATATAAGCCTTTAAAATTAGCACTTTTGATTTCTACCATAGACTTTTAAAGGGTGTTCTGCGGCATTCGAATTTGTCGCGAACACCCCAAATTGTTCCCTGTTCGGCGAACTTGCGAACAGTCGATGTTCGAGTCGAACATGAGTTCAATTTGAACTCGAAGCTCATCCCTAACCAGGAGACGGAAATGTTACGTTGCATCTTTCAAAGGAATTCACACAAATATGCTTCTTAACCCCCTTCTCACAATCCCCTATACCTTCCTATTCACCCCCTTGCTGCTTCTTTCCCACCCCACCCTAAACAAACCCTTAAACATTTCCACTGCTAAATAGCCTCTGAATTTCACTTAGTCACTTGACCCTGGGCCCTACCTAGGACCAGGGTAACTATATAATACCCCAATATTCTGACATGACCAAACAGGAAACTACAATTACAGACCCCATTACATGCCAGCCTTCCTGTTTACTCTATTACTACCTCTTCTTCTATCTCCTATCTCCTATGCTATCTCCTTTCTTTATATACCCTGATATATGACAAAGTCAGACACAAGACTCCAGCTCATTTCAGTTGCCTGTTATACCAAATGCTACTTTGTGCTATCTAAAGTTATGTACTTGACTACTTTAGTAACCCTGTATTGTTTTAATTTGTTGTAAAACTCAATAAAATTCTTGGAAAAGATAAAATGATGACTAGACTGCATTGTAATCTCTGAAGGAAACAGCTCTAGTACAAAATGGATTACTGCTAAGAATGCCAGCAACCTTTACAGCAGCGAAACAAGTTAAGAGAAAGTGAAGAGGTGACCAGCGATGATCCAGAACACAGGTGTTAAACTGGCAGCCTCCCAGCTGTTGCTGGCAGTTACAAGCATGACTCCCACAGACAGAGGTATAATGGGACTTGCAGTTCCACAACAGCTGGAGGGCTGCTAGTTTGACACCCCTGATCCAGAAGACTATTCCTGCTTATCTAATGTCAGCTCTTCTATACTGGAGACTACATAACTGGCTAATCTTAGTGCCAAGGCCAACCTTTCTTATCATTCATACTACAGTACTGGTATTGTGTTATTTTTACATACACATAGAACTCCTAAATTAATTTGCCTTAACTGCTTTCCACCTGCACTCCCTCCCACTACCAGACCCTATGGCAGCCGCATGGGCTGCTATAGCTATCATTTTGTCACTGGAGGGTTGATTTTTTAAAACTGGAGAGTGCAAAATCTGGTGCAGCTGTGTATGGTCAGCTTTTAACTTCAGCTTGTTCAGTAAAAGGTGTTGTAAAGTCAGAAAGTTTTTTCATCTTAGTGCATTAAGACAAAAAGCCTTCTGTGTGCAGCAGCCCCCCTCAGCCCCCCTAATACTTACCTGAGCCCCATCTCTGTCCAGCGATGTCCAAAAGTGTCTCGGCCATCCAAGACTCTCCCTCCTGGCTGAGACACAGCAGCGGCGCCATTTGCTCCCACTGCTGTCAAACTCAGTTAGCCAATCAGGAGAGAGAGGGGGCAGGGCTGGGTTGGGGTTCTGTTTCTGAATGGACACAAGGAGCTGTGACTCGGCTTGGGTGCCCCCATAGCAAGCTGCTTGCTGTGGGGGAACTCAACAGGAGAGAGGGGCCAGGAGCACAGAAGAGGGACCCGAGAAGAAGAGGATCCAGGCTGCGCTGTGCAAATCCACTGCAACAGAGCAGGTAAGTATAACATGTTTGTTATTATATTAAAAAAAACAAGACTTTACAATCATTTTAAGCTTTGACAAAAAAAAACTGGAAGCTGATTGGTTTCTATGCAGAGCTGCACCTGATTTTGCACTCTCCAGCTTTAGTAAAATCAACCCCTGGCTCTGCTTGTATCAGAAGGCTTAAAAAATGGTGGCAGCCAACAAGAGAAGATAATTTTTGCTCTGGAGATCGTTCTTCGTGCTAGAGCTACAACCCACAGAAAGCTCAGTGTATAAATTTCCATACCAAATCTCATCCTAATCAAACCTTTCTGGTTTGTGTAGAATGGTTTTATAAAGAAAGGCAAGTGACATGTTTTACTGTTGATTTAATAACTGTATGTATGCGTCTGTTTACTGATTTCATACAGCAAGTGCATTCTCTGTTCTGGAATAAAATCTGAATTAAAATGTTTTTGCAATTTAACTGCCATATCTTTAATGACTTAGAAATTTGTATGCAGCAAGTGTAGAAACATCCGTATAAGCTAATTTGCATTTAGCATTATCAGAATTAATTTCATAATAGGTGAGTTTGCTGTTACATGGAAGAAGCCCCTTGTTTGGCTGCACCCAAGCTAGCTGTATAAACTACTTTAACCAGGTGAACACGTATGATCTCCCTTCTTAGTTAATGCTAGAAGGTCATATATTTATTATGCACATCTATACGTTAAGTGCATACTTTTTATTCACACATACAATACGCTGCTAGGTAGAATACGATCTTACAGATGCACAGTAATTGTTCATAATGCAATTCCATAACTCTTTTCACTTTCTTTCTTTTTTTGTACAGACCATATATTAATAAGATAACCTTGATCCCTCCCATGTTTTCAAACAAGCTAATGCATAATGCATTAACTCATCATACAGAGGCGAGATTTGCAAACAACCATATTAATATACATCAGACAAGCAGAGCAGACTGCGGAAAAAGCAGAGGGTGGTAATAGAAAGTCTATAATACAAATGGGGCCTCAGTCTACAAATAATCATCACTACACAACTACTCATGGCCAAGTCCAGCCACAGCCTCCTCTGCACCGAGCATCCCATACCCTTTTGGCTGACGGAGAGACCTGGCATCTTCACATACATTCATTCTCTATGCAATCAAAGTATCACTGCAGAAACCTCTGTTAGCATGTTTCCTATACCCAGAGCTTACCTTTTTTTTATTTGTAACTGCAGTAGAGTAGGAGATAAGGTGATTTTCACTTTCCGTAACACAATAAAAAGGTCAGTTTACACAACAGCTTCTGAGTTTAGTTTGCAAACAAGTATTCTTTGGTGACTGCGAAAGAGAAGTCTAATAATCAACAAAGAAGCATGTCCCTATTGAATATGACTGGCGTTTAAGACAGTTTTGTCTCAATAGCTAATAAAACTTGTACAGTGTCATGATGTGATGGTTCAGGACAAGAAAAACAATTCTCTTATAAGGTTTAGGGATAAAGGGAATAGGGATACAACATTATCTGAAAACAGCTGAAGCAGAAAACAGTGAAGTGTTGTAGATTTCTTTTTTCACTGCAAACTAAAGTCCAAGTTTAGATATATTTTTTTTTTTAAATCAGCACAAGAGACAGTTATCTTCAATGAAAAAAGTCCTTTGGGTAGCAACGAAAAGCAGGTTATGAGTAAAGGAGGTAGACCTTTGATTCATCCGACCGTCCCTAGTTCATACATAGCTTTTTATTGATGGAAACTATAGTACAGCTCCATTAAATGAAGGAGGGTTCAGAAAGGACAGTCATAACCACAACTTGATGAGTACTTATGGCAGACCCAGCAGGTGCATTAAACCCTACATTATGGAAGATTACCACTGTTGGGTTTGGGGTTGGGGGGCCAGAAGTTTAAAACAAACAGAGCAGTCATCATCAAAATGCACACTTCTCTTTAAATGCCCCTTATGCTGATAAAAAAAAAGAAAAAAAAGGAAAACGAAACCTAAGCTTTGAAAGTCAAAATGCACACTTCTTTTTAAATGCCCCTTATGCTGATAAAAAAAAAGAAAAAACGAAACCTAAGCTTTGAAAGTCATTTTGTGTTGACAATAAATCTATATTGCCTTTCCTGGCCATTAAAGCCTAAATTCAGGTTTCTTGCTGTGCTCCGACAATGGAAACCACCTGGAGCAAAATCGAATAGGAATCATAGAAAGCTGTGTATTCACTGATGAAATACAATGCTTCCCATGAATGGCTATTCATGGGGAGCATTGTATTTCATCAGTGAATACACAGCTTCCTATGATTGGCTACAAAGGACTTTCTGATATCATCCCCCTGCTCTATGGGCCTCTTGAGTGGACTTGCCCCCCAGACCTGAAGCTGCCAGCCCTCCCCTGCTCCCCTTGCCTGTGATTGGAGAAAGAGGAAATTGGTGAGCTTGTATCTTAGTCACTCTGCTCTCATTTGCTATCAGAACACTTATATCAGTGAAACTCAGATACTTTCATTGTGTGCAGCTGCATTATTTGTGTCTTTTATATTTTCCTGAAGTTCAGCTTTATGTAAACCTGTTACAGTACTTTGCTCTGCATAGGCAAAAGCACAGGCTCACTTAAATTGCATAAATATAACCAATATAACCAAGCAATATAACCAATTAAATTAGTACTGTCGCATTATTCCTGTAAAACCTTGGAAAGTTTTTAATGTTATTGCAAAAAATTATGCAAAATGATGCTGCTTAGAAAAACATGTTACAAGAAATTGTTGAATACACACAGCTTGAATGAATAAATTGTGGCATTCTGGGTTTTACAAAGAGGAATCCATTAAGACAAAAATATGAATAAACCGTTTCTCTCTATCTTAAAATGGCACAATGTAGACTTCCTAGTTACATAATATTTCATTCTGTGATAATTATACAATAGCAAATTTGTGAAAAATTAACATTTTTTTAACTCAATAGAAGCAGAAGATCTACTTGATGAATCTTCTATTCACTATCTGCTTCTGGTCTGTTAAATCCTTATACACTGCATCCTCTATATGGCTCTAGATATGGTATTGTAAAAACATATTAAAATGTGTTCCATGGTTCCAACAGCTGTTCCCTGCTGTTCTTGTGGAGGTTCGAAGAGCCCACTGAGTGGGAAAGTACCTCCAAACCTTGACTACAGGGATTTTGGTCCTGAAGGTGTTAACCCATCTGCAGTAGAGTCCAGAAGAGGAAGAGGAAACAGCCACCACCTGTTTTTGAGGTGGACTAGAGCAGTGCCCACCACCACTTCCTGACCCAAAGACATATATATATGATCATCAGTTAGGAGGTGATTGAATTAAAGCAGAATCACACAGCTGTGTGCAGAGTGGAATTATGGCATACTTTCCTTTCTTTGCCCTCTTTTAAGCTACAGTATGTACCGCACAGAAAATCAAAAATTGCTAGAAAGACGATAACTTTTTTTTTTAGAAGAGACTTTGCAATTTTTTTATTTTATGGGTTTAAAATAAGCTTGACTTTAAATAAGCTAAAATAAAATAATACAAAATAACAAATCAGTTTGGAACATCAACAGATACATGGCACACTAGTAGAATGTGATATTTTATTTGCGCTCACTCATTTCCATCCAAAACAACATTTTAAAAAATTCAAAATATAAATAGAATTGTTATCTGGCTTAAAAAAGAAACTGAATGATATGAAATGGAACAGCGGGTTATTCCCATTTCCAACTAGCAAAGATCATTTCCAAGTATGAGTAACCATATGGCTTGCTCTATGCTGTAAGAAGCACAGTTGTTTATGAATAAATCTACTTTTTGCTACATTTTAACCTGCTGTCGTGTCCCCTTTTCATTTTAAAAGCACTCTATGTCTCACAGTGGAGTACGGTAAAAGAAATTTTAACTAGTTAATTCAAACAAACTCAGTAGTAAGCACATGTAAGGCAGTGTATCATAAAACATTTTCAAAGTACTTCGACCCTAATGTAGTCTAAGGGGTAAAAAGGAAGCATGTTTTATAGTTCCACACCTTGGAGGTAAAAGCATCTCATTCTGTTAATATAATTGCAGCTCTTGAGTCTTTGCAACAAGAAGAATCTATTAAAGGAAAATGTATGAGGAGTCAAACTGAATTAAAAAAGGATTCCCATCTTGATAGTCTAAATCTTTCTCAACCATGGTTCCACACAGCCCTAGGGTTTCTCCAAAGATTGCTATAGGTTCATCAAGTAATGAGCAATTTCAGCCACTCGTATAACACTACTGATCACCACTGTAAGAATCTTTCTTTCTTCTGACCACAAATCTAAGGGAGCATTTTACTGGCTACCAACAATAAATACTTTTGTTGTGTAGGGCAGCGATGAGTGCATGAGTGCATGATTCCCTATTCCTTTACTTTTTCTTTTGTCTCAACAAACTGTTTACATTAATGCACAGCAAGCTTTAAATATAGTAAATATTAGCAGGTATTCTCTGAGACTTGATTGTTATTCCAAGGGTTCTTTTATGTTCAAAGGGTGAAAAAGGCTGGTCTCCCTATATTGTGTATATATATTCACCCTCTGCCATTCTTGACAACCCCCTACCTATTTGTAAGCATTTATGAAGGTGACCTTTACGAAAAAGTTAATGTAAAGAGAACCAGTTTTGAATGGGCAATTGTAAGAATTTGAACCTTCCCTCTGCCACACAGGCATTCACACATTGTATATTGCCCTAGCATTGATTGATGCATCCAGAATCTTTATTTTATTAGATACTAATTTAAGCAATAAAACCCTGATGAAGGGGGGTTGTTTTGGCCCCCGAAATGCATTGGTTGCTGTTTGTCTTCCATTAGGTCACTTGTGGAATCAAGTAAATACTTTTAAACTCTATGAAACGTGTTTGGTGCGCCTTCTTAAAAAAATACATACATTAATAAATCCGGGAGACCTTAACCCTTCAGGAGGGGTCCTAATTTTATGGAGAGCTGACTATCCTAAGCTATCAAACTGAGCTAAGAACTTATATTTGTATCAGTTAGAAATTTATGCCCAGCCTCTCACCTCAAACTCTCCTTTAGATTGGCTTAGTATTACTCTCACCAGAGATCACCATATATTTAGGTAGGTATAACAGGAAGGTGACTTGACAATCTTTAGCAACAGCAGGATCATTGTCCCTCAGTACCCTGATGTACTAAAGTCTGTCAATTACAATACCACACTACAAGAACCATTTTAGTTTATGGTTGCACCACCATATCAACTGTGACCAAATAAATTTACATATGAAATATGTAGTGTTTTTCAGCCATTTCTAATACAAACATCCATTTCAGACAGCACTGCCAGGATTTGACTTCACATTTAAACCAATACAACACCACTCCATACTGTGAATGGATAGTGTGGAAGGAGCAACATATGGATTGAGTCAAATTTCATTCCCACAAACCAACCAGTTCCATGTTTACTGTGCAATGTAGTAAGACCTTATTGGCTTGCAGGGATGCTCCTCTCTCTCCCAGTCTGAAGCCTGCTGATCAGAGAACTAAAAGGGGCTAATCGAAAGATACACTGAACTACTTTTTATGGCTGGATTCACATGGGCTTCAGCTTGAGTAGTGTGAGCAGCAAGCTTTGACAAAGCATTTTCAGACCTTTCAACAAGCTTGTTTAACGTTTTTAATGTATCATTTAGCTCCAGTTTGTAAATGTAGAAGACAGATTCTAACAGGAGTGTTGACTGCCACTTTAATCAAGCTGCTAGAAGCCTTCAGCAAGCTTTCAACAGGCTTCAAGAAGTGCTGAAGCCTGCTAGCAGTGTGCTTAAAGTCTCAAACAACACTCCCATTAGGATCTGTGTTCAACATTTACAAACTGGAGCTGAATGGTATTTTAAAAGCTTCAACAAAGGTTGCTGAAAGGTCTGCAAATGCTTTGTCAAAACTTAATTTTCAGACTGCTCTTATACAAGCTGAAGCCCATGTGAAACAGGCCTAAAAATAAATTTAGTGGCCATTCACACATATGTGTTATTGTGTGATGCGCTTTACATTGAAAACATAACTACACATTGATGTGTTTTATGACATTAAATTGATGTGCAATATAAAGTTCATTGCAATGCACATTACCATGCACAGGTTAAATGAGCTGCTTCAAGCCCACAAGTTGTGTTTCTTTAGTTAGTGAGGAAGCAGTCTCCCTGTGTTAAAAGTCTGTAAACTTCGACATTAAAATGCTGTTCTCTGTTAAGATCACACCAGGGCTTTCTAGAAGGAATTACAAGGTTAACTTGCATTAAACCTCTCATTGGTACACTCATCCACTGCACACATAAAGAGGAAAAAGCTAAACCATGTAATTGAAAATATAAGTGATGTTTTAAACATTGCATCCTGGGACACAGGAGCACTTTCATCAAGAAATGTTCAGGCTATTGATGATTCTCTGCCATACTGCTTGACAAATAGGGCAGCCTCATGTTTTCCACTCTTGTGCTTTTCTGTCTCCCTCCAATGCTGCTCTGCAAACATTCGCTAAATTAAGAAATGCTACTTTTACCCTTTGCATGTTATTTATACGCCAGCGATTTGCATTGTTTTACTGGAATAAAAGTCAAAGCAAAGAAATGTTTCCTATGAAGCCTTTTATTTTTAAAAAGCAAAGGTCACTTCCATTTGCTCCAAATGAAGTAGACTTCGTAGATGATAAATAACTTTTAAATTCTTCTTGATTAGATTCAGTGATAGTTACAAATACAGTTCAAAGAGCAGCAGACAATAAAATACTAAATGCATGGCTCATTGCCTGCTTGTCAATTTACAAACAAAACATATTTGTTTTCAACATGGCAAATTCCTCCTCAGAATCCGAGATGTACATGGCATCTTAAAACATATACATTTCACACGCAATTCAAAAATGGCTCTCTTTTTTCCAGTTTTATTGTCTTCAGGACATATGACAATACATGTGTGTTTAGTTGTCAGTTAGATATATTTTAACAATGGTGAATACATATGGTTTAAACAACGTATCCAGCTTTAGTTAAATATAGTCACATTGGCACCATCCTTTGGCGAGACCCATATCAGGATTTTCAACAATAATAACCATTTTTTTAAAATTAATTACAACATCATCCTGGAAGCTTGTTAAGCCATGAGACAGCAGGTCTCTATCACAGCTTCCCCCCCCTCCAGCATGGGAAAGCTAAGCAATGCATTTAGTTACTTTCTGTTAGTCAGGCAGGATTGACATATCAGAAGTCAGCAGAGCACGGTACAGCTTACATTTAGCAAGTAATGTTTAACCCTCCATAAGGGAAGAAAGCTTTGATAAAGAATGCCACGCTGCCGCCCAACCCCAACTGCCTTCCAGAAAGGTGAGGTTTTTTTATATAATGGGTGGAATGACAAGACAGAGGTAGAGGGAGGAAGCAACAATTATTACAGTTTGGACTATGGCATCCAATTCTTTACATTTAGATCAAGATTGAAATTTGGTAACATGGATACACAGATTTTAGTACCATGCATCATTGTAGAAAATTACATAACACTAGTAACCAGTTAAAGTTTTAATAACGGTATAAGGAGTGATGAAGAAGATCTGAACAAATAGCCACTTTCCTTGAAATCCATTTAAAAATTATTATTATTAGAGAAAGTATTACCTGCCAGGGGTAAGACCCCAACATTTAAAGTGGTTGCAAACCTCTAACATGAAAAAATGAGCAAAGCATATCCTTCTATAGTGTGTACTAACCTGAATCCAAAGCACCGATGGTCATTTCTCTCTGTTCTTTCTTCCCTCTGCTATCTCTATGAGTCACTTCTGACTCATAGACACTTCACTTCATAGTCTATGTCTACTCAACAGAATCCCGGGTGATGGCTCCATCCTGAAAGCACACAGCAGGTAACTGACAGCCTGTGTATGTTTCCCTGTGAAGCTTTTTCCCCCCACTCTCAGATTACCATGAAGCTCTAGCTGTACATTGTGTGACATTAGATCCCCGTTCCCTGCCTTCTAATACTGAAAAATAGCCTTTAAACTGTGTACTTTGAACGGATCTGGAGGGAATAGATGGCTGCAGATAAACAGGTACAACATATATACGGGGCCTTGTTTCATCTCTGTGTGTAACCTGAGGCTAGTCACTTCATATGGGTATATGTAAGGGTTTACAATCACTTTAACTATAGTTTCTTAGCACAACTGCCACTCCTCACTGAAAACAGGGAAACATTTCAGTTCTCATGCACTGGACGATTGCCTTTTTTTTGCCCTGGTTGGGGATATTTTTTATAATCATATCCTTTTTGATAGTAGCATGCTGATTATCAGCACAGACTTATTATTAGGTGATAATATGTTGATGTTTTTGCTAGTTTATGCACACCCAACCATTGAATATACACAAAGTTTGAACCCCATAATTGAAGCATATAGATCGCATAACACCACGCCATATGTGAAGGAGATTATAGGTAAGCCAACTATTATCCACCTTGTTTCTCTTCTATATGTCAAAATTGGTTTTAATTGGCATCACTATGTGAGGACATACCGGACACACAGTTGGTATTTTTGTTACTTCAGGCATACATTTTTGGTGCTTTTTACCCTGGGATGCTTCTCCAATGGGCTAGCAGGCGTAGTGAACTGACAGCAGCCATCTCTGCCACTTTGGTTGGTCCTTGCCCTACCCTGTTTCCCCGAAAATAAGACCTAGCGTGATTGCCGGTGATGGCTGCAATATAAGCCATACCCCCCAAATAAGCCCTACCCTGTTTCCCTGAAAATAAGCCCTACCCTGAAAATAAGACCCACAAGGACTTTAACTAGGGCTTATTTGGGGGGTAGGGCTTATATTGCAGCCATCACTGACAATCACGCTAGGTCTTATTTTCGGGGAAACAGGGTATATTGTCTGAGGGTAAGATTCCTATATTGAAAACTGAAGGTATACAGGTTCAAAAAACGTCGCCCCAGACCTGTATTTCCACCTTTGCGCTATAATTCAAATGTCAGAACCCTATCGGAGCTGCCACGTGACCGGCTGGCTCTCTCTGGCTGACATCAGTGGCAGTGGTGTATTTAGGTTTTGTGCTGCCCTAGCTAGGGCACTAAATACACCACTGCCACTGATGTCAGCCAGAGAGAGCCGGCCGGTCACGCGATTGCGGGGAACCGCTGTGAAATCCGGAAATCGTTTGATCTATGGAGCAGTGGATGTGTATGCTCGCATGCTCACCCCCATGATAGTGGGTTAGAGGCTCTGTCAGGCCAAACACGAGAGTGAGAGGCCTTAATAGCTGGTGAGTTTGAATTTCAGAAGGGAGTGGAATCACGTCACAGAGGTGTGGTGGATGGTTTGAGACACAGCTGAGCAGTTTTTGGAGTCACCTTCACTTCTGTTGGACTTTTCTTTTGGACTCTCTATATTTTTTGTTTCACGATTTATTGGGACTATTCAGTACACATTTTTTGGTTGCTGCATTTTTCTTTTCAGTATTCATGGAGTTTTTTTGGATATACCGTATTTATCGGCGTATAACACGCACAGGTGTATAACATGCACATTCATTTTAAGAGTGAAGTTTCAGGAAAAAAACTTAAATTTTAAATAAGGAACTTTGAAACAAAATAAGGGTCAGTGCCCATCTGCAGTGTCACCATTGCCATCAATACAGCCTGATCAATGCCCATCTGCAGCCATCATTGCAACCTCATCAATCCACATCAATGCAGCAGCCTCACCATTGCCATCAGTGCAGCCTGATCGATGCCCATCTGCAGCCTAGAGGGGACAGGGAGGGGGAGGGATGAGCGCAGACAGATTACATACAGTGAGAATCTCCTATTATAGACAGAACAGTGGTCCAATGGCGGCCCAGGAGACGGGACTTCCTATTACAGAGGCCACCAAGTAAACAGGAGATTCTCACTGTATGTAATCTGACAGCGATCATCCTGCCCCCCCCCCCCCCCCCCCGTCCCCTCCGAGTCAGCTAAAATTGAAGTATTGGCGTATAACACGCACACGCTATTTGCACCCGAGTTTTAGGGTAAAAAAAGTGAGTGTTATACGCCAATAAATACAGTATATATCTGGTACCACTCTCACAGGGTGATTTCTATATATACATGAATTAATTCTGTTTGCAGTTCATTAGCTCACATATATAATTTAATTTTGGGCAATAATATTTATTTTCCTCATTTAGTAGTAATTGATTCATTAGAGTGTATCATCTAGTACACATCCATACCCAGTTCACTGGCTGTATAGGAGTGTTCTACATTTCCCCACCACCTGGGTATCAGCACCACTATTCATCTTTAATTTTCCCTTGGTGAATTCAGTCTTTATAAGATTCCTATATTATCTATTAGAATTATTTGTATGTTTGATATCACACATGGAGGGTGGGTAATATATGTTAAGATATATTGTTTGTCCATATGGCTATTTTTTTTCTCTTTCTCTGTAGAGGTGTTTTTATGATTATGATAAACTCCTTTGAATGTATAAATCCTTGTGGGTCCTGAGTGCATGTAGACCTTTTCTAAGGATACATCAAAAGTGTGATTGCTTTGCTGCAGCATTTTATACAATGTTTACAAATGTTACATCAGAATTTTAATCTATATTCAATAAAATTGTCCATTTTTATATAAGTTGGATGTTATTGTATTTAGTGGTCACCAGTGGTATAGTCAAAGTCAAATTCAATTAGGATTCCATACAGTACATTCTAATACACATTGCCATGAAAATTCATATATACTGAATGGATTTTACCATTAAGGCTAGAGAGATCACACCAAACTTAATATGTGAGAATTACATCATAGGTCTAGAGTTTATGGGATTTTAGGAGACAGTTCCTATTATCATATATCATTTTTTTCATAAAGAGTAATCCAATTAACTAATGATTTCACTGGGCTACATTAGGGGAGGGTGGACTCATTAACTTAATTGTTATGGTTTTGGGAACCATAAATATATATTATTGTATTTTCTAGCATAGTGTGGCCAACATTCTTTGTCTGTTATAGCAAATAAACAAAATCAAGTGTACAGGGAAGAGGGAGTTGCATTAAGGTGGTGAGCACAGTAGCCACTTGCTGCCAAAACTCAGCAATACAGTTGGCTGTCTTCTGGCCATACATCACATTTTGTGTGTGAACAGGAGATAGGTATGTTTGGTGTACAATATACAACTAAATTAAGCTATTATTAAGCGGTGGATTAACCAATATATGAGAGGAACATATATCATTCAATTCCTCAGCAGACATAGTAGGTAGTAGGGTCTGTCATTCTTAATAGCCCTAAATGTTTTACCCAGTTTAGTGGGTAGCAAGTGAAAATAGAGAGTGGATACTAACTCTTTGGAAAGATAGATTTTACTATTGGGTAAATCATGTCTCTCTTCTAATTGCATGATTGAGTACATTGTTTTCTCCTAAATAATTCTATTAAATGTCTGCATGATTTACAACGCCAGGGGATTTCCATAATGGAGCATCTGGAATCACAATAAAGCAGGCCATAGTTTATGCAATTTTCTTTCCTTTTACCATGGTTGGGAGGAAAGAAAATAATTGCTCGATTCCCCCATCAACACAGTCAGTGCTAATTTAGGGTTGTCATAAGGATAAGTGAAGGGATGGCTTTTTGGCACTAAAACGTGGAATATTTTTTAAAATTATACTGTTGCTGTATATATTAAAATGGAATGAATTTATTCAAGCAATCCTGCAAATGAAGTTAGGTTTCACCTGTGCTGTACCTCTAACATATAAAGCAACACAAAATTGAATGGTTAGCAGTATGTGTAAATTTTTCTGCAAAATGACACATCATAATAAACTTGGTTAGCATAGGTGTGCACAGGGGGTGTGCGTGGGCCTACCCTAATCACTATGTGCATTGCTGATTCCCCCTAGTTCCCCGGCTTCCCCCCCTTGTTGGCCCCCCCACCCGTCAAAGCTGCTGGCTTCCCTCCTCTCCCCCCGGCTGCTGCAGAGGATGTTTCAGTATGGAGAGTGGGTGAAGGGTCTAGTAAATATGTAATTTCCACTCTCTCACTTTGTCCATTTTTAACTGTAACAGTTTGTGAATGACCAAGAAGCCACTCAGCACCGAGGACTTCACATTCATTCACTGCCCCTTACAGCTGAGGCTGCAGAGAAAGGCATGTGTGTTTAAGCTTTGGGGTGCACACCCTAATGCAATAGGCTGCACACACCTATGTTGGTTTGATATTTGTGCATTCATACACTGGCACAGGTAATAACATATTTTGTGTTACATGAGTGAATTACATTGACTTTGTTTGACGACCATTCGGACACTTGCAAATGACAGCTTGTGTTTACACACACAAATCCCCGTCCTCACTTTGTCAGGAGTGATCGCGGGTGCCCGGCGGAGATCGTGGCCACCGGGCACGAGCATCAGCTCCTTAGGGATGTGACGCACATGTGCTTGCCCCCTATACTCCCTGAAGCACCCGCTGACTTGCGCAGGAGTACCATTCTGCCGCTTTTCAATTGACAGCGGGCAGTTGGCAAGTGGTTAATCTGGGGGGCTGGGAGTGCTAAATGTCCTAGCAGATTAAAGCCTTGTACACACTACTAGTTTTTTTTCCTTCAACCGAGCAGGTTAAATAACAAATAAAACTGACAGCTCCGACCACTTTACTAACAATCAGATAATACAGCGATCTCCCCTGATGTGCTAATGTGTTCTGACAGGGGGACACCAGGGAACACCGGGGACACCGGGGGATGCTGGGGGACGCCCTCCCTGCCATTGGCTAAGAGCACTGATTGGGAATGGTCAGCTTCTGTTGGGCCGACTGCCATACACTTGGGCTGAATGTCGTACTAAGCTACAGACACACTAATAAATTAGAGCCAAAGTCCAGCTAACACTTAGAAACAGTTACAGCAGCAGCATTGTTTCCCCTTGTGGGGTTAAGGTTTTAATTTTTTACATAAATAAAAGCTGAACGTTGTCAGCACCCCTGTCAGTGGTAAATAATTTATCTCATCCCTCTAACTCCGAGATCTGCAAGAGAGCTTGTTCTTTTGTCAAACAACTAACTTACTGGCCCAGATCACTAGGTGAAAATAAGGGGAGGGAAGCCCAAAAGAGAAAACTAATGCAGCCATCACATCTAATTGGTAAGCTGTAAAATAATACATGATTGCATTTAGGTTTAATACCACTTTAATGTTTAAAGGGTAACTCCACTTCCGTGGGGAAAAAAAAAAAGCAAATAAAGAAAAAATAATATAGCATATACAATTGCGACACAAGTTATATTGTAATTGAATGCTCTTAAAATGTACCTTTCCTTTTTAATCTGCAGCCACTGTAATTTTCTGAAAATGCAATGCAATATGGCTACCTGGAGGTGTTCTGTACACAGACTGTGTACAGAACGCCCCCCAGAAACATAATTTCCTGCTTGTGTGATTGATTTACTGATTTTCCCAGAAGTCTGCTTAAGATACAAGTCAGATTTCAGGCATCCCCTGCAACAAAAATGTATTTTTTGGTGAGATACTTTCTATTGAAAATCACAGATAAAGGGATGCAGACCCAAAAGCTTTCCTCAGTAGAGCTTTGCAGGTGCACATCTGATTGATAATTATGAAACTACTCCCATTAGACCCACTCAGCACAGGGGCACAGAGAAACAAATAGTGATTTCTTCAGAATAACAAAAGGTAGGAATCTGCAACAAAGATTGTTAAAATCCCTGCAATGTACATAGATCACCCAGGGTGATGTTTTTTTCTCAACAAAAATGGAGTTCTGCTTTAAGATAATTACCATCATTAAAGGGGTTGTAAACCCTTGCCGGTTTTCACCTTATTGCATTCTATGCAATAAGGTGAAAAACCTTCTTTACTGCAGCAGCGCCCATGAGCCCCCCTTATACTTACCTGAGCCCCGAAATTTGCACGACAGGAATGAGCACACCAGCTTTGGCCGGTGTCTCATGTCCTGATTGGATAGATCGATAGCAGCGCAGCCATTGGCTCCCGCTGCTGTCAATCAAATGCAATGACGTGGGCGCCGAGGGGCGGGGCCGAGTCCTACATTTGACGTCTATAGACGCCGAATACTGGACTCGGGAGCGCTCCCGCAAGGTAACCCCCCCGGGAGAGAGCTTCTCCTAGGAGTTTATATGAAGCGGGGAGGAGCCGCAAGAGCCGCCGGGGGACCCCAGAAGATGAGGATCGGGGCCACTCTGTGCAAAATAACTGCACAGTGGAGGTAAGTATGACACGTTTGTTATTTAACCACTTCAATACAGGGCACTTTCACCCCCTTCCTTCCCAGGCCAATTTTCACTTTCACTTTTCACTTTCTTGCACTTTCAATGAGAATTGCGTGGTCATGCAACACTACCCAAATGAAATTTTTTATTTATCATTTTGTTCAGACAAATAGAGCTTTCTTTTGGTGGTATTTATTCACAAATCAATTTTTTATTTGTTTGCGATATAAGCGAAAAAAAGAGCGGAAACTTTGAAAAAAAATATTTTCTACTTTCTGTCTTAAAAGAAATCCAATAAGATCAAATTTTGTGATAAATTTAAGCCAAAATGTATTCTGCTACATGTCTTTGGTAAAAAAAAATCCTGTTAAGTGTATAATAATTGGTTTGTGTGATCACAGATAGATGTACGCAGATGATCATGTACAGATGTGCGCAGATGATCATGGACATATGTGTGCAGATGATCATTGGGACATATGATTTTAGTGTTACGTATGTGGGGACAGGTGTTTTTACTGTGTGGGGACATGTGTGTGGGGACAGTGTTTTGGGGACACTATTTTGGGGACATTGTGTGTTTACATGTGTGGGGACACTGTACCAGTGATCAGTGTGTAAAAAGCTGTAAAAAAACAGCTCATACTCACTGATCACCAGCTGGCTGCAGCAACCTGCTCTCCTCTCCTCACTGCCAACTTCCGTGTGAGGAGAGGAGAGCTGATCACCTAGCAACCAGCTCTCTATTTACATCACATGACAGCTCTGATTGGACACAGCTGTCATGTGATCATCAGGGCCAATGACAGAGCCCTCCTGCCAATCGGAGATGCGCTGTGTCTGGGTGACACGAGCGCATCAGGATCACGCCGCTGTGCGGGCACGCACGCTCACAATCCCCCTAGTTCTGAGGGATGTTCCTGAATGTCCACTTTGAAGGAGGAAACTCCCACTCCGGGTGGGAGGTGGTTAAAAAAAAATGAAGCCTTACAATCACCTTAACTTTCTTTGTAATGGCAGATCTCATTATACTGGATGTGCTCATTGTCTGTACCAACAAAGGATTAAAGAGCTCAATTCTTGGGTAGTACATGTTGTTAATGAACTTAAAAAAATGGCCCTCAGTCTCTCCTTGGCACATCTAGGGTTGCCACGTCATCCCTTCAAACCCGAATACATATGAATTACACAGGTTCTGAGGCTAATTTAATGCGTAAAAGGGACCAAGTGAGTTTTATTACCACCTTAATCAGCCACAGAACCTGTGTAAACAATATGTGTTCGGTTTTAAAGGGATGAGATGGCAACCCTAGGCACATCACATGCTATTTTGAGCAATTTCAAGCTGCCTATAGAGTCCTAGTTAGAAACCTACTCTAAAGAACCATTTTAAACCATTTTATGTATGATGTATGAATAGAAACAGATAGCAAGCATAAAGAGAGGGTTTCTCAAATCTAACTGCAAATAGAAGAAATACATTTTAAAATTATGAAAACCACTATTAGAGCTCATCTCTGCAACCAATGTCATGAAGAATAACCTTTTTCAATTTTGCTACAGTAATGTATCTTGTATTTTTTAAATATAAGTTATATAAGTTATTTAACCCACCCCCAGGATTTTCCTGCCAAGCCTGTCCTGTAGAGTCACCTTTGTGTAATGTCCCCACATTGCTAAAGGTAATGGATGTTATGTGGAGAAGAGCCAGCTCTTTACTGGCAGGTCTGAGAAAAGCACAATCTTCCCTCAAAGCTTCTGCTCCCCGCTCCTTTCATTCTGTGACACTGAATGGAACTTTACCTGAAGAAGCTTTTATCCTCATACCACAGTTGCCTAAGTATTTGAAAGAAATGAAGAGCAGCTGGTAGCAATAATGGTTACATGAGGGTTTAACTGTAATTCAAGCAGAACTATAGTTATTAATGGCGATGTAGGCTATTCCTGCTTTTATGATACATTTAGAGGCACAGGGATAAAAAAATCAACGAAATAGACTACACTATAATTTAAAAACAGGCAGCAAGGAAAACAACGATCCAAAATAATAGAGAAAAAAAGGCCAATCTTATTGAAGTTGAAACCCTCCATCTGACAGCGATAAAGCATAGGCAACGGAGGTCAATGTACAATTACAGCATGGAAGTAAGAACGTAATAAGAGATTATGGCTGGGGAAAATTGATGAAAGAAATAGTCATCCCGGTGTGCAATGGGGTTGATCTACTAAAGGCAAATCCACTTTGCACTACAAGTGCACTTGGAAGTGCAGTCGCTGTAGATCTGAGGGGTAGATCTGAAATGAGGGGAAGCTCTGCTGATTTTACCATCCAATCATCTGCAAGCTAAAATGCTATTTTTTAGTTTCCTTGCATGTCCCCCTCAGATCTACAGCAACTACACTTCCAAGTGCACTTGTAGTGCAAAGTGGATTTGCCTTTAGTAAATCAACCTCAACTAGTTCCTTTTTATTAGTATGTTCAATGCTCAATGTTTATTGAAGCATAAGCCTCAGATCTTATCATCAGGCAATCATTCATGTTCATAATGCCACATACGTCATTTATAAGGCAATTATGCAACAGAATAAAATCATATTTAAAAAAAAAAACAACTTGAACTTTATAAGTCTAATCTACAATACTGGGGAACAGAACAAAAATCCGAGTGGTAATACCCACTTCAAATGGGTATCAATAATGGTGTCACATTTTCTAATATACAGTAAAACCTTGGATTGTGATTAACTTGGTCTGTGGGTGAGCAAATTTTTTTATACATTTTAACTTGATAAATGAGCAAGGTCTTGCAATACGAGTAGCTTGGGATCCGACTTGTGAGACTCCAAGTCGCGTGACATGTAAAATCCCATTTTCGTCAATGAGAGCTGTCTTAAGCTGGATACATATTATACAACTTTCTTTAGATTTTTTTTCCTTTAAATTTACCAAAACCATATAATATGAGGTCAAACCTAAACACTTTCAGTTTATATGCAATCAGGCAAGCCCTTGCACTACATAGTTGAAGGTAAATCTAGAGGAAATCGAACAACAAAAATTGTATAGTGTGTAACCAGCTTTAATTAGCACTAGTGAAGTTGCTCCGACTTTAGAAAAGTTTCCTGTACTACTTCAATCTGACTTGTGCCCCTAGCCTTTAAGAAAAAAACACTTGCTCAAAAAAGCTCAAAGAAGCTCAAAGGAGCTCAAAGAAGTTTAATAAAAATGTGTGCAAGAGCACAAAAAAAAGCACAAGCTTCTTCAACCTGAAATAAAAGCTCAAATGAGTGTAAAAGCAGCTTTTTTTTTGAGCTGTAGTGTGCATGAGCCCAAAGTCAGATCCTCAACTTAATGCGGAGTCCCACCCAAAAATGGAACTTCCGCTTTTTGGAATCCTTCCCCCCTCCGGTGTGTCACATTTGGCACCTTTCATGAGGGAGGGGGGAGCAGATACCAGTCTAATACAGGTATTTTGCTCCCACTATCGGGCATAGATAGTCGAGCCACCCACGGGTATCTCTGCCACTTCCTGTGCCTTCTCCATCCCCCCTGCTGTCTTCTGGGAGACACACAGGTCCCAGAAGACAGCAGAGACCAGTAGGATCATGCATCGCGAGTCACGCATGCGCAGTAGGGAACCAGGAAGTGAAGCCACAAGGCTTCACTTCCTGATTCCCTTACCGAAGATGGTGGTGCCTCCACCCGAGAGCCAAGGGACGGGTCGGCTTCGGGTGCCGACATCGCGTGTGCCCTGGACAGGTAAGTGTCCTTATTTTAAAAGTCAGCAGCTGCAGTATTTGTAGCTGCTGGCTTAAAAAAAAAAATAGGTGGAACTCTTTAATTGATGTGATTTGGGTCTGACATTACAGAAAGATTAATCAGGCATTCCCTGAAGTTGCCTTGAAGTTGCCTTGAAGTCACATTGCTATAATCTTTTTATATGGACTATAGACTGAAGGACTTATGAAAAAATGGTTGTGGAACAAATCATTTGGGTTTCCATTTTTTCTTATGGGGAATTTTGATATACGAGTGCTTTGGATTACAGGCATGTTTCTGGAACAAATTATGCTCCCAATCCAAGGTTTTACTGTATAGCTTACATTTTAGCACATTTTTGAGTGACATGTCTAGTATTAAACTGGTTCAGGAAAGTGCCAGAATTTATGAATGTTGTAAAAATTTAGGAGGTTAAGACATAGACCAGTCCTTGAATTACATTCTGTTCTCATAGACCAACCAGGTAGCATTGCTCTGTTCCTTATTAAGAGGAGTTGATGTCCTCCATGGCCATAGCTAGGAAAAAAAATGATTTGGCTTTATATTCAAACATGAATTTATGGTGATTTCCACAATATTAATCCCTACACTGATGCAAAATGCTAATTCCTACCAATCACTTTGTAATGCCTGTAAGCACTCCACTCCAAGGACCTATCTAGCACTATATCATGTCTGACACATGCTAAACATATGTTAATGATGTCAATAAGTTGTGCATTAAATACTGTTGATAAAGCAGGAAAATATACACATCCGACCAACAAGGTGACATAAATATTTTAGCAAAGAGGGAAGCATGAAGGCTTTAAAAATGTATGTTTTGTGCTTTGTGCTCTACAGCAAAAGGAAACAGACTTTGAAGTTGATGACAGATGAATATAGACAGGTATTATGACCTTCGCTACATCCATTCTTTAAGTAATCCTGTGAAAAATAAGTTTAATTCAAACTAAGCATATTTCTTATAAAAGTAGAGATTGGCCCTACCCACTCTTCTCCTAAGCATCCCTATTAGCCAACGGGGTTGTTCATTACTACAGCAACCTACTTTTACATGAAAAGTTCGAATTTCATATTATTTCAGCTATAATTCTAAATTTGCTGATCATTTTATATGGTAGAGTATAATTTCACTCTCTAACTCTTTTGCACAATTCTTCAGTTACTTCCTGGTTTCCATGCCTAGGCAAATTATGTCATACATCCCAGGAGTCTTCAGGAGGGGAGGAGGGGTTTTTCAGCTAAGCACACCCTCCTGTCTGTATACCTGAGCTAAGGGCAGATGGATTTCTGGAAGTAATTGCTACAGTAAACATCTGCCCATACTCAAGATGGCCACAGCCAGAAATACTAGGGGGTGTTATTCAAAGTGATTTCTAATAATAAAATAAAGCATGGAAACATTGATGGATGAATGAGTTTGTTTTGAATATTAAAAATGAATTAAATTGTGTTTTTGGTTTGTGGTGGTCAGATGCAGTGTCGTTCTGCTTGAAATAGCGAAATGAAATTGAGCCCATCTATACCATCTATACATCTGCTGGTGTGCCAATCAAACTTTGATAATTTTACCTTTTTTAACTCTCTCCCTTTTGATATTAGAGATCACTTCATTATTCCTAAAATCCTCTGTTGTAACTCTCAGATCTCCTTTCATGTGTATAATCCATACTGACAAAGGGTTACATCTTTCTGCACAAATTATATGGTCAAGACTATCAAATCAAATTAACACTTGCTTAGTGTTTGCATGAAGATAGATTTTAATTTCTTAGAGGCATTAAACAAGGTAGACGTCAATTCTGCTCTGAGATTCTTGGGATCCTTTGAACAGAATCCTACTTCACCAGAGTGAGGCCTATAAGCTAAAGCTGTAAAGTGGCCTCTTAACTCTTTTCAGGATCAGGTGTTGTGTCCTGGTGTATTACCCATGAGAAAGTGTCTAGATCCATTCACCAGAGCTGCAACCTGTGATGACTCTTCTTCAGAATAGTAAAGCACATTGCTAGCTCCTGGATTGCTCCCAGAAGCAATGGAGCTGTACTTCTCTCTGATATGATAGTTTCAAGTCTCAAAAACGGAAGCACTGTGTCATTTTACTGCCACTCCCCTTCCTTTGGCCATTCACAGAATTCTATATACTCTGTGATTCACAGAATACAGTTGTATGAATACATGTGAATGTTGCATTATTTTCAAGTACAGAGAAAATTTTAAATTTATTAGAGAAAAATAAAATAACAACATTAAGACTTTTATTTCTGTTTATCTTACATTGTGTTATCCATCCAGTATGCCAACTGAACACTGAACAATTATAACCAGAGCCCCAATTACATGTGAATGGATTAGACATACAGCTGTCTGTAAATCTATGAAAACATATATATTATATACATATATATATATATATATATATATACATACAACTGCCTTTTAAATCATTTCAACTCTAACCCAAAATGTACCAAACAAGTACAATAATAATACCACAGAAAACGTCTCTATACCTACTGCCTGTTATTACAAAGTGCATAGAAGACAATCAAAAAACAAAGCTGTAACCTGTAATTACCTATGATGAGACTGAAAGAAATGCTGTTTTAGTACCCATCCCTGACATTCAGATAACCACCTAGTCATAGAAAGCTGAGTTTCAGTCTGAGGACACAGACAAAAGACGCCAACCATATAATTGGGCAAGTTACAATCATATATAACTCAATCGCAAGGGAGGGCACATACAAGAAAGGCTTCTATGTTAAAAAAAAAATCCATTTGTTGTCCTTCCAGTAAATATCTATGTATCATAAACTACAAAAGTTCAATTTTAGAAACTACGGGCCCCTATGTATCAATGGGGTTTATTTACTAATACTGAAAAATGGAAAATATGGTGCAACTCTGCTCAAAAATCAGCTTCCAGGTTTTTTGTCAAAGCTTAATTGAACAAGCTAAAGTTAGAAGCCGATTGGCTACCATGCACAGCTGCATCAGATATTGCACTCTCCAGTTTCAGTAAATCAACCCCAATGTTTTCACCAAAGATTTACCCACCTTTCTCTCAAGAGTCACTAGTTTTCCTAATTAAATTAATTTTGTAAAATTGGTAAATTTTAGATGAAAGGTGGGTCAATCATGTTTTACCATAGTACATTTGAAATAGGGCAACATAAAAAATACTGAATTCCAGGAAATGTAAAAATTCTCCATTGCAGTCAAATTGTACCCACTTAAAGAAGTAGTAAACACCTCTTGAATACATGTACCTGCAGGTCAGCTTATAATAAAGCTGACCTGTAAGTACAAGGAATGTCTTCTAAACGTGCACCATTTAGGAGGTATTCTCTATTTCTGCAGCCTGTGAGGTCACCAGTGCATATGCACTGCCCTCTAAAGGGATGGATTTACTTACCTTATCTTCTGCTCCCGCAAACTTCTCTGTGCTGCTAGACTGGTCTCTAAAGCCTCTTCTCCCCTATGATCCAGCGGTGTAAGGTGTTTGGTGGGATCCAGTGTTTGAATGGGCTAAAAAAAAAAATCGCACCAGGCTGAATCTCATGGGAATTATACAGGAACACAACCACGTTTCTAGATGATTCAGGTGTGAACAGCTCTAAAAAACGTTGTCTTTGTAGTTATATGTTTTAAAAGGGTTTTAAAGTTTTGTGTGACATTTTTGTTACAATATTTTTGTTATAATGTTTCAATATGTTCAATTAAAGTGATATATTGTTATTTTTATAATATTTAGCAGTTTCTACTCAGTTTAATCTCCAATAAGGGTGCATGAGTTTTCAATTTATGAGTTTAGGAGTTCTTGAGTAGCTGATAAATTATTTAACTATTTAGCTATTTGATGCTGCACATGCTTGGTTAAAGGGGACCTTCAGTCATTTTTTCAACTTTCCATCTATTAAATTCTCTGCCCTTGTTGTTTTAACTTTGGATAGTAAAACTATCTTTCTGCCAGTAAATACCTTATACAGCCCACTTCCTGTCTCTTGTCTGGTCATTAGCCTAGGCTTATGACATTGTGCACAGCTCTCTCTCTCACTCTTGTGAGAGTTTGCCAGGAAGGGGGGGGGAGTCATAAGAGGGCCAATCAGAGCTGCAGAGCTGGAGGTGTGCCTCTGTGTGTCTGTGTAAATCCAGGAAGTGAACAGGCTGCCCACAGTTAAAATGGTTGCAGCCAGACTCAGTGGAGGGAGATTTCTGCAGCATATTTGGCAGGTACAGAATCACAGTATATATAAAATAATAAGCAAAGTGGTTGGAGGGAAGCTTCAGAATGGCAAAGATGTTTTTATTACAAATTATGTGAGCAGACTGCAGTTCCTCTTTAAGTTAAAATTAAAAAAGAAACATTTCAAACTAGGTGAAGGAAACATTACTTTTTTAAGTATCCCTGTAAGTATTTGTTTTTCCCAAAGCCCAGTCACTGTTGCTGGACAGGTGGGTCTGTATGTAAATTTTAAACATAAATAAAGCAGGTGCAATGAAAAAGAAATTAAAGCACTAAATACTATCATTGCAACTTAATTAAGGCTTCCAAGTATTTCCTGTATACTGAAGACGCATAATATTCACCTGGACTAAATTATTTTCTATATTGCCAGTTAGCCAGTTGTCATAGGAATTCCTTGATAGCCTATATATCAAGAAAAACACCAAGAAGCTTTTAAACTTTACACACTTTCCTACAAGATAACATGAAGATCTAAAAAAAAAAAAAATATGTGTGAAATAAAAGCGTTTAGCCATATAGCAACTTTTAAATGCATCAATCCCCTTTACAGCAGCAATAAAGTTAAGGCACTCATCCATGTAATACCTACTCTGCCAGTGTTTCACCCGTTAAAGCAAAACTTTGGTTTTGATAAAAATGTACATGTGCAAAAGAAAAGATCAGAAAAGATGTAAACTTTCCTCAAAGGACTACAGTTCATTCAAATGTCTTTAATGTTGAAAGTCAGATATGTACTACAGGTCTTGGCCCTGCAGTCAGCCTAAACCAAAGTCAAATAGCTGATACGCAGCTATGCAGTCCTTGATCCTTACAATTCAAACTGAGTATCACAAATCTGATATGCCACTTTCAAACCGCTGAAGTTAGTGCAACTTCAATTGGTAATGTATCAGAAGAGGGAATGGCCAGGAGACCAGAATTATAACAGGACACGTCTGACACTTTATCCAAGCTGCTGGAAAAGGGGTAAAACTGTCAATTAAAGCTTTAAAGCAGAACTGTGGCCTTAAAACAAAGAATTGTGAGCAGTAAGGCTGTTTTTTTTTATTACAGAAGGGGCACACTATGTCTCTTCTGCAATAAAGATGTCTTATCTTCCTTTTCGCAATATTCTTTAAACTGTACACAAAAATGTACCTCGCAATTGGAGGAATCCAGGGAGAAGATGTTGGCATTGGTAAGGGAGCTTGCAGAAGTCACATTTTTGGAGCAATGAGTTTAATTTCACCTAAAGTTTTGTTTCATGTTATCCTATCAGCACCTGTGTTATAAGAGTTTGAGAGAGAGTGTTTGTTTTCAGCACTGAGCCCCATCAGGAGAGGGAATTACCTTACAACCCGGCATGTAATTTAAACAAATTAATACAATTAAGTAACTCTGAAAGGTTGAAAGGTTCACCATGTTAATTCAGAGAGAGGAAATTTAGAGTAAGAGCCAGTTCACACTGAGGCAGCATGACTTGCAGTGCGACTGCCTCAGGCGATCTGCACACGACAGCAGCGGCGACTTGCAAAACGACTTCTATATAGAAGTCAATGCAAGTCGCCTCAAGTCACCCCCAAAGTAATGCAGGAACCTTTTTCTAAATCGGAGCGACTTGAGTCGCTTCTATTAGAATGGTTCCATTGTACAGAATGGAACGCGACTTGTCAGACGGCTAAGTCGCCTGACAAGTCGTCCCAGTGTGAAACGGCTCTTAGGGCCCTTTCACGTAGACATTACAATCAGGTCCTGTCAGTTTTTCAGATGGATCTGATTGAAAGCTTCATGCAGCTCTATGAACAGGCAGATGTAAATGGAATTGCATCTGTTTATGCCCTCCGACCACTGAGTCAATCCAAAATCCCAAAAGACTGCATCTTTTTCCATTTTTCTGGACCTAAATGTGAAGGATCTGAGGTAACCCGATTTACATCCAGCCTGTTTATATCCAGCTAGCACAGGTTCACCGGGCACAAACTGAACAGGGTTTTCAAAAACTGACATCTGTCCTGGTCAGTTCCGATTCAGCAAGGGATCTGCTCATGTATCCCCTGCTGATCAGAGTGGATCCCACTACATTTTCTTTTCTGCGATAAGAACCAATAAAAACAGAAGTCATGTTACACATTATTAAGCTCTGTTTTTGGCATACAAAGATGGAGATGTTTGGTTAATACCAGTGTACACGATTTCAGGAGACAAAACTATTTAAAATGATTGTATACCAGCACAGATTTTTTTTTTAAACAGAAAAACCTGTTAGGCAAAGGCATAATGAGCTAATATGCACCGCATACTAGCTCATTATGAAATACTCACCTTAGAACGAGGCGTTGGCATCTGATCCCAGTCCACGTCGAGGGAGCTGACCATTCCCCTTGGCGTGTCTTCCGGGTTCACTGCTCCCGCGCTGTGAGTGCATGCGCACGGGTGTCTTCTTCCCGGCAGGTTCCGGCAGCGTCTGCCAGACCTTCAGCCAGGCCTTCACAGCGCATGCGCCGCTGACGTCAGTGGCTGCATGCAACGTGAATATCTCCTAAACCATACAGGTTTAGGAGATATTCATTTTACCTACAGGTAAGCCTTATTATAGGCTTACCTGTAGGTAAAAATAAAAAAAATAGGGTATACAACCACTTTAAAATACATGAAGTACATTTAAAATACTGCTACAGGCAACTTCTGAACTATACTAACAATATTACAATATTACAATATTTTGTTTACTATTTATTTTAATGTAAACTTATTATATGTAATAATGCATTTTTAACAATCAGCACTGGTTTTACCATATTTTTTTAAACTAAAAATACAAATAATAAAAAAAAAAAATCACTTGGAAAAGGCTTCTCCATCCTCAATAGCACAGTGAGGTATTGTCTATGATACATTATTTTGCCACTTTTGGCACTTACCCCCTTCTCCTAAGCTCTAACAGGCAAAACATGTCTTGAAAATGTACCTGTTAGTGCAAACAGTACCATGGACAGTATATTGTTGCAATAGTGCACTAATACGGCTGCAATCATCTTATCCACCCTCAATATAAATTCTTAGCCTTTGCTTGACCTCTAATAGCCTTGCAGTGACAAGGAGAAGAGAGTCTTTTTCTTCCTGCAGCTTTTGTAAATAAAAGCAAGACCTTTAACCCCCTAGCATTTTAGAACTGTTGATGGATTATGGTCCAACCTATTTAGAGTTTAAGGCACTCATAGAATGCCACAGTAGTAGTAATAATAATAATAATAATAATAATACCAACAATAATTATTGCATTTCTAATGAAACTTCTATTCAGATGCATACTTGTATCTCAGGCTTTGTTGCCAATTTAGTAAAGATGTTGAGACTCTTCACACAATAAATGATGTGAATATGCAATTCATTTATCCAATCATGTGAAAAACAAATTCCTGTTCACATTGAATACCCAATACTCATGTGCAGATAAAATTAAGCTATAGTCCCTCCCTATTCTCTTTTTCTTTTGCATAAAATTAAGTTAGCCATAGACAGAAAAAAATTTAGCCAGTTCAGCTGAATTTCAGTCTATCTGTGGCTGTCCCCACTTGGCAGAAGTCAATCGTTAAATGGATTTATGTTGGCGGAATATGCTGGAAAACTTTTGTCGATCAGCGGTTACAGCCACTAATTAATGTATTCTGACAGCACCATGCCCACTGTCAGAATACAATAGGGGGGGGGATTCTGCCATACAACTCACTTGTGTGTATGGAGAAACATGTTAGGTGTTTTTTTTTTTTTAAATCCACTGGCTGTTGTAGAGGATGCTTATATAATTATTTTTGTGAAGCACCTCAGCTTATTTAGTAATTCATCCTTAGAATTGCAGCAATAGATTTTTGGTGAGCTGATTTTTCCATTTTCAAGAAGCTGGATACCAAAGTACTGTTACTGAGGTTAATTAGTAAGTACAGTTTAGCACGCTTCACTAGTCCACTGACATGCTTTAACCATTTTAACTACTCAGCCAATATGAATTATCATCCTACAAAAGGTAACAT
This sequence comes from Aquarana catesbeiana, assembly GCF_042186555.1. Classification (NCBI taxonomy): domain Eukaryota; kingdom Metazoa; phylum Chordata; class Amphibia; order Anura; family Ranidae; genus Aquarana; species Aquarana catesbeiana. The sequence goes on from NC_133325.1 coordinate 374,371,069, forward strand.
CGAATAAATAGTTTTAAAATCTGTGTCAGCTGATGAATTACAGCTGTCCTCCTTGGAAGGGTCTGTAATGGGCATTGCTTCAGGGTCATTACTGTTTGTGTAAATACATTTTGTTTTTAACATTTATCTTACCTTGCTAAGGTTTGTTACTCTCTACCATCAATGTTTTTTTTTTTTATTTTAAAATTCAAGATTCATTCGATTTTGTACTGCAGAAAAGATGAACATTTTTGCATAGTAAGTGACGTTTGCAAGAATGTTATTTAACTTTTAAGGAATTGGAACCTTTGTTCATCATAAATCTGTATATCTGATCATCATTAATAATTAAGGAGTAAAAGTGCATGTTTACTAATCAATACTGATTTTAAGTACTTATTCTATACTTCACACATAGGAATATTTCCATGCAATGCCCCATTCCAGTTAAGTATTCAACATGCAACTGTAATCATTCTGTACCTTCTGTTTTTGTAATAGAGCATTTTCATGAAATTGTTCTTCAGTGCTAACTTTAAGACTTCTCCATATGTAACAGTTGGCAAAGCCTGTCAAAAACCATGAAAATTGTGTATGCCAATGGATTACTTTAGGTCTTTGAATTTATAAAAGAGAGACTGAACACTGTTTCCAGAAAATGGTAGGTAGTGGGAAAAGAACTATTTATCACCCTTCTAAGACAATCTGCCTATGGTCTTTTTGCAGCTGATATTTTTCCATCAGTAACTTATTATGCCTTGTTCTACATTGGGGTTGATTTACTAAAACTGGAGAGTGCAAAATCTTGTGCAGCTGTGCATAGTAGTGAATCAGTTTCTAACTTTAGCTCGATCAATAAAGCTTTGACAAAAAAAAGCTGATTAGTTTCTATGCAGAACTGCACAAGTTTTTGCGCTCTCTGGTTTTACTATCAACCCCAATGTGTCTCTCTATGAAGAAGACCATCTTGGTAGAGGCAAAGCTTTGCATTGTTAGAGCCGCCAACAAAGGGAACAGTGAGCAGAAACAGTAGTGATATCACCTGATCTAATTCCAAATCTTCTAAGATTAGCAGTCAGAGACAGCAGTGCCTTAAGCTCAGTACACATGAGCCGAATGTTGGGCGTCATAGGCCTGTTCAATAGAAACCGGCTGACCTTTGGCCCGTGTGTACTGCAGCTGGTCTGACAGAAGCCAGCTGTTAGGTCAGCTTCTGTCAAAAGGGGCATGGCTGAAAAACCTAGCAGTGTATACTAGGCTTTAGATCCTACACAGCACAAAAATAACAATAAGGCTGTAGGTACAGGAGTGCCTTGGCACTCTCACATACCAGGAAGCACATTTTTATTTTTTGGGAGGAATCTGTTTAGGCACCACTAGCATCCTAAGGATTCTCTTCTTCACTTTTTTGAGTTTAAGTCTGTTTTAATAAACTGCATCAAAATGAATAATATTGGTATGATGAGGAGCCTTCTACAGAAATTTCCCAGCAGATCTACCCAATGTAGATTTTCAAACAAATACTGCAAAAAAAGGCTAGAGTGGATAATGAATTCAGGCAACAGAGTAAAAAGCCCTGACCTGGTCCTTTATGGTACACACTAGGACCCCATAGTAACAGGAAAAACATTTGTGATACACATTTTCTTAAAATGCTGATTTAATTAAACACATTTTAAAAAAATTGAATTACCAAAGTAGAGGGCAAAGGAGACTAACCTGCTGTAAAGAATGGTAGTGTGTTAAAACTCACAATCTAGATATGTTATTATCACCATGAGAAAAAGAGGTGTGCTAAACCAGTAGCTCTACAGCAGACTAATTTCCTCGGTTTACATAAAGAACTACAGGATATGATATAATGTGAAATGGTTATTAAAATTTATGCTTCACATACATTATCAAAAGGGCACATGCCAGCATTATAGATGCTCCTGAGCTTATTCTTGTGCTCTAAATCATGAAAGATTGCATGATCTCTGGCTACCAGGAGCATCATCTCAAAAGCCTGCCACTATTTTATATTCAGTGTTATCTATTATCTATCTACTGTCTACTATTTTCGATCAAATACTGCTCAATAGATTTGTAATGCTGTAAGAGCATCTCACTTCTAAGCAGGAACCAAAGCCAGACTTTGTAATGTGAAAACATGGCTTCTCATGTAGATTCATAACTGCAAAATATACATGGAAACAAGGTGTTTATTACATTAACACACACTGATTGACGATACTTTATATTAACCTACTCTCTTTCATATGTATATTCAAAAAGCATTAAAAAGACTGCAGTGTCTAAAATGTATAATTATCATTTAGCCATTGGATTTGATTTAATAAAGGCAAATATGCTGTTCCCTTTGCAAGGAAAAGGGAGGGGTGGATGTGGTGAAACTTTACTTTGCCAAAAAATACCCAATTGAGTGAAAAAAAAAAACAGAAAAACAAAAGTATTTATTTCTTGCACATAATTGGATAATGGAAGTCAGCAAAGACTCATCTCATTCACTATAATAAGGAAAAGCACCCTTGCAAAGTCCAAGTTCAATATTAGCCCTTAGTAAATCAACTCTATTGCGTCAGGCTTTAAGAAAGGGAAAACTGAAACATTGGCCTTAATGTCAGTTTGTTTTATTGTTTCAGCATCACTGAGTAAATACACATTTTAAGAATATAATATGTTACCAGCCAATATTTTTCACTGTTAACAGAAATAAATATCAATAATGTTGACTTCACATGCCAATTCACCATACTTAATCAAAAAATGTGACCAGTAGTCAATAATTCCCACTACATCAGACACATTTTCATGAATTTGTTGATAATGTGTAAAAAAACATAAATAATTTCATTATTATACAACTTCCTTTACTCTCGGCATACATAGAACAGTACCTCCCACTGCAATAGATCATCACAGCAGCCACAGTCAGCAATGGCTGAGATTGAAAACATGATTTAAGTCACTATAAAATACCAATTTCCCCTTGCAAATGTAGGAGTGTTCTTCTCAAATGTGGTTTTAAAGTGTGAGTTTTAGTGTTTTTTTAGTTTCTCTGTATTATATGCACTTTAAATGAAATATCACACACATATGTGGGTAAAATTAAGCTAGATTTAAGAAAATTTAACAAAATGTACAGAATTTGCTTGCCACCCACAAGTTTTTTTGTTTTTTTTAAGACAGAAATGAAGGAAGACTAATATATGCACAGAGACAGGGTTTTGCCAGCAGCTTTGGGGAAAGGTCAAATATCTGGGATAGGACATCAATGGACATGGGAACTCTATACTGTTTAAGGTAATAAAGATCTCTATATTTGTTTTTTTTTCCATTTTCTGTCATCCACTAGTTTATGAACAACAAAATGACAAAATGAGATGGACAAAAAAATCTATATACAAAGTTAACATGCAAAATCAAATGTAGGTATTTTGCACTACGGTTCAACCAGTTAGGTGTAAAATGACAAAGGTGTACATTTATCAAACAGAGAAGAGCCAATATCCTGATGATCATGGCTGACCTTTCAGGTGTGCCAGTTTATGAAGCTGAGATGAGGAGTGGAGAACATGTTCTTCACTTCTCATCACAGGACACACCCTTTTGTCATTCACTTTCACACAGTGTACATACATACGTTTTCTTTCCCCGTAAAGACGTAAGTCATTGTTTGCAAAGTTTGTTTGTATGGTATTCATGTTTAACTTTGAACTATAATAGGGTTTTTTGGAAGTAGAATATTTTGAGGCTAAATTTATTGTATGAGGTTCAGAAAAGAGAAGAAGGAAGAAAAAAAAAAGGGTGTATAGGTAGGGTAAGGGAGGAGAAAGGGTAGATGGGGTGAGGGGGGAAGGAGGTGAAGGGAGGGGGAGGGGACTTCCCAGACTCCCTTCTCTCTTGATTCAGATTGATGATGAGCAATAGGAAATTTGAAGAGGTAATATCTTATTGATAGGCGAATATGTAGGTTAAATTTTTTCCAAGAGGATTGCATTAGGGACCGGAAGGGATAATGTCAGGTAGAGTGGTTTTGGATTTTTATTACAGTAAGGTTCTTGTGTCACCTGTCATTCGTAGAATATGCATCTGTAGTCTTGAAGTGTTGCCAACTGTTCCAGTGTAGATGTGAATTTAGGTAGTTTTTCGTGAGAGATGCTGATGAGTTCTTCAATTTTTTCTATGTTGTTGAGTCTACGGTACCACTACCACTTTCGTTGGGGCAGATGGAGAACGCTAATGGCATGGAATGCATTGCCTGGCTGCATTTATCATAAACATGGTAAGCGACTTGAAATATCACGTCTTAGGTATGTTGGTGTGATGGAGCAGGAAAACAGCAGGTGAGAAGTCAACTTTATTTGAGGTGATTGAAATGATGGTGTCGTGAACTGTCTGCCAAAATGTTTGAATTACAGGACACGCCCACCAAATATGAAGCATTGTTCCTTCCTTTGCATCACAACGGCAACATCTGATAGTGATTGAGCTTGAAAATTTGTGAAATAATGCAGGGGTTCTATACCATCTTGAGAGGATCTTAAATCCACATTCTTGGGTGGCTACATTGAGGGAACCCCTATGAATATAGGAGCAAATTAGTTCCCATTCAGGGTCAGTGATTCTTAGACTTAGGTCTTGTTCCCATGTAGACAACGCCTTGCTAGAGAACGCTGAACTATCTTTGAATAATGATAAGTACAGGGCAGATATAACATTTCTTTGGGGAGATTTTTTGGAACATAGTTCTTCAAGAGTGACAGGTCTCTTGTCCAGTGATGCATAGTTGCGTTTCTGGACAGAAAGTGTCTCAATTGCATGTATGTCCACTGTGGTATACGTTTGGGAGATAATTTAGGATTTAGGTCTTCCAATGTTAGGAGGGCTCCTCTATTAAACAATTGATTTGCTAATATGTCTCTGTGGGGCCAAATATGAACAAGGAAGTTGTTATTTGTGCCTGGGGGGAAGTCTGGGTTGGTGCATAGTGGAGTTAGTGGGCTCAGCCAGGGAGTGGGGTATGTTGCTTTGGTTGCGTTTTGGAATATTGTTAGTGTGGGGCCTATTGGGGATGATGTTTGGTTTGAGAGTATATGTGTTTAGGGGTGTAGCCATGGTAGGGATCTCAAGCATTGGCAGGTGATGGAGTGTCCTAGTGTGACCCAATCTTTTACTTCCTGGTGGATGTTCCAGTCCACAATCCTTGTAAGGTGTGTTGCCCAATAATATCGGCGTAGATCTGGGAGGGCTATTCCTCCTTTGTCATTTTGGAAGGGAGAGATGGTCAAATTTGATTCTGGGTGGTACGTTTCTCCAAATAAAGGAAGAGCAAGCTTGTCAAAAGAAAGTGGTAGGGATTTGTATTGGGATGATTTGTAGTAAGTACAGGAAACGGAGAAGTATGGTCATTTTGAGAATCGAGGCTCTGCCGAACCAAGACACATTAAGAACGTTCCATCTTTTTAAATCTTCCCTAGTTTCTTTTATAGCTGGGGCAAAATTGTATTGGAAGAGGTTTGAGAGAGATTGTGATATTTTAATTCCAAGATAAGTGATTGATTTCTTGGCGCAGGTGAAGGGAAAATTATTTTGGCACTGTGAGACAATCTCTGGCGGCAATGTTATGTTTAAGGCATTTGATTTAGACTAATTTATCTTTAGGGTGGAGAAGGTCTGGAAATGTTTTAGGTCTTTTAGCTGGTTTGGTATTGAGATATGTGGGTCTGTTAAGAAAAGTAGGAGATCATCAGCAAAAGCTGCAAACTTATAGATTTGTTTTTGTATTGTAATACCTATGATGTCTGGGTTAAAGCGGGGGTCCACCTATCTATTCATTCACAAACTTTTCTTCTCAGCATTACATACTCACATATTGTGTGTAATATGTCCGCCTGTGTCAGATTTCGTCGGAAAGAATAACTTATATTATTCACTGCAGGCGGCTTCCATCTTCATTGTGGGCATTTGTAGCCCACAAGCATTTATTTCCTGGATGTGGTGAATGCTGTGCTCCCAGCATTCACCGCTCGTTCCCACACATGCTCAGTGGCATCCTGGGAAGTCTGAGACTAGCTCCCAGGAGTCTGGGAGAGGCTAGAAACATGCCTACTCCCACGGGAAGAGAACCAGGAAGTGCAAAGAAGAATAGAAAAATAAAAGGTAATTACGGCGATTTACATTTTTTTAAACAGCATGTCAGCATCTAGGCAAGGAAGAGAATACATACAGATATTGTTCAAAATTTGGGTGGAACCCCGCTTTAAGTCATATTTTGTTGAGTAAAGGTTAAGACTAAGGACAAAGAGTATCCGGGAGAGGGGGCATCCCTGTCTGGTGCCATTGTGGAGCTGAAAGGCCATTAAGGATGAGCCGAACACCCCCCGAACTTGTGAACAGGCAAAAAAATTTGGACGAACACACGAACACCGTTAAAGTCTATGGAACACAAACATGAAAAAATCTAAAGTGTTCATTTTAAAGGCTTATATCAAGTTATTGTCATAAAAAGTGATGGGAACCCGAGTCCTGCCCCAGGGGACATGTATAAATGCAAAAAACAGTTTTAAAAATGACCGTTTTTTTGGGAGAAGTGATTTTAATAATGCTTAAAGTGAAAAAAATAAAAATGAAATATTCCTTTAAATATTGTGCCGGGGGGGTGTCTATAGTAAAAGTAAAAAGTCATTTAAAACTGATCAAGCTGTAATGAATTGTCGGGTCTTGGCAATATAGATAAAACTCTTTGAAAAAAAACAGCATGGGTTCCCCCCCAGTCCATTATCTGGTATGAATATTAAGGGGAACCTCGAACCAAAAATTAAAAAAAAATTGCATGGGGTCCCCCCAAAATCCATACCAGGCCCTTCAGGTCTGGTATGGATATTAAGGGGAACCCTGCACCAGAATGTAAAAAAAAAGCATAGGGGTCCTCCCAAAATCCATACCAGACCCTTATCCAAGCATGCAACCTGGCAGTCCACAGTAAAAGAGAGGGGGTGAGAGAGCGCCCCCCCTCCTTAACTGTACCAGGCCACATGCCCTCAACATGGGGAGGGTGCTTTGGAGTAGCCCCCCAAAGCATCTTGACCCCATCAACAAGGGCCTCATCCCCACAACCCTTGCCCGGTGGTTGTGGGGGTCTGCGGGCGGGGGGCTTATCGGAATATAGAAGCCCCTTTTAACAAGGGGGCCCCCAGATCCAGGCCTCCCTCCATGTGAATTGGTAACGGGTACATTGTACCCCTACCATCTCACAAAAAAGTTTCAAAAATAGTAAAAAAGACAGGAGACACTTTGGGACAAGTCCTTTATTAAAAAATAAAAATGTCCCGCGATGTAAATCCATCTCACGCCACCCGACGGACTGAAAAAAAAAGCTGCAACAGCTCCGCCTCCATGGGAGGCTCCCGCCAAGTGATGCTTCTTCTCGGTGACAGCTGTTATATAGCTGAGGGTGGGGCCACCTGGTGACGTAAACGGGTGACCCCGCCCTCCCTCTGACACCACTTTTTTTTGCATTGATAAATGTCCCCTGGGGCGGGACCCGGGTCCCTAAACACTTTTTATGACAATAACTTGCATATAAGCATTTAAAATGAGCATTTTTGGTTTTTCATGTTAGTGTCCCATAGACTTTAACGGGTTCCACGGCTTTTGAATTTACCGCGAACACCGCATAATGTCTGAACAACCAAAGTTCAGCCCAAACTTAAACTCTGGTCGAACCATTCGCCCATCCCTAGTGGCCATTGACACAGACCCTGGCGGTGGGTGAGGAGTACAAAGCTCTTATATATGACAGCATTAAGTTTAGTATTCCAATAGCTGCAAGGACCGAATCAATATAATCCCAGGCCACCCTGTCAAATGTTTTTTCGCATTCAAGGAGAGAAAGAAACCTTGTTTACCATATAAGTTGAGCCGGTGGTGTATGTTTAGGGCCTTGATGGTGTCTCTACCCTCTTTTCCGGGTATAAACCCTACCTGGTCAAGAGAAATTAGGGAAGGGAGAAGCAGTAGTAAGCAATTAGCAAGGATCTTGGTGTATATCTTTACATCTACATTAATAAGAGATATAGGGTGATAGTTCGATACAAGAGAAGCGTCTTTTCCTTCTTTTGGAATAACCGTTATGTGTGCTTCTAGTATTTGTGGGGGGCATGTGTGTTGGAATCAAAGGAACAGAAAGCGGAGAGGAAGCAAGGTTTTAATATTTCTTTAAAGGTTTTAAAATATTGTAGTGGGAGGCCATCAGGGCCTGGGACTTTACCTACTTTCATTTCGTTAAGAGCTTTTTCGAATTCTTCACCAGTCAGAGGGACATTCAATTTTCGGGCCGTTTCAGTAGATATCGATGAAGGGCCATATTTTGAAAGGAAATCTGGGATGGTGTGTTTTCTTGTTTCTGAGTTAAGGGGAAATTAGAGCTAGAGGAGATGTGTATAGCGTATGATAGTATTTTTCGAATTGGAGAGCTATGTTGGAGGAATGTGAGATCCCTTGTTTATCTTTTATATGATCTATAGTGGCGCTACATTTTTTGTTTTGAACCACTCTGGCAAGAAGCCTGCCACTTTTATTTCCTTGTTCATAATAGATTTTGTGTCTTAGAATGTACTGTCTTTTGGTTTTCATGTTTAGTTCTTCCAGGAGAAGAAGTCTTGCTTGGGTCAGTTCTTGATATGTTTTAGATGCTATGTTTTGTTTGTGTGCTGCTTCTAATGTACGTATGTAATACATAAGTGATGAGATTTTAGATTGGTGTTCTTTTTTGATTTTGGAGGCGGTTTTTATGAACTCCCCCCGGATGATGCATTTATGTGCTTCCCATTGAGTTAGGGTAGATGTTTTTGCTGTGTCGTTTAAAGAGAAGTAATCTCTAATACAAGTTGCAAATTGTTCTATGTTTATTGACTCTTTTAGTAAGGAGGAGTTAAGTCTCCAGGTTTTCGTCCTAGAAATTGTTTCCGGAAGGAATAGAAGGATTGTTATCAGATGGTGATCTGAAAATGTCATAGGTTCTGTTGTAGTTTTTCTCAGTAAGGGGATGTCGGGTTGGGAAATGAAGAAGTAGTCAATCCGCTAGTATTTTTGATGTAAGGGTGTGAAGTATGTGTAATCTTTACCTTGTGGGTTCAGTGTTTTCCAGGTATCATGTAACATGAGGCCTTGGAGTTGTAACTTGATCTACTTTAATGCCCTGTATGGCATAGCTAAGGTACCTGAGGATGTATCCAGGAGTGGGCTGAGAAAGACATTAAAGTTCTCTCGACGAATTAGAATACCTGTTGAAAAGGAAGACAAAAGGTCACAGATATGTCTTAAAAATGGAACTTGTTTGGTGTGGGCGATTGTGATGGGCCGAGATTTTATTTTCCCCTTGAGGAAAATGTATCTTCCTTCCTGATCACATAATGAGTCACTTGAAAAGGTGTGTTTTTGGAAATGAGGATGGAAACCCCCTTTGTTTTAGAGTCTTTATTCGTTGAGTGAAAAGCCTGAGGAAATTCTTTGTCTGAGAGTTTAGGAGTTTTTTTTTTCTTATAAAAAGTGGGTTTCCTGAATGCAAATGATGTTTGCTCTGAGTTTGTGGCATTCCCTGAGAATTTGGGATCTCTTTTTAGGAATGTTTAGGCCTTTGGCATTAAAAGAGGCCATTTTCAGCGGAAGAGGAGTGGGGTGAGGTTTTGGTAAAGGCATATTGTGGTGAGTATAGTTGGAATGTTTATGGTGTAGGGCACATAACACACTAAGAGTATGTGCCATATCAAAATGCGGGTGTTCTAGATATAGCGTAGGTATTCCTTTACAGAGAGAGAGAGAGGGTTATCCAGGAGAAGAGGGGTGTTTAGGGGGGAGGGGGAAGGAGGAGTTAGGGAGGAAATGTGTGGGTTAAGTCTGTGAAAGGTACTTTGTTAGGTGAGGGAGGAGGGGGTTGATAGACCTGTGGAAGAAATAGACCAGCTATTCTTCTAGATGTGTGTATTTAATCTGGTTGGGTCAGAGAGGAATAGATTTTCTCTCTGATCAAGGTTTAGCTGTGTGTGATGGGTAAGAGAATCCTGCATTTTTTGGAAATGTGCTTATGGATGTTCTGAGGAGGGAGATCTTAGTTAAAATTGCATGTTAGGCTAAATGAGTTGGGTTCTATATTCTGTGGGGGAATCTTTATAGCATTTTTGAAGGTATAACATGCATTGAGCTTTGGGGAGGATGTTGGCTTTGGCCTAGGTGCATTTATGGGGCGGCACAGTGGTGTAGTGGGTAGCACTCTCGCCTAGCAGTAAGAAGGGTCGCTGGTTCGAATCCTGACCACGACACTACCTGCCTGGAGTTTGCATGTTCTCCCTGTGTCTGCGTGGGTTTCCTCCGGGCACTCCGGTTTCCTCCCACACTCCAAAGACATGCTGGTAGGTTAATTGGATCCTGTCTAAATTGGCCCTAGTATGTATGAATGTGAGTTAGGGACCTTAGATTGTAAGCTCCATGAGGGTGTAGGGACTGATGTGAATGTATAATGTATATGTAAAGCGCTGCGTAAATTGACGGCGCTATATAAGTACCTGAAATAAATAAATAAATAAATAATTTATCTACAAACCATTAATAATGAGATAAATTTGGTCTTGATACGCATCCAAGGGGTTTAAACTAAATATGTAGGTATTAGTGGGGTGACAATTACTTTCCATTTGAGGTGATGTTTCAATGGATCTTTGGACCTCAATAGGTAGGTAGTTCAAGTAGTATTTTTTTAAAATAGAAACCGAGGAAGAACATAATATAGACAAAAACTGCGTACAAGAGTCTATAGCTAGGGGTAAAACTTTGGGAATAACTTGTAGAAATGATTGGTGTTTTGTAGAGTCTTCCTAAATCCATAAAACTTAGATTCTGAGATCAAAATAATACAGCTATTCTAACAGAACAGGTTTAACTTTAATAGTGCATATATAAATGTTCTTCATCATTTCTTTAGATTGTTGCAGGGTGTCTGGTTTTGGAGAGAGCCAACATGTCAAGGGCTCTAAAATCATAGTTTTTAGCACTAAGGTGTGTTGTCACACTGATTAACAAACAGTACCTAAATGTGGTAGATTGGGTTTAATAGCTGAGCAATAGGTACCGTAACATTTCTCTATTTTCCAGCTGTGCCAATCAGGGCTTATTATCCTTCCAAGCTAATCTGTTTTTAGAGCAGGTACATGACAGTGTCTGTATGGTCAAAGCAGGTTAATTATAATCCAGAAAGCTTGAATTTATGGTGTAGCCCTAGGAGACTTATAAAGTAAGGTACTTCTATTGACCAATACCTTCAATTAGAGGCATCCTGATTAAATGTTTCTATATAATAGCTTGTTGTAGTCAACTTGTGTAATCAAGGTACTTTAAACATCAAAAGAATGAGAAATCATAACAATATCTGACACTGGTTATTTTAAAACATAAATGTCTGTCAGATAACTTATTTTATAGTTAACATTTAACAACTGGAGTGTTTCTCGTGTATTTGAATAACCAGCAAGTCTCTCAAAAAGGATTTTCCGACGGTGATGTTAGAGCATCATGGCATTTAGTTAGTATGAGGGCAGTTTGTGAAACAAAAAACTGGCAATAAACAATAGAAAACAATGATAGCAAATGTATACTTGCTGCGGGTGCGGAGGGCACAGTTCAGGATGGTTAAGTAGGTGTAGTAAGTGCCTTGCAGATCAGGGAGGGTTGCAATGTTCTTCTTAAAAGTAGATCTCTTGCAAACACTGTGGAAGGTTAACTGGGTAAGCAGCAATTAATCAGTGTCTCTAATCAGTTAAGAGCATTTAAGAGAAAAGAGAAAAATTCTATGGTTGACACTTAGTTGGCTGTTAGAGCAGAGGTGTAGAACAAAAACCTTGCTCCTAGCGCAGGTCTATTTAGTTAGGGAGTTCTGTTAGATATAGTTGCTGAGACAGGGTTAAGGTGTCCATGCAATCTCTTCCCTGAGGAGGTGAATGGCCTGGGCTTCTGGGATCTTCTCCTCTGCGATTCGGGGTATGATTTGAAGATAAAGAGTTGTTTCTGTTTCTTCGGTCCCTTTGTCTCTGTGCTCTTGGTGTGCAGTTGTTAGAGACTTCAATCCAGGTTTCTGAGATGGAAAAAGAGCTATACCACTCTGGAACTTCGATTAGTTGTACATTTAGTGTTTCGCAAAATGTCTGCAGTTCATCGGGTGTACGGAGATGGGCTGTGTGACCTCTCCACATGGCAGACAAACAGAAGGGAAATTTCCACCTGTATGAAATTCCTCTTGTGCGAAGCTGATCCAGCAGGGGGTGCAGGACTCTCCTGTGCTGGAGAGTAATGGTGGAAAGATCCTGAAAAAGTTTAATTTCAGGCCCATTGAAAAAAACTCGATTGCGCTCCCTTGCTTTCCTGAGGATTGCTTCTTTTAATGGAAAATTTACAAGGCAACATATTATGTCCCTAGGAGGGTCATTCTCATGGCCCCTTGGTCTGAGTGCTCCATGAATTCTTTTGAATTCTATGGGGGAGTCTGCCGGCCTATCTAGCAGTTCATTGAATATTCCAGTGATAGTCTGCTCGATATACTGTTGTTCCACAGACTCTGGGATCCCTCTAATATGGATATTATGGTGGCAACCTCTATTATCGAGGTCCTCCAGATGTCTGTGGATTTCTAGTATATGGGACAGATTTGTATCTGATGAGTGTTGGACTTGCCTGATAGCGTCTGTGTGGCGGGTCACTAATTGCTCCATTATCCCCATCCATCTGCTATATAGTGGAGGTTGGTTTTCAGATCCATGATGGCAGCTGATAGAGTAGCCTTGATGTCCGACGCCCCCCGCCTGGAGACCTGTGAGGCATAGGGAGTGTGTGGTTGAGGCAGGCAGGCCTCCACCATCCCGTTGTGTTATTGCATGGGTGTTGGCCGAGCAGGCTTGATCCGTCTCTGAGGCCGCATTGCCCTCACCCATTGCCATTTAGAACATCTCTGGTAAGTTTTCCGTGGATTGCGAGAGCGGATCTTTGAGACTGTGGGATGCCGAGGGAATGTGGTAATTTTTCCCCATTTTTCCCCCTGGCTCGTTTGGTCCCTGTAGCGCTTGGTGAAAGCTTTGTGAAGCAGGAGAGTTCTGTTTAGGTGGCCATCTCAGAGCGGAGCCAAACCACGCCCCCCCCCCCATTTTCTTTTTAATTAGCAGATAAAAAAGTAAAAAAGGTATATCCATTGCTATAAATGCTGTCTGATCACAGTAATAAAAAGAAAATAATAAAAAAAGGTTTTACTTGGGCTTTAAACTGTCAAATTAGGAGAAGAGACTAGACACAACATTTAATCAATACTGGCCCAACTTTCAGCTGTTGTATTTCATACTCATTGCTAGCTGATCCACCAGATTTTTTAATTCAAATTATGACACACACACACCCACTATCGCTGAAGCCAGGCTGGCGGCATGTGAGAAGTTATCTTCTTAGAAAAAGGGCTTGAGAGTGTGTTCCCAACCCACTGATGTGCTGACACCAGCCTATTTTCTTTTTAGCATCAGGCAGGTACTTCAAGATGCTCATCTAAAATGTAATTTTACAGCCAGGGTCACATGCTGCAATTACTTTAGATGCCAATATTGTGTTTTTTGAAGTAATGATGGCTCTTTAATTATTGATTAAATTATTATTAAATTATTAAATTATTGCCTTTCAAGCTATTTTCAGTAGCAAGGCTTTTTAATTTGAAATGCACAGTGTACACAAAAGGGTCATGATATTCACAAGCAATTGTTTTCCTGCGTATGTCTCTGGGCTTTGCTCTTTTTCACTTCTGCGAACAGCTGTGGAATCAGTGTGGGATATTTGCTAATGAAGAAGATTTACAACTGAAGATAACCTCAGTCTTGACACAACTACGGTTCAATTTCATGTAATCCTTTCCTTTATGCCCACCCGTTTTAATGCATTTTTTGCCTAAAGGAAAGCAGTCAGAATTTACTTTTTTGTATTCAGGGTCATATTAACAATACAATGAAATGGCATCCTGCAATAGTTAAAGCAAATTTTCATGTTTATTCAGCATCATTATATAAACTGCAACATAATTTGTATACAGTATATGTAGAATTTGGTAATAAAGAATATACAGAGGATATAGAATATGAAAGATGAGGAAAACCATATAAAATGGTTTATCACTAGTTATGTAAAACTGCTGGATCCTTGAAAGATTCCTTTCTTTCCAAACACGCACATCCAAAGTATAGTGTTTGGGTGGCTTTTCTTAGGCAGCTGAGACACTAGGGTTAATTTACTAAAAAGTAATAGGCTGTTCACTTTGCAAGGGAAGTTACACTCTGCAGGAGAATTTCCTGAGTTTAGTGAAATAAAAATAAAAAAAAAACAGCATTTTTACTGCTTCACTTCATTCGCTAAGCTCTGGGATAAAATCCTTTGCAAAATGTAAGTTCCATTGCAAAGTGAACAGCCTGAATCAACCCCACTGGCTTATCTTTGCTCAGCCAGCTTTTGATTTTATAACTCCACCTCTTCCAAGTTACATAGTTACATAGTTCAGGGGTCTTCAAACTACGGCCCTCCAGTTGTTCATGAACTACAATTAACATCATGCCTAGTCATGTCTGTGAATGTCAGAGTTTTACAATGCCTCATGGGATGTGTAGTTCCAGAACAGCGGGAGGGCCATATTTTGAAGATCCCTGACATAGTTGTTCAGGTTGAAAAAAGACCATCTAGTTGAACAAAAAAAAAAGAAAAACAACCATACAATCCCATATACACAATCCTATACCAATAGTTGATCAAGAGGAAGGTGAAAAACCCCAGCAAAGCATGATCCAATTTGCTACAGCAGGAGAAAAAAATTCCTTCCTGATCCCCCGAGAGGGTATCGGATAGTCCCTGGATCAACTTAGCTATAGATGTTACTATCCAGTTATATTATATACAGCTAGGAAATAATCCAGGCCTTTTTTAAAGCAATCTACTGAGCTGGCCAGAACCACCTCCGGAGGGAGTCTATTCCACATTTTCACAGCTCTTACTGTGAAGAAAC
Source organism: Aquarana catesbeiana (assembly GCF_042186555.1). Lineage (NCBI taxonomy): Eukaryota > Metazoa > Chordata > Amphibia > Anura > Ranidae > Aquarana > Aquarana catesbeiana. The sequence continues at coordinate 374,386,124 of NC_133325.1, forward strand.
CTTTCCATATTTTGAGATGAAATCTCTTTTCCTCCAGACATAAAGAGTGCCCCCTTGTCCTCTGTGATGACCTGAATAACTCAACACCAAGTTCACCATATAGACCACTTATGTATTTGTACATGTTGATCATATCCTCCCTTAATCTCCTCCTCTCAATAATGAATTCAGTTCCTCTAATCTTTTCTCATACCTGAGCTCCTCCATGCCTCTTATCAGTTTGGTTGCACTTCTCTGCACTTTCCCAAGTTCCCCGACATCCTTTTTGAGAACTAGTGCCCAAAACAGAACTGCATTTTCCAGATGAGCTCTTACTAATGATTTGCACAGGGACAAAATTTTATCTCTCTCTCTGCAGTCCATACCTCTCCTAATACAAGAAAGGACTTTGCTTGCTTTGGAAACCGCAGCTTGGCATTGTATGCTATTAGTGAGCTTATGATCTGCCAGAACACCCAAATCCTTCTCCACTATGGATTCATCATTTTCATTTGGCATTCCATATTTAGTCAGTCTTTAAATCAATTTTACCAAAATTATTTGTTAAGTTTGGCAATCGGACACTGTATAGACACTGTTTACATATAGATATATACTGAGGGGTTGATTTAATATAACTGGAGAGTGCAAAATCTGGTGTTGCTCTGCATAGAAACCAACCAGCTTCCAGGTTTTTTCTGTCAAAACTTAATTGAAAAAGCTGAAGTTAGAAGCTGATTAGCTACCATATACAGCTGCACCAGATTTTGCACCAGTTTTTAAATCAATCCTTGTGTAGCAAGTGTATTCAAAAAGTTAAAATGCTTACCATGGACCTTTTCAGTAGCTTTACAAGCACGCATTAGTAAATTCCTGGTATGTCACAAAACATAGCACCTACTTTTTCAGAAAAGCAGAACATGTTATCAATTAAAAACCATCACTATTGGCTTGCCTTTCGATTTGGTGCAAGGGGTAGGAAGATGAATGCATATATGTGCCCTACACCACTCCTTTGCCCTTAACCTCGCCGTTCGCCATTCTATTCCCCTCCCATATGTCTCCTTTTCTTCCTCTTACCCCCTTTACATTTTCTACTTCTTCTTTCTTTATTTTTTCTCATAGTGCTCACTATGGGTTTTTTTTCACTCTTAAGTGTCTCTGACAGGATACAAATACTTCTCCGTTCTGTTTATGTTCTGATACACATACACTTGTGATGTCCTCTATATTGACACCCAAGATTTTGTCTGTCTTTTTGATTTGTCCCTTTTTGTGTATATTACATGCGTCTTCAGATCTGGATCTATGTGCATTACCTGTGTGAGACTGTTACTTTGCTTTTTCTTATTGTTCTTCAATTGTACTTCTGTATTGTACTTCAATAAACATTTTGTGTAGGAAAAACAAAACAAAATAAAAAAAAACACAAAAAAAAACCCACCAGTCTCTGGCCTCCAGTCTTAAATTATGATGCTGATTTACTAAATCAAAATGGAATTTTTTACTAAAAATGCAGTTCATTTCAATTAACCACAGCCAAGAACTGCATGGGCATTGAGATTTATATAATTATGTCATCTCTGATCCAGCCTCTCAGTTCAAGAAGTAGATGCTAACTCTAAATGATGCCTGACCAAAGATAGCTTGGTCCTACTGGAGAGAAGACCAGATGAAGGCATTGTTAGATGAGTACTGCAATTTCTGTACGACGTAATACCTAAGTGTTATACTTATACATTATTTAGCACACATGCACTGAACATGAAAAAACATATTTGATATTAAGTTCATGCGAAATGCTTAAAAGCCCAAAATATGTTCCATTCCTCTTGTTATTGTAAATAAGCTATACACTTGAATTCTGCTGCCTCTCTGCTCTGAAAAGGTTACGGAATAGTCAGACAAATTTTTTCATGAACATTTGTAGACAGCTCACCTAACTGCCCTACTGGTTATGGAATGCAGAGATGTAGCTGAAAAACACAGAGAAAAAAACACAGAGCTTAAAAGATAACAGCATACTGCTTATGTCATCTTTTTTCCATGCAAAGTAAACTGTCTTTTTCAGTTTTGGGTAGCAATGATAAAACACATGTTAGATAATATTCTAAAAAGCACAGCCCATTGAGCATACTGTCAAGATCCATCACACTCAAATAAGATTATATGCGTACCCAGATTTTTTTGTTTAACATTTCTGAATATAAGTTATGGAACATAAAAAATAAATAAGCAGGGTCTAAAAAGGTAAAAGCTGAAAGTGGGCACAAGGGTAAATGGCTGTCTTGTCACATAATATGATGTATAATCTAGTGAAGTCAAACTCACCTCTTAATAGCCTACTTCTTTACTGAGACTGATGTATGGGTCCCCTAAGAGACTTTTAGTCTTTTCCCAAACAAACAAGACATGTGCTTCCACATTAGGTCTCTGTTATATAGACTACAGAAATGCTTGTTTTGAAAATAAACATTTCAAATAGCATTTCATAGATATATAATAGAAATATAAACAGACAGACTTTTTGATAAAACAATACTCATTAGAAGCACTAATTTGTGCTTCTAAGCTTACCATTCCTTAAATGTGGCGGCTTCATTTTCAGACTTTTTTTAACCTCATTTTCTTCTGGTAATCCAGTAACACACTTCTGTTAACAACACTTACCTACTGTATTCTTATCTATATAGGAGCAATGTTGCCACCATAAGACAAGAAGTGTTTTAGGACCACAAAATACCTCCGCTTCTCTTCATCTCTATAATATAGGGTAGCAGTGTTTTATAGTCCACGTAGATAGTAGATAACAATGTTAAAACAGAACTTTACCCATAACAACTTGATAAAAAATAATGTTGTTTATCAAAGAACATACATTTCACATTAATAATAATGTTACCAACATTAGTGTGTGCTGTAAATTGCCTCCAGCATTGCTCCTGTTTCTTCTTGCTGGAGGCTGCCATTTTGCTGAAGCTCAGAGCCCCTGAGCCAAAGTAAACCATAAAGCAGAACTAAGATCCATCAATTTAACAGTTTCAAAAAAGTTACATTCCTGGGATGCCGGGATTGCTAACTGTCACATTTGCTTGTGTCCTCAACCAAACTGTCAAACTATCAAATGGCTGGTGTCATAAATGATCACATGTGCAGAACATGGCAGTTGCAGATCAAACAGAAGCAGCTCCCTTGGCTATAAAGGATAGGAGGGTTTAATTCCTTTTTCAGCTTATCGGCTTCTACAAATTTGTCAGCGTCTAAAAGTGTCTGAAAATGGAGAGCAACTGAGCATGTGCAGAGCAGGGTGAGACAATACGGTTTATTTACTAAAGGAAACTCCACTGTGCACTACAAGTACACTGCAATGGCACTTGGAAGTTCAGTCGCTGTAGATCTGAGGGGCACATGCAAGAAAAAAAAAAAACATTTTTACTTGCACATGATTGAATGATAGAAATCAGCAGAGCTTCCCCTAATTTTAGATCTTCCCCTCAGATCTACAGTGACTGCACTTCCAAGTGCACTTGCAGTGTTTGCCTTTAGTAAATCAACCCCAGTGTTTTACTGGATTTTAAGCAGTATAGACATTTATTTTTAATGTTTTACATAGTGTGGCAGAGAGTTGCCCTGCCAGGCTCTAGAAAGAGGTTGTGACCCAGAATTCTCAACCAGATGGGTTGAGGGGCTCCAGGGAGCTTGTGTTATAGAGAGGAAATTGGCTTTTCAGTTTCCTCAGTGTTTTCTAAAGTCAGTTTTGAGATCTGGAGCCTGGAGATTTCTAAGCTATCTGGGTGGGGTGAAATCTCTGACCCTGGGTCCAGGTATTCGGAACAGCCAGCTAACTAATTGGTCAGGTGTGTGGTGGGCTTTTAGTAATGGCCTGACCATGATTCTGGGCTCCACGTGGGGGCCAGTGCAGCAAGAGGCTACTAGCTGTGTGCACCAAGTTGGTCAGTCTGTAGGAGACAGACAAGGGCCTGGAGTGTAAGGCCAGAGCGGCAGTGCTGCAAGTACAAGCCAGATGGGCTAAATGTTAAAAAGAAGAAAAGCGCGTGGCGGTGTCCTTCAAAGCTCTACATTTGATGCAAGTTCTCACAATAGCTATACCTGCAAAAGGGGCTAGCCTGAAGTGATCTAGCAGGACTGATTTTCTGACTAAAGTTCCACTTTAAGTGCTAACAGTGCAGCAGAGACAGATAGGAAAATTATAGGATCATATAAAATCTGTCAGGACCAGCAATAATTGTGACGTTATTAGGCAGATATAACCAAACCCTACAATGGTATATGTTTAACAGTCTAAGGAGCAGTCCATTGTTATAGTTTAAATACAATTAAATGGCATTTTTATATTAAGCAGTTAATACCAGGTTTTAAAGATGCATACACTTTTACAAGGAATACAACAAATCTGTAATTGCTACTGAGAAGCAATAGGCCATATATTATGCAGGTTGCAAGAGAGAAAAACACTAAATTCCACCATCAACACAGTGAGTGTTGATGGGGGAATGCCTCCCATGGAGCTATTGTGTTCTTTCAGGGGAGGAGGGGGGGAGCACGGGGAGCCATCCCTGCTGGGAGAATACAATGATTATTGCCAACAGCTGTAACCATTAGCAATAATCACATGCTAGAAATCGGATATGCTTGTTGTATCAAAGTCGATCAATGGATTGACTTGGTTACAACCAGCCTGCCCATAGATCAGCGGTTCTCAACCTGGGGTTGGGACCTCCTCGGGGGTCGAATGATGATTTGCCAGTAGTCACCAAATCCTGGGCTGTTCCTGAAGCCCGCACCACTCTCCCAGAGTTTTTGCAGCCGCCCAGCAGGGCTTTCCCAGGAGCCTGTGTCCGCCCAGCCCGGGCTGTTCCTGGAGCCCGCGGCTGCCCATTCAGCCTCTTTGCAGGTGCCTATTCAGTTCACAGCATGGCTGGTTGCATTTAGTATTCATTTTCTTTTAGAGTAAACTTTCCAAACTTATTGACCCTTGAAATAATTTTCAGGTCAAAGGGAGCCCCTGCTAAAAATTATTATATCCTAACATTAGAGATCTGTGTAGAAATGACCCCTTACATCATTGACAACGTCTGCTGATGACGAAACATGTCTAGAGGAAGGCACATAGTGACGTCACAACGCGCTCTGAGTAGGAGGATGGGCTCCGTGTGCTTGTGCCGGCCGGCATTCTTTTTAGCGATATTATTTCCTTTTAAATGTAAGTGCAATACCTTGTTTTAATAAACGATCTCTAGACTTTATTACACTATGTCCACTTTTCTCTTTTCCTGAGCATCCAATTGAGTGTAACGGACACTTTAGCGGGACAGAGGGAGCGATCTGCACCATCCGATCCACTGTCCTTATTGTGGTCATCTGCAAGCTAAAAGGCCTAGGCTGGGTTATAGCCACCTGCCTTTTAAACTTGCCGTCTGGTAAGCAGAATCTACAGCTACGGTGGTCGGGCATTCTTCTTGTTTGTGTGTGCACATTGTGGTGGTATCAAGGTCTCAACTAGTTTATATGGATTTTCTTGTCTCCATGCAATTTTTGTGGACATAATCATCGAGAATTTTCAGCGCAGCTTTTTTAAATTTTATTGGATTCTCTGTGTTATTGCACTGTATGCTGCTGCTTTTTACTCATTTTTTTTCTCTAGCGCGGTACCCTCTTTTTGCACATTACTGTGTAAGTGTAAACACCGACAGGAGGAAGTGATGCCATCTCTCCTCGTGGAGTCTTTTCGATTCCAGTGAGAGGAGAGATAACATCTAACCGTGAGTTGCACCAACACTACACTAACACCAGTACACACAGGTACACTTGCCAACCCCCCGATCGCCCCCCAGTTAACCCCTTCACTCCCTGTCACTGTGTCACCAATTGCAGTTTTCAGATTTTTCACTGATCACTGCATTGGTGTAATTTTTGACTGAAATGAGTGTTAGGCCAGTTAGTAGTAGGCCCCGTTAGGTCTAGGTTACCCCCTTTACCCCTCTAATGAAGGTTTAACCCCTTGATCGCCCCCAGTAAACCCTTTCACCTCCTGTCACCAGTGTCACTAATTGATCACCATATTTGTGTCACTGGTGACGCTAGTTAGCCAGTTAGTTGATTTGTTTCACCGTCAGGTTTTTATAGCATCAGGTACCCCCATATATTACCTAATGAAGGTTTTAACCCCCTGATTTCCCCCTAGTTAACCCTTTCCCCCCCCTGTCACCAGTGATTACCGTGTTAGTGTTACGGTGACGCTGGTTAGTTTGTTTTTTATAGCATCAGAGCACCCGCCGTATATTACCCAATAAAGGTTTAACCCCCTGATTGCCCGACGGGTGATATCAGTTAGGTTTTAGCATCAGTCAGAGTCTGCATTGCCCCAGGCAGCCTCAGATTAGTGTCAGTAGCGATAATACCCACGCACGCATCATACACCTCCCTTAGTAGTATAGTGTCTGCACGGATCGATATCTGATCAGATCTATGTAGCATCCCCAGCAGTTTAGGGTTCCCAAAAATGCAGTGTTAGCGGGATCAGCCCAGGTACCTGCTAGCACCTACATTTAGCCCCTCCGCCCAGCCCAGCCCAGCCCTGCCCACCCAAGTGCAGTATCAATCGATCACTGTCACTTACAAAAACTGATCCCTGTGAATGCTAACAGTTTTTTTGGTAGTGTTTGAATCAGTCGCTGACAGTCAGAAGCTCTTTTTCCTGTGAGTCTCACTAGTGTACCAGTAAATTTAGAGACCAAAATGTCAAATCGGAGGTACACTAGTAAAGAGGCCTACAAGTTTCTGAGCATGACAGATAGCGAAGAGGAAGTCACTCATCTGTCAGATTCAGGCTCAGAATACAATCCTGTAGACAGCAGCGGCACCCTGACAGATAGCTCTGATGGCGGAGTTGTGGTCCCTGCCAAGGTCAGGTGTACCCGACCCCATTCTTCTGCTGTGGTTGAGGTGCAAGAACCACAGGGCTCTCATATGGAGCAGAGAGCCAGTACTAGTGCTGCTCATCCTTCTGGTGAATTGGCAAGCACCAGCAGCCTAGTACACCCTGGTTGCAGTCAAACCAGCACTGCAGTAACACATGGTGATGTGACGAGTCCCATAAGTGCAGTTCAAGCTGGTGAGGTGGCTAGCACAACTAGTGTCCCGCAGCCACCAAGAAGACAAAGACAGGCCCGTCGAGCCCATAGTGCCCTTCCTGCTGCATTTGCCAATCCTAATTGGGAACCCACCATTTCTGCAGCACCCGTACTTCCTCCATTCACTGGCCAACTTGGAATTTAGGTGGAAACAATTGATTTTACGTCACTTGATTTTTATTTGCTGTTTTTCACGGAAGATCTCTATAGATCTATCGTGGACCAAAGCAATTTGTATGCTGGTCAATTCATCGCTGCTAATCCCCATTTGACCCTTGCCAGAGATTGGAAACCTATTACGGTTTCCAAATTTAAGACCTTTCTGGGCCTATCCCTCCTCATGGGTATAACTTAAAATAGTGAGTTGCAGTCATATTGGTCCAGTGACCCAATTCACCATATGCCCGTGTTCTCTGCCTCCATGGCCAGGGCACAATATGAGCAAAGCTTGCAGTTCATGCACTTCAATCATGATAAACTTTGTCGGCCTTGGGGTGACCCTGGATACGATCGGCTCTACAAAATTCGGCCCCTTGCAAACCACTTCAACCAACAGTTTGCAGCCTTGTTTACTACCCATCAAGTTGTCTGCATTGATGAGTCCCTGATTAGGTTTTCTGGCCGCTTGTCTTTCAAACAGTATCTTCCCAGCAAGCGTGCCAGATATGGGGTCAAGATGTATAAGCTCTGTGACATAGCCACAGGCTATACATATAGTTTTATGGTTTACGAGGGAAGAGATAGTAACATAAAGCCAGAGAACTGCCCAGATTACATAGGGAGCGCTGTTAAGATTGTGTGGGACTTGGTGCCACCCTTATTCAGAAAAGGGGTGCCACTTGTATGTGGACAATTATTACATGACACTTTTTATTCACTTGTTTGATCATAGAATTGGCCCATGTGGCACAGTGCGATGTAATCGCCGGGGCTTATCCCAGTGGCTTGTAGATTGGGCTGGGGAGAGAGCCTGCTTGAAGTGTAATAATTTGCTTGCTGTGAAGTGGAGTGATAATCAGAATGTTTTCGTTTTGTCCTTCCCTGATGCAGACATGATGGTCCAAATTCCTACGGCGACTGGTGTTGTGGATAAACCCCTCTGTGTCCATGAATATAGCCATAATATGGGAGGGGTGGACCTCAACGACCAGTTGTTGGCACCGTACCTAGTTGCCCGTAAGGCCAGACGCTGGTACAAAAAAGTGTCTGTATACTTATTTCAATTGGCTCTATTGAATGCTTATGTGCTATACAAAGCTTCAGGACAAACTTCCTTAAATTCCAGGAAAAGATCATCACAGCCCCTCTGTTTCCAGACGGTGCTGTGGCCCAACTTCCCAATCCAAATTCAGTAAGCCGGCTGCGTGAGAGGCATTTTCTGTATGTCCTTCCTGGTACCCCTACCCTAATGAGCCCCTCAAAGAAAATGTTGTGTCTGTAGAAAGCGCGGATATAGGCGTGACACCCGCTATTATTGTCCCTCCTGTCCTAACCATCCTGGTCTTTGCACTGGTGAATGTTTTGAACGCTACCACACACTAGTGGAGTATTAGCATAGGGTACAGCACTGCACAGACTAGGGCACACTTAGACAGAGTCTCCAAAAATGGCATTGCATTTTGGGAGACCCAAACCTGGAATTGAACCATTACAAACATTACAGTTACAAATAAAAGTTTAAAAAAAAAAAAAGTTAAATATATAAAATAAAAAAACAAAAATAGTTGTCGTTTTATTGTTCTCTCTCTCTATTCTCACTGTTCTGCTCTTTTTTATTGTATTCTACAATGCAATGTTTTATTGTTACTATGTTTTCTCATGTTTGTTTTTCAGGTATGTAATTCTTTTATACTTTACCGTTTACTGTGTTTTATTGTTAACCATTTTTTTTGTTTTCAGGTACGCCATTCAGCTGCAGCACTGATTTATCCATCTTGACAGCAACAGCGTTTCCATACGCGATACATAAATCAGTGACTCCAGTGATGTAGAAGGTGATTTCACCATCACAGTTAAAAAAAAAGAGCATATATGGGGAAGCATGGGGGCAGGGGTGGAGGGGCGATTTGCTCCTATGCTCCTTTGCTTCCGCATATATTTTTTAGGCACAAATTGCATCAAAAAATGTTTTATTTTTACTATGCTTTATAGTATTTGCTTTGCAGGTATCGTAAGTCTTACTGTTATACTGTAATGTTACTTTGTTTTATTGTTAACTATCATTTGTTTAGCAGGTATGCCATTCAGCTGCAGCGCAGGTTTATTTACCTTGACAGCAACAGCATTTGCTCCCACAATATGTAAAGCCATGACTCCAGTGCTGTCAGTGGTTATTTCACCCCCACAGTTAAAAAAAGAGCATATATGCCAAAGCATGGGGGCAGCAGGGGTGGAGGAGCGATTTGCTCCTAACATTAGGGGAGGATTCCCCCCATGCTTCAGCATATATTTTTTAGGCACAGATTGCGCTAAAAAATGTTTTATTCTTTACTATATTTTATTGTATTTGCTCTGCAGGTATGGTAAGTCTTACTGTTATACTATAATGTTACTTTGTTTTATTGTTAACCATCATTTGCTTAGCAGGTATGCCATTCAGCTGCAGCACTGATTTATTTATCCTGACAGCAACAGTGTTTGCTTCCACGATACGTAAATCAGCATCTCCAGCACTGTAGAAGGTGATTTCACCATCACAGTTTTAAAAAAAAAGAGCATATATGCCGAAGCATGTGGGCAGGGGTGGAGGGGAGATTTCACCACCACAGTTAAAAAAAAAATGGTGCATGTATGCCCATGATTAGAAGTGGGTGGATGAAGGGCGGTAAGCTAATGGTGGGCATACCCACCGATCAATCTCTTTTTTTTTCATGCAGCCCACAGGCTGCATGAAAAAAAGAACATTACAATGTATGCCCAACAAGGACCAGCAACGTACTGGCATGTTGCTGGACTTTGAGTGGTTATACCAGAATGATACCTGCAGGTTTAGGTATCATCTTGGTATCATTCTTTTCAGCTAGCAGTCGGCTTTCAAGTAAAAGCAATCCTTGTGGCTAATTAGCCTCTAGACCACTTTTACAAGCAGTGGGAGGGAACATCCCCCTCCCACCATCTTCCATGGTTTCCATGTCCCAACAGGGAACCCGAGAATGCAGCAGGTGTTTCCACCAGCTGACCATAGAACTTATCAGAGACCAGAACAGCTTCAATCATCTCTATGGCCTAAGAAACCGGAAGCTATGAGCATTTCATGACTTAGGTTTCGCCGGATATAAACAGCGTCATTGGGAAATTGGCAAAGCATTTTATCACATTGAACTTGGTGTAGTCAGATGCTTTGAAGGCAGAGGAGAGATCTACGGTCTAATGGACCCAAATTTTTTCAAAAAAGAGTACCTGTCACTACCTATTACTATCATAGGGGATAGTTAGATTCCCTGAGATAACAATAAAAATTGTAAAAAAAATGAAAGGAACAGTTTAAAAATATAATAAAAAAAGCAAAATAAAAATAATAAAAAAAATATATATTTTCCCGCAACTTGTGGCAAAATATAAAATATTCCATGAACTCAACATGCCTCTCAGCAAATAGCCTGAAGTGTCTTCTTTCCAAAATGGGGGGGGGGGGGTTGTGCTATCTTGTCATTTCACGGCCTCCGAAACTGTGAGGACGTGAAATCACCATTTTACGCCCTTAGAAAGCCTGTCCTTTTTTTTTATAACAAGAAGTAGAAAATATAATTTTTTTCCAATTTTCTGTCTTTTTCCATTTATATCACAAAAAAATAAAATCTCAGAGGCAATCAAATACCATCAAAAGAAAGCTCTATTTGTGGGAAAAAAAGGACGCAAATTTTGTTTGGGTACAGCATTGGATGACCGCGCAATTACCAGTTAAAGCAGCTCAGTGCCAAATTGTAAAAAGTGCTCTGGTCATTGAGCAGCCAAATCCTCCGGGGCTGAAGTGGTTAATTCAATAAAACGAATCGTTACATTTTAAATAATTGTGTGGTAATTAGCACCTTCAAAGCCCCTTTCTTTTGGTATATTGGTGTATTTAATTAAAAGGGATGTGGTGCAGGATGTAAACCCTCTCCTACCCAGATCAGACAACATATAGTTACTAATATTGTTTTATTATTTTTTAACTTTTTAGTTTTAATCAGTCTCCTATAAATTGTAAAGTTAATTTGAATTCCTAATTCTATGTACTTCAACAGAATCAACAGAATCAACAGAGAATGCCGTGTGTTCTGCTTCTGTGCATGGCCATATTTATTTGTTACACAATAGCATTAATTATATATGTCCTGCCTTCATTAGCAAGAGATCTCAAATATCCAAGGCATGTCTAAATCATTAGGACAGTAAGGTGTGGAGCTGCATAACAGAGTTGAATAGCTGAACGATACATGCTTCTAGTGGGTGATAGATTTTGAAGAAAGTGAATTTAGGTGTCCAGAATCATCCTTATTTGCATATATGGGTGAACCCAGGCAACTTTGGACTATAAATTAACTCATTTCCCAACAGGGTATATGTGTCATATTCTTTATTACTAAATGTAAAAATACATTTTAATCAAATACAAATAAAGAAGAAATAAAAAAAACAACGAAATTTCACAACTCTCCCCAACCTTCTGGCTGACTTCGTCCTTTTCAAACCCCTATCCAACCTACAAATCAATTTCGAAAAATCTAAAGCCCTCAATATCAATCTCCCACCCGAATCTGTCAACTTATGCAAGCTCAACTTCCCATTTGCTTGGGAAAACTCCGAAATATCCTATCTGGGCATTAAAATCACTAGCAACTTAAAAGATCTATACGTCAAAAATTTCTTGCCGTTACTTAAGTCCGTTCAAAATGATCTCCAGAAGTGGCACCTAGGCTCTTTCTCTTGGATGGGCAGAATAGCGGTAATAAAAATGAACGTTTTACCCAGAATCCTCTACCTCCTCCAAGCCATACCGATCAAACTTCCATCCTCCTTCTTCGCTTCCTACAAAACTATATGCAGATCCTTTGTATGGTCCGCCAAGCGCCCGCGACTTAGCTGGGAAAGACTAGTTCTACCCAAACAACTGGGAGGCCTGGGTCTCCCAGACCTTCAAAAATACCAGTGGGCTTGCCACCTGACCAGACTGGTGGACTGGCATGTCCATTGCTCTTCCAATGACTGGATTCAGATCGAAGACTCCTTTACACACTCCCACATAGCTGACCTACCCTGGATCACCCACACTCGCATGACTACAGAACTCTTATCACACCCGTTCATTGGCGCTACCCTTTCGATATTCAAATTGGCATGCAAATCGCTTGCACTTATCCCCACGCCAGGCCCAATGACCCCTTTAGTTGACAACCCAGACTTCCCCCCGGGCTTGAAACTGAAAGACCCAACTACTGAAACCATCCCCTCACGAGCCAGAGCACATGAATTCTTCGTGAACGGGACCCTCCTACCCCACCCCACCCTAACTGCACACTTACCGAACCACGACATACCTTTCTACAAGTATTTACAATTGAGACACTTCTTCCAATCTCATCACCGCAATCCTTCTTGGCACAGGGAACTCTCACAGCTCGAAACTCTCTGTTCTAACACAGAACCCAAAAGTCACCTAATTTCAACTATCTACTCTCTCCTTTTCTCCGGACACAAAGTCAAAGAGGACAAAATAGTGAGACATTGGGAACACGACTTATCCATAGACCTCACACCATTAGAATGGGACCGAATTTTTACCATCATGCACAAGGGCTCCATCAACGTCTCCACCCAAGAGAATAGGTATAAACTGTTTTCCAAATGGTATAGGACGCCAGACAAAGTCCATCACTATCACCCCACCATAACCCCGATGTGCTGGAGATGCAAGGCATCTCGCGGTACCCTACTTCACATCTGGTGGGAGTGCACCCTTCTACAACCATTCTGGTCAGAAATTCACCGACTCATTTCCCACATCACCACGTACACCCCAACCTTCTCACCAGCCAACTATTTACTTCACCATAACTCTATATCGTGCAGTTCCTATAAAAAGTCCCTGACTTTGCACCTAATCAATGCAGCCAATTTATGCATTCCCGCCTTATGGAGGAATCCCACACCCCCAACGGTACAGGACTGGATCCGTAGGGTAGACAAAATAGCCAACATGGAACAACTTATTTGCCAAGCCCATGACAACCCGACCAAATACAATACTACATGGGCGTGCTGGTTACACTATCGGCAATCCTCCACGCAGAACGTTCTACCTACACCATCAACACCAGCACCCTGAAAGCGCCTAACTGTCTTCCAACTCAGGTCCCCTCCACCTATTCAACCGCCATCACCCCCCCCTCCCCCTCTCCAGCCCACACCCCCACTCCCCACATTAAACTGATTCTGTCCCAATCTACGAAGCCCCATATCCCTGCTTAAACTCTTCATCTTTCTGCAGGCTCTTACAAATTTGACCTTAACCCCCGACCCCACATTCATTATATACACACTTCTCTTATTACCTTGCCCCTCTCACCCTCTTGCGGGAGCCAGGATTATAGCTTGCCACATCGTCACCCCTCTCGATACAATTACTAACTCTTCGTACACCCCCCCGTTCACAGTGATGATCCCGTTCGGGGTGAACGGAGAGGGGGCAGAAACTCCACGATGTGGACATATCTTCCTTACTCTTCCCGCCACACACAATGCCAGACTCAATGTACAAGGGGGCAATGTCTATGAGCACTTCCGATCGACTGAATGTTTCTCTCGTTCCTTTTTATAACATTTAACCCGCCTTTCATGGTTTTTTTTTTCTATATATATTATATTTCGTTTATTGACTTCATTGTTACCCTCATACGGTTTGTCAACCTATTGCAAAAGTATGTTTATACGCATCAATCACCTGTATCTCTACTTACTGCAACTGTATGCTTTGTATTACTGGTGAACTTGTAATTTGTAATTTGTAATATGCAATAAATTCAATAAAAAGTTTTGAAAAAAAAAAAAAACAACGAAATTGACCATGAAAAAGCAAAATAAATTCTGTGTATCTTGTTTTTCCTGTTCAATAAATTTTTATGATAATTTTAACAGGGTTACATTCAAATAGAGAAATAGTAAACGTAGGTTTGCAATTGGTAGGAAAATTAACACGTCTCTAGGACTGAGATAGAGTAATTGTCAATTGGTGTTTAATATACAATATATTATATTAACATAACAAAGTATTGCTTAAAGGATTACAGAATATAAGATAGTGAAAAAGTTAGAGAAATTAAACATGGATTTAGGTTGAGAGTTGTACAAACAGGGACATGAGAAGGTGCTTAGCACTAAGTAAAGAGACTACTTATCTTTTAAGTCAAAAAGCTGATATCTTTGACAATAAATAAAAAATATCAAAAAACAAAGAATTAAAAATAAAAAACTAAAGACTTTAAAACATCTTTATGAAATTCTAGCTTCACTTGGTAGCATTATTCACTACACTAGTCTAGGTTTGATTCAACTGTCTTTTGCAATTGAGATTGTGGCAGCTGGCATAGTAACTGCTGTTTTAATTTGATAATAAAGTATCATAAATAATAAAAAGTATAAAGAATTTATATAGCTTTCCACATGAAAAGCTGAAACAAAAAGCCATTAACACAAGACTCCATTAATTGCACTCGACTATGTTATTAGAGCTAATTGCGTTCAACATTAGTTGAAAGAGCAGAAGCGTTAAGAAGTCAAGGTTTTAAAGCTGACCATTAAGTATAAATCAGTAAACCGATGAAGCAGATACTTTACATTTCAGGCCAAGGGGTAAATATATGAGAAGTCAGAAAAATTAGCAAATTCGAGAAGTCATTTCATTATTCATCCCTCTTCAGCATTAGACTACAGTCTACCATTTGTGACCTAGTTTAATAAAGCAATTTTTTAGTCAGTGTATTATCCCCTGATAAAATACTCCATTGTAGTATCAGGATCTAAAGTGAGATGGGTTTCTTTGTACCCCGGGAACAGCACAGAAGATCCAAATAGATGGATTCTTTATAAATACCAGTTTTGCTGCAGCAGGTTCTATACACGGTACAGATGCGCCACATTACAGGCAAACTAAGAGGACCCCCCAGTCACTATATTTAACCACTTCAATACCAGACACTTAGACACCTTCCCGCCCAGGCCAATTTTCAGCTTTCAGCGCTGTTGCAATTTGAATGACAATTGCGCGGTCATACTACAATGTACCCAAACAAATTTTTTATCATTTTGTTCCCACAAATAGAGCTTTCTTTTGATGGTATTTGATCACCTCTGTGGTTTTTATTTTTTGCGCAACAAATAAAAAAAGACCGAAAATTTAAAAAAAAAACAAGTTTTTCTTTGTTTCTGTTAAAATTTTTAGTAAATAAGTACGTTTTCTCCTTCAATGACGGACACTGATATGGCTGCACTGACGGGCACTGATACGGCAGCACTGATGGGTACCGATGAGGTGGCACCAATGAGGTGGCACTGATGAGGTGGCACTGACGGGCACTGATGATGGGCACTGATATGCGGCACCGATGGGCACTGATAGGTGGCACTGATGGGCACTGATAGGTGGCACTGGTATGCGGCACTGATGGGCACTCATAGGTGGCACCGATGGGCACTCATAGGCAGCACTGATGGGCACTCGTAGGTGGCATTGATTGGTACATATGGGTGGCACTGATGGGTACTTATGGGTGGCACTGAGGTGTGGCACTGATGGGCACTGATAGGTGGGCACTGATGGGCACTGATGGGCACAGATGGGCACTGACAGGTGGCACCGATGGGCAATGACAGGTGGCACTGATCAAACATATTGGGGGCATTGCTGGGCAGATCTGGAACATAATGGTGCCAATCAGTGCCCATTTGTGGCCACTGATTGGCACAGATTGGGCAGATTGAGCACATGTGGATGGCCATGGGGTACATACCTGGCCATCCCCATGTTGCCCCTTCCCTGGTGGTCCTAGTGGTGATCCCTGGTGGTCCAGTGTGGTGATCTGAGGGGGGCTGCACTGATAAACAATCAGCGCAGACCCCCCTGTCAGGAGAACCACCGATCGGCTCTCCTCTACTCGCGTCTGTCAGACACGAGTGAGGAAAAGCCGATCAACGGCTCTTCCCATTGACAGCGTAATCAGCCGTGATTGGACGCGGCTGATGACGTGGTAAAGAGCCTCCGCCGGAGGCTCTTTACCAAGATCAGTGTAGCAGTGTGTCAGGCTGACACACCGCTCCACCGATCGCTGCGATGCGCGCCCCCTGGGGCGTGCCCCCTGGGGCGTGCAGTGGCATGTTATCCTGCTGGACGTCATATGACACCTAGTCAGGATAACGGAACCACTTCCCGGACGTCAATCCACTATAGGGCGGGCGGGAAGTGGTTAAAGGAATTTTTCATTTTTTTGTTTCACTTTAAGCAATGCTTAAAGTAAAACAATAAAGATTAAAAAAATCCTTTAAATATAGTTGGTGCATTCTAATTTAAGTTCCATTATACAATTTTAGGGGGCCCAAAGGTTTACTTTAATACTTGTCCTTAAGTGTGTTCTCATATGAGACAGAGATGGTAAAGCAAATAAGACTCCAGGAATATTATGAACAGACAGCAGTGAGCTTTGTATCTAAACAAGGAAGGTGTTTGGTTTAGTCATACCAACCAATCTTTCATTTTGTAGACTTCAGAATAATAGTATAAAACAAGGAAGGGACTGTTGCAATCTACAGTAATACAATATTGGCACTAATAATTCAAACACACTTCAGGTTTGGCATATTCTTGTCCACTGTATAACATCCCTTTGCATTAGTAGGAATAAAGTTAAATGTCCAGTCACACTAGATAAAACATACAGCAGAGGTAGCCATCCTTCCCACGGCTTTTGTTTTTCATCCAGGCATGTTCATCCTTGTTTTAAATTAAAATCACTAAATTCAAGCAGTACTACTTTCTCAACAAGTGTATACTGCACATGTCCCCATATGGTAAGTCAAGCCTATATAAGTTATCTGCAAGATCAAATATAGTTCCGCATAAAATGATTCACATTTGAGATTTGCTACAGCAAAGTCATTTTAAATTTGCAGACCTCAAATGGCAATATGCATACAACAAAAATAATAGGACTGTATTATGGAAATTTTGCTTAGAGAACACCCTCAGTTAAACTCTGCAGTGTTGTATGCATACCAAATATTTTTTTTTTTACATATCCACCAGTCTACACTCTGTCAGTCATAACTCACAGCTCCCACTCGTTATTTTATGAAGTCCCAAATATAGATTCATGAAACAATCTCTGGACCATTTCTGTACAAGAAAAGTTCCTACCAATACTGCATGCAATGGAAGCAATACTCATACATAAAACACTCTCTAACACTCGAAGACACATGAACACTCTCTTCTTCTCCCATAACAAAAAATATATATATATTCTTATCCCTGAGACACAAATTCAATCATTATACACGCCAATCTGAATTAAATAGAAAATTGTAAGATATATCTAATTGCAGTATATTCATTTGTTAAAAATAGGCATAGATTTATCTCGTAATGATAACAACAAGTTTAGGGAGTGAGTACTACTGTGTACCACTGCACGAGGAAGAAGTCTTCACGTTTTCTAGTAAAGAGATCCTTTAATTTCAGTAAAATCCTACAGTGTGTTTGACTCTTCTTTATTTCTCGTTTCTGTAATCCCACTGAAAGCAGCAACAGGGTCCTCATCTTTTCTCAACCAACATAGCACAGACAAGTATACAAAGCCAATATTGCAAGATATAGTACCTAGTACTATAATTCTGACCCTGCTACAGGACATGAGCATATTAAAGTATAATTTCAACTTCAGCAGCCAATTCTTCCTCAGTGGGGAGAAGGTATAGAAATGTGCACATAGTTGCATATCTCAAAATTATGATTTTTCTGCCTGGAGTTGAGTCTTAAAGCTGGACTCCAGGCAAACTTAAACTGAACCTGTGCCCAGGCTATGCCTAAAGTATTTAAATGCAGTAAAAGTAAACCATGCCCTCACTAACTTGGATGGTTATATACATTGTAAAGAAATATTTAACTTGTATAACAGAGGCACAGACATTTCAGCAGATCCTCTACCAGCTTTCTAATTTAAGCACATAGCAGGTGTTTCTAGTGTTTCTATGCTGTTAGATACTGACTAACATCTAGCCTTAGAGTCTTTTGTTGTGCTCCTTGAGGATATTTGAGAATGAATTACTTTATAGTACAAGCATCTAGAAAGGGTTTGTTATACATCTATTCTGCTGACTTTTAAAGTGATTGTAAAGTTTTTTTTAATTTTTTTTTTTTTTTAATAAAAAACATGTTATACTTACCTGCTCCGTGCAATGTAATTGCACAAAGCAGAACTGTCCTCCTCTTGTTGGGTCCCCCACTAGTGCTCCTGGATCCTCCACTATTCGGTTTGCCACAACATAAAGCCGCTTTCTATTGTGAAACACTTGCGGGTTCGATCCCGAGCTTTGCTGCCTGCATCCATAGACATGGACAGTGCAACTTGGCCACACTCCCTTAGCTGCCTGGAGTTCAGTTTTAAAACAAAGCTATAATGTGCCATACTAGGTAAAGTATCAGGTCTGAGCTAAGTTAGTAGAGCTGCACAAGGTTAATGCCAAGACAAAAATTTGAGATCGTCAGCAGGTAGGCTAAATCTACAGAGTGAGTTAAAATGGAAAATATTCAGGTTTGACTGAAGTACACCTATAATAAAGCACTGTAAAATACAGCGCTAATATGCAAAGTGCTGTAATGCAAAGCAATCAAACACATTTCACCTTTTATCTTTTTAAAGCAATCTGGTTGGTTGCTGGGGTTACTGCACTTTGCAGGTTGCTCTCTGCCTTATTAAATAAGCTAGATCATTTTACTTGTTTAAACTTCAAGATCTGATGAGATGTAGGAGTGCTTTCTGCTGTCATGCATTTACCTAAATCATAGGGATTTATTGGTTGTTCTATGGAACAGAAAAAAATATATAACACATTAGTTACATATTTTGTTATACCAATCTGTTGAAAGCAAAAAAGCAATAAATGACATTATTCTTAAAGAATAACTTTTTTCTGGTATAACTAAAGCTAAAATTATTTTTGTTCTAGTTAAAAAATACACAGTTTTTAAAAAATGAAATATATGTTGTGAGAAATATGTAGGCTGTGTATACCAGTCCTCAAAACCTCATCTCTAAGATGCTCCAGCTGGAAGTTGAATCAAATACAATGCAGGACCAATAGCCTCTGGAATTGGGGGGAGCAAGGAAAAAAGTTATAGCCTTTTCCTCTACCCCCAGACTTAACAAGCTTTTGACCCTTGCAGCATGGGGGCAGGGCCCACTGCAAAGGTATTTTTTTTATTTCAGAGTTCCATTTAAGTCAATAAATAAATAAATACTGTATTTGTCACATAGGGAGCAGACTTTGGCCACAGCTTTTTAAACAAAAATTTCTGCAAACACACAAACACCATTAAAGTCTATGGGACACAAACATGAAAAAACAAAAGTGCTCATTTTAAAAGCTTGTATGCAAGTTATTGTCATAAAAAGTATATGTGGACCTGGGTACTGCCCCAGAGGACATGTATCAATGCAAAAAAAAGTTTAACGTTTTTTTCAGGAGCAGTGATTTTAATAATGCTTTAAGTGAAACAATAAAAATGAAATATTTCTTTAAATATTGTACCTGGGGGATCTCCTTAGTATGCCTGTAAAGTAGTGCATCTTTCCCATGTTCATAACAGTACCACAGCAAAATGACATTTCTAAAGTAAAAAATGTCATTCAAAACTGCTCGCGGCTGTAATGTATTGTCAGATCCCGGCAATATAGATATAAATCATTGAACAAAAATGGCGTGGGTTCCCCCAGTCCATTACCAGGCCCTTCGGGTCTAGTATGAATATTGAGGAGAACTCTGTGCCGAAATAAAAAAATGGCGTGGGCCCTTATCCGAGCATGCAACCTGGCAGACCACAGGAAAAGGAGGGATGAGAGAGTGCCTCCTCCTGAGCCATACCATTCCCCTTCCCCTTAACATGGGAGGGTGCTTTGGGTCCCCCAAAACACCTTGTCCCCATGTTGATGGGGACAAGGTCCTCATCCCCACAACCCTTGCCTGGTGGTTGTGGGGGTCTGCGGGCAGGGGGCTTATAAGAATCTGGAAGCCTCCTTTAACAAGGGGGCCCCCAGATCCTGCCCCCACCTCTATGTGAATGGATATTGGGTACATTGTATCCCTACCCATTCACCAAAAAAATGTCAAAAATTTAAAAATGACAGGAGACAGTTTTTGATAATTCCTTTATTTAAAAAAAAAAATTTAAAATGTCACGTGACACCAGAGGGGGGCGGGGTCACCTGGTTACATCACCGGGTGGCCCTGCCCTTGGCTATATAAGAGCTGTCAGTGTGAAAAGGCTGTATTCGTGGGGACACCTGCCATCGAGGCAGAGTTTTTCGTTTTTTCTTTTTTTTTCGGGTAATCTGTGATTAAAGATGGATTTACACTTTTTTTATTTTATTTTTTAATAAAGGAATTGTCCATAACTGTCCCGTCATTTTTACTTTTTTTACGCTTTTTTTGGTGAATGAGTAGGGGTACAATGTACCCCATGCCCATTCACTTAGGGGGGGTGGCGGGATCTGGGGGCCCCCTTGTTAATGGGGACTTCCAGATTTTGATAAGCCCCCTCCCGCAGACCCCCACAACCACCGGGCAAGGGTTGTGGGGACCCCAAAGCACCCTCCCCATGTTGAGGGCATGTGGTCTAATATGGTTCAGGAGGGGGAGGCACTCTCTCATCCCCCTTTTCCTGCGGCCTGCCACGTTGTGTGCTCGGATAAGGGTCTGGTATGGATTTTGGAGGGACCGCCACGCCATTTTTTATTTTGGCATGGGGTTCCCCTTAAAATCCAGACTGTCCTGAAGAGCCTGTTATGGATTTTATGGGGGGACCCCAACGCCATTCTTTTTTTATTTTGGTGCAGGGTTCCCCTTAATTTTCATACCAGATCTGAAGGGCCTGGTAATAAACTGGGGGGGACCCACACCGTTTTTTTCAATGAATTTTTTGTATATTGTCGGGATCCAACAATACATTACAGCTGCGAGCAGTTTTAAATGACATTTTTTCCTTTAGAAATGTCATTTTGCTGCTCTCATTTATTACACTATGTACAGCTACTATGTAAGCAGCCGTACATAGTGTGGGGTGTGGACTTAGCCCCCTGAGCTATGATTGATCAGAGGCACTCTGCTTTGGCCAATCATGGCTTTCTCAGTAGAGCGTACTGAGATTGGCCAAAGCATTAAGGTCAGGTGCATGCTTTGACCAAAAAACGGCTCGCCTTCCCCAGGAGTGGATGAACTTCCTATACCATTTTACATGCGCTGTAATCTCTACAATCTTGTGAGTTTAAAATTGTCTGTCCTATATTTAAATGTTTTTATCACGCTGCACTTAGATGGTGCTGCTCTCTTCTTTGTGTTTTACCATCTACAGAGCACCTTCTAGCTTGTTATGAGCCGGCAACCATCCAGAGTCAGCCCATCTGTGAACATCTACACACCTCTTGCTGCATTTGAACGCTCATGCATGGACTCCCCACTATAGAGAGTAGATTAATTGCCGATGTATCTCTATTTGGAGCTGACAGAGCACACATGAACATATGTATACAATATTTCTGTGTATGCGTTGGCCAATCAGCAGCCTTCAATGCACTGGGATATCAGCGAACTGGCGAACACCCGTTCGATTTGAACGGCAGGCTCATCCCTACAATGCGCACACCACACCACCGACACATTTAGACTAAAAGTCTTCACAATACTTCTCTATAACACGGAGCTTGGATCAGCACTGTCCCTAAACGAGAGGACATTGAATGCAAAAGCTCTGTGATCCCTTATTGTAAGGATTAATAAAAACACACACCTCAAAAAGCACAGTTTTTATACCCTGACTGACATATTGAGCCAACAACTGAGATGGTGTTGGGTTAAATACTGTAGATAATATAGAGAGCATATAATTATATAGTGTACTGCTGTGGTTTGATAAAATGTGATGCTGCAGCTATATGGTAATGTTAAGTGTTATAATATACCATTCCTAGGTGGTAAACAATCTTTACAGCATATGGCTGTTTGATAAATTATACTTCTTCGGTGTGATGCTCTTGTTGCATGATATATTACTCTTCCGGGTGATGTATTATACCATTGCTGTGTTATATACTATTTTGCTAGATGATATAATGTTGCAGTGCACTATTGTTTACTACTATGATATGATATACTAAACCAGACCTGTAGGCAGTAGGAAGTATAAGCACTATACTAACAAGACAATGTAGGTTAAATGATCAGTCTGTCATTATTCAACTTAAACCCAAGCCACATTTGGCCACATTACTACTTGAGCCTCATGACCAAACTTGCTCTGAGTATTTTAAAACAATAGCAACACCCCAGCCTATTCCCGAGGAAGGAGACAATTGAATGCCTGGGCAAGACTGCAGGTTAGGATAAAAGTGGCAATGACTTACTAGGTTTGCAACAGACTGTCTTTAGGAAAGAGCTGTAGCACTGTTGTCTTTTATGCCAGAAAAGGCTCCACTTGTCTGTAATAGCTTCTCTAGAGTCAAGCAGAAATGTTAAACTTCTTTAATTATCTTTCTTTTTTCCTTGTGAATAAACTTCTGCTGCCTGCTACTAATTTGTGTGGATTGCAAAGCTTTGCAATACAAAAGGAAACATTTTGAAGAATATATCAAATATATTTATTTTTGCTGGTATTTTTTTAAGTGGTGCTTACATAAAGAAGTAGTTATTGTTTGGAGAGTTTTAATGTTAAATTATATAATATGTTAAATTTCAATACTCTGTGTGTATACACATTTGGCAATATTTACATTATACTACATTATACTACAAAATCTATTGTATATTTTTAATTTGTTTTTAGACCCTTTTAACTGGTGGTGGTGGTGGTGGTGGTGGCTGGGGGAGGGGTCTAATAGTGGCCCATAAATTGAACTGCTCAAGAACAAAGCTATTCATAATCCACTACTAGCTTTCTAATTTGAGCAGCACATGTGGTTTGCACTTCCATCTAGCACCTGTTAGCACAACCACAACACTACTTGACTGGTTTCTGCATGTTCTCTCTGTGCCTTCGTGGGTTTCCACCGGGTAATCTGATTTCCTCCCACACTCCAAAGACTTACTGGTAGGTTAATTGGCTTCCACCTAAATTTACCATATTATGTGTACATATGAATGTGTGTTAGGGACCTTAGATTGTAAGCTCCTTTAGGGCAGGGACTAATGTGAATGTACAATATATGTGTAAAGAGCTGCATAAATTGACAGTGCTATATAAGTACCTGTAATAATAAATAAATGACAATTACAATATCTCCCAAATGTCACTGATATACCAGTCAAAAGTAAACATATAAAGAGAGGGACAATAGATATTTATACCCTCAGACTCTAAAGCCTAGTACACACGAGCCGAATGTCGGGTGGCATCAGCCTGTTTAATAGTAACTGGCTGACATTTGGCCCATGTGTACTGCAGCTGGTCCAGCAGAA
Organism: Aquarana catesbeiana; assembly: GCF_042186555.1. NCBI lineage: Eukaryota > Metazoa > Chordata > Amphibia > Anura > Ranidae > Aquarana > Aquarana catesbeiana. The sequence continues at coordinate 374,409,955 of NC_133325.1, forward strand.
GCCGCTGGAGGCAATCAGTGCCAGATTGATGCCAATGACTGAGAGCACTGACAGGAGTGTTCTGGTGGAGGGGGCATCCCCTATCAAAACACAATAGCACAGCAAAGGACATTGATGTACTAACATCGGATAGTTAGTACAGCAGCTCAACCTGAGCTGTCAGCTGGGTTGAATGAAAAAAATAAAAACTACTAGTGTGTACTAGGCTTAAAACCTCATTCTTCAGTCAAGATATGACCTGTCAAAAAATGTGCTTGCTCTAATTTCTCTTAACACAGGCTTAAAGTGTAACTGTCAGGATTTTAGCAAACATTTTTGCAGATTCATAGCCTTCTTGATTTTTAAGGAATTTCTGCTTGCCTGTATCCTCTGCCAATATCTTTTTTACACTGGTTATTAAAAGGTAGGGCTTTCCCTTATAATACCCATCTTAGCAATCTTAGTGTTGCAATAAAAAAATGCTATTTTCCATCCCTATAGGTATGATTAGCCTCACCAACAATTAAAGCTTTGTTGCAAAGAATGCTGGAATTTGATCTTTAAAGTTGTTTTCTATGTATGACCAAAAAAATGAAGGCCAGAGCTACAGTATGTTGTTTGGGAACTTCTCCATGCAGCCACAGCCTCTCTATAGTCTTAATTCATCATGAAATACTACCTACTAACCGTTGTAGTGGCATTGCCTGTTGAGGAGAACAGTCATCTGCGTCAGCTAGTTGAGTGTCTGGTCTACTTAACACCCCCACCCTCAGACTCCTCCTCTCTACACCACTAGATGAGCTGAGCAATAATGATATGATGTCAGGGAGGGCTATCTACAGAGAAGAGAGAGGTAATTAGTGTAGAGAGGTTGACTGCAATGTTGTAAGAAAGTGACCTCTACAATTTTTGACAGTTAAAAAAATCAATATGTGTGGATATTGAAATGAAATACTAATTTTTATAACATAAAATTACAAAGAAACTTGTACAGTGTGTATATATATATATATATATATATATATATATATTTTTTTTTTTTTTGGTGTTTGGCCAGCCATTGGCTTGTAAACCCACAAACAGAAAATGTCACCAATGAACCACAAAAGAGAAATGGAGAGGGTGACAAAACTTTAATTTTAAGACCTAAAAGAAATATATAATGAAGTTTCAGTTTAGCTACTTTGTATTCCAGAACATAATTACTCAGTGTTTTCTAAAATACATCTTTATGTCCTTAAATTTACCTAAGTGTACAGATAAATAACATGCTGCTCTAAAGAGGCTTACTTTCAGGGAATTCTAATCAATTGTATTTTCTCCTTCAGCACAGAATGCCAACATGGCATATTTTTTTAGTAACAAGTTGGCTTTTTCAGCTTTTACATATTCATCTGTTATTCCATTGGTTGTGTAAAGATGTATCGCTGACAATATAATTTTTAACAGATTAGGGAGGCTAAAATAGATTAGTGATAGGAGAAAGTTGCATTTATTATTATTGAAATTCACAGTTTTCCTGTTAGAATAATAAATGTCCCAATATGATTGTTTTACCCCCTACTTCTCTAACATAGTTATTTATAACAGATTTTCAATGATATTTTAGGGTACAGATGCTAAACTGGCAACAGTAAAATATATATTCTTACCTCCACCCCCAATGGGTCTAGATCCATATTTTTGCTGTGGTTGGGAGCTTGGTCAAGATGCAAACAGCAACGAGGATATGTTGATATCCAATGTTGTGGGCTATCTACTGCTAATGTTATTTGCCATGTATGATTAGGCAACAGGTTTATTTTATTTCCTATTTATGATGATAAAAATTGTGTTCCTTTGAAATGGGAGAGCTACTCAACTGTGGGCTTACAAATTTATCCGGAGCCCCTAGCAATTCAGATCTACCCCCAAGCACTGTCACAGTTAGGTGATATATTCTTACCTCCACCCCCCATGGGTCTAGATCCATATTTTTACTATGGTTGGGAGCTTGGTCAAGATGACTCTCACAGTTATCTCTTATACTAGAAATATATTGGATAGACTCATGAAAGGGACATGGAGGACAGAAATGGACTGAGTTCTCTACCACTGACATATCTATTTACTCACCTGTAACTTTAATGACCAGCCTCACAGAGGGCACATGGAAGTCAGGAGAATCAGTGTAGTCTTGGTCTACCTAGGGCTCCTGATTTTGCTTTACATCCTGCAACTGATTAGGCACATTTGTTTGCTTCTATTCGATAAGTAACTATGACACCAGGCATTGCATTATCAGCAATTTCAGGCATTGTCATGCAGGCAGCAGGAGGAAATGTCTACTCTTATGCAAACAGCAACAAGGATATGTTGATATCCAATGTTGTGAGCTATCTACTGCTAATGTTATTTGCCATGTATGATTAGGCAACAGGTTTATTTAATTTCCTATTTATGATGATAAAAATTGTGTTCCTTTGAAATGGAAGAGCGATTCAACTGCGGGCTTACAAATTTATCAGGAGCCCCTAGCAATTCAGATCTACCCCCAAGCACTGTCACAGTTAGGTGGTTTGTTTTTATTGCCATTTATTATTAACCACCTACATATATAAAGTAGAAAAATAGCCTCCTAGTAAACAAATAAATAAATAAATAAAATATATGTGCTACAGTTTTCTCTTAAACTCCCGTGAAAAGTCCCTGTTGCGCCTGCCATTGGAGTCCACCTGTTGCAGCTTCTGGTGATGGTGTGGCAACAATGCTGCACCACTCTTAAATTGAGTGCAGAGTTGACACTTTCATGTAGGCTGTGCCTGCTTGCACTACAGTGGGATGGAATCACCCTTTCCACTGATTTCTGGATTGACAGCATTGCCTTTGTGGCTGAAATCCTCCCACTAAGACAGTAGTTCTCAGCTCCTGTCCTCGGGACCCACTAACAGGACATATTTTAAGTATTACCTTGGGGAGATGTGGACTAGAATACTGCAATCACTGAGCAGCAAATGATACCTGTGATGCATTTCAGTTGTCTTGCAAACCTGGCCTGTTAGTGGGTCCTGAGGACAAGAGTTAAGAACCACTGCAAAAAGGGTTGCATCATCTGGGAGGTACAGCACGTGAGACATAAAAAAAGAGCATTTGTCTTATTCAGGAGAGGTAAAGTAAGGTTTTTGTTCATTTTAGGAGGCTTGTGCATCACAGAGTAACTGGATTTGGTACTTGTTTTAGATTGTCATACAAGGACCATTAGTTGTACTTTAATAAGTGCTTTCATGCACTTTAATGCTAATTCTTTAGCAGACAGATTTTAATAGACTTCTTCTACTAGTTACCTAACTTTTTTCCCGTCAGTCATGCATTTCAAAGACTAAACACATGCTTTTGTTATTCTGTGAAGGCTGTAACAGTTTGAGGTAATGCATAAACATTAAAAAGTACAAAACACTTGTTTAGACACATGGGATGATTTTCTGCTTTGATTTGTCAGACACTGGCAAGTGTCTGACATTGTTCTATATATTGTGCAATATTATTATGCTTGAAAAACTACTTACAGGCTCATTGAATTTAGAAGAGGAAAAAAATTCCCTTTTAAAGTCTTACTGGTAATTTATCTCCTTAATGGATTTTACTGATGTAAGCGACTGTATTGGCTGTTAGGTTTACCAAATGGAAAGAAATATGCAATCTGTCATTTAAACAGTTTCCCATTAGATGTCTATTCACAGCACCCAAGGTGTTAAAAAACTTTTTTAAGATTGGCAGAAGGGAAAGGCATCCAATTTAAGGACTGTTCATATTCAGTAAAATACTATATGTGTACATACAAACATTTTTAAAATTTGCAGTGCTAGCAGTTGTTAACGACTATATGTTACTAATAAAAATAAACACTTCATTTTTTAAAGTATAAGTTCACCTTTCATAACATGTTACACCCATATTCAGGACATAACATATAACAGGTTATAAAAGAACTGCTCCCCGCTCCCATGCTGTGACAGCTTATTTTCTCCCCCTGTTAGCTTATATTTAAAAATGTGGCCGAGCATGGCTCCACCCACCCGGCTGCGTCACTCATTCACAGTCCCCTGTGAATGGAAAACTACCAGTCTCAAAAGCCTTAGCGGCTGTCGGCTTGTAGTTCTCAATTAACTAGCACGGTGCTGTGATTCTATCTGTCAGCTTGTAACAGCTTCCTCGTACGAGGTAGGAGGTACGAGCACACAGATACATTGACAGATCTGCAGGAAACCTGAATGGCATCAGTGATTTGCAACAAAAAAGAATAAATGCACCTTTGTTTTAACTGCAAAAAAAGGTGCATTTATTATTTTTTGTTAAAAGATGAACTTATCCTTTAAGGCCTGTTTCACACAGGCTTCAGCCTTTATTGGAAACATTTTTCTAAAGAAAACAATATCAAAATTGTGAAAACCAACTAAAGTGAGAGGTAAAACTTCCTCAAAAGGAAACATTAGGAAACATTAGAACAAGGTGCAAAAGACATTACAAAAACAGGCCACGTAAAGCAAAGGTATGCAGCAATTGAACAGCAAGCTTTTATGAAACTTTCAGCAAGCTTTTGCAAACCTTTTGGCAAACTTTTCTCCTAAGCTTTTAAAGCAACTTTCGGCTCTTGTTTGAAAATATTATACACAGATCTTAATAGGTGTGTTGATTGTCACTTTAAACAAGCTGCTAGCAGGCTTCATCAGGTTTCAACAAGCTTCAAGAAGTGCTGAAGCCTGCTAGTAGCTTGTCTAAAGTGACAGTCAGCACTCCCATTAAGGTCTATGTTTAACATTTACAAACTGGAGCTGAAAGGTGCTTTAAAAACTTCAACAAAGTTTCAAGCATTACTTTTATACAAGCTGAAGCCCATGTGAAACAGGTCTTATCCTAATGTAATGACCAAATATTCATAATTAATAAAATGTCTAGTTTAAACTTGTGTTGATTAGTAACACACATTAAAGTGCTTATCATTTTGACATGCATTTTTTATGTGTTTTTGATGCTTTTGTAATGCTTTTCTGAAGCTTTAATGAAGCTTGGCAAATCCCCTGTGTGTGTTGGTTTTCCATTCTTTCCAATACATAAAATACACAGTGAAGCTAACTCTGAAGCCCTGCTCTACCACCCCAGGTTTGTAAGTCGCATTATTAGCCCTTTGGTGTGAATATGGCCAATGTCAACATTTTAAGATAATACTGCAAAATGAAACATGTCATATCATATCACAACCCATTAAAAAGTATTCCTTATATACTGTATTTTTTATTTTTTTGGCATGTTGGAGAGATTTCCACCTTGCTTTTTGTAGTAGTGGGGGGGTCAGAGAGACAAAAGACACCTTCCTGCACCTATTTTTTTCTGTTCCTCTAATGTTGCAGAGTTAACACTAAAGCTGGCTATACAATGGTAGATTTTCTCATGAATGTTTATATGAAAAATCATACATTCGATAATGCCAACAAAATTTAACAAATGTCATTTGAAAGAATTAAATGTAATGTACTTTTAACATTATATTTTGGTATGAATGGAATTCTCTGAATGAAAACCATAAACATTGTTAGAAATTAATTTATTTGAATATCATTTTTCATTCTGCTTTGAGCTGACACTACTAACCATTATAAAATCAAATGAACATCCCGAAAATCAAAACATTTTAGAACAGATTTTTACTGGTGTGTGGGCATCTTTAGAGAAAATATCCCCAGTGAATCACAGATAGTTAAATAATATTAGGGATTCATGTACACTAGCAGCTCCTAAACTGAACTCCATAAAAGCCTATGTGTCCATGTAGACATAGGCTTTAATCAGAGTTTAGGAGCTGCCGCATTTAGGTGCCACAATTTTGCCGCATTTTGCATTTTCCTGCGGCCGCGGTAAATGTAGGCCAAGTGTAATTCATGCCTAACAGAAGCTCTATGCCCTTTTCACTGTATTTTGTTTAAAAAAACATTTTGTTGACTACCCTTACAGTGTTGTTTTAATTACTTGTTACCTCTCTGGGCACAATGGATCACTTGGTCCTTTATATCTCTCTTCCTATTCCCATTCTCTATGTTTATTTTTTATTTTTTTTCTCCTCTCTTCTCCTTTCCCTCTTCCTTTTTCATTTTCTTCCCCCATTCTTTCTTTCTTTTTATCTTTTTATGAATAGTTTTGTGATTTTATGGTGTACAAGGCTTAGACCTGCTTGTCCAACCTATGAATCCAGATGATGGAAGTCCTATTGGCCTTGCCACATATGTATTTGATACTCCATTGATATGAAAAAACACATGACATTTCATTAACTGAGCTGTCCATGCCTTGACCACTGAAAATTATGTTTCTGCTGCTATAGTTAAAGGCACACCAAGATGTTGTTCTGTTCCATCAACAGGGATGGATTTACTCTCCCATGTGTGCTCTATTAACGTAAACCATACACTCATCCCTGCACTGCAAGCTCTTATTCAGCCAATGTGCCTACCTATCTTAAGATATTCCTCTGTCCCAGCAATTTACTGCCTTTACTATGTAAATTATGAACAGCCTTGTACACAACGGCAGCATTGTGGCTGAATAAATTCTGAAATGGTAATAAATAACATTCCCAATATGCTTGTGTCACAGCTCTGCGTGTGACATCTAAAACCCCGGGGCGATATCAAATAAAAAGATCAACTTTAAACCAAATAAAGTACAGCTATAAGGAAGATAAACAGGATTATACCTAGCTGACGGTCGTGTTTGACTTTATTTTCAACGTATTTACTAAGTAAGTAAATAAGCAATAAGCTGTCAAAGGTGATATAATAACATGACACAAGTGAAATGTGCACAGCGACTGCTAAAGCAGTTTTCTTTGTAAGTCTATGCGTGCAGTCTGGTCTCTCCCCACCAGCAGTGGAGTAAACCGAATAACTAACAGAATCATCTGGAAAATCTACTCTTTTCTCTCCATGGCATGTGGCATATCAACTGCTTGATTCTAACCATTTTTAGCACGGGCTGCGAAGGACCTTGACAAAATAGCTTGGTACTTTTAATTAAGCGACAGCTTCTATTCTGTTAATCAGAGCATTATGATTGTATTTTACTTACAGTACACAAACAAGAAAGTGTGTTGCCTGCGCTACCATGTTTCTATTTTTCTGCAGTCTCTAGATATCTAAAGGGAAGACTGTTTCTGATTTGTACAACTAATCAGATTTACAATCATCCTTGTTCTATCAATGACTGAATCTTTAATGTTGGCAATATTCAGAAAATGTCAGCTTTCTGTGAGCACTTTCTTCTATAAAATCAAAGATACTGTATGTATAGGATCGATACAGCAATGATCAAGAAGCCCTACTCGTCACAAGTAGAGCTCAGATCCCAGAGGAACATTGGACCATTTCTGCTGGTTTTGATCTCCTCTATTCTGTCAGGTATAAAAGTCTTCACTGATCCGGAGAGGATTTGTAACACATGCAATGTTTCAGAGATGTTACCAAAGATATGGGAAGTTATCTATAGGAGTTTTTGAAGAAGACCTTGCCCGGGCCCCAACCAATTACCAGTCTTGCATCCCTAAAAGGCATGCTAAGAAGACCTCAATGGTAAAGGCCACAGATCCCCAGGAACGCATACAAAAAGAGACTCTACATTTCTAACAATCTGTATATACGCTTGGTTTACTAAACGTAAAGTGAATTGCATTAGATTGCTGCATAAGCTGATAAGCTCTGCTTACATTATAACTTGGCACTTCCAATATGGTAACCATATGGCTATTTTGTATGTTAAGTTTGCATTTTTCCTTATTCTGTCTGTTCTTGCTTATTGTTCTGTGCTTTCACCAATGGGTGTCTAAATGTTTGTAATCTTTCTCCTGTTTTGCAAATTTGAATAAAGAGATGGAAAAATAAAAAGCAACTCTAAGCAGCTTAAAATTGACATTTGGGTGGACCTCATTGCATTATATAATGCCAAAACATTACACTTGTTTGGGGTACATTGTGCTTTTATTCAGCAAGCCACCAGCCTCAAACATGTGATATCTGAGCGTTGAGGTAAGTATCATTTTTTTTTTAAGTAAAGTGAAAAAAAAATGATCTTAAAGTGATATTAAACCCTCAGTTTTTTAAAAGGGTTGTAAACCTTCGTGTTTTTTCACCTTAATGCATCGTATGCATTAAGGTGAAAAAACACCTGGCAGTCACTGGCCCCCCAGCCCCCTCATTTTACTTACCTGAGCCCTGAAGCTTGACCCAGCGGGGACACGCTGTCTCTCTGCCAGGGGTTCTCAGCTCTTGATTGGATAGATTGATAGCAGTGCAGCTATTGGCTCCCGCTGCTGTCAATCAAATCCAATGACGCGGGCGCCCGTGGCGGGGCTGAGCCATACAATGCTAGACTCAGGAGTGTGCCTGCAAGGTAACCCCCTCGGGAGATCGCTTCTCCTAGGGGGTTATCTGATGTGGGAAGGAGCCATGAGAGCCACCGGGGGACCCTAGAAGAGGATGTAAGGGGTCACTCTGTGCAAAACGAGCTGCACAGTAGAGGTAAGTATGACATGTTTGTTTAAAAAAAAAGAACCCTTACAATCACTTTAAGTACAACTGATTTAAAGTATATGTAAACCCTCACCTTGTAACACAACACATTCAGCTTAAAATAGAAATGAAAGACAAAACATTTGTGTATAGATATAGAAAGAACTTTATAAATACCTTTTATTTCCCTTATAAGTGCTTACATACCCTCTGTTCTCAGCTACATAAGTGCTGGCTGAGGAGAAACAGTAGCACACTGAGCTTCCCAGTGACATGCTGTGCGGGGGGGGGGTGTCAGGACAAGTCTGATCATTGGAGGAGAGCAGGCTGAGTTCACAGCATGGCTAGAGAACTGACCACGATGTGCTCTTATGCCAAGTGTGGTCAGTTTTTAATAGGAAAGCAGAGGGACTGGCAGGATCATCAGGGGTTTCACACAAAGGAAGCAATACAAAGAGAAGAGGATTATTTCCCTTACAAGTAGATGGTACAGCAGGCTCATATCTGGAATATGAAATGCTGGGTTTACATATTCTTTGATCACTTAAGTAGTGAGTAGCTTCTTTATTTCCTTTTTTTTCTCTCTTTCTTTCCATATTCCTATGTACCAATTTAAGCTGGTTTCATGACCTCTGTCCCAGGTTTTCTGTTTCATAATGGCTGCTTTCTCTTGTAGCAGCCTATGGATCCACCCTTGCATCCAGGAACTAGAGTTGTGTCTCCCTAAACTGTGTACATCAATAGAAACACATTGTCCCATAGCCTAGGATGGCAAGGCACTCCCCTGTTCCTAACTTCTCCTCTCCCTCCCGTCTCCAAGCGAACTGTCAACAGTGAACAGTGCAGTCTCCAGTCAGTCCATGTTTTGTGAAGACTAGAAGTTCAAGGAAGCAGCACAGAGAACAGGTGTCAGCATTATTGAAAAGTTGTAAACTGAAAATGCTGGGATAAGAATTTTAACAAATAATTTACTCAGGAATGTTTATTTTATTGTAATCAGTGTGTTAGGCTAAAAAATGCTGAGGGGTTATTATTACTTTTTAAAAAAAAATATAGGTCACTGTACAGGCGGCAGGCAAAATAAAACGCATTAAAAAAAGTCAGGGATCTATTACACATTGGGTTTTGTTAATGCACACACAATGCACATGTTAATGACCATTCATTATAAATGGCTGCCAATGCAACACAGTGCCTAAAAATAATGCATGAACCTTTTTAGCAATATCAAGCACCCCAGCCCATTGTATATGTGTTATAGTGCACTATGGAAAGTGTTGTCGGTGTGTTGGAATGCCATTCACAATGAATGGTACTGCAACGCACATAGGGCAGTTTGCCAAGCGTTGTGGCAAAATGCATTTCCACAATGTATGCACAAGTGTGAATGGGTCCTCAAAGCTAACCTAAAGCCAAAACTTTTTAAGTTTTGGATAGTGTAGTTAATGGTCAAAAGCCCTGCCAGATTTTCTTCTTGTTCAAATGGGCTTCAGCTTGTATTTGTTAAGTCTGTACAGTGTATTTGCAGCACTTTGGCAAGCTTCATTGAAACCTTTAAAGTACCATCCAACTCCAGTTTGGGAATAACAAACACAGATCGGAATATTGAAGTACTGATTGTCACTTTAAACAAGCTGCTAGAAAACATCAGTAAGCTCCAGCACTAATTGAAGCTTGTTGGAAGCCTGCTAAAACATATTAAGTACTTGTTTAAAGTGACAGCCAGCACTCCTATTAAGTCAGTTATCCTAGCTGAATCCTGTGTGAACAAGGCCTTACATAGTTGACACCAGAACAAATGTTTCAGTTGGAAGATTTCCCCTCTATTTCTGTTCAGAGAAAATTGTAAACCTTTGGATTTTCTATTATTATCTGTCTCTTTGACAATTGTCACCAGGACATAGATAGCAAAACCTTCTACAAGGGACAAAACAAACAGAAAAAAGATAACACTGTATCAAAAGCTAAAAATACATTGAATTTAGATATATAGCACTTTAACTTTGCAGTTCCTTGCCAACTAGCAGTATGTAAGATGACTCAGTTAAAAAAAAAAGAAAAATGTTGACAAAATGAGGTGAAGTGTGAAGGAAATTGCCTTAAAATAATGACAGCATATGCCAAAGGTGAACAAAGTCCATTTGCAAACAGGAACGCTTATCAAGGCTCATCAACAAGGATACATAATGTAACAGAATAGTTGCTAAATACCTTAATATCCTAAATACCCAGTCAGGGCATAGCACATCCCCGTATGAAAACCTAAGCCGACCATAAATAGACCAATTTTCTTTCCAGCAATCGCAGGTTGTAGAAAAGAAAATCGATCAAATCCGTCCCATGGAGCCATTGCGGTCTCCCGGTAGGAGGCGGGGGGAGCCATCATCACCGAGAGAACACAGTGATTACTGCTAGAGGCTATAATAGCCACTAGCAATATATTACATATAAAACTTGACAGGCTGGTTGTACCCAAGTTGATCGATCGATCGATCAACTTGGGTACATTCAGCCTGCCTATACATGGTTCAGATCTCGGCCGATTCAGCAGATTCAAACTGTCTATGGCCGGCATAACTTTGGGTCTAGAAAAAGACAGGCAGCAAAGATTATATTACTATATCTTGGTTTTAGCTACCAAAATATATTCCTCTGGGTATAATTTTTTTGAAATTATATGCATTCTAGTGCATTCTTTTTTTAAGTTTTTAGCCTCCTATCGATAGATTGAACAAACCATACATTTATTACATTTATGAGCCTTTTTATCCCTTGACAACATTGGCAAGCCTATTTTTCTAAAAAGTTATTCTTACTATTTCTTGCAGTTTTCAATGACCTGGGGGGGTAGGAGGGGGGGGTGAGTTTTTTTTTTTTTTCGGGGGGGGGGGGGTTAGTGACAGGTAACTAAGACTATATTACCAAAGCCTTGTATAACTACCAAAATATATTGCTCTAGATCTAATTCATCTAATTTAAGTTGACTTATACACATTATATTGTATTCATTCATTTATTTTTTTATTTTTTAGCCTTCTATCAATAAAATGAACAAGTCTACAGACAAATGCATAGATGATACCTATATGAACATGGGTCATAAAAGAACAAAAACACACATTCACAATCAAAGAATCAGGCTGGGTTCACACTTTTGGGAATTGGATGCGGGTTTCCCTGCATCCAATTCACATAGCAGGAGATTGTGACTGGCTCTCTATGGAGCCGGTTCACACATCCCTGCAGCAGCTCCGGTGCGAATTGCACAGGAGCCCTGTGCATCTTTTGGTCTGTTTCAGGTCCAAATTCAGCCCAAAATTCGGGCTGAAATCGGACCTAAAATGGTGATTGAAGATGCACCGGCCTCCTTCTGTGAGCCAATGTGTTCTCAAGTGTGAACCCAGCCTAAAAAGAACAAAGGAAAACACAGTCAATTTCAGTAACGATACTTGTTACACTTTCACAATATTAAAATCAGCATCCCATTACTATTAAATTTCAGTTACTGCTTATATTATTTATAAAAGCTTTTCAGTTTGAGCATAAACAGAGATAAATATTTAATTTTTTATACATGGAAGCATATATGCTATATTTATAAAACATAATTACTTCTAACCATATTTACAAAACATCATCAATTGCAGAAAACAAGGAAAATGAGAGAAAAAAAAAAAAAAAGATTAAAGAGTAAGACTTTCAGAAAACAGTTATAAACAAATGCTTAAAGTACAAGTGTACCACAAATTCAGTTTATAGACAGAAAATAAAAATAGGGGATTGGGGCATGAAATTGAGCTTCGACATTGAAAAATTGTTTATAAACCAGGCAAAGTCTTACACAGCATAATCTCATTTTCCAATGAGATACGCTATGCAAGGCGAGGTTACAAATGAGACCAAAATAAGAACATTGTTTTTTTTTTCTCAGCCCTCTGCAAACTCAAAAAAGGGTTTTAGCACATCAACTGTTTTGCAAAAGTTCTGCTCTTTAACCACATGTATACCATTCCTTTGTTAAAAAAAAAAAAAAAGTTTGGCAAATTCAATTTTCTGGAGTGCCATTTATAAATGGCAATACATAAAATACAAATGAGTGGCCAGTGCAACTGGGCACCATTTATAAATGGCAATACATAAAATACACATGGGTGGCCAGTGCACTATTTAAATTCTTGAGAGTAAGCTGTCAGTAGACATTGCAAGTCACAGGTAAAATGCACAGAGCCAGTCAGAGTGGCTCTATGCTTTGTGATGGCTGTAAACCAACCACAGCCATTGCGAATGTAAATACTGCCCATATTTAAACACATTCAGCCCTCCCCTTCCTCCTCTGGAGAAGGATTGCAGGAAAGAAGAGACTGTAGGAAGAGAAAAGCAGCAGTGAAAGGTGCTGTTGGTTGGAGGTTAAATGCCACTGACTACCAATGATTATGAGATAATATTTACAGGTAGGAAAGGGTTTTAAGGTTCCACTGACCTCCAATCATTATGGGATAACTTATACAGGTTGGGAAGGGGTTATAGTGCTACTGACCACCAATGATGGGGCGGGGGGGGGGGCAAATGCCACTGATCATCAATGATTTGGGGAGGGGGGGAGTTAAATTGCTACTACAAAACCAGTGGTTATTAAATACCACTAAAAGAAAGCTCTATCTGTCTCAAAAAATAAATAGAAAAATTCCTCTGGGTATATGAATATATGTGTCAGTACACAGCACAGCACTAAAAACTGGCCAGGTAATGAAGGAGTATGTACAAACTATCACTCAAGTGATTAAAACTTTACTCCAAACAAACAGCTAAATCTGCATACTGATGACAGTTATTGGTGCCTTTTACCTGCCAAAGGTTTGTTTTTCTGTCCATCCAGTCCTCAGATTTACACATCTCTACCCTGCAGCACAGGCAGGTATGTATGTTTGGCTGTATCTGGCTGTATGTTTAGGGTCGTTGTTCTGCTGGAAGGTAAACCTCCACCTCACAGGCTTTCTTCTAAGATTGCCATGTATTTGGCTCCATCCATTTCCCATCAACTCTGACCAACTTCCCTGTCCCTGCTGAAGAAAAGCATCCTCACAACATGATGCTGCCACCACCATGTTTCATGGTGGGAACGTTGTGTTCAGGGTGATGTGCAGTGTTAGTTTCCCGCCACACATTGCTTTTAGGCCAAAAAGCTAAATTTTGGTCTCATCTGACCAGAGCATCTTCTTCCACATGTTTGCTGTGTCCCCAACATGGCTTCACACAAACTGCAAATGGGACTTCATATGGCTTTCTTTCAACAATGGTTTTTTTCTTGCCACTCTTCCATGAAGGCCAGATTTGTGGAGTGCATGACTAATAGTTGTCCTGTGGACAGATTCTCCCACCTGAGCTGTGGATCTCTGCAGCTCCTCCAGAGTTACCATGGACCTCTTGACTGCTTCTCTGATTAATGCTCTCCTTGCCCAGCCTGTCAGTTTAGGTGGATGGCCATGTCTTGGTAGGATTGCAGTTGTGTCATACTCTATCCATTTTCGGGTGATGGATTGAACAGTGCTCTGTGAGATTTTCAAAGCTTGGGATATTTTTTATAACCTAACCCTACTTTAAACTTCTCCACAACTTTATCTCTGACCTGTTTGGTGTGATCCTTGGCATTCATGATGCTGTTTGTTAACTAAGGTTCTCTAACAAACCTCTGAGGGCTTCACAGAACAGCCGTATTTATAATGAGGTTAAATTACACACCGGTGGACTCTATTTACTAATTAGGTGACTTCTGAAGGCAATTGGTTCAACTAGATTTTAGTTAGGGGTATCAGAGTAAAGGGGACTGAATACAAATGCACGCCACACTTTTCACATATTTATTTGTAAAAAAAAATTGAAAACCATTTATAATTTTCCTTCCACTTCACAGTTATGTGCCACTTTGTGTTCATCTATCACATAACATCCCAATAAAATCGTTTTCGGTGGTAACATGACAAAATGTGGAAACATTCAAGGGGTATGCATACTTTTTCAAGGCACTGTATAATGGAGATGTTTTACCTATCAAAGTATCTATCCAGTTTGGAGATTTATTTACCTCTACCCAATACCTCCACCCTGTCTGGCAGTTTTTTCTCTGCTGCAGGTTAGTAACACGTATAGGTCTTTTCCCTCCCTTAGCTGATTACAGAGAACAGAGTAGCAGCAGACTGATAAGCTAATCTCTCTACCCCCTTGTTCTCTGCACCTATTGGCATGTTTCTTGCTAGAACACGAGTAGAGCTTTGCTCATTGTGTTTCTTCTCCCTCTTCCAGTACGGGAACTGCTATATAGAGGGTAATTAATCATTTATTAATCTATACAGTACATAGCTACATTTTTTGTTATATTTTTCTAGAGTTCAGCTTTAACCTAATTCTCATCTCTACTATTTTGTACTACACATGCCAAAGGGACATGCAATAGTGATAAATGATAGATGATAAATAAAGATCTCCGCAACCTGCAGAGGAAGGCAGGCTCATTCTATTCATTCCATGGTCTTTGATAAGGAACAAAGGGGTGGGGGCAATTATTGGCCATGCCATATCGATACCATGATCTCCAAATCACCCATGTTGCCAATTCTGTGAACTCGAAGTCTTTGAAAATGTTCAAAAACTGGAACAAATGGACAGATTTGTCAAATACATTTTAGCAAATTCTAACTGCTCAGAATGTAATATAATGATGATGGAACGTTTGCCGTAAACTTTTTCCACAGTATCAATCAAGAACAATAGGGTGCTGTAGTCACAATTTTTGTCTTCAATTTTTGCACTCATCGTTGTACAGCTAATGACAAGCTAAGCTCAATAATAATTATTTTATTAGCTGCTGCACACACATAACATGTTCCTATTAAGACCTCAGAGTGGCCTCTATTCCTATATCTTCAGATCTTGGATGAGACCCAATTACCTCGTATCCACCCCAATGCATGAACTTCAGCCCTCACATCAGCTCTAATGCATGGACTTTAGCCCTCAGATCAGCCCCAATGCATACATGAAATGCAGCACTCAGATCAGCCCCAATACACAAACCTCAGCCCTCAGATCAGTCCCGATATATGAACCATAGCCCTCAAATCAGCCCCAATGCATGAACTGTAGCCCTCAAATCAGCCCCAATGCATGAACTATAGCCCTCAGCTCAGCCCCAAATGCATGAACTGTAGCCCTCAGATCAGCCCCAATGCATAAACCTCAGCCCTCAGATCAGACCCAATGCATAAACCTCAGCCCTCGGATCAGCCCCAATGCATAAACCTCAGCCCCCAGATCAGCCCCAATAAATGATCCTCAGCCCTCAGATCAGACCCAATGCATAAACCTCAGCTCTCAGATCAGCCCGAATGCATAAACCTCAGCCCTCAGGATGAGCCCGAATGCATAAACCTCAGCCCTCGGATCAGCCCCAATGCATAAACCTCAGCCCTCAGATCAGCCCCAATAAATGATCCTCAGCCCTCAGATCAGACCCAATGCATAAACCTCAGCTCTCAGATCAGCCCCCATGCATAAACCTCAGCCCTCAGGATGAGCCCGAATGCATAAACCTCAGCCCTCGGATCAGCCCCAATGCATAAACCTCAGCCCTCGGATCAGCCCCAGTGCATAAACCTCAGCCCTCAGATCAGCCCGAATGCATAAACCTCAGCCCTCGGATCAGCCCCAATGCATAAACCTCAGCCCTCGGATCAGCCCTAATGCATAAACCTCAGCCCTCAGATCAGCCCCAATGCATAAACCTCAGCCCTCGGATCAGCCCCAATGCATAAACCTCAGCCCTCGGATCAGCCCCAATGCATAAACCTCAGCTCTCGGATCAGCCCTAATGCATAAACCTCAGCCCTCGGATCAGCCCCAATGCATAAACCTCAGCCCTCGGATCAGCCCCAATGCATAAACCTCAGCCCTCAGATCAGCCCGAATGCATAAACCTCAGCCCTCGGATCAGCCCCAATGCATAAACCTCAGCCCTCAGATCAGCCCCAATACATAAACCTCAGCCCTCGGATCAGCCCCAATGCATAAACCTCAGCCCTCGGATCAGCCCCAATGCATAAACCTCAGCTCTCGGATCAGCCCTAATGCATAAGCCTCAGCCCTCGGATCAGCCCCAATGCATAAACCTCAGCCCTCGGATCAGCCCCAATGCATAAACCTCAGCCCTCGGATCAGCCCCAATGCATAAACCTCAGCCCTCGGATCAGCCCCAATGCATAAACCTCAGCCCTTGGATCAGACCCAATGCATGAACCTCAGCCCTCATATCAGCCCTAATGCCTGCACCTTCAGACCTCAAATCAATCCCAAAACGGTAGTAATTATTCTAGCTCAGGCTGGATAACTTGTAGAAAACTAGCAACAACTATCTTCCTTCTTTTTGTCATCCCCAACCTTCAAAAAAGACTCCTCGCTATGTGGCTTTCGCACTTCTACAGCTGTCTGGCTGCTTCCTTTATGCCAAAATGACACCAAGCGCTTAAGCTTACCACACACACATTAAATTAAATTGTACAATCCCCTTAGATCTACTTAGCAGTATGTAGTGCAAGAGCCTGCCTGATTGGATATAAATTGAGTGGATAGTTTATGTAGGCTGTCATTATGTCATTACATAGTTTTGGTAGATCTAAAGTTGATTATACAAAGATTGTATGGTCAGATTGTAAGATGTATGGTTACCCCTAGTCACAGCCACCACTAGAGGTTGCTGTTTTGCCATCAGACAGGAGGAAGTGACCTCAGTTCAGGAGAGGAGACACACAATGGCAGCAGGCGCTATTGAAAAAGGCATTGTGTGCCCACCTGGGCATGTGCCAGCAGTTGCCGACCTCTGAACTTACAGATACGATCATAATACCACTTACTTTCTATTTAATATCAAAATAGATAGTGATTGGCTATGAGACTTGGCTTTGTTCCTCAAAAAGGCATAGGACCAGTCTAAGGATGAGCTAAAGCTCTGGCCAAGCACTCTGAAGCTTAATGTAACCACAATGCTTCTGTATTGTAGCAAAAAGAAACATTTTATCAAAAACATGATGTCAGTTTTTCTTTCTGCTTCAGTAGCCACTGCTCTAAATCAATTGTATCTTAAAGCTGAAATCCAGGAAAAAGATTACATTGGCAGCTAAAATATGTATATGGGAGACAGGTATTCTGCAAAATGATTTGTATTTTAACCCACCTAGTCCTGAGATTTATACAGCTCTGCCAGACAGCACAGCCAGTCTGGTGACCTCACTTGCCTTTCCTGCAGTTAAGCAGCCCTTTTGATCACCTCCCTGCCCCCAGCCTGTGCTTGGACAGTTAGGAAATAGCAGAAGGCTACCACCACCAGTCAGCATGTGCTATGTCACCACATGTAAATGCAGGACATCTGATTGGCTGCAAGTGCCTCTTCTTCCCTCTCCCAGTCTAAGTGCTGCTCTACAGGAAATTAAATCAGGTCAAGCTCAGATATTTATATAAGTTGCATGTAAAATATGTTATAACTACATTGATTTTATTTTCATCTCTGCCTGGATTTCAGCTTTACTGTTACACTAATATACTTTACAAATTATGTATCTTGCATGCCTCAGATTGTAGTTAACGTCAAAAGGGAAGACATCTTTCCTGAATTAAATAGCAAATTCTGACTTTGAGCTTAATAATTTCATACATGTTATCCTTGTGGTCAAAAGTGTTTGTGAGTTTGTCACTTTGTCAGTTACAGTTTAGGGTACATATGCAATAGTCATGGAAAATATTGCAAATGAAAATTAATATAGATATATATACACTGTTATAACATGAGACTGATGCAGCAATTGGACTGAACTTTCTTCTGTTTCTTCTTGCAATTTTATTAATCTATAACAGCAGCTTTAATGTTGAGTGTCTTTTATCCGCTTGATTGCTGAGAAGTGATTAAGGGATTTTTTTATGTTTGATTATCATTTAGCTGACTTGGGAACTGTGAAGTAATTTGGCGCTGAGCAGTGTATTTAGGCCGTGTTTTTACACTTAGTTTTTTACATATGTACATATATGGCTTCCAAAAAAAGTTATAGGGTGAAATCCAACACATCTCTAGAACAAAAACTGTATTTGCAGAAGTGAAGAAGTTCTGGAACTGAACTGGTTAAATTATCACTGCAACTAGTCAAAATGTAATATCATAAAGTTTCATATAAAATATCATTAAAAAAAACCCTGACATTTACCATTCTGAAAAGAATAGCCCACAGCATCCAGTCTGTAGGTTATTTTCTTATTTTAATTACTGCTCATTGTTACTTTTTAAGTCTGCCTCGACAACATACTATGTGTTAATAAACTCTGTGTCAATGCTTAACTTAATTCTTGCACGCAGATCTAACAGCAACTGCACAACATGAGTATTTGATATATTTGCTCCTGGGCACTCTCAAACAGCTCATGGATGCTCCCTATTGGACAGTGGTGTTATTGCAACAAGCAGACTGGTGCTATTTTAAAGAAACCAAGGCTATCATAGTTGACCTCCTTCTAAAAATGATCATTCCCTGGCTGTCGTATTCATCTATTGGCTTCAATATGTCTGAGCCGATGACCCAGAGCAAGTGTGCAGATTAAAAAGTCACAACTAATAATGTTCTTGTTCTGGGTCAGTGACCTGAAGAGTAGGGAAACCATTGATTCAACTTGACATGTAGACACCTAGCATTTTTAGGAGAGGTCAAACTCTATACTTTATACAGAGGTCTCTTTTGAGGCAGAACAAATTTCACCATCAAAACAGATCAACTACAACAATAAATTTATTTTCCAAGATAGTATAGTAATGCCACCTATATTATTTTATATTGTATATTATATTATTATTATTTTTATGTTATTATAAAATATATGATTATATTATACATTATTATCACTATACATGATTATTATTATTATTATTATTATTATTATTATTATTATTATCATCATCACCATTAATTATAGTTATTAAGTATTATTATTTATTGTATATTATATTGATATGCAATCCAAAAGTAATATCTAGTAAAATCTAGTTTAAAAAAAATCTAAATAATTAGATTTGTTTTTCAGGTTTTTAGACAATAAATGTTTAAATATTTAAATACAGGTGGATGTGCATATTGCCTTCTAGTTTTCTATAACAAAGAAGTGAAGAAATCTACTTTGACAGTCTCTTGCAAGAGTGAATGTGTATGGGGCACACTACTTTATAGTTGACTATAGGGTAGGAGGGGTGTTACTGAATAAGAAGGCCCACATTGAATAATAGCACCCTCAGTGGCAATAAGGTTTTCGGCCTGGTATGCTTTATACAAAGCCAGTTATGTCTGTTGCTCCAGAAATCACAGGTATTGATTGACAGACATTTAATGGGCTCATTGAGCTACACATTAACTAAAGCAGATATTCAACTCATCATGTAATTATAGTGAACAATAGATAACCAAATCACAAAGGATTTTTTATATGTTCTATTTTATTCCTAGTAGCTTTGTAATTCATAGCTAATAAAGATCTCTTTTGAACTTGGAAACATTTTCACAGATTTCTCTTGTCAACATGCTGTTTCTCAGCAAAATCTGGCCATACGACAAAATCAATTTATATCCTATCAGGTAGGCCCTCACGCTTCATAATTGTAGGTAAATCTAAAGGGAATTGTGTAATTGGAATCAGTAGTGCACACAAAATTATTATTCCCTTATTTATGAGGACCAGAATGGATCTCATGTTCCAACCTACATCCATGTCCATTATTTCCTGGGACTTTATGTTTAGTCACATTACTGGTCAATATTGAGCATGTAAAGATGACCTAGCCCTTTGCAGTTATAGTGCTGTCATTTGCACATCTGCCATCCCCATTTTTATCATAGCACATGTAGATGTTGTAAAGTAAACCTGTGCTTTGCTTACACAAGGAAAATTAAAAGTTAACCTATTTTTTGAGGGGAAAAAAAGCAAATTAAAAGTAATATAGCATATGCAACTGCTACACAAGCCATATTGTTAATGAATGTTATTAAAAATTGTCTTTCCTTTTCAATCTGCAGCGCTGTAATTTTCTTTCAAATTCACTGCAAATATGCCAACCTGGAGGCGTTCCTTACACCACTGGTGTGTGGGTGTGATTGGCTCATTGATTTATCCAAAAGCCTGCACTAAAATACAGTCAGATTTTAGGCATCCTCTGAAACAAAAATTTCATTTTTGCTGAGATACTCCCAAATGGTTGACTACTTCTAAGGGTATGCCAACACTGCAACTTTCCTCAGTAGAACACTGCAAGTGCATTAGCTAATAAATAATGAAAAAAGTTACTCCTATTCAGATTCACTCTACCTAAAACAGCTTTATCTTCAGAGAAGAAACAGGAAGGACTCTGCAACAAAGTTTACTAAAATCCTTAAAATATACACTGATCACCCAGAGGGGATTTTTTTTCTCAACACAAGTGAAGTTACTCTTAGTAAGTTCACCTTAACCTAGCCACCCCATAATCATACCTTCCTTTCACTTCCCTTTTGTTCTGTTCAGCCACAGGAAGCAAAAGGAAAGTCCTATGTGAGTTACGAATCTGGGAAGCCATATTTTACACAGGGCTATTTACTCCCTCCGCGACATCACTGATTGGCCCAGCCCGACCACATGAGGTGAGTCATATGCACCTTCATACCTGGAAATACTATCCATTTCCTTAAAAGGTTAGTTCACCTTAAAAACACTTTATGCAGTTCATGGACACTATTATATCATCATATTTAGGGTCCTTATATACCAGGAGGCAATTCATGCATGCAGTGGAGCCTGCCCCATACATTTCTGATATTTTTACAGCTCCATCCTGTCCTCTGATGGATCAGTTGTTAGGGTGATCACCCAAGAAGGGAGTACCTTCTTCTGAGCCACACACATGTGCATTATGCCCTTTACTGAGTAGTTGAGCTTAGTGGCTGCAACGGGAAAAAGAGTGTTGAACCTGCCAAGGTCATCTGTGTGCAAGGCTCAAAAGGACAATGCTGGTTCCTTTACCACTAGGGGGCACTCATCATAACGGCTGGTCCATCATAGAGAGGGGACAGAATGGAGCTGTGAAAAATTTCAGAAGTGTTTGTGGGAGGCTTCACTCTGCGGTGTACAGATATAGGTATTTTTAATTTGATTACTTTGGAATCTTGGAATACTTTCCAAGGACTGTACACATTTTTTTATTTTTAGATAAACTAACAATCTCAGAAGCGCCAAATGCAAAAGAAGGAGAGCAAAAGAAAAATTTATTTTGAGGCGGTGAGGGTGATTAAAGCAAATTTGTTACTTGTCTTGGATGGGCAAAACACAGATTTTTAATTATAATTGTATGTCAACAATTAGACATTTGCTTAGTTATTGTAAAATCAAAAGCTTTAGTGCCACAGGTCTTCCATGCTGCTCCCTAATTGTAAAGGTTAAGGTAAATTGATCTAAGGAACAGGGAGCTCTTATTACATTTCATATTAAGAAGCTGCTAAGAGGGCAGTGAAACTAAAGTTAATTTTTGACTTAAAGTGGTGGTTTTCACCTTTGCATTCTGATGCCCCGTACACACGGTCGGACTTTGTTCGGACATTCCGACAACAAAATCCTAGGATTTTTTCCGGCGGATGTTGGCTCAAACTTGTCTTGCATACATACGGTCACACAAAGTTGTCGGAAAATCCGATCGTTCTGAACGCGGTGACATAAAAAACTCGTACGTCGGGACTATAAACGGGGCAATGGCCAATAGCTTTCATCTCTTTATTTATTCTGAGCATGCGTGGCACTTTGTCCGTCGGATTTGTGTACACACGATCGGAATTTCCGACAACGGATTTTGTTGTCGGAAAATTTTATCTGCTGCTCTCCAACTTTGTGTGTCGGAAAATCCGATGGAAAATGTCCGATGGAGCCCATACACGGTCGGAATTTCCGACAACACGCTCCAATCGGACATTTTCCATCGGAAAATCCGACCGTGTGTACGGGGCATTAAAGGTTTTTAATATGTGGTCTATTTTTTTTATATTTGGTCTATTTTACTTTTTAAATATAGTTTATACTTGACATAGTTAAGTAGCACACACTATTTTCTTTCATTCACTTCTCAATTGTCCTTAAAGTGATACTGTGCTTGCCCATGTAAGTAAAAGCAACAGGTTCACTTAACAGCTTTCAATTTCAGGGGGATGAGGGAGCATGGGAGTTGGCTATACAACTAAAATTTCATTTGAACATGTGTAGGAAAATCTTTTAACAGAATATTCTTTCTTGCCATCACTGAGTCAACTAGTTTAGTTTGACAGCCCTTAATCCCCGTACACACGGGCCGAATGTCATGCGGCATGCGGCATCGGCTGGTTCAATAGTAACCATCTGACATTCAGCCCATGTTTACTGCAGCTGGGCCAGCTTCTGTTGAGGGGGCATGACTGAAAAAGGTCTGCCGACTGGCCATTGCCTGATAGGGCTAACTGGAGTGTTTTGGCGGGGGGACCATTCCCTGTCAGAACACAATAAAACAGCAGGGGAGAACGCTATATTAATATCGGCTCTGACCTGAGCTGTCAGAGCAGAGAATTAGAAAACATTTTTTTACCTTAATGAAAGGAATGAATTAAGGTAAAAAATGTTTTCAGCTTTAGTATCACTTTAACTTAAAGTAAACCCATCCATTTAACCGTTTATAAAAAAAGTTACATTTCTGGCACGTGCAGGGAATGTAACACTCTCATTGGTTGTGAACTCAACCAAATTGTCAAACCATCCAATGATCACATGTGCAGCATCATTGCAGTTGTAGATTAAACAGAGGCAAAGATGTCAGTTTCCTTGGCTGAAAACAATAGGGGGGGTTACTTCCACTTTAATTTGTAATAATGCATATTTGTCAATTAACTTAGGTTTATCACACAAACTATCCCAAGTGAATTAATTAAGACAGTAGATTATTAATTCCAAGAGCACCACACATTCTCAGCATACTGGAAAATCTCTGTGCATGAGGCACTCATCCTTCTAAAAGATAAGAATAAAACGTTGACTGTGCAGATATGAAGTATTTCGTCCAGCCTCATAAAAGATTGTAGCAGGTTTGAGTATGGTAAGATGTCAGCATGTTCAAATATGGAAAGGTGTCAGTTCATCCATTATTTATGGCCACCTTTAAAATATCTGTAGACCAGAGATTTCCAACCTCAGTGCAAAAGAATTCTCATCAGGTCATGTTCTCAGGCTTTCCTTCACATTGCACAGGTGCTTTAAATCAGCCTTTAGCAACCAGGGTGCCTTCAGGTTTCTTTAGGGGAGCCTTAGGTAAAATGCCCTAAAACTGCCCAAAAATGGTATACAATCCAGCAAGTGGATGAACCCTGTCTTTTAGTTACACTAAGCCACATGTTTTCATTGTGCACCATTACAAACTTCCAGTTGCCAGCATCCTAACAACCAATGATTTCATAAGTTGATAAGGAAGATATCAGATGCCTGCATAGCATCCTCTCCTGCTCCTTTCTGTCAGCACTGGGGTCACACTAACTAAGTGAGCAAGAGAAACTGAAGGAGAAGAGAAATAATGGAGCATTACCAGTGTGCAAAGTTGTACTTGCTTTTGAAGAATAAATCATCTTTAACGTTAGGTGTCCTACGTGTGTAGATGTTGCTACATTGTGTAAAACTATTGGTTTAGTTTTTTACATTTTAGAATGGGGTGCCTCGAGACTGTGAAAAATTTTAAAGGGTGCCTTGACTGAAAAAAGGTTGCTGCTTTAAATGAATGCCAGTGAATGTCAATGTCATGGTATTTATGCCAACTATTATATCTGAGGGAAATTCCCAAAACATGGTCTGTTGGGGCTACTTGAGGCTTCTTGAGGCGTACCGTTAGGAAACACTGCTATAGACAGAAGATAATTGTTGCCTAATCCAATGGTCTAGTCAGGAAACAACTACCAAAGAGAACAATCAATCCCCCTTGAGTGCACTATCCTTGACTGTCTCTAATGTTTCCCTGAGATAATGCCAGTGCTGGAGGTGTCTGCACAAGGTATAAACATCCATGCTAGCTTAGGTCTATAGCTTGATCGTTTCGCAGAAGAGTTGTGCAGAATTTTAAGCCTATGGATACATTTGGTGGTAAACACTGGGTGTGAGGTTATGGCACAGTGTTACTGGATTTAACTCCCACCACAAGCACTAACTGCATGTATATTATGTATTCTTCTCCCAAAACACAAATATATACTTATAGCGTAATTGTTCACCATGCAAAATTTGGTTCTGCTGTGTGCAAAAATGGATGAAAATAGCAGGAGAGATTTAACGAGAGAGATACACCTAACTCACATACAGGCGTAATAAAAGCATAGTGTATAAAGATTGCCAGAGGACAAATACTACCTACGTGTTAGCCTTTTTATTGTATTTTTGTCTTATCAGCAGAAATGACAGCCGATCATGTCCATGCTCTTTATCATATACATAACTCAATACCCATGCCTCTCCCTAGAGAGCCAGTGTCCTCCCTGACCATGTACGTCCAAGTGGATTTAGCACAGAACGACAAATACACTGTCATTTTGAGAAGTCATTTACATTTTCCAAGTAAAATAAACAGCCAGATGACATAGCACAAACAGATTGTGCTAAAAGGAACACATTCTGCAACAGGCATTGGTGTAATAAAATTACATTCTAGTAAAAATTCAAACATGATAGGATTTCAGCTGGGGAATGTAAAATCAAAGCAAAAAAGCCAAGACAGCTTCACCTTATCTGACTTGGATTAAAGCAGACATATATTTTTAAGGGTGATATCACATAGGTGGTTCTACACACAGGGCTTTTGTTAATAGAAAAGGCACAATTCTTCCCATCTGCTGAGCTGCATTAGCTCAGCAATAGACATGAATGGGGATCACTCTTTGTGACAAGAGCATAGAGAAGGGCAATCAAGTTCCAAAAACGCCACATGCAATGATTGCCACCCAAGCTTGTGTGACAGGGAAAGTGATTCCTATTCATGTCTATGCTGAGGCTCTCCAACTTAGAATAGGTCACACTTTCCTGTTACAAAAAGCAATGAGTTGAGGGGTCCTATAGCTAAAGATGGACAATATTTGTCACAAAACAATTTGACTTATTAAGTGCAAAAACAGTATGCAGTAAACCATTAACCAATCAGAAATCAGCTCTCATGATTTGTCCACAATAGGATGCTAAAGCTGATTTCTAATTGGTTGTCCTGCATCCCTCTGCACACCTCTTAGCATTAAATACACAATACATAAAAATGTTAATAGGGTGTTTTATTTTTTTGTAGTCTGTATGTGTTTTTCTTACTAATCATCAATCAGCATGGTAATACACGTATATGAAAAAATACATGCATTCTACATTTCAGTGTCCCTCTAACTGTTTGCCCTACTCTTCCAGCTGTATTGCATTTTGCATTTCAATCATGCAACAAATGGACCTTGTAATCGCATTAACTCTTTACTTTTCTATTAGTATGCAATGCTACACACGCTTCGCTTCTTTAAATAACATTAGCAGGCACTGGGAATGCAAAGAGACAAAGCTCAACAGTGCACAAATCCCTATGCTGAGACACATCCACTGAATTTCTATTTAATTAGTATCTGCATCGCCACAATATGTCCCATGATGTTGTCATTCTTTTTTTTTTTTTTTTTTTTTTAAGCCTCTGCACAAAAGAGTTAAAGGAGATCCACAGGGGGGCCACATTTACCCAAAGAACAGCATGTATGTGACATCTCACAATACACATCCTTCGTGTCAGAGCAAAGTGCCCAGCGTTTTTTATGTTTTTTTTTTTTTTTTTGAGGACCAAGCAGAATATGTCACACTTTTAGCAGAAAAAGCTTCATTTATGACATTTGTAAGAAATGAACTGCTCATGAAAGAGGCAGGAGCATCCTCCATCCAGCCTGATGATCTATGAGTAATAATTCTGCGGATTCTATAAAACATTATTTCACAACCAGTTGCAAGTTGGGCCAGCAGACACATACAGTGAGGACATATAACCAACCATGAATACATATATGACAGAAAGTGGGAGATCTGGGCGCCCTGCTTTAAGAACCTCATCATTTAATAGAATTACAAAGCACCAACAA
The DNA here is from genome assembly GCF_042186555.1 of Aquarana catesbeiana. Taxonomy (NCBI): domain Eukaryota; kingdom Metazoa; phylum Chordata; class Amphibia; order Anura; family Ranidae; genus Aquarana; species Aquarana catesbeiana. The sequence goes on from NC_133325.1 coordinate 374,436,665, forward strand.
AACCCAACCACACCTCTGGTGGTACCCATACAGGGAGTGTGCTGAATTTAAACGGAAAGGACTCTAGGATACTTCATTCTAGATGCATCAATTTAAAGCTTCTAATCAACATGTGATTCATAGACCTTCTACAGTCCCATGCCAGACGTAGGTTGGGAAGAGTGTCTGTTGGCTGTTGGATATGACTTACCCCTGGCAGTGATGAGAATCAGAAGGCAACAGTAGATGTAGCAGTTGTCATAGTGGCCATGGTAGTGTGTGAAGCTCCACAACAGCCCTGGGCACCTTCTCTTGGCAGTCATAGTGAGAATCTGGCACCTTAGTCTCAGGAGCCAAAAAAGCAGTGTCCAGCTCCTATGGCAAGCTTGTGTTGTAGTTCAGCTGCAACAGTATTCTTTGTATTCTCCTTTCCACTAGATTACATTCACCAACAATTTGACACACAAGCTACTCTATGCATATTGTTCAGTATGCAAAATACCTATGGGATGCAAGGCATCAGCACTGACATTACATTTCATAGCTCCTTCTTCTTCACTTGTAATCACTCAAATTTTGGCATGTTGCCTTTTTATAAAAAATAAATGCAGCAGGAATACTATAGCAGTGTTTTTTTTTTTTTTGCGCTCCACTTAGCGCTCCACTTAGCGCTGTTAACAATCACATGACCGAGCCGGATGCTACGCTGGGGCCGGGCATGCGAGAAACTGGCCAGCGGAGATTGAACCACTGCATCAACCTGTTAATGAAGTGCAGAGGCACAGTTAGCATTCATTTTGTAATAATCCTCGAAGCAAAGATCTGCTCATAAAAGCAGAATGGATGTAGCCACTAAAATTTCCCAAATCCATAAGCGGTTTATTGAGCTGAGTCAAAGGCAGCTATTTAAAGTTTAGATAGAAAAAAAAAGTTATAGGTTGTGCATTCCTTTCTGTTAGATTCTTAGTTAATCCAGACAGCATCTGACAGGAGGCATAACCGACGACCCCTGTAGGCTGCTGACAAATCCTGACCAGGGCAAAAGTAGCTTAGTTCCCAAGGCACGTAGTTTATACAGTCTGCAATGTTCACGGGAAACAACAATTATCCAAATCCAACCAGGACCAATATCATCCACACCATAAGACTCTGCTCATCGCTAGGCACCCTATGCTCTTCCTCGATGAGTTTAACCCGTGCTGCCCAAGTTTTGCTCACAGCCTTAGTAACAACCTGCAGGCGTTTGCGAAGAGAGGCATTATCGCTCCGACCAGCCGTCCTTCCCGACTCCAGATTAGGATTCGATCAGCCCAGTGCACAACGACCCCAACCTTGCCTGAGAGCTTGATCTCTCTATGCACTTGTGCCACAGACTGAGCTGGTGAGACAGGACTCTTAACTAAAGAGAGAGCAAAGATGCTCAATAGTGAATGACAAAGCCACAGAAGAAAATGGGGAAAAAAACAGGACTTTCCATGATTTTTTTATCAGAGACGCCTGAAGCTAGCACAGGGTGAAGAAGAGGACAGGATGTGATGGGGAGGGAGAAGAAGAACTCAGCTTCCCTGCTGCTGTTGGTTACCTCCTCCTGTCTCCAGCGCTGCTAGCTGCTCAATGACTTGGAGGAGTCAGGAGCTCCTGTGTTATATGAAAGAAGGCATCTCAGGCATCCCTTTAGATGTGCATGCTCTTTGATTGTCCCCGCCAGCCACTGTGTTTGCTGCATATCACTTGCACCCTAAGGACTGTGCTAAGGGCTGGTCACTTTTAGGGCTTGTTCACACCATGTCCATTGACCTGCCTTGACACGCATAGAAAATAATTGTTTACAGTTGCAATGCATTGCAAAAAAATGCAGCATGTATGCACTTTGATGCCTGGTTCACACTATCCAGCACGATAAAACTTGGTGTTTTACCACGAGGGTAAGCTCAGTGTGAGCTCATCTAGGGAAATGTATACTATGCATTTCAGTTACTTACTTTTTTTCTTGTTTGTTTTAACTTTATTTGAAGTGTGATGCGTTGCGCTGCCATATCATGACATACTGCACCATTCAGGGAGCTGTGAAAAAATGAAGCACTACGCTGCATTCCTGTAAAAATCACATGCAATTTTGTATGGGCTCAAATTGCACCACAACGCACGAAAAAGGTTTCAGTTATTTGAGCATTTGCACGACTACAAGTTCAAATACTATGGGGGTTATTTATGAAAGGCAAATCCACTTTGCACTACAAGTGCAAAGTGTACTTGAAATTGCACTGAAAGTGCACTTGGAAGTGCAGTCGCATTTAGCATCCAATCATGTGCAAGCTAAAATGCTGTTTTTTTACTTTCCTTGCATGTCCCCCTCGGATCTACAGCGACTGCACTTCCAAGTGCACTTTCAGTGCAATTTCAGGTGCACTTTGCACTTGTAGTGCAAAGTGGATTTGCCTTTAGTAAATAACCCCCACAGTATTGACACTGATACAAGTATCAATATTGGTGCAGCATGCTAATTTTAACCGCTTTCCGACCGCCTCACGCAGATATACTGCGGCAGAAGGGCACGTACAGGCAGATTAATGTACCTGTACATTGTCCTTTAAGAGGCGGTTCGCGGGCGCGCGCACCCGCCGGGAGCTCCGTGACCGTGATCATGGGTCCCACAGACTGGATGTCCATGGGCATACCCGCGATCGTCTCACGGTGAGGAAGAATGGGGAGATGCTAATGTAAATAAGAGTCTCCCCGTTCTGCCTAATGACACTGACATTGATCACAGCTCCCTGTAATCGGGAGCGGTGATCAGTGATGTGTCACACACAGCCTCTCCCCCCCACAGTTAGAATCACTCCCTAGGACACACTTAACCCCTACAGCGCCACCTAGTGGTTAACCCCTACACTGCCAGTGACATTTTTACAGTAATCAATACAATTTTATAGCATTGATCGCTGTATAAATGCCAATGGTCCCAAAAATGTGTCAAAATTATCTGATGTGTCCGTCATAATGTCGCAGTCATGATAAAAATCGCTGATCGCCGCCATTACTAGTAAAAAAAAAAATGATCAATACCATAAAACTATCCCCTATTTTATAGAAGCTATAACTTTTGCGTAAGCCAAATAATAAATGCTTATTGTGATTTTTTTTTACCAAAAATATGTAGAAGAATACGTATCGGCCTAAACTAAGGAAAAAAAAGTTTTTTATATATTTTGGGGGGATATTTATTATAGCAAAAAGTAAAAAAAAATCTTTTTTTCAAAATTGTTGCTTTTTTTTGTGTATAGCGCAAAAAATAAAAACTGCAGAGGTGATCAAATACCACCAAAAGTAAGCTCTATTTGTGGGAAAAGAAGGACGTCAATTTTGTTTGGGAGCCAAATCGCACGACCACGCAATTGTCAGTTAAAGCGACGCAGTGCCGAATTGCAAAAAGTGCTCTGGTCAGGAAGGGGGTAAATTCTTCCAGGGCTGAAGTGGTTAATACAGTTAAAAAAAAAAAAATAATAATTTTGACCCTACTGTGGCCTGTACAGAAAACAATAAGACAATAAGACATAGCACAATAAAAATGTACGTTACATATTAACTACTTCAGCCCCGGAAAATGTGGCTGCTGAATGACCGGGCCATTTTTTGCGATTCGCCACTGCGACGCTTTAACTGACAATTGCGCAGTAGTGCAACGCTGCACCCAAACAAAATTGACACCCTTTTTTTCCCATAAATAGAGCTTTCTTTTGGTGGTATTTAATCACCTCTGCAGTTTTTATTTTTTGCGCTATAAACAAAAATAGAGCAACAATTTTGAAAAAAACACAGTGGGGGTTATTTACGAAAGGCAAATCCACTTTGCACTGCAAGTGCAAAGTGCACTTGAAATTGCACTGAAAGTGCACTTGGAAGTGCAGTCGCTGTAGATCCGAGGGGGACATGCAAGGAAAGTAAAAAAACAGCATTTTAGCTTTCACATGATTGGATGATAAAATCAGCAGAGCTTTCCCTCATTTCAGATCTACCCCTCAGATTTACAGCGAATGCACTTCAAGTGCACTTTCAGTGCAATTTCAAGTGCACTTTACACTTGTAGTTTGCACTTGTAGTGCAAAGTGGATTTGCGTTTCGTAAATAACCCCCATGATGTTGTACTTTTTGCTATAATAAATATCCCTATTTTTTTTTTAAATGTATTATAATAAGCTTATATAATAAATATAATAAGCTTATCAATAAGCGTATATTGATTGGTTTGCGCAAAAGTTATAGCGGCTGCAAAATAGGGGATAGATTTATAGCACTTTTATTATTATTTTTTTTTACTAGTAATGGCGACGATCTGCGATTTTTATCATGACTGCGACATTATGGCGAACACATCAGACAATTTTGACACATTTTTGGGACCATTGGCATTTATACAGCGATCAGTGCTAAAAAATGCACTGATTACTGTGTAAACATCACTGGCAGGGAAGGGGTTAACACTAGGGGGCGATCAAGGGGTTAACTGTGTTCCCTGGGAGGTAATTCTAACTGAAGGGGGAGGGAACTGACTAGAGGAAGTGATGGATTGTGGTTCCTAGCTAATAGGAACACATGATCTGTTACTCCTCTCAGAACAGAACAGGGATTTGTGTGTTTACACACACTTGTCCCTGTTCTGTCTCTCCTGCTTATGATCGCTTGTGGCCGGCGGTCATCGCAACTGTTGGCCACGAGCTTCAGCACCCCCGCTGTGCAGTGGGTGTGGGCGCGTGCCTGCTATCCCAATCCCTGCGAGCCGACGTACAGCTACGATGGTTCACTGGATTGTGCCGACCCGCCGCAGTAAAATGACGGTGGCTGGTTGGCAAGCGGTTAATGCACATCAAATTGCATGTGTTTTGCGTGCATTTTTATGTGTGTTGTACTGTATTTTCCACATTGATCACATATGATAGGCATGTTGTACATGTGGTAAAACATCAATTTGCTATTGATAACAAAGAAGTCCATTACCAGTTCCTTCGGGTCTGGTATGAATATTAAGGGAACCCCAAACCAAAATTTTGTTTAAAATTGCGTGGGGGTCCCCCCCAAATTTTAAAGGCTTATATGCAAGCTATTGTTATAAAAAGTGTTTAGGGACCTGGGCCATTTTTTGGGAGCAGTGATTTTAATAATACTTCAAGTGAAACAATAAAAGTGTAATATTCCTTTAAATTTCGTACATGGGAGGTGTGTATAGTATGCCTGTATAGTGGTGATTGTTTCCCAAGTTTAGAACAGTCCTTGCACAAAATGACATTTCTAAAGGGAAGAAAAGTCTTTTAAAAGTACTTGCGGCTATAATGAATTGTCGGTTCCGGCAATACAGATAAAATAAGTCATTGAAAAAAACGGCATGGGATCCCCCCAGTCCATTACCAGTCCCTTTGGGTCTGGTATGAATATTAAGGGGAACCCCAAACCAAATTTTTTTTAAAAATTGCGTGGGGGTCCCCCCAAATTTCATACCAGGCCCTTTAGGTCTGGTATGGATTTTAAGGGTAACTCCGTGCCAAAGTTTAAAAAAAAATGGCATGGGGATCCCCCCAAAAATCCATACCAGACCCTTATCTGAGCACGCAACCTGGCAGGCCACAGGAAAAGAGGGGGGATGAGAGAGCGGCCGCCCTCCTGAACCGTACCAGGCCACATGCCCTCAACATGGGGAGGGTGCTTTGGGGTAGCCCCCCAAAGTACCTTGTCCCCATATTGATGGGGACAAGGGCCTCATCCCCACAACCCTTGCCCAGTGGTTGTAGGGGTCTGCGGGTGGGGGGCTTATCGGAATCTGGAAACCCCCTTTAACAAGGGGACCCTCAGATCCCGGCCTCCCCCTGTGTGAAATGGTACAAATTTACCCCTACCATTTCACAAAAAAGTGTCAAAATGTTAAAAATGACAAAACCCGGTTACGTAACTGGGTGACCCCGCCCCTCTCTGTCGCCCCGGGAAAGCCATAGGGGTGTCCTCATACATCAGAGGGGGGGGTCACCCAGGAATGTCACGGTGTGGCCCCATCCTCAGTTATAAAAGAACTGTCAAAGCGAAGATGCGTCATATGGCAGGAACCTGTCAGGTTGTTTGCTCGGATAAGGGTCTGGTATGGATTTTTGGAGTGACCCCCATGCCAATCATGGAAACATGCTCCACATTACAGGCATACTATAGACACCCCCAGGTACGAAATTTAAAGGAATTTCACTTTTATAGTTTCACGTTAAGCATTATTAAAATCACTGCTCCCGAAAAAACGGATGTTTTTAAAAACTTTTTTTGCATTGATACATGTCCCCTGTGACAGGACCCAGGTCCCCAAACACGTTTATGACAATACCATGCATATAAGCCTTTAAAATTAGCATTTTTGATTTTCTCCCATAGACTTTTAAAGGGTGTTCGAATTTACATACATTCCACTCGAACATCGGGCTCATCCCTATTGGTCACAATAGCTTACAACTATTGTTAGTTTTTTCGTGTTGTAAATAGCCCATCTGCCAATATTTTAGCAAATAGCATGTTATCACCTGGAAAGAAGAGGGATTTAAAAATTATAACTTTTTTATATCCCCCGGGGCAACTAATCTTAGCAGTATTTTGAAAAAAATTAAAGCCAAACTCCAAAAAAACGAAGTCCTCCCTTGCAGTGGAGTTGTGCATGCATTGCAAGGGTTAACTGTTCATTTAGTCTAGGGGAGGGTAAGAGCACTTTAACAGGCAGTCCCTGAGTTACAAACATCCGAGTTACATACAACTCATTCATAAGAATGGATGCAGCGCATTGTCAAGCTGGTGCCACCTACTGTCCGATGGACCTGTCAGCAATCCCACATCACTGCATGGCCAGTCAACCCTTCCCTTTGCTGTCCAAAATCTAAAAATAAAACTTTTTTGGCTCGAGTTACACTTAAAAAATTTACCTGTTACAACATACATACAAATTTAACTTAGGATCAAACCTAAAGAACCTATCTTCTTCGTAACCCAGGTGCCTTGAACAACATCACATTTGACAAAATGCGATGTAAGTGCAATCGTTATACTTTTAATAAATGATACCTAAGGATTTTATTCTATTGGAGCATATTATTTTCTATGATCCTATATATACTTCTATGAGAGGATGTTTGGCAGAACATTATAAGTACCCTGGGTCCCCTTGATGTGCGGGTCGGAGCTGCTACTAGAGGATCATTTATTGGACAATTGTCTTGAGCCTTTGTGATCTATCTAGAGATAGAGGGTCATGTATAGTGGTAAGCATGCAATCTCTCCATTCATGGTGGTAGTTCACGTACTGTAAGGATGTCATCCATTATTTGGTGGTAGATTCACTAATACAACCAGAACTCAAAAGGAGTTTTTCTTTCTTCACAAAAAGTCTTTATGGACTTATATATATTTTTCTGCATTTTTTATTTTAATTTTTTATCTCATTATATGTTATACCGTTATAGACCGCTTATTTATTTTAGTGCAGCCCTGGATTTGATGTAACCCGAGGACTGCCTGTACTAACTTTATCCCCTAGCAAATGGCACTCCCTAATTCTCTTGCAGTGGACTGTCCCTTGGCGTCTTCATGTCCAGTGCAAGGCTATGGTCCCTGCATTGGTTTTGATGATGTCAGAAATCCTTATCGCCAGAGTGCAAGAGAAAAAAATCTGCAGGGACCAAGTAAGTAAAACTGCTTTTCTTGCTCCCCCTTGACTAAAGTTAAGCAATTAATCCTTGAAGTGCAGATGCAGCCCTCCTGCAAATGAGGACTTTTAGTTTCACTGGAGTTCAGCTTTAACCCTATCATGACTATTCAAGCCTGGTTAAAAAAAACAGTCTTTTTTTAAAGATAAATGGATAAATGTGATCAGCTTGACGTAAAACTATTATATTAACCACTGATGGACTGCCCGACGTTGTTATACGTCGGTTGTTTGAAGAAGGTTATCGTTGTTATGGCAGGAGCTAGCTGCCATAACCCCGGTATCCTCTTCTTCAGCGGGCTGTCAGCTTTCAGATAAAAGTGGTCTCTGCAGCAGATTCACCACAAGATCACTTTTATCGGCAGTGGGAGAGGGCATCCCCGCTGTGCTCTGGTGCCCTCCGCCACTTACCAGAGCCATCGGCAGCGGCGGAGGAGATCGCGTCTGCTCCCACCTGTGGTATGGAACTGAGTGAGGGGAAGATGGCCCCCACCTGTCCCCATACCATTGTAGGGCAGAAGCGACGTCAAAATGTCTCTTCCGCCCATAGCTCTTAATTAAACAGACTTTTTTTTTCAAACAACATTTTTTTTATTGCGTTTTAGTGTAGTCTTTTTGACCCCAGATCTCATATTTAAGAGGTCCTGTCATGCTTTTCTTCTATTACAAGGGATGTTTACATTCCTTGTAATTGGAATAAAAGTGACACATTTTTTTTTTTTTTTTTTTATAAGAACAGTGTAAAAATAAAAAATAAAAGGTAAAATGAATAGTATTAATAAAAAAAAAAAATTAAGCGCGCCTCGTCCCGCCAAGCTCGCGTGCAGAAGCGAACGCATACTTCTGTAATTCAAAACCCCCTCTGTAACTCAAAACATGCGACCTATAGAATTTTCAAAACATTGCATATGGAGATTTTTAAGGGTAAAAGTTTGTCGCCATTCCACAAGCGGGTGCAACTTTGAAGCGTGACATGTTGGGTATCAATTTACTCGGCTTAACATCATCTTTTACAATATAAAAAACAATTGGGCTAACTTTACTGTTGTCTTAGTTTTAAGTCAAAAAAGTGTATTTCTTTCCAAAAAAAGTGCGCTTGTAAGATAGCTGCGCAAATACAGTGTGACAAAAAGTATTGCAACGACTGCCATTTTATTCTCTAGGGGTGTTAGAAAAAAAAAAAGAAAAATTATATATATATATATATATATATATATATATATATATATATATATATATATATATATATATATATATATATATATATAATGTTTGGGGTTCTAAGTAATTTTCTACCAAAAAAAAAAAAAAATGATCTTAGCTTGTAAGCAAGTCTGAAAAATAGGCCCGGTCTAAAAGTGGTGAATCTTAATGTTTCAAAATTCCTTTATAGTTTGTAAATATACTTATACACACACTTGTTCAGGATGTGCTTTCTGCCTAATAATGCAGCATAACCAATGGTATTTGTGTTTAGTTTATCATTCCTGCTAAGTGGTACTGCACAGTTCACCGCTCCTTTTTAGTGTGTGCCCACAGATCAATCTGACCTGCCTGAACATAGTAGACTGTGCATTAATACAATATTATCTCAACAATTTTAACCACATTCCCTGATATTCAGATGACCAGTAGAGGGAGCATCAATAACCATTATACAATATACCATAATCAAATATGAAACAGCAAGCAAGCAACTATGTAATGCATTTGTAATGTAAAATGTGTACTTACTAAAAAACAAAAACAAAAAAAAAACTCTTTTGTTTCTCATCCCATACTGTACATTATTTATCCTCATTTTAAAAGTAATGGTGCTAGCCTGTGATAATTGTAGCAAAGAAATGGAGCTGTTGCCAATACATAACAGCCAATATCTACAGCGGGCACAAAACTTTAGGACCACTTTCATGGGATTGCGCCCGCCCCAGCCCAGGCAGTATTTATTTTTGTTATATGATTGTGTGTATTTAGAAATTTAGATGTAATGTCTCCTTTAACCATTTGGCTACTGGGCACTTTTACTCCCTTTCCTGCCCAGGCCAATTTTTAGTTTTCAACACTGTCACACTTTGAATGACAATTGCGCGGGCATGCAATACTGTAGCCATATGAAATTGTTATCATTTTTTCCACACAAATAGAGCTTTCTTTTGGTGGTACAGTATTTAATCACCACTGGGTTTTTTTTTATTTTTTGCTAAATAAATGAAAAAATACCTACAATTTTGAAAAAAATAAATAGATAGTTTGTTATAACATTTAGCAAACAGGTCATTTTTCTCCCTCACTGATGTGCGTTGATGAGGCTGCACTGATAGGCACTGATGGAAACTAAGAGGCTGCACTGATAGGCACTAATGAGGTGGCACTGATGGCACTGGTGAGGAGGCACTGATGAGGCTGCACTGATAGGTGGCACTGATAAGTGGCACTGATGGACACTCACTGATAGGCGGCACTAAAGGGCACTGATAGACAGCACTGATAGGCGGAACTGATGGGCACAGATAGACAGCACTAATGGGCACTGATAGGCAGTACTGATATGTGACACTAATGAGGAGGCACTGATTGGCATTGATTGGCAGCACTGATGGGCACTGATAGGCAGCACTGGTGGGCACCATTGGGATTTCCCTGATTATCAGTGTAGATGTCCCTTTAACATAAGCCGGTTATCGGCTCTCCTCTCCTCACGCCGTCAGATTGAGGATAGGAATGCTGATAACAAGCTTGTGTTTACATGGTGATCAGCTGTGATTGGACACAACTGATCACGTGATAAAGAGCCGCTTATTGGCTCCTTACACTGATCTGTGATCGTCTGTGTCCGGAGGACACAGTGTTCACAGAGCATGTCACCAGCGATCAAAGAAGGACGTCATATGATGCCCTCATAGAACTGGCTGGCCTCACTGTAGCCGTCATTAAGCTATAGCGTGGTTGGCAAGTGGTTAAATATGCAAATGGAGGATCCAAATTGAACCAATAGTTATACATGGAAAATTCTGGAAAATCCTGGGACAATATATAAAGGATAGCTGGAATGGTTTACAGCACTGTGGTCATTGGCAGCAAAAAAGCTCCCTCCCTCCCGTTGTGAGTGCTTTATGTGGTGGTATCACCCTGGAATTCTAGGGAGAGGAGGTTGTTTTATTAATATATGATGGTTATGCTGGCTTGAGTTCTAAATAACTGAGTCAAGAGTAGGGATGAGCCGAACACCCCCCGGTTCGGTTCGCACCAGAACCCGCGAACGGACCGAAAGTTCGCACGAACGTTAGAACCCCATTGACGTCTATGGGACTCGAACGTTCGAAATCAAAAGTGCTCATTTTAAAGGCTAATTTGCATGGTATTGTCCTAAAAAGGGTTTGGGGACCCGGGTCCTACCCCAGGGGACATGTATCAATGCAAAAAAAACTTTTAAAAACGGCCGTTTTTTCGGGAGCAGTGATTTTAATGATGCTTAAAGTAAAAAAAAAAAAGTGAAATATTCCTTTAAATATCGTACCTGGGGGGTGTCTATAGTATGCCTGTAAAGTGACGCGTGTTTCCCATGTTTAGAACAGTCCCTGCACCAAATGTCATTTTTAAAGGAAAAAATCTCATTTAAAACTGCTTGCGGGTTTAATGTCATGTCGGGTCATGGCAATATGGATGAAAATCAGTGAGACAAACGGCATGGGTACCCCCCAGTCCATTACCAGTCCCTTTGGGTCTTGTATGGATATTAAGGGGAACCCCGCACCCAAATTAAAATAAGGAAAGGTGTGGGGCCACCAGGCCCTATATACTCTGAACAGCAGTATACAGGCGGTGCAAACAAGACAGGGACTGTAGGTTTGTTGTTAAGTAGAATCTGTTTGTAATTTTGAACATTTTTAACGTGTTTAGCTCCAGCCAAAAAATCTTTTCTAAGCTTTTTGGAAAACATAGGGAAGGGTTATCACCCCTGTGACATTTGTTTTGCTGTCTTTCCTCCTCTTCAGAAGATTTCACCTCACTTTTTTGTCCCAATGAAAAATGTTTTTTGAAAATTTGGGTTTTTTTGTGGAACAAGGATTGGAAAGCATCAGTGGAAAGGAGAACTTGTTTTCCCATATTAACTCTTACAGGAGAGAATTTCCCTTCCTAGGGGTAGATTTCATCTCACTTCCTGTTGTCTCCTTCCGTTTGCAAGTAGGAGTCGTTTGTAAGTTAGATGTTTGAAAGTAGGGTCCTGCCCTATATACTCAGCAGAAATTTGGGCCTTAGGTGTTGCTGTGGCCACAACACTGTAAGCCCTCACAGGGCCCTGCTGTGAAATATTAGATCAAGAATTGTAATTACATGCCCCTGTTGAACAGCAGCTGAAAAATTAGGCCTTAGGCACTGGTGCTGGTGCCACAACACTGCAACCCCTCACAGACACTCTAGTTGGAACGCAGGAACGAGCCCTGCTGCAAATTATTGCTTCAAAAATTGTAATTACACGCCCCTGTTAGACAGGGGCAGAAAAATTGGGCCTTAGGCACTGGTGCTGGTGCCACAACACTGCAACCCCTCACAGACACTCTAGTTGGAACGCAGGAACGAGCCCTGCTGCAAATGATTGCTTCAAAAATTGTAATTACACGCCCCTGTTAGACAGGGGCAGAAAAATTGGGCCTTAGGCACTGGTGCTGGTGCCACAACACTGCAACCCCTCACAGACACTCTAGTTGGAACGCAGGAACGAGCCCTGCTGCAAAGTATTGCATCAAAAATTGTAATTACACGCCCCTGTTAGACAGGGGCAGAAAAATTGGGCCCTAGGCACTGGTGCTGGTGCCACAACACTGCAACCCCTCACAGACACTCTAGTTGGAATGCAGGAACGAGCCCTGCTGCAAAGTATTACATCAAAAATTGTAATTACACGCCCCTGTTAAACAGGGGCTGAAAAATTGTGCCTTAGGCACTGGTGGTGGCGCCCAGAACCAAAAATGTTCTTACAAGCTATCAGCGTGATGATTGAGGAGGAAGAGGATAATTACTCAGGGATAGTCACTCAGCATCAGCATAGGCAGTCTTTGAAGGGATCTGAGATTTCAAAAAAAATTATTCGGTTACATCAGCATCAGGTGCTTGGTAGCTGGTGGTGATCCAAGACTCATTCATTTTTATGAAGGTCAGCCGATCGACCGAGTCGGTGGACAGACGCACCCTGTGATCGGTTACCACGCCTCCAGCAGCACTGAATGTGCGTTCCGAAAGAACGCTGGATGCAGGACAGGCCAGTAGCTCAATTGCATACTGTGCAAGCTCTGGCCAGTGATCCATCCTCAAGACCCAGTAACCCAGAGGATTTTCGGTGGGAAAGGTGTCCAAGTCTGATCTTGCCCCTAGGTATTCCTGCACCATGTAAAACAGACGCTGGCGATGGTTGCTGGAACCGATCATACCTTGGGGCTGCGGACCAAAAAATTGTCTGAACGCATCGGTCAGACGGCCACCTTCTCCACCGCTCCTTCTTTGACTGACCGAAGCCTCAGCAACACGTTGTCCAGAAACAGGAGTTTGTAACCTCCCAGTCTCTGGGAACGCGTTGCACAGACCTTTCTGCAAGGCCTCCCGAAGATGTTTCATCCTCTGCTCCCTCTGCGATGGCAAGATAAGGTCCGCAACCTTACCCTTGTAACGTGGATCAAGGAGGGTTGCCAGCCAGTATTGGTCCTTCTCCTTGATACCACGAATACGAGGATCCTTACGCAGGCTTTGCAGGATCAGGGAGGCCATGCAGCGTAGGTTTGCTGAGGCATTCGGTCCGGAGTCCTCTGGGTCACTAAGAACGACATGGTCCGCAGCCACCTCCTCCCAGCCACGTACAAGTCCATGTGTTTCTTGGGACTGATCCCTTAAAGACTGCTGCTGATGCTGAGTGCCAGGCTCCACCTCCATACTGACACAATCTTCCTCCTCCTCCTCTTCCTCCTCGTCCTCTTCCTGTGTGATCGGCGGGCACGCAGGAACACTGTCTGGATAAAGGGGGCCTTGAGAGCTAAGGAAGTCCTCCTCTTCCTGCCTCTGTTCTGCCTCAAGTGCCCTGTCCATTATTCCACGCAGCGTGTGCTCCAACAGGTGGACAAGGGGGACAGTGTCACTGATGCATGCACTGTCACTGCTCACCATCCTCGTGGCCTCCTCGAATGGTGACAGGACAGTGCATGCATCCCTGATCATGGCCCACTGGCGTGGGGAAAAAAAACCAAGCTCCCCTGACCCTGTCCTGGTGCCATAGTCGCACAGGTACTCATTGATGGCCCTCTGCTGCGTGTGCAGCCGCTGCAGCATGGCCAACGTTGAGTTCCACCTGGTGGGCATGTCACAGATTAGGCGGTTCTTGGGCAGGTTAAACTCCTTTTGGAGGTCCGTCAGCCGAGCACTGGCATTATATGACCGGCGGAAATGCACACAGACTTTCCTGGCCTGCCTCAGGACATCCTGTAAGCCCGGGTACCTGCCCAAGAACCGCTGCACCACCAAGTTAAGGACGTGAGCCAAACAGGGCACATGGGTCATTTGTCCCTGTCGGAGGGCAGAGAGGAGGTTGGTGCCATTGTCGCAAACCACCATTCCTGCCTTAAGTTGGCGTGGCGTCAACCACCTCTGAACCTGCCCCTGCAGAGCTGACAGAACCTCTGCCCCAGTGTGGCTCCTGTCCCCCAAGCACACCAGCTCAAGCACCGCATGGCATCTTTTGGCCTGCGTACTTGCGTAGCCCCTTGAACGCCTACGGAGCACCGCTGGTTCCGAGGAAGAGGCCATGGAGGAAGAAGAAGAGGAGGGGGTGGAGGAGAGAGGTGTGTCACAATCAGCATTTTGGAGGCGTGGTGGCGGAACAACCTCCAACACTACTGCACCTTGTCCTGCATCCTTCCCAGCTGCCAGCAGAGTCACCCAATGCGCCGTGAAACTTAGGTAACGTCCCTGTCCATGCCTGCTGGACCATGAGTCAGCGGTAATATGCACCTTACCGCTGACCGCCCTGTCCAGCGAGGCATGGACATTGCCTTCCACATGCCGGTAGAGAGCCGGAATCGCCTTCCGTGAGAAAAAGTGGCGTTTGGGTACCTGCCACTGAGGAACCGCACATTCCACAAACTCACGGAAGGGGGCAGAGTCTACCAACTGAAAAGGCAGCAGTTGAAGTGCTAGCAATTTTGCCAAGCTAGCATTCAACCGCTGGGCATGTGGATGGCTGGGAGCAAACTTCTTTCGGCGGTGCAGCAGCTGGGGCAGGGAAATTTGCCTGGTACAATCTGACGTCGGTGTACCAAAAGCAGATTGCCCACAAGTACTTGGCTGTGACACACCTAATTCTACACCTTCATTCCTCTCACTGTAGGTCTCAGAGAGGACTGAAGGTCTAGTGGGGTTGGAAATCTCAGCTGATGAGGAGCAAGGAGAGATCCTCTTTGTTCTTTGGTGTGGGTCTTTTAGATACGCTTGCCAACGAACTGCATGGCAGGTCAACATATGTCTGGTCAAGCATGTGGTACCCAAGCGGGAGATATTTTGGCCACGCGAGATACGCTTGAGACATATGTTGCAAATAGCAGCGGTGCGATCTGATGCACTCGTCTCAAAAAAGGCCCACACCAAAGAACTTTTTGAATAACGCGCAGAGACTGCAGCGCCCTGCACATGTGGAGCTTTGGGGTGTGATGCAGTCAATGTGCTGCCCTTAGGCTGGCCCCTGGAGGGCATCCTGCCTCGTTGGTGATGTGCTGCCGCCTCCTCCTCCTCCTCCTCCTCCTCCTCCTCCTCCTCCTCCTCCTCCTCCTCCTCCTCTCTCCTATCAGGCACCCACGTTGAGTCAGTGACCTCATCATCCCCTCCCTCCTCATCACTGGAGCAAACCTGGCAGTATGCTGCAGCAGGGGGAGCATGACTGCCAGATTGCTGTCCTTCTTGGGCACCCCCTCTGTCCGCGCTCATGTTACTGCCTTCATCGAGCTCAGTATCGTCATCAGAGCCTTCCAAACGCTGGGCATCCTCCTGGAGCATGTACCCAACACTGTGGTCAAACAGTTCGAGGGAATCCTCATGAGGACATGGTGGAGCTAGGGAAGGAGTCACTGATGACATTGAGCTGAGGGAAGAGGCCGCTGCTTTGCCAGACAAAGCACCCTGGGCATGGGTGAGAGAGGATGAGGAGGATGAGGACGGCTTGGTCATCCACTCGACCAAGTCTTCCGCATGTTGCGGCTCAACATGGCCAGCTGCCGAAAAAAAGGCCAAGCGTGTCCCATGGCCACGTGCTGATGAGGATGCACCGTCTCCACGACCAGCACTAGACACAGAGCCTGCTTGCCCTCTCTTATTGGCTTGTGACTGTCTGCCTCTCCTTCTTGGCCTTCCAGACATACTAATGGCCTGTAGCTGCACTAAGCTGGGATAGAACACCTGTAATTTTCTTCAAGTAGCTTTATATACTGTAACCAGACAAGCCTGCCTGTCAGTAGGAAGATAACAGGAACGGATCTAGCTGAACACTGTGAGCAGGACGCACTGTACTAAATGTAAATAGTCTAGCTGCCTGACCGTGGTACTAATAGGATCAAATAGAACACCTGTAATTTTCTTCAGGTAGCTTTATATACTGTAACCAGACAAGCCTGCCTGTCAGTAGGAAGATAACAGGAACGGATCTAGCTGAACACTGTGAGCAGGACACACTGTACTAAATGTAAATAGTCTAGCTGCCTGACCGTGGTACTAATAGGATCAAATAGAACACCTGTAATTTTCTTCAGGTAGCTTTATATACTGTAACCAGACAAGCCTGCCGGTCAGTAGGAATTTAACAGGAACGGATCTAGCTGAACACTGTGAGCAGGACACACTGTACTAAATGTAAATAGTCTAGCTGCCTGACCGTGGTACTAATAGGATCAAATAGAACACCTGTAATTTTCTTCAGGTAGCTTTATATACTGTAACCAGACAAGCCTGCCTGTCAGTAGGAAGATAACAGGAACGGATCTAGCTGAACACTGTGAGCAGGACACACTGTACTAAATGTAAATAGTCTAGCTGCCTGACCGTGGTACTAATAGGATCAAATAGAACACCTGTAATTTTCTTCAGGTAGCTTTATATACTGTAACCAGACAAGCCTGCCGGTCAGTAGGAATTTAACAGGAACGGATCTAGCTGAACACTGTGAGCAGGACACACTGTACTAAATGTAAATAGTCTAGCTGCCTGACCGTGGTACTAATAGGATCAAATAGAACACCTGTAATTTTCTTCAGGTAGCTTTATATACTGTAACCAGACAAGCCTGCCGGTCAGTAGGAATTTAACAGGAACGGATCTAGCTGAACACTGTGAGCAGGACGCACTGCACTAAATGTAAATAGCAGGAACGGATCTAGCTGAACACTGTGAGCAGGACGCACTGCACTAAATGTAAATAGTCTAGAAGATAACAGGAACGGATCTAGCTGAACACTGTGAGCAGGACGCACTGCATTAAATGTAAATAGTCTAGATAGAAGATAACAGGAACGGATCTAGCTAAACTGAATACAGTGTATATATATATATGCAACACCTGGGATGCATATATATACACAATACACTGTAAGTGCAGCTAACTGACTGACTGTTCTGCCTAATCTATCTAACTCAAATCAAATGACACTGTCTCTCTCTCTCTCTATCTCTCAGCACACCGGAACACACACTACACAGGGCCGCCGTGCAGGCGGCCTTATATAGTGTGGGGTGTGTACTAAATGCCCTGAGCCGTAATTGGCCAAAGCCACCCTGGCTTTGGCCAATTACAGCTCTCTCTACTGACAGCGCTGTGATTGGCCAAGCATGCGGGTCATAGTGCATGCTTGGCCAATCATCAGCCAGCAATGCACTGCGATGCCGCAGTGAATTATGGGCCGTGACGCGCCACACGAATTTAGCGCGAACGGCCCATAACGTTCGCAATTCGGCGAACGATCGAACAGCCGATGTTCGAGTCGAACATGGGTTCGACTCGAACACGAAGCTCATCCCTAGTCAAGAGGTAATCTGTTTTTGAATGGTTGAAACAGTGTTATGGATTTATTCCTATGTCTGAATTTATTTGTTAAGACACCAGTAAAGTGCCACGGCCATTTCTTGCCACATTTGTCTAATGCTATATTCACACTGGGAATCAATTCCTCTTGATAGAAGCAGGTCAATCACTTGCCAAAATGAATCTGATGTGATAAATAATCATGAGGGTACGCTTACCGGACCAGGTGGACCCCTTAATTACAGGGGGTCAGACAAGCCTTAAGCAGCTGGACTGGATCTCCTTTGCAGGGAACAACTCCACTGAGTCTCATCTGTAGGGAATGGTTAACGGTGGTCCAGGGAATATCCGTGCCTTAAAGCAGAGTGGAAAACGGCAGTCCCCCAGGAAAAAGAAAAGATTCTAAGAGCGGTCCGTATGGCAAAACTTTCCAAGTTTTATTAAATATAAAACAGTCTATATAAAAAGCGCTACAACAGCGCAGCAATAGATAAGAGAAACTCTCGTTGTAAACAGAAACAGTCTGTTCGCATCCGAACAGCTGTTAGCAAGAAATGACAGCGGGTGACGTCGGCCGTGAAGCTCCGCCCCCGTATGCGGCGTTACGTCCAAAGGACTTCGTCAGCGAGGGTGGAGCTAGCCCATCACCCGGGGAGTTATATACACGCTAGGAGACCACAGGGAGTGTCCGAATCCCGGAAACGGAAACTATCACTAGAAATCCATAAGATTGTAAGCGGGGACATCTACCAAGGGCTTTAGCTAAAAAAAATATAAAAAGGAAAAAGTGCATAAATCCTGTTTCATGCAAATAGATAGGCACCCGCGGCCATCTCTTACTCACTAGTAATTAAAAAACCTAAAAATGATCAACAGTTATATAAAAACAAGAATAAATATATATGCATATTCCTGATAGCAGATCCAAGGAAAAAGACTTTAAAGGCAGAAAATCACTTAAACACCAAAACAAGGGGCTAAAAAACTGGTGGATATTGAAATGCCAAGAGTGTGGTCAGTTTATTTATTAGAGATAAAACAGTTGAGGTCGAACTCAACGTTTAATCCTCTCGGGACCGACACTCGGGTTTCATGAATCCAGAAGGATTCTCTCTGGCTAAGTTGCCTAATAAGGTTACCCCCCCTCCAGTGTTTCGTGACCTTTTCAATGCCCCAGAATAACAGTTTTTTAGGGTCCCTGTTGTGACATAATCTAAAATGTTTCGAAACAAAATGAGTCTTAAGACCTCGCTTAATGTTATTTACATGCTCAGAAATGCGGACTCCCATTGATCTCAAAGTCCTCCCCACATACTGGAGACCGCATTCACACTGCAGCATGTATACTACGCCTACAGTGTCACATGTAATTAAATTTTTGATCTGATAAGTTTTCCCAGTGGCACTGGCAGTAAAATCTTTCTTTCTCTTGTTATTAAGTTTGCATTGTCTACATGCCGGACATTTTCCGCATGCATAGAAGCCTGACATGAAGTTGAAGATGTGGTTTTCTTTAATAACAGGAGGGTCCACCACACCAGGAGTTATCAAGTCTCGTAAAGTAGGTGGTCGTCTATAGACAAATTTAGGGTGAGCTGGAAGGGAGGGCCCCAAGATATTGTCTTTTTTTAAAATGTCCCAGTGTTTTAAAATGATTTTTTCTATCTTCTTACGCTGTATGTTGTAATCCAGGATTATCCTGTATTGAGAATATTCCTGGATAAAATTCTTATTCCTATTTGAGTCTGCTACTAAAGTGGATCTGTCTAGGGCGCCAACTCTCAATAATTCCTCCGTGATATGTGATTTAGTGTACCCTTTCTGAACAAATTTTTCTGCCATAATATTGGCTTGTGAAAAATAGTCACTGTCCAGAAAGCAGTTACGCCGAAGGCGAATAACCTGCCCTTTGGGTATATTCAATAACCATGTATTGTGATGGCAACTATCCAAGGGAATGTAGCCATTCCTATTGGTTGGTTTACAGTGTTCTATAGGTGCCTTCATGTTTAAAAATCTCCAAATCTAAAAATGGTATGCTTCTAGCATCAGCATTCCATGAGAGATGGATATTCTTGGTATTGCCATTAAGCCTGGACATGAATAACTGGAGACTGATCAAGTCTCCATCCCATATCATGAACAGGTCATCTATATATCTTTGGTAGCAGACCAGTTGTACCGGTCTGCTACCAAAGACAACCTCTTCCTCCCAGTGTGCCATGAATAAATTAGCTACGCTCCGGGCGAACCGAGCGCCCATGGCTACACCGAGGATTTGCAAGAAGAATTTCCCACCATACCAAAAATAATTTCTGGCAAGGCAAAACTCTAGCACTCTTAAAATAAAGCTGATGAGTGGGGGAGATAAGTTTGATTTATCCAGGGCCCATTGGACAGACCGTACAACGTCGGAATGCCCAATAATAGTATATAGTGAGCCGACATCGGCTGTCACCAATAGACTATTATCACTGAAGGGTAGGTTTTCCACGATTTGTATAATGTGTTTCGTGTCCCTGAGGAAGGCTGACGTGGTAGTAACCATAGGCTTCAAAAAATAATCTATATATTGTCCCAAGCACACCGAGACAGAATCTATACCATTTATGATGGGTCTACCCGGCGGAGTCAGGGGATCCTTATGAATTTTGGGTAAGAAGTATATAATTGGTCTTCTACAAGCGCTAGGGTTCAAATAAGATGCTTCTTTTTTATTCAGCACTCCCCCTGTCTTTCCTAAGTTAACAAATTCCTCCAACTCCTTCTTAAATTGGAAAACTGGGTCTTTACTGAGAACCTGATAAGTCCTTCTATCCGACAATAATCGTTCCATTTTTCCCTGATAGTAAGATTTGTTCATGACCACAAGCCCGCCCCCCTTATCGGCGGGTCAAATCACCACATTTTTGTTTTTTTCCAATAGACTGATCCCTTTTTTAAGAAAAGAGGGATCCCCAACTTTTCTAACTTTCAGGTCCTCTAGATCACTGAACACCATATTTTAAAGACCTCTACGTGTCTATGGTCATTTCTTGGGGGGTTAAAAAACGATCTGTTGGCTAAATTAGAATGTGTACCCACGTTAATTATAGGGTTACCACAAGCAGCCCTTTCACCTGGTCTGGAAAGAAAGTACCTCTTGATGTTTAAAGCTCTTACAAAGTTTTGCAGACTAATATAGGTTTTGAACTTATTAAGGTTACAAGCTGGAGCGAATTTGAGACCTTTATCCAGCACCTTTAATTTATCCTCTGAAAGATCTATACTGGAGGGGGGGTAACTTTATTAGACAACTTAGCCAGAGAGAATCCTTCTGGATTCATGAAACCCGAGTGTTGTTCCCGAGAGGATTAAACGTTGAGTTCGACCTCAACTGTTTTATCTCTAATAAATAAACTGACCGCACTCTTGGCATTTCAATATCCACCAGTTTTTTAGCCCCTTGTTTTGGTGTTTAAGTGATTTTCTGCCTTTAAAGTCTTTTTCCTTGGATCTGCTATCAGGAATATGCATATATATTTATTCTTGTTTTTATATAACTGTTGATCATTTTTAGGTTTTTTAATTACCGTATTTATCGGCGTATAACACGCACTTTTTTCCCCTTAAAATCAGGAGAAAGTCGCAGGTGCGTGTTATACGCCGATCCCCTGCGATCCCGAGCTGTCAGTGTCAAAATCGCCGACCGCGATTTGAAAATGGCGCCGCCGGCGCCGAAATACACAGAGCCGGTCCTCGGCTCTTTCCAGCGGCTCTCGTTTACTTTCGGCTCCACTCGTAGTCCCGAGCGGAGCTATCCGAACCTACTCGGATAGCTCCGCTCGGGACTACGAGTGGAACCGAAAGTGAACGAGAGCCGCCGGAAAGAGCCGAGGACCGGCTCTGTGTATTTCGGTGCCGGCGGCGCCATTTTCAAATCGCGGTCGGCGATTTTGAAGCCCACAAAGCAGGGACAGGGGATCGAAGCCTGCACTGGGGACAAGGCTGCACTGGGGAAGGCTGCACTGGGGCAAGGCTGCACTGGGGAAGGCTGCACTGGGGAAGGCTGCACTGAGAAGGCTGCACTGACATGGCTGCACTGACATGGCTGCACTGACAAGGCTGCACTGGGGAAGGCTGCACTGACATGGCTGCACTGACATGGCTGCACTGACAAGGCTGCACTGGGGAAGGCTGCACTGACATGGCTGCACTGACAAGGCTGCACTGGGGAAGGCTGCACTGACATGGCTGCACTGGGGCAAGGCTGCACTGAGAAGGCTGCAATGATCGGCATTTAAATGTAAGTTTTTTTCCCTTCAACTTCCTTCCTAAAAGTTTTTTTTTCCTTAAAATTCCCTCCTAAATTGGGGTGCGTGTTATACGCTGGTGCGTGTTATACGCCGATAAATACGGTACTAGTGACTAAGAGATGGCCATGGGTGCCTATCTATTTGCATCAAACAGGATTTATGCACTTTTTCCTTTTTTATATTTTTTTAGCTAAAGCCCTTGGTAGATGTCCCTGCTTATAATCCTATGGATTTCTAGTGATAGTTTCCATTTCCGGGATTCGGACACTCCCTGTGGTCTCCTAGCGTGTATATATAACTCCCCGGGTGATGGGCTAGCTCCACCCTCGCTGACGAAGTCCTTTGGACGTAACGCCGCGTACAGAGGCGGAGCTTCACGGCCGACGTCACCCGCTGTCATCTCTTGCTAACAGCTGTTCAGAAGCGAACAGACTGTTTCTGTTTACAACGAGAGTTTCTCTTATCTATTGCTGCACTGTTGTAGCGCTTTTTATATAGACTGTTTTATATTTAATAAAACTTGGAAAGTTTTGCCATACGGAACGCTCTTAGAATCTTTTCTTTTTCCTGGGGGACTGCCGTTTTCCACTCTGCTTTAAGGCACGGATATTCCCTGGACCACTCTTAACCATTCCCTACAGATGAGACTCAGTGGAGTTGTTCCCTGCAAAGGAGATCCAGTCCAGCTGCTTAAGGCTTGTCTGACCCCCTGTAATTAAGGGGTCCACCTGGTCCGGTAAGCGTACCCTCATGATTATTTATCACATCAGATGCATTTTGGCAAGTGATTGACCTGCTTCTATCAAGAGGAATTGATTCCCATTTTGAATTTATGGACTTTTTATTAATTATTTCTTAGTTGTTTTTTGCGCTGCACTTATTTGTTTTATGAATGTTTTTTGAGGTTGGTTTATTCCTTTAGTGTTCAGCTTGCATATATTATTTTGTTTTAATTTGGTTTGCACTGATTGCCCTCTATTTTGTATATTCACACTGATCTGACACGAAAATCATACGATTTCTGATCCAACTTTGCCCTACGGCTTCATGTCTGACTTCCATGTGACTTTAATGAATGGGATCCACCTTAGATCTGACCATACCAGACCCTTCAGTCTTTAATGAATTTTAAGGGGAACCCCAAAGCCATTTTCTTTTTAAAAAAATGGTGTGGGGTTCCCCCCAAAATCCAACCAGCATCGGAGGAGGACCGGGTCGGCGGAGGAAGAAGTAATCTGCAGAGGGAGAAGAAGCGGAGGGAGAATAACCAGGAGTAGATGCAGAGGGAGACGAACTGGGAGAAGAAGCAGAGGGAGAAGAACTGGAGAGAGAAGACTGGAGGAAAAAGACACAGAGCTACGATGGAGGGACATTCTTACTTTTTAATAAATGACTTTTTGAAAACTGTCTCTTGTTTTTTGTAACACTACACTTTTTTGTGAATGGGTAAGGGTACAATGTACCCCATACTCATTCACATTTGGGGGTGGAATCTGGAGGCAGGAAGTAGTGCAGAAAGCATTTTCAAAGTCAGACCGACACAAGTCAGACCAGTTAAGACGGCTCTCATAGGGAACCATTGATTTTGACTTGTGCTCTCGAAGTCGGAGCGCATGTTGGACCAGTGTGATTCGGCCCTAATGGTCTCTTATTATTTGGTTGTATTTGGGGAAAATGTTGTGGTTTGAGTGGGTGTGGCCTGCAGACCCATGCCTTTTCAAGAATTTTACTATCTGCTTTAAACAGGAGCTCCCACATTTGCTCCAGTTTTCATAGATCACATCTATAATCTTTTGCTTTAAATTAGATGACTGCCATCAAGAGGTTAAAATTACACAGCATGGATGAAATTCAAATAGTCTGGCTAGGTTAGCCATAACTCAAATGGCACATGGGCATTTGACATGCAAGTGCTTCTCCTAACAGAGTGTGGAGCAAGCAATCAACTTTCCAAAATGCAGCTGTAATCACTCTCCCCTAATGCTTGTGGAACACGGGAGGAGGGAGTGATCTCCATTAATTTGAATGTTGAGATGATGCAGCTCAGCAGGACAGAGGTATATAGTAGTTTTCCTATTAAGAGGTGCACTCAGTGTCAAATCACCTGTTTGACATTGGCCTTACAGACATAAGACAATTTAAAATGTCCAGTGCTGCTTTATTTGCTTTAGCACTGCAATTAACCCTTACCTTACTACCTATGCTAGTATTTTTTATTTTTTTGCCTGGTTTCTTATGTGGCAGCAATGTGGGATATACTGTATATAGCTATTGATTGTGGTACACTTTGATTATATGAAGATTTTTTTACGTTTTGGGGTGATACATTACATATGTACAGTAGTGGTGCTAGGAGGATGGATTTATTATTTGTTCAATAAAAAATAAAATTTCTCAAACAGTGATCGAAGATATTGCATGAAGATATAGGCAGTTAGACTAGAGGCATAAGGTAGATACCACGGGGGGATGCCATATATTATTAGTAGTAACAGCTATGTAGTTGGTTGTATATATTATTAGATGGTACAGCAGTGACGGCCATGCGCCTGGCCCATAACTTACGGGCAAGGCGCCGGACGCATGGATCCCAATGGTTTATTTATTTATTTTTTTTAGAAGCACGTCATTAGAGCCTGAGGCTCTAATTGGCTTAAAAAAAGGTGAGTTCACAGTGATAATGCATCAATAATGAAAAGCAAATAAATAAACATGAAATCCATAAGTTATAGAAGCCCAATGCTTAGTGAGTCCAAAAAATGTAAATGAATGAAAGCCAAGTGTTAATAGTGTCCATTTGACATCAAAAGTAAAAATAACTCATGAAGAGGGTTTTACAAGTAGATAATCCACCACCAATTAGATGAAGGCTTACCAGAATGTTTGAACCCAAAAGGGCATACGCCCTATGAGTCAAACAGGCTTGTGGTAGCATACACGAAAGATGGAGGCTTCAGATCTGGCTACCTTTGATAAATAAATCAGATAATCCTATGAGTCCTCAGATGGCTCTCAAGGGTAGTGACCTCCAAGGTAGGTATTCATGAAGCAAGATGGATAAATTCTCCTATGCATTTGTATATATAGTTGGAGAGAAGAACAAAATGCTACATAGCATGATTCTGTAAAAAATATTGGATATTTATTTGAAGTTAAAAAACTCACATTTAAGAAGATAAACAGTGCTTTTGGTACATGTATAATGGCAGCAGTGGAGCCTGTCCCAATGCGTTTCTTCTAACTAAACATCATCTGGGGTGCCAGCCCACTGCAGCCATTGTGATTATATATGAAGTTTGACCCCAATGATGAGATACAGACCCATAGTGAGTCATCAGATGCGGAAGTGTAATTCCGCAGTCACTTCCTGTAAAAACAAGATTGCGACATGGCGTGCACTACACGCCTCACTATGAAGAGTGGATCACTTCCTGTTTTGGCCGGAAGACCTAAAAACGCGCGTGTCACACCTCGCTTTAAAGGGAGGGTCGTAGGCACAGCATTAACGTCATCTGTTCGGTGCCTTGTTGACAGAAATAAACCAAGCCTTGTTTTCAGATGCCGAGAACAAAGATCTAGCCTTGTTTTAAATTCGAGAAGAGCCCAAAGGCTAACGCTGTGCTAGAACCAGTGAAAAATTATAATAAAAAAAGTCACAAAAAAAAACAAATAAGTGATAGTGACAAGCAAAGCAGCCATCATCAAAAAAAGTCCATCCAGTACACAAACTTCAAACAAGATATATAAAAAGTGGATGCAGCGCTAAAATATTAATAATCAAAAAATGAAAAAATCTGAGTAAAAAGAAAAGTGACAAAAGAAAAAACTAAAGCACAATCCCATCACATAAAAGAATCCATAAGTGTCTGTTTAAAGTCCATCCATAGAAATAGGAGATGAAGTGATAATACAATTTTCATATACAATATATGTAGTGCATCCGGCTCCGCACACCCAAGATGATATAATATTCTGCTTACTAGATGGCAATGACTGCCACCGCAGTCTCGCCCAGCACAGGGATTTAGTGGTTTCATACACAATATATGTAGTGCATCCGGCTCCGCACACCCAAGGTCATATAACATTCTGCTTACCAGATGGCGATGACTGTCACCGCAGTCTCACCCAGCACAGGGATTTAGCGGTTTCCCCAAAACCTAGGTGGTAATCAGAGCTTCCAAGGAATGATTCCTAGGGTGATCTAGCCTCACTTGAGACTTTTTTCAAAAACTCAGTAATAATGATAAAGGCATCTCATTGCAATATGAAGCTAGTAACACACAAGAGCACTTAGATTTAAACATTGTGGTCAAAGAGGGGCATTTTATTACAAGTACCTTCTTTAAGGAGACTGACCGCAATGCTTACATCCCTGTATCCAGCTGCCATCATAAATCGTGGCTAACTGCAGTCCCAAAAGGACAATTTCAGCGTATAAGACACAATTGCACTGAGATCTCTGAGTATTACCAACAGGCATCAATTTTCAGACAGAGGTTCATTGCTAAGGGATATCTTGAAAATGAAATAGATGATATTATTGTTAGCGTTGCTGGTATGGACAGGTGTGAAACGTTGAATAAGATTGGAAAAATGAATCCACCAACAGTTAATAATCAGGAACAAAACAAATATGGATGATCTATGATTACCCGATCATAGTACTTGGCCCTATTATTCCCTACCACCCTCTGGTAATCTATAGAGGGGTCATGTCTTTAAGACACAATTTAGCCCCCAATGTAGTTGATCCCCCTAAAACTATTTCCTTTTTTCGGACCATGAAGGGCTTTTTTCCATACCAGAAATGCAGTATTTGTCAAATAAATACCTTCAGAGGGCAGAAATGTGAGATTTTCCAATCCTCTGAGATTAATAAGATATACAATATTGAGTCTTTCATTACTTGTTCTACTGTCTTATCCAATGCCCATGTTCTAAACAATACATCGGACACACAAAAAGGGAATTACATGTGCGGCTGTCTGAACATGTTGGGAACATCAAGCGGGGTTTTAAAAAACATAATCTATTCAGGCATTATAATGAATGTCATGATAGGAAACTCGATGGAACCCTATTTCTGGCCATAGATAATATTCGTCCTCACTGGAGGGGGACCAATATGGTCAGATCCATTTCCAGACTTGAAACCAGATGGATCTTTGACATGAAATCCTATCTGCCTTTTGGTTTAAATGTAGATTGGGATATAAACTGCTTCATCAGCAATTCTTAGGCATTGATTTGTTCTGTTTTTTATAAAACTTTTTTATATATCTTTTATGCATTTTACTTATCTCTCTTCGGCCTCTCTATACTTCCTTTTCAGACTCAAATATCTGAATACATCATGGCCTTCCACTTCTATTTCTCGTTTTCTAATTATACATTACCACCACTAGATGGCAGATTTGTTTTATTCATTGCTACTTCCTGTTTTTTCCGTTTTTGCTTTTGCCCTTAATGCGGCCAGCAGTTAAAATGGCGATGCCATTCTTTTTTCCCCACACATATTATACAGCCGTCAATAGTCAAAATGGCATTGGAGGAGTATATAACCACCTAACGTAATGACAATGGCACCTGGCCAATCCCCAGTCGACGTCCTATTGATGACGAAATGCGTAGGGTGGAGCCTATGATGGTGGCGTCGTTAAGTTTGTTCTTTACGAGACGTGGATGGGCATTTTGTGATACAGGAAGTAGAGTGAAGCTCGTGGAGACGCTGTGATTTCTATATATCCACATTGAACGATTCACTGGTTAATGAACTACTTTATTGTAAGTGCAAAACTTATCTTTTATTAAATTAATCTGCATTTGACATATTACACTATGGGAGCCTTTCTATTGTATTTTTGAGCAATATGATCCACTAGCTGGTGACACTAGGAATCATTCCTTGAAAGCTTCGATTATCGCCTAGGTTTTGGGGAAACCGCTAAATCCCTGCGCTGGGCAAGACTGCGGTGGCAGTCATTGCCATCTGGTAAGCAGAATATTATATGAAAATTGTATTATCACTTCATCTCCTTTTTCCATGGATGGACTTTAAACAGACACTTATGGATTCTTTTATGTGATGGAATTCTGCTTTAGTTTATTCTTTTGTCACTTTTCTTTTTTATTCAGATTTTTTGATTATTAATATTTTAGTGCTGTATCCACTTTTTATAGATCTCGTTTTAAATTCGCCCAGCCACCTTATGGGACCGGTCATAGATTGCGAACAGCTAGTAACCCACACCAGCACATCATCAATCACAAAACATGGGTGGCCAAAAGGTGTAATCTTGCGATGAAAATATCGAGATCAAGCCTGTAATGGCAACATCATACGTAAAGACCAAAAAAGAAAATGAGACATAAATCATGTGCTAAATGAACAAAAATTCATAGAGAAAGCCTAAAATATATTTAAAAAATGCCTAAAAGTTACAGAAATTCCAAAACCATCAAAAAGGAATGAAAAATGTAAAGTAAAAAATGAAAAAAAAATGAAAAAAAGAGAACCAAAGAAGGAAGACTCTTTAGAAAGAGAGAGAAAAAAAAGACTCTTTAGACCAAATTTTTACTTCTTTGAACATGAATGACATAGGTATTTCTCTGTCTTATGAGTCCAGTCAAAATAAAATTCACTTTTTAGATCTTGAAATGGAGGTTTAGGGATCGACAATTCGAATTTCAAACTTATTTTAAACCCACCGATCATAACAGCTTTATCCATATGGATAGTTGCCATCATAGAACCTGTCTTCGCTCCATTCCATGTAGTCAGTTTCTGCATATACTCAGAAACTGCATTGAAACTGAGACTTTCAAAACACAAGCCATGGTGCTTAGACAGATGTTTCTTGATAAGGATTATGACCCGGCTGAAGTGGACTCTGAATTACAGAACACTTTGGGAGTCGAGAGAGGTTCACTATTGGTTGTGAAACCCCGTCAAGATCCAGACGACAGCTTCAAATAGTCAATGGTTACTACATTCTCTGTACAACACAAGCAAATTAAAACAATCATTAATAAATATTGGAACACACTTAAAAGTATTTTAGGTACTCTGTTGCCCGACCAGGCCAAAGTCATCTTTAAGGGTGCTCCTTCTCTACAGAGCAGAATAGCGGCCAATATTATTAACCCACCAATTCGTGCTTAATTTTTTCATAACTTTTTGGTTTTTACCCATGCAAAAAGTGTGGTGTCTGTCAACACAACACACGAGGAAGGCGGAAAGTTACGAAGTTTAAATCCACCATAACTAACGGCGTGTACCCCATCAAACAATTTTGCACTTGTGCCTCCAAACATGTTGTCTATTTGATAACCTGCCCCTGTGGCAAACAATATGTCGGTCGAACGATTCGAACATTTTCGATCAGAGTCGAACAAACAAACATATTGCTTTAATCAAAAGTGAAGCCGCTAAACATAGTGTACCCAGACATCATAGACAGTACTATAACCGAGATGGTAAAAGGGACAGAGTTTTTAGTGATCGATAGGTATATTCCCCCTTGGAGGGGGGGCATGACCAGAGGGGTCACACGTCTTGAGACCTCCTGGATCTATGAGCCACAGTCCCATTCCCTGTTTGGGATGAACGTGGAGTGGGACATTAATGCCTTTATCAATAAGGCATAAACCAACCATCTAATTCTAATCGGTGATTCTGGGCTTCTAAAATGTATTAATTGTACTTCAATTTAATTTCATTTTATCATTATTATATATTATATGTATATTCTATCATGTTCGGCATTGTTTATTAATGATGGACATGTATGGTTGTTGACCCCAGATGCGTGTCAGACCCGCTGGAACATCACAAATTAATTTTTAATAACCAACATGAAATTCCTTGTTTTGTTCTCTTTTTTTTTTTTTTTTGTTTTTTTACTTCACATTTTTCATCTCTATTGGATGCTTTTGGAATTTGTGTGACTTTTAGGCATTTTTTAAATATCTTTTAGGCTTTCTCTACGAATTTTTGTTCATTTAGCACATGATTTATGTCTCATTTGCTTTTTTGGCCTCTACATAAGATGTTGCCGTTACAGGCTTGATCTCGATATATTAATCGCAAGTTTACACCTTTTGGCCACCCATCTTTTGTGACTGTGGATGCGCTGGTGTGGGTTACTAGCTGTTTGCCATCCATGACTGGTCCCATAAGGTGGCTTGTGTGAATTTAAAATGGGTCTAGATCTTTGTTCTCAGCTTCTGAAAACGAAGCTTGGTTTATTTCTGTCAACAAGGTGACGTTAGTGCTGTGTCTGCGACCCTCCCTTTAGAGTGAGGCTTGATGCCCACGTTTTTTACATCTTCCAGCCAAAACAGGAAGTGATCCACTCTTCATAGTAAGGCATGCAGCGCACGCCGTGTCGCTATCTTATTTTTACAGGAAGTGACCGTGGAATTACACTTCCACATTTGACGCCACACTATGGGTCTGTATCTCATCATTGGGGTCAAACTTTGTATGTATTTGCAATGGCTGCAGTGGGCTGGCACCCCAGAAGATGTCTAGTTAGACGAAGTGCATCAGGACGGGCTCCACTGATGCCATTATGCATGTACCACAAACGAAGTTTAACTTCTTATATGTGAGTTTTTTTAACTTCAAAGAAATATCCAATATTTTTTTACGGAATCACGTTATGTAGCATTTTGTTCTCCTCCCCAACTATATATACAAATGCATGGGAGAATTTATCCATGTTGTTTCATGAATACCTACCTTGGAGGTCACTACCCTTGAGAGCCGTTTGAGGACTTACAACTTAACAACAGGAGGCTATCATGTTCATACACGCTGAACACTGTAAACGTTCAACTTTTGGACTGACATCTCAGCAGTGAATGTTTGAGTTGAGCATTCATTCAGACAGAACAATCAGCTCATCCCTTGTTAATGACATCTGCCACTCCCTTCTATTTAGGTGCATAGTGGTAGGGGTAATTAATTGTACAATACAAGACAAACTTTTCTGGCCCTCGGCTCTGCCAGTCAGCAAAGGATACCGTAACCTATCTATTCAATTTCAAATAAAAAAAATGGTTGTCTAAGTTGCAAACGTACCTACTGTATAATGTTAACATATTTAACAGCTGCACCGACTTGTCACTGTATGATATTGTGCAGTCTTCATCTATAAGAGTGTCAGGGCTGGCTCAGCAGTCTTCATCTATAAGAGTGTCAGGGCAGGCTCAGCCCTTCCTTCTCTGAGCTGGCCGCTCAGCTGTCGGCTAATTGCCAGCTCCCATCTCTCTCCACAGTTAACCAGCTGGTGTGGATCTGCTTGTCAGTCCTGCCTACTTAAAGATCTCCAGCTCACTTCATTCCTGCCTTCGCCTTGGTCACATCT
This sequence comes from Aquarana catesbeiana, assembly GCF_042186555.1. Lineage (NCBI taxonomy): Eukaryota > Metazoa > Chordata > Amphibia > Anura > Ranidae > Aquarana > Aquarana catesbeiana. The sequence continues at coordinate 374,468,084 of NC_133325.1, forward strand.
CAAGAAACCATCTCCTCCATTCCTGTTTAAAGACTGGCTTTTCTGACATCCCTTCTGGCTCCTTATCCTGCTTGCTGTTCCTCTACTTGGATCCCTGACTTCTGGCCTGGCTGATTACACGAACTGGTTACTGAACTCTGGCTTGGCTGACTACCCGATCCAGTTACTGGACTCTGGCTATGCTTTGACTACGCTTAATCTATTTACCTTTTTATTTTTATTAATAAACAAGTGTGACTTTACTGTACTTCTGTCTCAGTCTGGTTTATGGTTTCTGACAGTAGACGAAGGCCATGAATTCAGAAGATACAGTCAATCCACTTGTTGGTAATATTTTTTCCAGATTGGATGAGCATGATCACCGCATGGATCAGTTTGCCATGGCATTACAAATGCTCCTGAGTCACACGGCTCACCTGGAATCCCCCACTGTGGCTGCTCTGGTTCAACCTGAGTTGCAGGCCATCCCTGCTGCTGCGCCAGTCTCTGTGCAGGCACCCGCCTTGAGTATAACCTCTATAAGAGGTATGTCTGGTTCCGCCCCGCCTCACCAGCAATTTGGGGGCAATCCAGTTCAATGCCGAGGGTTTATCAACCAAGTTGAGATATACGGTGAGATGCTGCCCCAGGTGTTTCCCATGGACAGAAGCAAAGTAGGGTCCATGATATCTTTGCTTTCTGAGAAAGCCTTGGCCTGGGCTAACCCTCTATGGGAGATGCAAAAACCTGTTGTCTTGAGTTATCCCGAGTTTGTGGCCTCCTTTAAAATGGTATTTGACGTGCCCACACACTGCGCTTCTGCTGCCAGGTGCCTCATATCCAAACAGAGTGCGAGAACTGTTGCTGACTACGCCATTGAGTTCCGTACTCTGGCAGCAGAGGTTGCTTGGAACAATGAGGCCCTCATGGCTGCTTTTTCTCATGGTGTCTCTCTCTCTCTCTCTCGGATTCCATCAAGGATGAGATAGCAGCCCGAGATATACCCACTGAGCTGGAGAGCTTGATCTCGTTTGCCATCCTCATTGACTCCAGAATCAGAGAAAGACTTTCTCATTCTTACTGACCATAAGAATCTCACATTCTTGTCTGAGGCTAAATGCCTCTCTCCCAGATGGGCGTGCTGGGCTCTTTTCTTGTCAAGTTTCAATTACATTGTCTCATTCTTACCCGGTACTAAAAATGTAAGGGCTAATGCCTTGTCACGACAATTTTCCTCCACTTCCAAGTTGGAGTCAGTTCTGGTTCCTATGATTCCTCCTGATCGTATTCTAGCTATGGTTCGCACCAGTCTTACTTCTCCTTTGGGTGACAAAATTCTTGCTGCTCAAGTCGATGCTCCTGCTGAGAAACCTTGTGACTGCTGCTTTGTCCCAGAGTGTCTCTGTACTGCCATGCTCCAGACTTACCATTCTCCCAAGGCAGCTGGCCATCCTGGTAAGAATCAACTAGTTTGGGCCATTTCTCAACAATTCTGGTGGCCTAGTCTACGTGCTGATGTAATGGTCTTCATAGCTGCCTGTTCCCTGTGTGCTCAGAGTAGGACTCCACGACACCTTCCAGTGGGCCTCCTACAACCCATACCCTATGGAGAGAGGCCCTGGACCCACCTGTCTATGGATTTCATTGTGGAGTTGCCCAACTCCCAAGGCAACACAGTAAGGGCTTATGTTGGTTAACTGGTTCTGAAAGATGTGTCATTGTATTCCACTTAAGAAGTCACCCACTTTTAAGGAACTGGCTTCCATTTTTGCTCGGGAGATCTTTCGCTTACATGGGCTACCCAAGATGATTGTCTTGGACAGGGGTAGTCAGTTTGTGTCCCGGTTCTGGCGAGCCTTTTGTGCACAGCAGGGAATTCAGATTGCTTTCTCCTCTGGGTATCACCCGTAGTCTAATGGGGCCACAGAACGAGCCAATCAGTCCTTGGAGCAATTCCTATGTTGCTGTATTTCTGACCATCACAACAACTGGTCAGACCTATTACCATGGGCAGAGTTTGCTCACAACAGTGCCTTGAAAAATTCTTCCCGATTGTCTCCCTTTATGGCGAATTATGGTTTCCAACCCTCCATGTTGCCTGACTCGTTTGTTCCTAGACTAGAGCAGCATCTCTGTGGTCTTCGTTCCACTTGGGCACAAGTCCGGGAGGCTTTGCGTCATGCTAATGATAGGTACAGACTCCATGCTGACCGCAGACGCCTGCCTGCACCTTCCTACCAGGTTGGGGACAGGGTCTGGCTGTCATCTCGCAACCTCCGACTTAGTGTTCCCTCACTGAAGTTCGTACCTTGGTTTATTCGGCCTTTCTGTATCCTTCACAGGATTAACCCAGTAGCTTACGCGTTGGACCTTCCTCCTAGTATGCGCATCTCAAATGTGTTTCATGTCTCCTTATTGAAACCATTGGTCTGCAGCTGCTTTACCACCTCAGTGCCATGTCCTCACCCTATACAGGTTGAGAACCATGAGGAGTATGAGGTACAATCCATTGTTGACTCCTGTAGATTCCGTGGGCGCATACAGTACCTGGTGCATTAGAAGGGGTACGGTCCGGAGGAAAGCTGCTGGGTCTCATCCTCGGACGTACATGCTCCTGCCCCTCCTCCATGATTTCCATAGACGTTTTCCCCTCAACCCCAGTGGTCCTCCGAGGGGGAAGGGTCATTGAGGAGGGGGGTACTGTCAGGGCTGGCTCAGCCCTTCCTTCTCTGAGCTGGCCGCTCAGCTGTCGGCTAATTGCCAGCTCTCATCTCTCTCCACAGTTAACCAGCTGGTGTGGATCTGCTCATCAGTCCCGCCTACTTAAAGATCTCCAGCTAACTTCATTCCTGCCTTAGCCTTGGTCACATCTCAAGAAACCATCTGCATTCTTGTTTAAAGACTGGCTTTGCTGACATCCCTTCTGGCTCCTTATCCTGCTTGCTGTTCCTCTACTTGGATCCCTGACTTCTGTCCTGGCTGATTACCCGATCTGGTTACTGAACTCTGGCTTGGCTGATTACCCAATCTGGTTACTGAACTCTGGCTTGGCTGACTACCCGATCCAGTTACTGAACTCTGGCTATGCTTTGACTACGCTTACTCTATTTACCTTTTTATTTTTATTAATAAACAAGTGTGATTTTACTGTACTTCTGTCTTGGTCTGGTTCATGGTTTCTGACAAAGAGCTGGGACAGCGGGATATATATTATAGCATAATATAAACTTGTCTGCAGACTACTCTATTTCTCCTTCTGTTGAAAACTAGAGATGAGCATACCAAATAAATTCCAATTCCCCTCACTGAACCAGTAAATGTTTTGTGCACAAGCTGCAGTTTTTACTGAAACTAAGCTTTGTGTTATTCAAAGTTTGTGGGTGTTGGCTACTAGGGATGGGCGAACGGTTTGGCCCGAGCATAAGTTCGGGCTGAACTTTAACTGTTCGGACGTTTGACGAACAGCCAAATGGGTAGTTCGACCATTTGTTCGGCCCCCCCAATGCACTGTGGTGCTGAACAGTGCATTGCAAGCCCTGATAGGCTGAAGCAGTGAAAGCTTCAGCCATTCAGGGCACAGACCCCCGGCAGAGTCATGATTGGACACTGTCATCATGACTTTATCCCGCTCCACAGTATAAAAGTATTCTTTCAATGGCAGCCATTTTCAGTGTGATATTGGCATGGAGAGAGATAGAACAGGGCTCTCTTCAGTGCTATCAGTTAGTGTGCTATACTGTGCTATTTTCAATTGTCAGTGTAGAATATTAGTTTGGTGTCAGTCTAGGGATAGTGTGAGTATAGTGAGGAGGACCATCATTTAGCTTTGCATAACGTGCAGCTAGAGTAGGGACAGCACAGATAGTTTCACTGTAGTGTAGTGAGACCGTGTCATTCATACATACATTAGTGTGGAGTAGGGACAGCTCATATAGTTTCAGTGTAGTGTAGTGAGACCGTGTCAGTAATCTTGACATTAGTGTATAGCTAGAGTAGGGACAGTTCAAATAGCGTCAGTGTAGTGATGGTTAAACACTGTCTATTTGATTGTGTTACTGCCAGTTTAACGCCATTTACTTCTGTGTGCATTACTGCCAGTTTAACGCCATTTACTTCTGTGTGTGTTACTGCCAGTTTAAAGCTCTATCGTTTTGCGTGCTTTACTGCCAGTGTAACGCCATATAGTTTTGTGCGTTACTGCCAGTTTAACACCATATAGTTCTGTGTCCGTTACTGCCAGTTTAACGTCATATCATTTTGTGTGCGTTACTGCCAGTTTAACACCATATAGTTCTGTGTGTTACTGCCAGTTTAATGCCATATAGTTTTGCGTGCATTACTGAGAGTTTAATGCCATATAGTTCTGTGTGCGTTACTTCCAGTTTGACGCCATATAGTTCTGTGTGTGCTACCGCCAGTTTAACGCTATATAATTTTGTGCGCGTTACTGCCAGTCTAACACCATATAGTTCTGTGCATCACTGTACGTTTAGCACATTATATTGCAGTATATGATGGTGTATCCATGGAGTGTGTTTGTGTAGGATGAGTACTCAAATTAAAGTGCAAACACCCCTTTACATTGATTAAAGCGCATCTACATACAGATTTCAACTTCTTCTTTACATCTGCTTATAAGCACCGCCCCCTCCCTCCCAATAATGTCTGACAGGACAACAAGGAGAGGCAGACATTCCCTTGGCACTGTAAGGGGGCCAGAAACAAATGTGTCCACAGGCAAAGGTGGACGTGGTGGTCAGTCCTCAGGCAGGGTATCATTTCCTCTGTTTAGTGAGTTTGCCCGTGCTATACAGCCACAGCATGCAGAGGAGGTGGTGGACTGGCTTACTAAACCTTCCTCATCCTCTTCATCCTCTGTCATGCAAGTAGAGACAAGTGTGCCATCCCCTGCAGTTGCCGGAGTGGCTAAATCTGCCTCCTTGTCCACATCTATTCCTGCCATAGCCCCAACATTAGCCGTTGAGGAGTCAGCTGAGTTATTTGACCACAGCATCAGCCACTTGCTCCTTGATGATGCCCAGCCATTACTGGATTCAGATGTTGGTTCTGAGGTTGAGGATGACAGGCACATGAGCCTAGAGAGAGGGAGGAACACTTGTAGACAAATTGGCATTCATGTTCCCCAAGCTGCAGCATATTGCCATGTTGTCTCCAGTGGTAATGATGAAGATGGAGGAAATGAAGATGATGATGATTATGATGATGATGAGGTCACTGATGCGACTTGGGTGCCAGATAGAGCAGAGGAGGAAACTGAAGGTGAGGTGGCACAACCCCAAGGAGGCCAACATCAAGAAAGAGTAGAGAGCAGCCACCCTATTCCATCACATTCTGTAGCCGTTACCTCCCGGACCACTCCCCAAAGCTCAGCTGTCTGGGCCTTTTTCAGCACATCTGCAGCAGATCACACTGTTGCTATCTGCAAACTGTGTCTCAGGCACATCAAACGTGGCAAAAATACCAACCATTTGGGTACCACATGCCTAACAAGGCATTTAACGTCCAACCACTCAGCCCATTGGCAAGAGCACCTAAAAGCCACACAAAAGGGGCACAAATCTGTCCCTCCTCTTCCTCCTTACCCACTTCAGTCTGCCCCTGCTTTATCATCTGAATGCAAGCTTGTGAAAGCTGTTGGCTCTCCAAATTCTGCCTTTCAGTCTGGTGGTTTCTACCCCCTTCTGTGAATTCACATAATGTGCTGTACCACAATGGCAGGTTCCCAGTCGCTACTACTTTTCACGTAAGGCCGTTCCATCTCTCTACCATCACGTGGAAGGGAATGTTCTGGCATCGTTGGGCAAGGCAGTCAGCTGTAAAATTCACCTTACTGCTGCCATGTGGTCCAGAAAGCATGGGCAGGGATGATATATTTCATTCACAGCACACTGGGTAATGCTGCTTGCAACTCAAAAGGATGCAGGACAGGGCTCGGTGCTGCAGCTTGTTGTTCCCCCACGTCTCCATACAGCTGGTGGTGATGATGCCAGACCTCTGAGCTCTACCCCCTCCTCCTCCTCCGCCACTTCCATGCCCTCCTCTGCAGAATTGTCCTATGAACATCAGGTACCTCTAAGAATTCAAAGGGCTATTCCCAGGGCCAGGCTAAAAGGTGCCATGCAGTGCTTCAGCTGGTGTGTTTAGGTGACAGGAACAACACCAGAGCAGAGATTCTTGCAGCTCTGCAGGAACAGGCCTAGAGGTGGTTCGCACCACGCCAGCTGGAGCCAGGAATGGTGGTGTCCGATAATGGCTCAAACCTCCTGTCTGCCCTTAGACAGGGAAAGTTGACACACGTGCCATGCCACGCCAATGTGCATATCATTTTTTACAGCAAGGCCAATTCTTGCTTTCATCAAGAGTACCTCTATAGCAGAGATATGCAATTAGTGGACCTCCAGCTGTTGCAAAACTACAAGTCCCATCATGCTTCTGCCTCTGGGTGTCATGCTTGTGGCTGTCAGAGTCTTGCTATGGCTCATGGGACTTGTAGTTCTGCAACAGCTGGAGGTCCGCTAATTGCATATCTCTGCTCTATATGGTGTTACGGTGGGAAGGCACCCAAAGACCAATTTTTCAGCACTTGTTTTAACAGGTGTATAATATCATTGCAATTTTTTACAGCAAGGCCAATTCTTGCTTTCATCAAGAGTATCTCTATAGGGTTATGGTGGGAAGGCACCACTGACACCCAAAGACCAATTTTTCAGCACCTGTTTGACAGGTGCATATCATTGCAATTTTTAAGGCAAGGCAAATTCTTGCTTTCATCAAGAGTACCTCTACAGGGTTACAGTGAGAAGGCACCACCAACACCCAAAGACCAATTTTTACGCACCCGTTACTTCTATCCAAAGTCAAAGTGACACCAGAATGTATTAAAAACATCCCTAATCTTGTTCCCAGTGCACTACATTGTGGCCTCATCATACACACACTGGCTCCCCAGCTGTTGCTGAGCAAAATAAAGGCAGCTTGCAGGGAAAATGTCATTTTTTTTGGCTTTATAGATGCAATTATTGCTGCAGCAGATTCTAGACATGGTACAGATCTGCTACTTTACAGGTAGACTAAGGGGACCCCCAGGCACTATATTGGAAGGAATTTTTCAGCTTTATGCTTTCACTTTAAAAATAAAAAAAAACACTGCTCATTGAAAAATTAAGTTTTTCACAAACTTTTTTTTTTATTAATACATGTCCCCCAGGGCAGGACCCGGACCCCTATAACCATTGTATGCCCAATTACTTGCATATAAGCCTTCAAAATGGGTACTTTTGATTTTTGATGTTCGGGTCCCATTGACTTCAATGGGGTTTGTTTTTCGGGTCCGAACTTTCGCAGTGTTCAGAAGTTCTGCAAACCGAACAGGGGTCTGTTCGGCCCATCCCTATTGGCTACCATTTCAACCTCCCAATATTCTAAGCCATTTCCTGATTATGGCAGGTCTAGGAAGGAATGAAACAACCTAATTAAGTATAACTATGCCAAGCACCATTAATTCTTCTCCAGAAATGGCATTAAATAACATTAGATAACATTAGGTAAGGATTTCTTCTCACTTCCTGTTTTGACTATGGGACAAGAAGTGAAGGTAAATCTCTCCAATGGAACACCAATGGCAGCAAAACTGGTAGGGGTTAAAGTTCTCCCTTACTGTATCCAAAATGAAAAAAAAAAAGTTTTGCCTTTAGTTACATTTTAAATAAACTGGTCACAAAGCTCACACTTCTTAATAACAGTTTGGTTAAGACACCTTCAAGGACTTTTATAAATATAAAATTGAGTACAGCTTACTTTTTAAAAAAGGACAACATTACTGACAAGTTCTACAAGGTGCAATATATTCAGGTGGCTGACAGCCTTCTCATATGTAAATTTGGAGAATTCACAGACAGCTTAGCCTAGTAGGAGTTTCAGTTACTACTATAGAATGCCACCGATGTCTCTTTTTTTCTCACAGTGAATATTGTCAACAATTTAAGAAGTGCCATCTTTGCTGGTAAGTACAAATGAAAGGCTTGATGTGAGTGTCAGATACTAGTAAAATATGCTACAGATGTGTTTTCTCAACACAACAAAAGTCAACAATTTAGCAAGTGCCAGCTTTATTTCCAAGTTAAACACATGCTGGCTGTCTGTCTCTTTTGTTAGTGATTAGTCAAATCCACTGGTTCTTGGGTGGCTAGTGTGAGTCTCAGATGAAAGGCTCCAATTGCTATTTTACCTTTAACTTTTAAGATATAAATGACAATAGGAGCACAATACTATTTTACATTTATCCCACTTTTCTTAACATAACCACTGCCAAAATTGAATTGCAGAATGTGCATGCCTAATGGCAGTTTCTACTCGTAACTGACCTTTATCCCCCTACCCAACATTTAAAGCGACTGCCAACTTTGTAATAATATGGGCCAGTGTAGATGAGCTTTTGGCTTGTGTTAATGACATTTAACATGCCTTGTAGGTCATTAGGAACTCAATGACAGGTGCATTTGACTTGAAATTGACCTCCTTCTGACATGTATTTAATCTGTATCGAATGGATTTTGAATGCCTAAAAAATGTTTAGGTATTAGTACTCCCCCACACGCACACTTACCTGAGCCCTCATTTGATCCAGCATTGTGCCAGTCTGCAGCTCTTCTCTCCCCTCACTTCTGGGTCTCACTGATTTTGCTGTGGCTGCAGGAGCTATTGGCTTCTGCTGCTGTAAAAGCCAATGACAAGGGAGCAGGGCAGGGCCAAATCCCTTTATCATGATAGACGCAGACAACGAGGCTTGGGAGCGAGACCACAGAATGTTTACATAAAAAGTGGCTTTCTATGGATTCACTCACCAGATAGGAGAAACCAGGAGCACTGGCTGGGGACCCAAGAGGATCACATTACCCTACTTGCATTCAAAGGCATTTTTTAGCTTGATACCACTGCTAATGACTCTTGAAAAAACCCTTTACCTCCATGAAAACCCTTCCACATGCCCCATGATATAATAGCTTATGTAGAATATGTTGTTATTCCTTAATGTGGACATTTCTGTTTGTTTGTTCAATTAACAGGTATTTGGTACATAGACATTTAAAATAAATAAATAAAAAACATTTTGCAACAACCCTTGTGCCACTAAGTCAAACAGGTAACACTAGAATTGCTGCATGCATGTTTGAGGCACGTAGCTTAAGCAGCCTAATAATTTTGAATGGTCTGTAAACACATAAGTATGATCATCATCTTCTCGGTATTGTAGGCCCTCAGACACCATAGTTGCCAACAGTCTTGATCTGCCCGGGACATTCACGGATTTCAGATCCATGTCCCGGTCTGAGCCTGTCCCAGGCAGAATCCCAGAAAATGGGCCTTGTCCCAGGCAGAGTTAGACTGGGCTGGGGGAATCTGATCCCCATAAAAAGGGTGCTCTGCCGTCACCCAGTACAGCATGCGGATGTTGCATCCCGTCCCGCCCACATAGTAAGATGGGTAAGCTGGGAGTCGGGAGGTTATCAGTGATGTGAAGAGAGAATGAACAGTGAAGAAGAGCAGCTATTGGCTTATGAGGTAGCAGGAGGCTGCATCACAGCCAATGGGTGCGCTGTCCGGTTGGGCATGGAGCTCCTGTGCAAAGAAGTGGACTGCAAAACCGCAAGAGGTGAGGAAACTTTTTCAGCTGCTGAATGCAATTCTCTCTTTCTTTTTTTCCTTCTCTTTCTCTATTTTTTACTTCTCTTTCTCTCTTTTTTCTTCTCTTTCTATTTTTTTCTCTCTCTTTGTCTCTTTATTTCTCTTTCTCTCTTTCCTTTTCTTTCTCTCTTTCCTTCTCTTTCTTCTTTCTCTCTTGCTTCCACTGCATTTCTAATTCCTTTGAAACCATGCCTACAAATGAGATGCCTCACTCCTAATTAAAATAAGACTCTGCCTACATACAAAAAAGTTCCCTAAAATGTTTTTATGAATATTGGCAACTATGCTACACGGCAAGCCTAATCTAATCTATTTTGAGTTTTAAATTAAAGCTCTCTGTTGCATATGTATGCTCCATCTATGGGGCATACATAATAGAATACCATAACAGAGAGAACCTTTACTTGGAGGTAACACCATTTCTTATATTTTATGTTTTTTTATAAAAAAATCAGATTTGCATAAAGACAGCTGGAAATGTTTCATGCATGCATGAATAAACATATTTTTCTAATGGAACACTTTTTTCCACCTCTGTTGCTAACTCTATTACCTAGACATTAAATCAATCAACAGAATTTGGGAGAGGGAAAATTGAAGTGTTCCACAAGCCCTTCATTTCACAGTTCCTGAATCCTTATGCTGCATACACACGGTCGGAATTTCCGTAAAAAAAAGTGTGCTGGGAGCTTTTTTGTCAGATATTCCGACCGTGTGTAGGTTCCATCCAACTTTTTCTGTCTGAATTTCTGCCAGCAAAAGATTGAGAGCTGGTTCTCTATTTTTCCGACGGAAAAAGTTCTTGACGGAAATTCCGTTAGTCTGTATGCAATTCTGACGCGCAAAAAAACATGCATGCTCGGAAACAATTCGACGCATGCTCAGAAGCATTAAACTTCATTTTCTCGGCTCGTCGTAGTGTTGTACGTCACCACGTTCTTGACGGTTGAGAGTTCAGAGAGCTTTTGTGTGACCGTGTGTATGCAAGTCAACCTTTAGCGGAATTCCGTCGGAAAAACCATCCAAGATTTTTCCGACGGAAATTCCGCTCGTGTGTACGGAGCATTAGTGCATTCACTCTGAAGGATTACTCCAGGCCTCCAACCTCCATCCTCCTATTAGTTTCATAATGCATGGTGCTCTTAGTTCGTACAAGTGCAACCTTTTACATAAGACAAAGACAACCTGATCTAACAAATGTTCAGATACAGCAAAATCCATGTACAAATTATTATTATTATACAGGATTTATATAGCGCCAACAGTTTACGTAGCGCTTTACAACTTGGGGGTAGACAGTACAAACACAATACACTTTAATACAGAAGGCCCTGCTCCTTACAAATTTATTTTGGTATCTAAAGGGATGCTAGGGATGCTTACTTCAATATAACACTGGCTTTGCAGTTAGCCATGAGAAAAGGGGGGGGGTAGCAGTAGGTGAATAGCAGTTTGGGAAAATACACTTGTCAGTATAAACCTGGCAGGGACCACTGTGGCTTGTGTGAGGATCAACTAACCTGAATGTAGACAGTCTGAGTCATATGGGAATCTCAAAGACACAGAGCTGTATTATAATGTACTGTACATTCTGCTGATTTGTTATTTGTTAACACAGTTTATTTTCCGTATTTTTCGGAAATCATTATCTGTAATACAAAATAAACCAAACAAACAAAAAAGCATGGTATGGCTTGAAGATAGTGATGTCTGACAAACCTGAACTGTATTGAAAAAATTGGGGAGTAGTACTGAACACCCTGACACCATTATTTCCCCAGAATTATCAAGTTAAAAAAATCTCATATCTATGTTAGCATCACACATTTGACAAAAAAACAGTCCAGCTTAAGGCCCATTTGACACAAAGTAGAACAATTATAAGGCATGCAGAGATTTCATTATCCTCCACTATTGAGGGTATTTTAAGGACTTCTAGTAGACAGCCAAGTCTGGTGAGCAGCTTAATGGCTAGACATTTGTGAGTCTAGTATACTGACCTGGGGCTGAACTTTCAATTTTTGGCTTAAATCCATAATTCCTACAGTAATGAAATTACCTGCCTAAAACGTGGCTACACTAATGTTGAAGAAAGTACCAATCAGATAGACACCAAACATACCTAATTTACAGTGTCCAGAAAATTAATAAGACACGTTAGACATCCTAGGAAAAACATACAGTACATTGGGAATATATCATGTTTGGTATGATAAATTCATTCTGCTAAATGATATGCTAATTTGTGGATTAAGAAACCTTGTTATATGCCCAGGGTAGTTTGCCATAAGAGTGTGTGTCCTGAGCATAATAAAAAATTTTCGCACGCCAACATGTCCCTCAGACCCTTTGATTGGTTGGAGTTAGCTACATGACCCTCTCCAGGGCCAAGTAAAGATGGCAGTACTATAAGGTGAAAGCTATCATTTTCCCACTGAAAAAACTACAGATACTGAGAATCACTGTGAGTGACTTTTTCAAGCATCAATTTGGACTTACTCTGCAAATGAACCAAACTGCACTGAACGAAAGATCATGCAAACTCCATGTTTTCACTATAAGACCCCTTTTATTTTCACTGTTTATGTTTTGTACCATTTTCCTGCTAATATTTTGTTCACGATTTTTCTTTTATTTTTCATGAAGATTTTTTTAAAAATCATTAAATTTATTCTGTGACTGTTCTTACTAGAAATGTGCCTTTTTGAAGGATCTACCATAGTACCACATTTCTGTTTGGGCATGGTAACAAGTAAAACTGACCAGATCAGAATTGGGACAGAGGATGCTGTAAATGGTGCATGTGAAGGCTATAGTGTGTGTAAAGGGTTAATTACTCTGTTAATCTTGAATCATAACAAATAGAACATATTTGGGGAGAACAAAATGGCACCACATTTCAAATATCCAAATATTCAAAGGAAAACTGAAAAAGCATGGGACATTTTAGGTGCCAAATGAATGAAACTATATGTAAATCCAATATATTTTATAATATATTGATAACATAATATCATGATTTTATGATAACATAATGTGTTTAAAAATTCAAAGATTAATTAAAACAATTACGAAATTCACATTGTGAGCACATATAGGGGGTCATTTATTATAGCGCTGCAACGCTAATTAGTGCTAAAACAGTATTCACTATAGGGCTGGTGAAAAAATATTCCCAAAATCGAATTTATTATAGCTCCCTGAAAACAAATAGCGCCCAAACCCTTATTCTGCTGAAATCTGGAGTAGTAGATATGGAAACAGTGGCGGCCCCTGCACGGTGAGCACCTTTCCGGACGCCGGATGCATGGGGTCCTATGGCGGGGGTGGGAGGGGGTGGTACTTTTTGAAGCACCTGATTAGAGCCAGAGGCTCTAATAGGCTTAAAAATAGGGTTTTCTAGCAAACTAAATATTAAAAAAAAATGTTTGGAGGCGAAATCACAAGAAAAGCAGGTCAAAAGATACCAATTACACACATAGTGGTCTTCAAAACAAGTCCACTTTCAATCCTAAACCATATGGTCATAAATTCATTGACATTTTAAAAATATGGGACAAGAAGATATTAGAAAAATAAAAAGTGATAAAAAGAGAAAAATCAAGTCAGTTTGGGAAGCGATAAAAAAGTTGAAAAGGAAAAAAGAAATAGTTATCCACCCTGCCGATAAGGGAGGGGGTCTTGTTATTTTAAAAAAAATCGGCTTATAAAGCAGAAATGAACAAAATTTTAGGGGATGGAGACACATATGTCAAATTAAAAGATAACCCCACTCCCAAATTAAAAAAGAAACTAGAAGAATGGTTGAAAAAGGGAAGCAAGAAGGGCATTTTGGATAAGAAGGAAGCTAAGTATCTTAGTCTTAGAGCCCCTAGGATACCAGTAATGTACCAAATACCCAAGATGCATAAAAATAAAACTAACCCACCAGGTAGACCCATTATTAGTGGGATTAATTCACTTTATTCCCCCACTGGAGAATATTTGGACAAATTTTTTCAACCTTTGGCAGCTAAAGGTCAGGCATTTTTGAGAGATGGTAAGGATCTCAAAAATTTGTTGCAGGATGTGAGTGTTGAGAGCCCAACACTGCTGGTCACAGCAGATGTTGAGTCTCTTTACACTAACATTAAACAGAATGATGCGCTGGATGCAATAAAATTGTCCGTACGTAAATATACTAATCTAAAACAAGAACAAATTGCCTTTTTAATCGAGGGATTAAATATGGCCATGTCCAACAACTTCTTTTGGTATTTAGGAAATTTCTACAAACAGATAAAAGGGGTGGCTATGGGGGCCAAGTATGCCCCCAGTGTAGCTAATATATTTTTGAATAGATGGGAAGAATAAGACATTTTCACAGATGAGTGGCCTCAGCTAAATTTATATCGGCGATACATCGAAAATTTGTTTTTCATGTGGGAGGGATCAGTGGAGGAATTACAGGAATCCATGGCCCACATGAACAACAATCGTTATGGCATTAAACTTACTGGAAAATGGAGCTATGAGGAGATACAGTATCTGAATTTGGAGATTTTTGGAAAGGGTACCCATCTGTATACCAGAACCTTTTTTCAAGATGTAGACAGAAACAGGTATATCTCAACCCAGAGCTGTCATCATCCGGGGTGGATCAAGGCCATCCCCAAGGGACAATTTGCACGCATCAGGAGAAATTGTGATCTGGATGAGGATTATTGGACACAATCTGAAATCCTGTTGGAAAGGTTCTTAGAATAAGGATACAGCCACTCTGAACTTCATAAAGTCAGGTTGGAGATATTCAATGCCAATAAGGAACACTCGATTAATAACAAGAAAAAAGATAATCAGTTTGAATAAATTGGCATTTGTTACTGGGTACAATGTAGATTATAAAAAGGTTGAAAAATCTGTTACCAAGTATTGGCCTATACTTCTCAAAGATAGCACTTTGAACAAAATTCTACCACGTAGACCCTTGTTTATTTATAAGAAGGCCCCAGGTCTTAGAAACATGATATCAAAAAATGTAGTAGAGCACCCCAAAAGCTGTAAAAAAACTTTCTTCTCTTCTTTTAAACTAGGCGATGGGGGGGAGGGTCCAGAGGTAGAGATAGTCAGCGTGGAAGATATTCCAGAGGGTAGTATTGGGGGCATTAGTGGTAGGTTGACCAAAGCACAAAAACACAAGGTAAGTATAGTAACAAGTCCTAGTTGCAATCTCGAAACACCCAATACGAGGACAATATGCGACCGGTCTAAACTATGTGGCATGTTCACCAATGCCAGGAGCATGGCGGACAAGATGGGTAAACTAGAGATCCTGTTGTACGAGGAGGATTTGGATTTTGTGGGAATTTCAGAGACCTGGTTCAACAGCTCTCATGATTGGCTGGCAAACATTCAAGGGTATACCCTTTACCGCAAGGATAGAGAGGGTAAAAAAGGGGGAGGGGTATGCCTTTATATCAAGAATAATGTAAAAGTGAATGTGAGAGATGACATCACTGAGGGAGCTAGGGAGGAGGTGGAATCCTTATGGGTAGAGCTCCAAAGGGATGAAGCTAAGGGGAAAATAATACTGGGAGTATGCTATAGGCCCCCTAACATGAGGGAGGAAGTGGAGACAGATCTCCTATCTCAATTTGTATTAGCAGCAAGGATGGGAATTGTTATCATAATGGGGGATTTTAATTATCCAGACATAGACTGGGCGGAGGGAACTGCACATTCATTTAAGGCTTGCTAGTTCCTAAATGTCTTGCAGGACAATTTTATGGGTCAGATGGTAGATGCACCAACTAGAAATAAAACATTACTGGGTCTACTGATTACCAACAATACAGACCTGATCACGGATGTGGAGATATGGGGCAATTTAGGTAACAGCGATCACAGGTCAATTAGTTTCAGTATAAATCACACAAATAGGAAACATAAAGGGAATACAAAGACACAGAGTTTCAAAAGAGCCAACTTCCCTAAACTACAAACCTTGCTAAAAGGCATAAATTGGGATAAAATATTAGGAACAAAGAATACGGGGGAGAGATGGGTTTGCTTTAAGAATATATTAAATAAGGGCATTAGCCAATGTATCCCATTGGGTAATAAATTTAAAAGGGCGAACAAAGGTCCTGGATAGCTTAACTCCAATGTAAAAATGCATATAAAAGCAAAGGAGAAGGCCTTCAAAAAATACAAGGTTGAGGGATCATCCTCAGCATTCACACTTTATAAATAATGCAACAAGAAATGTAAGGGTGCAATTAGGACGGCTAAGATAGAACATGAAAAACACATAGCGGAGGAGAGCAAAAAAAATCCCAAGAAATTCTTTAAGTATGTAAACAGTAAAAAAGGGAGGACTGACCATATTGGCCCCATAAAGAATGAGGAAGGACATCTGGTTACAAAGGATGGGGAGATGGCGAAGGTATTGAATTTATTCTTAGCCTCAGTCTTCACAAGTGAATTGGGGGGCTTCAGTAACCAAAATTGCAGTGTTTATCCTCATGACACAACACAGGAAGCACCTCCATGGTTAAAAGAGGACAGAATTAAAATTAGACTTGAGAAACTTAACATTAATAAATCACCGGGACCTGATGGCTTGCATCCAAGGGTTCTTAGGGAACTCAGTGAAGTGATTGCCAGACTGTTGTTCCTAATTTTTACAGACAGTCTACTGATTGGAATGGTACCAGCTGATTGGAAAAAAGCCAATGTAGCACCAATATTTAAAAAGGGCCCAAAATACATCCCTAGGAATTACAGACCAGTTAGCCTAACATCAAAAGTATGTAAACTCTTGGAGGGGATGATAAGGGACTATATACAAGATTTTAGTAATGAGAATGGTATCATTAGCAGTAATCGGCATGGATTCATGAAGAATCGTTCTTGCCAAACCAATCTACTAACCTTCTATGAGGAGGTGAGTTGCCATCTAGATAAAGGAAGGCCCGTAGATGTGGTGCATCTGGATTTTGCAAAAGCATTTGACACAGTTCCCCATAAATGTTTACTGTACAAAATAAGGTCTGTTGGCATGGACATAGGGTGAGTACATGGATTGAAAACTGGCTACAAGGGTGAGTTCAGAGGGTGGTGATAAATGGGGAGTACTCGGAATGGTCAGGGGTGGGTAGTGGGGTTCCCCAGGGTTCTGTGCTGGGACCAATCCTATTTAATTTGTTCATAAACGACCTGGAGGATGGGATAAACAGTTCAATCTCTGTATTTGCAGATGATACTAAGTTAAGCAGGGCAATAACTTCTCCGCAGGATGTGGAAACCTTGCAAAAAGGTCTAAACAAATTAATGGGGTGGGCAACTACATGGCAGACGAGGTTCAATGTAGAAAAATGCAAAATAATGCATTTGGGTGGCAAAAATATGAATGCAATCTATACACTGTGGGGAGAACCTCTGGGGGAATCTAGAATGGAAAAGGACCTGGGGGTCCTAGTAGATGATAGGCTCAGCAATGGCATGCAATGCCAATCTGCTGCTAACAAAGCAAACAGAATATTGGCATGCATTAAAAAGGGGATCAACTCCAGAGATAAAACGATAATTCTCCCGCTCTACAAGACTCTGGTCTGGCCGCACCTAGAGTATGCTGTCCAGTTCTGGGCACCAGTCCTCAAGGATGTACTGGAAATGGAGCGAGTACAAAGAAGGGCAACAAAGCTAATAAAGGGTCTGGAGGATCTTAGTTATGAGGAAAGGTTGCGAGCACTGAACTTATTCTCTCTGAAAAAGAAACGCTTGAGAGGGGATATGATTTCAATATACAAATACCATACTGGTGACCCTACAATAGAAATAAAGCTTTTTCGCAGAAGAGAGTTTAACAAGACTCATGGCCACTCATTAAAATTAGAAGAAAAAAGGTTTAACCTTAAACTACGTAGAGGGTTCTTTACTGTAAGAGCGGCAAGGATGTGGAATTCCCTTCCACAGGCGGTGGTCTCAGCGGGGAGCATCGATAGTTTCAAGAAACTATTAGATAAGCACCTAAATGAACGCAACATACAGGGATATACAATGTAATACTGACACATAATCACACATAGGTTGGACTTGTGTCTTTTTTTCAACCTCACCTACTATGTAACTATGTAACTTGAATTGTTTTGTGACCGATTATTAAATGCAATTTCATGCCTTTTTGTTTTAATATTATTTGATTTATTAGTCTGTAGTCGGTCCTTTTTTTGAGGGGTCTTTGGTATTTAGTTGGCTTTTTGGATGCGATTGTCTGTCCCACTGGGGGCAGATAGTCATATCTAGAAAATCAACCATAAGGTTATTTCCTTTTTAAAATAATCGGGAAGATGTAATCCATGTACATATGTGCATATGCATTAGGTGTGTGTTTTTTCAGTCTAGGAATTCTCTGCATGTTGCAGTGGGGAAGTACTATTATGCCCCGTACACACGGTCGGATTTTTCGATGGAAAATGTCCGATCGGAGCGTGTTGTCGGACATTCCCACCATGTGTGGGCTCCATCTGACTTTTTCCATCGAATTTTCCGACACACAAAGTTTGAGAGCAGGCTATAAAATTTTCCGACAACAAAATCCGATCGTGTCAATTCCGACCGTGTGTGGCCAGTTCCGACGCACAAAGTGCCACGCATGCTCAGAAGAAATTCCGAGACGGAACAGCTCGGTCTGGTAAAATTAGCATTCGGAATGGATACAGCACTTTCGTCAGGCTGCAATGTAAAAAATGGTTTAATACAGCACACTCTCTTCTTCTTTATAATGTGAGAAGAATGAAGTAGTTTTGCTACTGATATTCACACAGACTTCTCACAAACTTCTTTCTTTATTATTTATCGTGATTCCCTCAATATATTTTGATTTGTCACATCTGACCAAATTTCTTTTTTGTTGTTTTATTTTTGTTTTTTGTTTTTTTCAAGGCTGTTTATTTTTTTGGGGTTTGTATTTTTTTCAAGGCTGATCTTTGTTTTATTTTATTTTTAGTTTTACTCCATAATATTTTTGTGTGTGTTTTGTGTGTCAAGTTACCACAACACCATTGATAGCTTGTATTATTTAATCTCAAGGAGATTGTTTGGTGTTGGTGTCCCTTGTTAATTTCACATTGAATTTTTGAAATGTACCTGAATCCTCACAAACAAACTGTCCTTTTTGAAGGAAAACACACATAGGCGAGTATAACTGAAACAAAAATTCCTTTGTTAAGGGCTCACAACCAAACAAAGAGGATGGCAACGCTGGATAAACATTATAAATTGGCGAAGCCTTGGACCCCCAGGGCAGACATCAATTCTTTTACTGCAAAATTGGTGGCCTGAGGAGTCCATATGTAAGGGAGTGCAGTCTGGTCCAGAAGTCCCAGAGATCTGGAAAGCAGCAGACAGGGATGGACTGGCCATGGGGACTACCGGGAGATTCCCGGTGGGCCGATGGCTCAGTCTGGGCCAGTTTCACTTCCAGCCGCATCTGCGGTGCGCGGCGATCTACCCGTCAACCGCCGACAGCTGGCGCCTGATGGGTAGATCGAGATTAGCCACAGCATGCAGAGTAGAGCAGGGAGCTTCTGTAATAGTAAGTTCTCTCTCGTGTCATCACGCTGTTCCCCGGCGGCCTCTCCTCTCTTCTTGTCTATACCAATTGGCTTGTAAGATCATCTGGTATAGACGAGAAGAGAGGAGGGGCCGCCGGGGAACAGCGTGATGACACGAGAGAGAACTTACTACTACAGAAGCTCCCTGCGCTACTCTGCATGCTGGCTGGTAAGATCCCACAATGTGCCATGTGCCCCACAATGTACCCTGATGATGTGCCCTGATGTGCTATGTGCCCCATCATGTGCCCCGATGTGCTATGTGCCCCATCATGTGCCCTGATGTGCCCGTGCCCTGATGTGCCATGTGCCACGTGCCCTAATGTGCCATGTGCCCTGATGTCCCCTAATGTGCTATGTGCCCTGATGTCCCCCGTGCCCTGATGTGCCATGTGCCACGTGCCCTAATGTGCCATGTAGCCTGATGTGCCCTAATATGCTATGTGCCCTGATGTGCCCCATAATGTGCCTGATGTGCCCCATCATGTGCCCTGATGTGCCATAATGTGCCCTGATGTGCCATGTGCCCCGTGCCCTAATGTGCCACATGGCCTGATGTGCCCCATGCCCTGATGTGCCCCTATGTGCCCTGATGTGCCCCATGCCCTGATGTGCGATGTGCCCCATAATGTGCCATGTGCCCCATCATGTGCCCTGATGTGCCCCGTGCCCTGATGTGCCCGTTCCCTGATGTGCCATGTGCCCTGATGTGCTATAATGTGCCCTGATGTGCCCCGTGCCCTGATGTGCCCTGTGCCCTGATGTGCCATGTGGCCTGATGTGCCCGTGCCCTGATGTGCCCCGATGTGCCTGTGGCCTGATGTGCCCGTTCCCTGATGGGCCATGTGCCATGATGTGCTATGTGCCCCGATGTGCCCTGATGTGCCACGTGCCCTGATGTGCTATGTGCCCTGATGCGCCCTGATGTGCCCTGATGTGCTATGTGCCCTGATGTGCCCCGTGCCCTGATGTGCTGTGCCCCGATGTCCTATGCCCTGATGTGCCTTGTGCCCCGATGTGCTTTGCCCCGATGTCCTGTGCCCTGATGTGCCCCGGTGTACTGTGCCTCAATGTCGCGTGCCCTGATGTTCTGTGCCCTGATGTGCTATACCCTGATGTGCTGTGCCCTGTACCCTGATGTGATGTACCCTGATGTACTGTGCCCTGACATGCCCTGATGTGTTGTGCCCTATTAGCTGATGTGCTGGGCTCTGTACCCTGATGTGCTGTGCACTGTACCCTGATATGTTGTGCCCTGTACGCTGATGTACTGGGCACTGTACCCTGATATGTTGTGCCCTGTATGCTGATGTACTGGGCACTGTACCCTGATATGTTGTGCCCTGTACGCTGATGTTCTGGGCACTGTACCCTGATATGTTGTGCCCTGTACGCTGATGTACTGGGCACTGTACCCTGATATGTTGTGCCCTGTACGCTGATGTACTGGGCTCTGTACCCTGATGTGCTGTGCCCTGTACCCTGATGTGGCCTGGTGTGCTGTACCCTGATGTGCTGTGCCCTGATGTGCTGGGCTCTGTACCCTGATGTGGCCTGATGTGTTGTGCCCTGATGTGCCTTGTGCCCTGTGCCGTGATGTGCTGGGCTCTGTACCCTGATGTTGCCTGATGTACCGTGCCCTGATGTGTTGTGCCCTGGGCCGGTCTGGATGAAGTCCAGGGCCACATTTTTGTCCCAGTCCAGCCCTGGCAGCAGATGACATCTATGTCCCCAGGCTGTGGTACTACAAGAGCCTGCATCTTTTGCCAGACCAGACTGGACCCAGGGTCATCGCTCTCTGGTCTTCTTTCTATGCGCTCTCTTCTTGCGCTCCCTTAGATAAGTGCTCCTCAGGCCACCAATTAGGATCTTCAAATAGGTGATGTCTGCCGTGGGGATCACCGTCTTCACAAATGCCAGAAATTGATCCAGCACTGCCTTCATCTTTGTTTGGTTCTTATATTCAGGGTGGTTTATCTCCCATAGACAGGGCAGCTCCCTGAACATATCAATGAAGATTGGCATAAAGTCCTTATCTTTCAAGATATCCATTTTCACTGCAAGACACAACACAAGACGAACCCTAATGTCAGCCTAAAGTCTTCTAAACTTGTGCAAATACAGGCCTCAATCTAGAAGCAGTATAGGCCCAATGTTAAATCTTACCTTCGCAATCACGATCGGCGCCTCCGTTACTCCTTCCTCCGCTCACAGATGGTATGTACTTTGCACGTGTGTTACGCTTTATAGACACTGCGCATGTGTGAAACTCCGCCCACCCCTGACATTCTTTCTAGTCTATTCCCCGCCCCTTCCCGTTCATCGCAGTGGGGAAGAGCACATGGCGGAGTCAGAGCAGGTGTCTGATATTTACACCAATGAGGAGGAGGAGGAGGAAAGCCCAGAGGCAGAAACGTCACGATCCAGAAGGAGACGATTTACGGCATCAAATATGTCCTTTGGGGAGATGTTGGAGATGGTTGACATCCTGAAAAGGGCCGACTATAACGGGAAGTATGGACCTTACCCCAACCCCAATGTCCGAAAGGCCAAGATCATGGCCAAAGTGGTCAAAAGTCTGCACCGGAATTTCGGGGTACGACGATCAAAAGATCAGCTCAGGAAGCGGTGGTTGGACCTCAAATTAAGAGAGCATGAGCAGTACAGAAAGATCCGGAGAGTGCTGCAAAAAAGTAAGTAGTTGTGCTGTGTTCCTATTGTTCTTGTGTTTATTACGTTCGTGCTGCTCCATGTGCTTTTAGGAACTGTTGTACAGTTTAAAATGGCAACTTTCATGTTCATGGGCACATTATTCGTTCGTATCAAACATTTTTCTTTCGGCCTATAAAACACCATTGTTTTGGCCATATGCATTTGCCCACATTTTTAAGGGCCTACTTGTGTGAAACTAATTTGGTTGTGTAGATGGGTTTGTTACTAGAATAAAATGCAAACTAGATTCTGTGTAAGGAGAGGACACTCAGCAGCTGTTTACACATCTGCACGCTGGAGCAATAGTGTGGGACACAAGAACACCCTTTTTATTAGGGGGCTCACACAGGTGCTCCAGTGTATACTATAGGGGTGACTCCATCTGTGAAGCTTGTACAAAACAGGTAAGTACTGAAGCTTCACAAAGGACAAGAAAAATGCAACATCTTAGAACTCTGCCAAAACAGACAATTGTACCCCACTTCCAAGCAATGTTTCATATTTATAGTTCTGCCATCAAATATCTGTGTGCTAAGTAGACCTATTTTTTTTTTACAAAGGGGAGAAAAGACTCGGAGGACACCCCTCATCTGAGGAGACCAGAGTCCCCCCACCTCTGGAAGAAGGGGAAATCCACCCAAGCCAAGCAGAGCAGGAGGAGGAAGACGTGGTGGAAATTGGCACCACAACAGGTGAGTGTCTGTGACCACAGGCTCAGGTAAGAGATGGATGCAGCCATATTTATAATACATGGTATTTCTTTGTTTCAATCTTTTTAGGTGATCGTGATGTTGTGGATCCAGATCCTTTCACCTCGGAAAGTGCCCAGATCCTGATCGGGGAGATCATGGGGTGTAATAGGGACTTGGAAAACATTGTGAAAGTCATCAATGATGTTCAGCAAAAAATAAAGAACATCATTGATGTTTTAGGGAGAGTTTAAAACCACGCAACATCCCTTGGGTTTTGTTGTGCCAAAATTTTTCATATTTTTTATGTCAATTTGTAGCAAAGCCAAATTTGGAAGAGGCACACAGTGTTGTCAACATGTGCTATCTGCCATCACGGGAGATCAATGGACGCGTTTTGGGGGTGCAACCCCTTCCTCAATAATAAAGTAGCTGTGAGGAAGGGGTTGCACCCCCAAAACACGTTCCTTGATCCCCCGTGATGGCAGCTAGCACATGTTGACATTTGGAAATTTGTGTGCATCTTCCAAATTTGGCTTTTCCTGGGGTGACTTCACCCCATCTGAAAGCAATATCAAACACAGTTTGTAAATACTCATGTCTGATATTGCCTTCAAGTTCTAACAAATGTGAACTTTGTAAGTTCTAAATTTGTGTTTTTCAAGTGGGTTTTACACATGCCTGTTTTTTCTTAAATGGACATTTCTACTTTTTCTAATGTGACCCCAAAAATTGTTAAACATCAAACATGTTGGTTTGTTTTAAAAATAGGATTTTTTAAAACAGCTTACCTGTAAAATCCTTTTCTTTCGAAGGACATCACGGGACACAGAGCCACAGTAATTACTGATGGGTTATATAGGTATCACTGGTGATTGGACACTGGCACACCCTATCAGGAAGTTCAACCCCCTATATAATCCCTCCCCCTTGCAGGGATACCTCAGTTTTGTAGCCAAGCAATATAGTGTATTAGAAGAGGGGTGGGACCTCTGTGTCCCGTGATGTCCTTCGAAAGAAAAGGATTTTACAGGTAAGCTGTTTTAAAAAATCCTATTTTCTTTCTCGAACATCACGGGACACAGAGCCACAGTAATTACTGATGGGATGTCCCAGAGCAATGCTACCTGAGGGGGGGGAACCACGACCAAGTAGGGTGCAATCAGACCTGAGGACCCTGTACTGCTGCCTGCAGCACACTACGCCCAAAGGCGATATCCTCATGCCTTCTCACATCCACCTGATAGAATCTGGTGAATGTATGAACTGAAGACCAGGTTGCGGCCTTGCAGATTTGAGCCATAGAGGCCCGGTGATGCACTGCCCAAGAAGCACCAATAGCCCTTGTGGAATGTGCCCTGATCTGAAACGGAGGAATCTTCTGTTTCAAACCGTAAGCTTGAATGATCAACTGTCGAATCCATTTAGAAATGGTAGCTTTTGACGCTGCCTGTCCTCTATTGGGACCCTCTGGCAGCACAAACAAAACATCCGTCTTGCGGATCTGAGTAGTTGCCCCTAGATAGGCCTTAACTGCTCTTACTACATCCAACGAATGTAGAGATCTCTCTTCCGGAGAACAGGGATCTGGAAAAAAGGAAGGTAGAACAATGTCTTGGTTTAAATGAAAATCAGAAACCACCTTCGGTAAAAAACTAGGATGAGGGCGTAGTACCACTCTATCCTTGTGTATAATCAAATAAGGCTCCTTACAGGAAAGAGCTGCTAATTCTGATACTCTTCTAGCAGAAGAGATGGCCACCAGAAAAATTAATTTCCTTGTCAACAAGACCAAAGGAATCTGACTTATTGGTTCAAAAGGCCGTTTCTGTAACACAGCCAGGACCAAATTCAAGTCCCAGGGGTTTAGGGGCGCTTTAACCGGAGGATTAAGACGCATCACCCCCTGCATAAAGTTTCGGACCAAAGAATGCGAAGCAAGTGGCCGCTGAAATAATACTGATAAAGCAGAGACCTGGCCCTTGATGGTACTCAAGGCCAGCTTCATCTCTAATCCCATCTGTAGAAAATCAAGGATTCTACCTATGACATATTTCCTGGGATTCCAACCTCTGGATTCACACCAGGTTATATAAGCTTTCCAGACTCTATGATAAATCATCCTGGAAGCTGGCTTCCTTGCATTAATCAAGGTAGATATGACAGGACCTGATAGCCCACGACTCTTCAGAACGTGGGTCTCAATAGCCAAACCGTCAAATTTAGTGTTTGTAAGGCAGGATGGAACACTGGACCTTGAGATAACAGGTCTGGGCGTTCCGGTAGTGTCCACGGGGAACCTACCGTCATCCTTACTATTTCTGCATACCAAGTCCTTCTGGGCCAAGCGGGGGCCACCAGAAGTACCGACTTCCTTTCCTGCCTGATCCTGCGAAGGAGTCATGGTAGTAGCAGAATAGGCGGGAATGCGTAAATCAGTGAGAACCGATGCCACGGGATCACCAACGCATCCGTCCCGCATGCAAGAGGATCTTTTGTCCTTGCCACAAATCTGTCTATCTTTTTGTTGAATCGGGATGCAAAGAGATCTACATCTGGAACCCCCCATCTTTGGCATATGGCCCAAAAGACATCGGGATGCAGAGACCATTCCCCTGGAAGTAACTGCTGGCGACTTAGATAGTCCGCCTGCCAATTCTCTATTCCCGGGATGAAAACTGCCGATATGCATGGCACATGCATCTCTGCCCAGACTAAGATCTGGTTCACCTCTTTTTGAGCAGCTCGGCTCTGGGTGCCTCCCTGATGATTGACATAAGCCACTGCTGTGGCATTGTCGGACTGGATCCTGACCGGACAACCCTGTAGCCTGATAGTCCAGGCTTTTAGAGCTAGATGTATCGCCCGGATCTCCAGAATGTTGATGGGTAAGGTCCTCTCTGTCTTGGACCATACTTCTTGGACCGCAGCCTGTTCCAGAACTGCTCCCCAACCTGACAGACTGGCATCTGTTGTTACCACCGTCCAGGTAACCGGTAGAAAGGATTTCCCCTTCTGCAGGTTTTCGGGTATGAGCCACCAATTGAGGCTCTGACGCACCGCATGCGACAGATGCATCGGAAAGTCTAATGCCTGAACCTTCTTGTTCCAGGTCGACAGAATACTGTGTTGCAGCATTCTTGAGTGAAACTGAGCATAGGGAACTGCTTCGAATGAAGACACCATCTTCCCTAGTAGCCTCATACAAAGGCGGACTGAGGGACCCTTCTTGGTCCTTACTGTCAGAATCAGCTCTCTCAAAGCAGTGATCTTTGCCTGGGGTAGAAATATTTTCTCCTGGCTTGTATCTATAATCAGACCTAAATACTCCAGTCTTCTTACTGGTTTTAGGAAAGACTTTTCTAAGTTGAGGATCCAACCCAGGTGTTCTAGATACCTGACCGTGGTCCTCAAGTTTCCATTCAAAGAGGCTACCGACCGGTCTATCAAGAGCAGGTCGTCTAGGTATGCTATGACCGCTATACCCTGAGCCCTTAATCTGGCCAGAGGAGGAGCCAAGATCTTTGTGAACACTCGAGGTGCAGTGGCTATCCCAAAGGGCAGAGCCATAAACTGGAAATGGCGCCCTCCTACCTCGAAGCGCAGAAACTTCTGATGAGCAGGAAAAATGGGCACATGCAGATATGCATCTCTGATGTCTATTGATGCCAGAAATTCTCCTCCCTGCAGGGTGGGAACTACTGTTCGAATTGATTCCATGCGGAAGGATTGAATCCTTAGGAATCGGTTCAGATCCCTTAAATCCAAAATGGGCCTGACATCCCCATTTGGCTTTTGGACCGTAAAAAGGTTGGAATAGAAGCCCAATCCCTGGTCCTTTGCGGGAACTATCATAATGACCTCCTGCGACAAAAGTCGCTCTAACGCTAGAAGGAGCGACTGCTTCTTCTCTGGGTCTCTGGGAACATTTGATCTGAGGAACCGAGGAGAAGGGAATTCCTGAAACTCCAGCTTGTACCCTAAGGTTACCGTGGAGACTACCCATCTGTCCTGGAAGTCCTCCTGCCAGAGCTCTGAGAACTGTCGCAGTCTTCCCCCCACTCGAGTGAGCGGGGGCGCCCCCTCATGCAGAGGTCTTAGTGTTTTGCCTAGTAGGCTTCTTTCCCCAGGACTTCTTTTGTCCCTGGGGTTGACTCTTGTCTCTGGACCCCGATGGAGGCGGCCGTCGAGACTGCCTGGAGGCTGAAGCCCCCGGCGCTGGGGAAAGAGTCAGTTTGAAAGAGGGACGCTTACTCTTCTTTTTGACAGGTAAGAGAGTGCTTTTCCCACAAGAGATTCTCTTGATATAGTTATCCAAGTCCTCTCCAAACAACCTTGCACCACGAAATGGAAACCCAGCCAGTAGCTTCTTACATGGTGCTTCGGCTGACCAATTTTTCAACCATAGGATTCTACGTATATGCACCAACCCCAGTGAAAGACGGGAGGTTTGCACGATAGAATCTCTAATGGCGTCAACCACAAAGCATAAGGCCGCTGGAAGGTTAGCAAACCCCTGGGCCTGCTGTTCAGGTAATACTTTGATGACCTGCTTAACATGGTCTCTTAAGTATTGACAGACTCCAATCGCTGCTATTGCAGGTTGGGCCACTGATCCTGCTAAGGAGAAAACATCCTTCAATAGGGATTCCATCCTTTTATCTACAGGATCCCTGAGCATCTGAGCATTGTCTACAGGACAAGTCAGGCTATTATTTATGGAGGAAATGGCGGCATCAATAGCTGGTATTCCCCACATTTTAATAAACTTTTCTTCCATCGGATAAAGTGTTGAAAACTTTCTCGGCGGAAAAAAACGTTTGTCTGGGTGATCCCACTCAGAATAAATAAGCTTTTCAAGTAAAGTATGAACAGGAAAAGCATGTGCTGCTTGGAAAGGTTTCAGTGACCCCAAAGCAGAAGAGGATTCTTTAGCAGTTTCAGGTATGGGCAACTTAAATGTGGAGCGGACCAATCCAGTGAGGATCTGCACTAAGACTTTCTCCTCTTGGGAAGTCGCAGAGGGTCCCTCTCCACCTGAATCCTCCGAAGAGGAATCATCCATCCCATCCCGATCCTCTGAAAGGGATTCATCTCCTTTATCCCAGAGCTCCTCTGTCTGAGGGTCTTGGGGAACAGAGGAAAGCCTAGTGCGTTTTCTTCCACTGAGTGAAGACGTAATCACGGCCATTAATCTTTCCTCTAGACCATTAATGGTTGAGGAAAAAACCTCTTGTGTAATATATACAGGGGCTGAAGTGCCAGAAGCAGGTGTAGCCCCTGACCCCGATGGCTCTCCCTGGCTAGCCGTCCCTGGCCCATCCTTAGGGGGGAAGGATGCTGCCGACAGGGGGCCCTCAGAACCTGAACGAGATCCCCTAGTGTCTCTGGTTCCTGGGGTGCTTGAACCTCTTCTACCCATAGTGCAAAGCAACAAGGTGTGAGGTATACAAATGAACACTGTCCACTGAGCGATGTAGTCTGGCTAAAAGCCTTGCTACCCAATGCTCAGTCTGGTGTTACTTCAGTAAATGCTGCCTAGGAGAATGCCTGTGTCCCACCTTACATGCGACCGTCAGCTCTGTGTCTCTCAGAAGGCTGAGTGCACCTGTACAGAGTGCCTTTAATAGCCTGCAGCTGGCCTGAGTGGGAGTCTAAACACTCTGTGCTGACATCCCGCCCCCTCCTCTACCGCCCCCCCCCTCGAGTTTTGAAAAAAACGAGCGCTTCCCGCACTGCCGACTCTCCTGTCATGCTCTGGAGAAAAGGCTGGGGATGGGGGGGGGGAAGGAGGGAGACTGGTAACAAGATTTGCCTGAACGGCTATCTTCAGAGATGGTGGCCATTAGGCCACAGAGCCCGGGTGGTATAACCACTTTCTAGACCCCTGTGGCCCCTCTCTAGCCTGGGGGGGAACATTCAAACATGAGAAATCCCCCCATCCACCTTACCTGCTTGCAGCCTGCTTGATACGCTGGGACATACACAGCGATTACAACACCTGAGACAGACATTCAGCATGTGTAGGTTTGTGCTCTTGGCAGCCCCCGGTGGTCACAATAGGCATAGCATGCATTTACCTTAAAGGAGAAAAGCCACTAGAACTCAAAAATTCTGTGGAATCTCCTCTTACCTTATCCAGCCGCAGGGTGCCGTTTACACAGACCCAATCTTCACCTCTCACGGTGGGCTCCGTTTGAAAAAACCGTCAGAGACTGGGGCCCCCATCAGTAGGGGGATCCAACAGTTCTGGGACCGTAAAGCACCTCGCCAGAAATTAGGAAGTTTAAAGCCATTTTCTGATCTGCGGGGTCCAGCTCTCTAAAAAGAGAAGCATTACGGGTAAAACCTCGTTTCTTCGGACACGAGGCCCGGGTACCATTCAATTCGGCCATTAAAAAATGGCACTTTGAATGGATCCGGTTCGCCTGGCTTGCCCCAGTATAGGATCTTAGGATATTCCCTTTGGAGCTCAGCACAGGACATCTTTACACGTCCATCACCTAAGACACTGGCGTAAAAACTGAGGTATCCCTGCAAGGGGGAGGGATTATATAGAGGGTTGAACTTCCTGATAGGGTGTGCCAGTGTCCAATCACCAGTGATACCTATATAACCCATCAGTAATTACTGTGGCTCTGTGTCCCGTGATGTTCGAGAAAGAAAACCTTTTGGAAATGCACATGTGATTGTGCTGTTATTAAAAAGATTGTTAATCAAGATTGTGTGGATTATTGTCTCAACGCTACAACACTTTTGTGGTGCTCTAATTGGTGTATTCTGTGACAATGGGGGCTATTTCCTAAGGGAAAATACACTTTGCACTACAAGTGCAGTTTCAGTGCAGTTTTCAAGTGCACTTGTAGTGCAAAGTGCTTTTGCCTTTAGTAAATAACACCCAACAGTGCTTTGTAAAGTTACACAATCACACCATTTTCAGGACCACATTTCTGTCAGGGTCAGCTAAAAAAAACACAAGCAGTAAATGTCACCAAAAATTTGAGTTCTTTTTTTTTTAAATTTTAAAAAGGTTTTACACATTGTCTGGCATATTGATAGCCCCCCTACCTGCAAAGAATTCAAGGTATCTTAGCCGGACATCACGGCACTCAGGGGGGACAAGCCAGGACGGCCACTTTCAAGCGCCGTCAGGGTTTATTCATGTTGAATTCTGGCCTCAGGCCCAACTGAGCCAGCATAGTTGGCAGAATGTTGCCGTAAAAAGTTGTGTAGAACACAGCACGCCAGGATGATGGGATTCAGTTTGTACTCCGCCATATGTATGGGTGTAAGAAATAGGCAGAACCGGCTGGCCATGATTCCAAACGTGTTCTCCACCACTCTTCTGGATCTAGCCGGTAATTAAAAACCCTCTGGTCCGATGTGAGGGTCCTCATCGGGAATGGCCGCATAAGATGGTCCGCCAGCGCAAAAGCTTCATCTGCAATGAAGACGAATGGGAGTCCTACCACATTGTCTTCTGGAGGTGGCAAGTCCAAGCTGCCATTCTGGAGACGCCTGTAGAACTCGGTCTGGGTGATGATTCCACCATCGGACATCCGGCCATTCTTCCCCACGTCCACATACAGAAATTCATAAGTAGCCGACACCACCGCCAACATCACAATACTATTATACCCCTTATAATTATAATAGTATGACCCCGAGTTGGGTGGTGGGACGATGTGGACGTGTTTCCCATCAATTGCCCCTCCGCAGTTAGGAAAGTCCCACTGCTGGGCAAAGTGGGAGGCCACAGTCTGCCATTCCTGTGGCGTGGAAGGAAACTGTGGAGTCAAAACCAAAAAAAAAAATTAGTCTTTGTGCACAAACAGGGAAAGCAGATTAGACACATACATTGTTGGCCAACATCAAGATAACATTTATTAGAGGAAATTTTTAAAAAACAAAGTATAAGGTCCAACTATCAGATTCCCCCTCCCCTCCTCTCCTGGGCCATTTCTAACATTATGGGGGGGGGGGGGGAACTCTGGGACAGGTAACCCTCTCCACTTCATTGAGAGATGAATGTCTAAATAATGGGTATTACTTTGAACAGCCCCTCCCTAGTTACACTATTGGCAGCCCACTGGACAGGTAAGAAGTGTCATAATACAAAGATATAAATACACACTGTACACATATGAGCACATTTGGACATTCTGCTATTACCTATCAAGATAATAATGGTATACAAAAACTTGAAACAGTACCATTTGAAAGTATTCAGGTAGGCCCTTGCACTACATGCTTTGGGGAATTCATCCATAAATCTGACCACAAAAGAGATGGGTATAGTGTGTATGGGTTTAGCAAAGTCAGCAGATAGATGATTGAGGATAGATAGAGGATTGGTATCAGCTGACTTAGCAGTTGGGGGGAGGGAGGGTTCCAAATGATTTGATGACCCCCCAAAAAAAGCCTCTGGCACTCTGCCTGAATTTAAAGCACCAATCACATTTCAAAACATTTTAGGGGTGTTTGGGGTAAAGCACTACTATGGAGCTGATAAAATACATTGTTAAGTGATTACATGAGGTGAATATAGGGCCAGGAGAGCATGCTGGGGGGTAAGTGAAGGCAAATATGTATGAAGGAGCAAAAAAATAATTACATAAAAATCCAGCATGCATAAGGACAAAGGGGACATTCACAGCATATTCCAATCATGGTAATTAGGGAATGAGGAAAGAAATACAATATATTATCAAACATTAAATACAATAAAATGTGATGTTATAAGTATAAAAATCTTACCTTAATATACTCCTTCTGCAGGACCTGTACGATGGCAGAACAGGTCTCTGGGATAATGATCCCCAGAGCCTGGGGGGAGATGCCTGTCGAGAACTTGAGGTCCTGCAGGCTTCTCCCCGTCGCCAAGTACCGCAGCGTGGCGACGAGCCTCTGCTCCGGAGTGATGGCTTGCCTCATGCAGGTATCCTGCCTGCTGATATAGGGGGTCAGCAAAGCCAACAAACGGTGAAATACGGGGTCCGTCATCCAGAGAAAGTTCCTGAAATCATCAGGATTATTCTCATGGATCTCACGGAGCAAAGGCATATGACAGAACTGGTCACGCTGAAGCAACCAATTCTTGGTCCATGAACTCCTCCCCACCCTGTTCATGGACTGGACTTGTGTCAAGGTCAGGACCCCAACACCAAGCCCCCACACAGCATGAACTCTACAAGGAGTACGTATACGCAACATGGCTAGAAAGCGGTCGGCTGCTCAGAACGAAGTAACAGAACACACTGAAGAACAGCAAGGCCTGTGAAGAGCGACCTGAAAAACAGTAACGAACGAACAAGAACACAATGACAAGTCAATGGTACTCGCTGCACGCACTGAAGAGCAGATACAAACCCACAAGCACAAACTGAACAGCAGAAAACGATCTGAAAACCACGAGTCTGAAAAAGCGCGAATCATCTCTCAACAAACTTTTACTAACACTAGATTAGCAAAAGGAGCCCAAAGGGTGCCGCGCTTGGTTCTGAACTGGCCTTTTCTAGTCTCGTCGTACGTGGTGTACGTCACCGCATTCTTGGTGATCGGAAATTCCGACAACTTTGTGCGACCATGTGTACGCAAAACAAGTTTGAGCCAACATCCGTCAGAAAAAATCCATGGATTTTGTTGTCGGAATGTCCGATCAATGTCCGATCGTGTGTACGGGGCATTAGTCTCTCACTGTAGGGGGTGCTAATCATAATTTTTTTTTGTATATATTTTTTAATACTAATTTCATTAATTTTTTTGGTGATTTAATATATTTTCTTGGGGATTTATTAAACATTATTTTAGCTATTCATTTTTTATATATATGGTTTATTTATGTCCTGTGCGGTTGTGGTGTGTACTGTGATATAAATATATATATATAAAGTTATTGTAATGATTTTGTATGTTTTTCATAGTACATGATATGCATATGGATATTAGATCTTATGCTATGCGATTTAGCAGGTAGATAGCTGGGGCTTATATAGTTAATCATTTACAGGAATTGAATACTGACCACTCACATTAAAGGCATTACTATTTAGACTCCAGTAAAATGGTGCTGAGTCCATTTCCTGAAGACGCGTGCAGAGCGCGAAATATTTTGAAAGGGAGGCTCGACACGCAGCAATGAGTCCTCCGTTCTTGGATCAGCTGGAGCGCACGCTGAGACGCTATTGAGTACCCACAGAATCGTAAGGTACTGCTTGGTCTCTGCTTCTCCTCCTTAGCTGCAGCCCAGTCTGTTTCTCGTCCTGTACCTCGCATACCTGTTTGGCTATACAGTTTTATCTAAATTAAAGACGTTTTTACACTATCCAAGCTTCTGTGGCTTTCATGGGGAGCCACTCTTTACAGATTTGGTTGGTGAATTGATGCACTGAGGCTCAGGTACAAGAAGTTATATATATACAATTCTGTTGTCCGGTGATTGGAGTCCTTCTGCATTGATTTTGTTTATGCCAGGATACCAGGAAAGTTACCTTTGATGAATTACATTATCCAACCTTTTTTATGCCTGAGGGTCACTCTGTGGCCATTACTGTCTGGTGAGTGCTTTGTTATACCACTTCGGGTGAAGCACAAATAAGTTAGCATTTGCACTTTATTATCATGTGGTGATTGGATCTACTAAGAAGATTATGTTTTTGTTTCATACTAATAAGAGGAGAATTTGAATTTTTTTGCACTATATTCACTTTATTGGCATTATATGATTTAATATATTGTATATGCACTGTTGCACCTTAATATATGATTGAGTCAACACGATATATATCTATTATTGCACTACTGATGCGCCCTTTTCTGTTTGTTTTTAAAAATAGGGTGGGCTCAGGGCGCAGAGAGTGCTGCCTGAGCCATGTGCGTGGGGGGTGGTGCCAGAGACACACGGGGTGGGGGTTGGTTGCTGCCAGAGACACGCATGGGGGGGTGGGTGCTTCCAGAGCCGCGAGTGGGGGGGTTGGTGGGCACAAGTGGCTGCATATGATGGGCACAGGTGGCTGCATATGATGGGCACAAGTGACGGCATATGATGGGCACAAGTGGTTGCATTTGATGGGCACAAGTATCTGCATTTGATGGGCACAAGTGGCTGCATTTGAAGGGCACAAGTGGCTGCATATGACGGGCACAAGTGGCTGCATATGATGGGCACAAGTGGCTGCATATGATGGGCACAGGTGGCTGCAAATGATGGGGACAAGTGACTGCATCTGATGGGCACAGTGGCTGCATTTGATGAGCACAAGTGGCTGCATTTTATGGGTACAAGTGGCTGCATTTTATGGGCACAAGTGGCTGCATTTGACGGCACAAGTGGCTGCATATGATGGGAACAAGTGGCTGCATTTGATGGGCACAGTGGCTGCATATGATGGGCACAAGTGGCTGCATATGATGGGCACAAGTGGCTGCATATGATGGGCAGAAGTGGCTGCATTTGATGGAAACAAGTGGATGCATATGATGGGCACAAGTGGCTGCATTTGATGAGCACAATGGCTGCATTTGATGGGCACAATGACTGCATATGATGGGCAGAAGTGGCTGCATATGATGGGCAGAAGTGTCTGCATTTGATGGGCTCAAGTGTCTGCATTTGATGGGCTCAAGTGGCTGCATTTGATGGGCTCAAGTGGCTGCATTTGATGGGCTCAAGTTGCTGCATTTGATGGGCTCAAGTGGCTGCATTTGATGGGCACAAGTGGCTGCATTTGATGGGCACAAGTGGCTGCATTTGATGCGCACAAGTGGCTGCATATTATGGGCACAAGTGGCTGCATATTATGGGCACAAGTGGCTGCATTTGATAGGCAAAAGTGGCTGCATATGATGGGCACAAGTGGCTGCATTTGATGGGCACAATGACTGCATATGATGGGCACAATGACTGCATATGATGGGCACAATGACTGCATATGATGGGCACAAGTGGCTGTATATGATGGGCACAAGTGGCTGCATGTGATGGGCACAATGGCTGCATGTGATGGGCACAATGGCTGCATATGATGGGCACAGTGACTGCATATGAAGAGCACAGTGACTGCATTTGAAGAGCACAGTGGCTGCATTTGATGGGCACAGTATTTTACAGTTTGTTTGCGCCCAAAAAAAAATTTTGAGCCTCAGCCACCACTGCATGGAAATAATGTTTAGAGCATGATATAATTACCTAAATGGTACTGAAATATGCAGTATATTGTTTAACCTCCTTAGTGGTATTCCCGAGTGTGGCTCTGGGTGAATTTTCAGTACCAAAAGTGGTAACCCCGAGCCACACTTGGGATCGCATCGCAGGATCCAGGAAAAGTTACATACCTTGCCCCCAGGATCCTGTGATGTCTCCCCGCTGTGTGTGTGAGCCGTGTCCTCCGGCGGATCTATCACAGTGCAGAACTCCGTTCCCTGCAAGCATTGCAACGCACGGGGATGGAGCATGGCACCAAATTCAAAAAGTTAAAAACACACAATACATA
This sequence comes from Aquarana catesbeiana, assembly GCF_042186555.1. Lineage (NCBI taxonomy): Eukaryota > Metazoa > Chordata > Amphibia > Anura > Ranidae > Aquarana > Aquarana catesbeiana. Next base: position 374,503,256 of record NC_133325.1, read on the forward strand.
CAGTACACTGTATCAAATTATTTCACATACATTTTGTCCCTAGTGGTTTGTCCAGTGCCCTGCATGCAGCCTTATATTATAAATGCTGTTCTTTCTGCCTTGAAACTGGAGATTATCCATAGCAACCAAAAAGTGTCCATCAAAAGCGGTTTTAGACAAACTAGAAAACAGCGATAATAAATTAGAATCATTTGCAGAATTGAGCAGTAGTGATTTGTGGGGAAATCCGTCATCAAACACTGAAAGTCAGCTGGGCTAAAATGCATTTTTGAGAGTGAAAATCTGCGCTATATAGTCCAATGCAAATTTCAGCCATTGATTCTAATGGTACAATTGTAACTTCTCCAAATAAATACTTTTTTTTTTTTTTTTTTTTTAATCTCTTTATTTGAGAAAGTTATCCATTACAGCTTACACAAAACCACCAAAATACAAAAGGAAGAAAGTACAAAAAAAACAAAAAAAGAAAGAGAAAAGAGCTGTCTCTAAGATCATAAACACATTAAAATCATCCATTTTTCCCGTATATAATTCTACATCTAATCCAGTATGTGTCAATTCAAGATACCCATAAGCTGTAACCTTCAGAAAGGGGAAGTAAAAAGGTTTCTTCACTTTTCCCCTCATTTTACCCCCCCCCACTCTTCCTCCCTTTCCCCCCCTCCCCCCCCCATTGTCACTCACCCGCCATACACCCTCACATACACCCTACCCCAGTCTCATCTCTTACCATCCTCACCCCACCTCCCCCTCCGGCCCCACCCCATCCCGATCCAACCATGCTTTCCAGATCTTCACAAATTTCTTGTAGTTACCCCTCTTCTTATAGATATACTTTTCCCTGCAAATCACCTCCCTTACTGCATTCTCCTATTCCGTCACCGTCGGAGCCTCCTTCCTCTGCCAGTGTTGTGCAATGAGCTTTCTTCCCTGAAACAGGCATCTAACTCTTGTCGTCTGTGTGTCCCTTGAGGTCCCTCCATCCCCCATCAGTCCCAGCAGGCACTCTCTCGCCTCCAACCTCAGCGACGTCCCAAACACCAGGTTTATTTTTCCCACCACTCCTACCCAGTATCTATGCAGTTTGGGGCATCGCCAGAACATGTGGATCAAATCCCCGTGCCCCCCTCCACATCTTTGACATTTCAGGTCGGGTCTCTTACCCCACTTGAATAATTTCAGGGGTGTATAGTATGCCCTATAGGATAAATACAGGTGAGACATCACTTGTGAGGGGGAGAGAGTGACCCTGGGCCCAGACGCCAAGACACCACATCTTTTTCCCATTTAATCCTATTTTTATTTTCCACCGGGCCTTCCTGGGCTGCTGCCTTCAGGCATCCATACATATCCGAAGTCAACCCCTTCATGGAGCTTGCATCAACCAGCTTTCTCAAAGAGGCCATTTCGCACCACACCGGCGCCTCCCTCCCAAATTGTACCTCCAGGGCATGCCTAATTTGCAGATATCTGTAAAATGACCTGTTAGAGATCGCATATTCCTCTACGAGCTCCTGAAAGGACTTCAACCTCCCCGCCCTGTATACCTGTGCCAGGTAATGAATACCCTGGCGGTCCCATTCCTCAAAACGCCCCATTTTTTTAAGCTCATTGAGGCTGTTGTTATCCCAAAGTGGCGAGAATTCTGCAAAACCGGTATATCCCAAGGTTCTCTTAGCTTGTACCCAGACTTTAACCATCATCTGGGTGGTGGGGCATTTAGTAAAAAATGAATCTGCCTCTAATCCCTCTGCAATTGTATCATGTCTGGTGTCATTCAACAAAATGCTATCCCCCGCTCCCTCTTCTCCTGACCTATTGCTGCCTCCCATTTGTTGCAATTGGGCTGCCAGGAAGTAGCCCCACGGGTCAGGTACCGCCAGGCCACCCTTCCCCTCTGATCGCCGCAGCGCCCGCAACCCGATCCTGGCCACCCCCTTTTTCCAAATGAGCTCCCTGAACACACTGTCCATTTTTTTGAACCAATGCTTGGGAATCCAAACAGGAGAGTTCTGCAGGACGTATAAGATTTGGGGTAACCAAACCATTTTAATCAGGTTGCAGCGCCCGGTGACCGAGAGGGGCAGGCGTCTCCACACTTGACACTTCTGCTTCAGCTTTTTCATCAATGGGACTAGGTTTCCGGTTATGTACTGGCCTGGATCTCTAGTTATATTAATCCCCAAGTATTTCATTTGCCTGACTACTTGAACTTGGGATGCCTGGTGGGGGAGAGGCCCGCTCAAGGCGTCTACGGGCAGGATCACTGATTTCTCCCAGTTAACCAGTAGCCCAGAGAAAGCACCAAACTCTTTTACTATCCCTATAGCTGTTTCCAGTGAATCCTGCGTGTCCGCCAAAAACAGCAGAGTGTCGTCGGCATACAGGGCTACTTTGTCCACCCCTCTTTTTCTCCTAAACCCCTGTACGCCCTGTGCCATCCTCAGAGCAACCGCTAAGGGCTCAATTGCAAGGGCAAAGAGCAGGGGGGACAAAGGACACCCCTGTCTCGTACCCCTGCTCAACTGGAACCACTCCGAACACTGCCCGTTGATTTTCACCTTGGCCCTCAGTTTATTATATAACAATCTTAACCACTGAGCAAATCCGGGGCCAAACTGATATACTGCCAACACCTTCCATAAATATTGCCATTCCAAAGAATTGAAGGCCTTGGCTGCGTCTAGTGAAAGGATTGCTCTCCTACCGCTGTTTTCTATAGGGATTTGCATGTTAAGGTACACCCGTCTTATGTTCGTGCTTGTAGATCTGTTCGGGATGAACCCGGTCTGGTCTGTGTGTATAAGTTTGGGGATTATCTTAATCAGCCTTGCGGCTAGTACTTTGGCCAGGATCTTCACATCCGAGCACAAGAGCGAGATGGGCCTATATGAAGACATATCTGTTGGGTTCTTCCCTTCTTTTAGCAGGATTATTACTATGGCTTCTGACATAGAGGGGGGCAGAGCCCCTTCCTCCCTAGCTCCGTTGAATACCTCCAATAATAAGGGTAGCAATACCTCCCCGTATTTTTTAAATAATTCTATGGGCAGGCCATCCGGGCCCGGGGACTTTTGAGCCGCCATATCTCCAACAGCCCTTTGTAGTTCTTTGAGAGTCAATGGGGCGTCCAACATTTCCTGGTCCTCATTTGATAACGGAATTATCCCCAACCCCTCAAAGAAGCCCTGCATTTCCCCCTCTACATTCCCCCTGGAGGAGCTATATAGCTTCTCAAAGTATGTCCTGAACTCCTCTATTATTTCTGGGGTATTTTTCCTTATTACTCCTTCCCTCCCCTCAATTGCTGGCACCGCACTCGGGGGGCCATTTGCCTTGATTGTCAGAGACAGAGCTTTCCCAATTCGTTCTCCTTCTTCAAAAAAGCTCCGCCTCTGAAAAGATCTAATCTTCTCCATCTTCTCTCGGAGTACCTTGCTATACTCTTCCTGTCTCCTCACCCAACAGTCATAATTAGCTTGGGATGGTATTGTCACGAAGTGCGCCTCCGCCCGCCTTGCATTTTCTTTGGCTCCCAGTTCCTCGGCTTGTGACTGTTTTTTAACATGGGCGATTCTCTGAATTAAAACACCTCGAAGGTATGCCTTCAGGGAGTCCCAAACCACCCTCAGTGGGGCCGAACCTAGATTTATATTAATAAACTCTAGTAGCCCCTCCATCATTTTTTCTTCCTCTCCTATCAATTCAAGCCAAAAAGGGTTAATCTTCCAGCTCCCTCTGTTATATTGCCCCCCTACCTTCACGGAGGCAATAACTGGCGTATGGTCCGAGACGCCTCTCGGCTCATAGGTTATTTCCTCCACTACGTTTAGTGCCTCCTCGTTACCCAGTACTAGGTCAATTCTGGATAAGGTGGCATGGGTCCTGGAGTGGCATGAATACTGCCTCTCTCCAGGATACCTCCTCCTCCAGATATCCACCAGCCCTATTTCGTCACAGTATTGCGAAAGGGGGCTCCTGTTGACCACTCCAGCTCCCTGCCTTAGCGGGAACCTATCTATGCTACTGTTCATCGTCATATTGAAATCTCCCAATGCTATTACCGGGGTCCCAGGGAAATCTGCTATGAACTTGGCTAGGTCTTCCATTACCTCCGTGCTAAATGGGAGGGGATATACACATTGGCCAGTATATATCTTTTATTTTCTATTAAGCAAGAGAGAAAAATATACCATCCATTTTCATCCAATCTGCTCTGCCCACAGGAGAAAGCCAGGTCTGTGCTCATCAATACACTCACCCCTCTTGAATATGATGAGTGAGTGGAATGAAACTGTATGCGAAACTGCTTATTACTTAAAGTTTCAGTTGTGTCTTTTACCAAATGGGTCTCCTGGAGGCAGAGTATCTTGACATTCTCCTTTTTAGCTATTGAAAAAATTACCTGTTTTTTGAGTTTATCCTTTATCCCCCTAACGTTCCATGAGCATATATTAATCCGTTTTCCCGTATCCGGGATTCTACCACTCTTCTTTCAATGCTCATGGGCCGTTAGGTCTAATATCTTTGCAATATTCTGGTCACTTATCAAACCCTCCCTCGTTGTACATACAGTAGGGGAATATGCCAAATACCGCCCTGTCTTTTTCCCGTCCCTTTAATCTGGTAACCTGGATCCACTCGCATCCTCTCACAACAACATTCCCTACTTTCCCTCTCTGATTGTGTTCATGCATCTTCCCCCCCACCCCCCCACCCCCCGTGTCCCCTCTCCCACCCAACATCCCTCCCTTTCTCCCCCCCACCCCCCCTCGCCCCCCCACCCACACCCCACCCCCGTGCCCACTTTTGGGCCTATCCCTCGAGCTTCTATTGTGACCTTCAAAACCCTTTTGAGGTGTAAGAAAAGAACCGTGAACCAAACCCAGTAGGGGGGGATATTACCCCCCAAAATATTTGTGCTTATTACTGTGTGTGTAATTTGTGCATTTATCTCTATTTAGTGTATTATAATTCCATTTATTTAATCCCCCCCTCCCCCCCTCCCCCACTCCATGCCCAATTGGCATCATCAAAAAACAAAAATCCAGTAACCCAAAAAAAAAAAAAACAGGGAAGAGTAGGACACCATACAAAGGGAGACAAAATAAGCAAAAGTCCCAAAAGACGCCTAACTTCCTTCTTCTCGCCTGATTCTCTCTTCGTTGTGCTCTAGCCAGGTTGACACTTCATTGGGGGTAGAAAAAAACCTAACCTCCCCCAGAGCTGAGACCCGCAGTCGTGCCGGGAACAAGAGCGCATAATTGATTCTGAGTTGTTGAAGCTTCCGTTTACATTCTCCAAATTTAGCTCTTTGTCTCTGTAGCTCGGGGGAAAAATCTGGGTAAATTGAGATCCTGACTCCGTTGTGCTGGATATTCCTCAACTCTCTTGCTTTCTGTAAAATAGTGACTTTGTCCCGAAAACATAGAAGCTTAAAAATGAAGGGCCTAGGGTGGCCTCCTGGAGCCAGAACTTTAGGGCCTATTCTATGTGCGCGCTCGATAGCAAAAGTGTTAGAGAATGAGTCCCTGCCGAGTTTCTCCCTCAGCCAGTCCTCCATAAATTGAATGGGGTTGTTCCCCTCACATCCCTCTGGGAGCCCGAGTACCCGCAGGTTCTCTCTACGTAGCCTGTTCTCCATACTGTCCATTTTCTGCAAACAGTCCTTTAATTGAATTTTCATAAGTGCTACCTCTTGTTTTAATGGATACACATCATCCTCCATTTGGCTAAATCTCTCCTCGAGCGCTGTTGTCTGAGTACAAACTATACGCACTTCCCCCTTAACCGAAAGCAATTCATCTCTAATGCCTTTAAGTTGCTCAGACAGCTCGTTGATTGATTGCTTGCAAGTGTTGACGGCTACAAGAATATCATGCAGGGATGGCTCCCTTTCCTTTACCGGGCTGCCCTGGCCTCCCCCTACCGCCCCCTCCAGGCCCAAATCCTGTTGCTTATCCAGGGTCCCTCTTGCTGCTGGGCCTGCCGATGGTATAGCTGATGGCATAGCTGCCAAAGTCCCGTTTTCCTGGGTCTGGCTTCTCCTCCCAGGGTGGCCCGCTTGTTGTTGCCCCCCCCCCTATGCTGCTAGGTTTATTAGGGGTTTGGTTTGGGGTATGCGCAAAGCGCTCTAGTTTAGCGGCTGCTTGGTTCCCCTTCTCCTTAGCACTGCGAGTTCCAAGGGCCCCTTGTTGGACTGGCCCGTCCTCCATCCCCTTCTTCCTTGACATTTCCAATGATGTTCTGTTAACCACTGTACGTTGCTAGTCCCTGCCGTGGGACCTGGACCTGTGTGACCACCGACCCCCTGTCGAGATTACAGCAATAATGTCTTTTCCTGCTGAGCCTCTATGTTAGAGATGTGCTAGATGTGAGTGTGCACACACCCACTGACTCACCCCTCTGGTGCTCCGGGCGGGATCCTCTGCTGCTTGATGTGCTAGATGTGAGTGTGCACACAGCCACTGACTCACCCCTCTGGTGCTCCGGGCGGGATCCTCTGCTGCTTGATGTGCTAGATGTGAGTGTGCACACAGCCACACGGAGATGCTGGACGAGAACGCCGGAGGAAGAACCAGAAGAGCCAGAAGAACCAGAAGATGCAGGAAGATAGAAGAAAGAAGAAGCATTTAAATAAAGGAATTGTCAAAAACTGTCTCTTGTCATTTTTAACATTTTTGACACTTTTTTCGTGAAATGGTAGGGGTACTTATGTACCCCCTTACCATTTCACACAGGGGGGGGCCGGGATCTGGGGGTCACCTTGTTAAAGGTGGCTTCCAGATTCCGATAAGCCCCCCGCCCGCAGACCCCCACAACCACCGGCCAGGGTTGTGGGGATGAGGCCCTTGTCCTCATCAACATGGGGACAAGGTGTTTTGGGGGGCTACCCCAAAGCACCCTCCCAATGTTGAGGGCATGTGGCCTGGTACGGTTCAGGAGGGAGGGGGGCCGCACTCTCGTCCCCCCCTCTTTTCCTGCGGCCTGCCAGGTTGCATGCTCGGATAAGGGTCTGGTATGGATTTTTGGGGGGACCCCACGCCGTTTTTTTTTTTTTTTTGGCGCGGGGTTCCCCTTAAAATCCATACCAGACCTGAAGGGTCTGGTATGGAATTTAGGGGGAACCCCACGTCATTTTTTTTTTTTAATTTTGGCCGGGGTTCCCCTTAATATCCATACCAGACCTGAAGGGCCTGGTATGGAATTTAGGAGGACTCCCACGTCATTTTTTTTTTTTAATTTTGGTTCGGGGTTCCCCTTTGGGGAATTCCCATGCCGTTTTTATCAATGAACTTCTATGTGTATTGTCGGCAATGCAATAGCCGCGGGTAGTTTTAAATGAGTTTTTTCCTTCAAAATGTCATTTTGCTGTCAGACTGTTCTAAACACAGGAAACATGCGCCCCTTTACAGGCATACTATAGACACCCCCCAGGTACGAAATTTAAAGGGATATTACACTTTTATTGTTTGACTTTAAGCATTATTAAAATCACTGCTCCTGAAAAAACGGCCGTTTTTAAAACTTTTTTTTGCATTGATCCATGTCCCCTGGGGCAGGACCCAGGTCCCCAAACACTTTTTATGACAATAACTTGCATATAAGCCTTTAAAATTAGCACTTTTGTTTATTCATGTTCGTGTCCCATAGACTTTAACGGTGTTCGCGTGTTCGAACGAACTTTTTTCCTGTTCGCATGTTCTGGTGCGAACCGAACAGGGGGGTGTTCGGCTCATCCCTATTGTTAAACATAACTCCTGATTCAGGTCCTAAAACTATGTCTAAATGTAGTATTTATAAGTAGGAGGGTTCCACCACCATTGTAAATCTTGCCAGATACACTATCTAGCCAAAAGTATTGGGACACATGCCTTTACACATAAATGAACTTTAATGGCAGCCCAGTCTTAGTCCGTAGGATTCAAATTTGATTTGGCTCACCCTTTGCAGCTATAACAGCGGCTGGGAAATCTGTTCACAAGGTTTAGTGTGTCTATGGGAATGTTTGACAAATTCTTTTAGAAGCGCATTTGTGAGGCCAAGCACTGATGTTGGATGAGAAGGCCTGGCTTGCAGTCTCTGCTCTAATTCAGCCAAAAGGTATTCTATCGAGTTGAGGTCAGGACTCTGTGAGGGCCAGTCAAGTTCCTCCACCCCAAACTCCCTCATCCATGTCTTTATGGACCTTGCTTTGTACACTGGTGTACAGTCATGTTGGGACAGGAAGGGACCATCCCCAAACTGTTCTCACAAAGTTGAGAGCATGAAATTGTCCACAATGTCTTGGTATACTGATGCCTTAAGAGTTCCCTTCACTGGAACTAAGAGACCAAGCCCAACCCTTGAAAAACAACCCCATATCATAATCCCCCTTCACCAAATGATTTGGACCAGTGCACAAAGCAAGGTTCATAAAGACATGAATGAGTGAGTTTGGGGTGGAGGAACTTGACTGGCCTGCACAGAGTCCTGACCTCAACACAACAGAACACCTTGGAGATGAATTAGAGCATATACTATAAGCCAGACCTTCTTGTCCAACATCAGTGCCTGACCTCACAAATGCACTTCTGGAAGAATGGTCGCACATTCCCATATACACACTCCTAAACCTTGTGGACAGCCTCCCCAGAAGAGTTGAAGCTGTCATAGCTGCAAAGGATGGGCCAAATGAATTTTGAACCCTACGGACTAAGACTGGGATGCCATTACAGTTCATGTGCGTATAAAGGCAGGTGCCTCAATACTTAGGTTAATATATTGTATATTGCTTGTGACACTGAGCATGGCTATGGACTTAGGGCTGGTTCACACCACAGAGGTGCAGACTACATGTGTGAGGCTGCTCACTGGCTAAGTGGGTAGCAATTCCATTTAGTAGTACTGGGGTTGCTGAAAAATTTACAAGTTATGCACTGCGCTTAGGTGACCACCATATCCCCCTGATGATGACACATGATCCCTGTGTCGAAGATGCATAGGGGAGGGGCCAGGACGGAGAGACTGACATGGACTTCACACCAGCGCTGTCCCAGCACAGCATACCGCACCAAACATCCAGTGATTTTGCATAGAAAGCAGTTATAGTATGGTGCCCTGACGCACCAGTGTCATGTGAGTACCCCGGTGTGGGGAGCTTTTTCTTTTGATAAAAGTATTTTGACTATATTACACTATATAGTTTCCTTTTCATTTATATGTATGGAGCCACATTGTTTCCAGCTGGAGGAGTGCAGCAGACACTGAGACTGAGCCCAGGGGTGGCTTCAAAGCGTATTTGGACTCAGGGTAGCAGCTGAGTCACACGCTCTGAGGTGAGTACACTAGCTTAAGGGGGTCACGAAGGTGCACCGGAGCATGTTTTGCAGCACTCAGGATATCTTCGGCATAATGTTGGATTGTTGTCACAGCTGAACACCACCTGCACGCATTGTTTTATTATCACTGCTGGACATTATTTGCATGCACTATTTAGAGTGCTAAAGAGAACTTTTTTCATGATTTAGTTATTAATTTATTCATTCAGACAAGCAGGATACTTTATATTGAGCACTAAGCACTTTTTATTGTTATTAAGATACTATGTATGGTGTAATAAGCACTAATAAGCACTAATTTATGGTGTAACAATCACTTGTTTTTTCAAACCTTGTTTATTTATTCAACATTCATATTATTTGTATTTAATATTATTTGACTAGTAAGCACAGAGTTGGTTAATATTAATTTTGTTTTTGGGGTCACCTAAGCGCAGCGCATAACTTGTAAATTTATCCTATGCACGTTATATGAAGCGTGATTAGCGCATGCAGCTGGAGGTAGCACAAGCAAGGCATAAGATTATTGTGGCTCACAGAATTTTTCCAATTTGACTGGGGTTGCTGGTTCAATTCCCCAACATGCTAATGCTTGTGTTGAAGTTTATATGTTCTCCATGTGAGGGTTTCTCACCAGTCCAAAGACATGCTAGCATGTTATTTGTCTCCTGTCGAAATAGTCTCTAATGTAAGAAAGTTAGTTTTGGACCTTAGATTGGAAGCTCATTGCAGCCAGGGACTGATGTTAATGTTTGTTAGCACTAATCATGCCCAGGGACTTGGACATTTAAAATTGTAGGGTTTATACTGCACAGGTACATATGCTTAGAAAACCGTTGCTTTGTTTATGTGCATGCAAATGGACTTCGATCTTTGGCCTGTAGCTGGAGATTTGATGCACATAGCCAAGGGCTAGCACCGTTGCAAATAGTATTATGTGTTCCTGCTCATCAGGTTCAATCACTTTAGACATACATGAAGAGACAGATTGAAAGATACTGGTGGGCGTGTACTTCTATTGGGCATTTGTCAGTGTGCCAACAATAGTATACAACCAATCTTATATAAAGGACTGCAGTGGGGTGGAGGGAGTGTTTGGCCTGTGAAGAGGCCAGTTTATTTTGCTGTGATTTGTGGGGGAGAAGGCATGATATTGTGCATAATGATAAATGTCCAACTAGGGCTGTTTGTTTCCTGAAGGTCTTGTGCATTATTTCCCTCAAAAGTGGGTTTATGTGCCTATGCTGTCAATGTTGTGTGTGTATTGTTCCTGTCTGACCATGCATTCATGGTTTGGGAGCATCTGCTGACCTTCTACTCTTTGATCTCATTGCTTAATCATGTACACAGAAATGCAGCTTCCAGCAGAACATGGTCACCAATGTATGTGTGTGGATTGTGTGGTGGTGGTGGGTGTTAGTTTGAATATGAGCCTTTTTTAATATTATGTTGGAATGCTTTGTAAGAATAATGACTGTTAAGTATGTTTCTATAATCTTGCAGATAAAAATGTGATGTGGGTTGGTGGGCGAGTAGTTGTACTTCGAAATGTGTTGTACGTTATACTCTGAAAGTAAAGCTGTGTCCACTCTAAAGTTTAGATACATTTTAGATTGTAAGCTCCTATGAGTAGGGCCTTAAAACCCAATTGCTAACTGTTTTGATAAATATAGCACCATATACAGTATAATTTTTTTATGCTAGTAAGTAGGGATGAGTCGAACACCCAGTTCGGTTCACAGCAAAACATGCGAACAGGCAAAAAAATGTGAAAGTGGAAACTCCTGCGCTGTCGGGGGGGGGGGGGGGGGGGGCTATGCTAAAAGGACACTGCTGCAACACCTAAGTACTGATCCAAGGCAGGACAAATGGGACAAAAGTGGGGGAAGATGGTAGTTGCGCTGTGATGAAGGGGGGGGGGGGGAGGGAAGCTACAAAGATGACTAAAGTGGCAAAGTGAACTAAAAAAGCAGAAACGGGCCAATGCATGAATAGATCCTACATGCTAAAAGAACATGGTGGGGATGCAGTGCAGTGCAACGTAGCTGATCAACATGACATGTTGCAGGCAGACAAAGCCTAATATATAAAGGTAATCGTGAAACAGTGACTGCTTGAATATAGCAAAACAAAAATGCATATACCAACACAAATAGGGTGAATAATGACACAATGCAAAAAAAAATATATAATGCAAGAAAAATATATGTGGGCTAGTGCCCCATTAGCAAAAACGTGCCAGATCCTGGTGAACTACAAGTGACAAATCCCTAGGACAAACATGAATATTAGTTCTATCATCCAGTCCAAAAAGCAAAAACACGTAATGAGAAACACAAAACAAGTCCAATCGTGAAGGGAGGGGGGATCTTCAGTGAGGACACCTCCGTGTTTGCAAGCCGCTTACCTTACAGCTGTAAGGTGTACAGCCTGTGTTGCAAATAACCCGCAGGTGTAGACGTTCCGTGTATACAAGCAGTGACAATGATGAACTTGCCAAGCGAAATATAAAAAATAAAAAGTATACAGCATGTAAAATAACTCTGCAACGACCACAGTGGAGGGGGGGCAAGACACACACAGGGGGAGGTTGCACTCACTTTCATGAAGTGAGTGTGGGCATCAATCCACGAGCACCGAGCTCGTATGCCTCCAGGAGTGTCACCAATCTGGAATCTGTCCCCGTGCCTGGAAACTGGAATATGTCCCCGTGCCTCTCTCCTCAGTGTTCGTCAGGTAGAGTAGTGATGTACAGTGTGAGGGGGAAAGAGACGCACATAGCGTGATCCCATATAAAAGGTATATTTATTTAATAAAACAAGTCCAATCAACTTACATTTAAAACAATGCTGCAGTGTGTAGTAACTACGAGCGCCGAGCTCGTCTCCTGTTGTTTGTCTATGGCAGCGTCCCGTGCTCCAAAAAAATGTGTTCGAACATGCGAATACTGTTCAAGTCTATGGGACCCGAACATGAATAATCAAAAATGCTCATTTTAATGGCTTACGTAAACGGGTAAAACAGAAAAAAATATTTACCGCGCTACCTGATTAGATTAATTTTTAAAAAGCTGCAGCTCAAAAATTGTGAGATATACACAAATACAGTAAATACCATATTTATCGGCGTATAACACGCACTTTTTTCCCCTTAAAATCAGGGGAAAATCGCGGGTGCGTGTTATACACCGATCCCCTGCGATCCTGACCTGTCAGAATTAAAAAATCGCTGACCGCGATTTGAAAATGGCGCCGCCGGCGCCGAAATAAACAGTGCCGGTCCTCGGCTCTTCTCGGCGGCTTTCGGTTTCACTCGAGCGCCGCCCGAACCTAGCCGAGTATACTCGGCTAGTTTCGGATAGCTCCGCTCACCGTCCGAGTGGAACCGAAAGTAAACGAGAGCCGCCGAGAAGAGCCGAGGACCGGCTCTGTGTATTTCGGCGCCGGCGGCGCCATTTTCAAATCGCGATCGGCGATTTTGAAGCTCACAGGCTTCAGCAAGGCTGGACTGGGGCAAGGCTGGACTGGACACTGGGGAAGGCTGCACTGATATGGCTGCACTAGCAAGGCTGCACTGACATGGCTGCACTAGCAAGGCTGCACTGACATGGCTGCACTAGCAAGGCTGCACTGACATGGCTGCACTGACATGGCTGCACTGGCAAGGCTGCACTGGCAAGGCTGCACTGACATGGCTGCACTGGCAAGGCTGCACTGGCAAGGCTGCACTGACATGGCTGCACTGGCAAGGCTGCACTGGGCAAGGCTGGACTGGGGCAAGGCTGCACTGAGAAGGCTGCAATGATGGGCATTTAAATGTAAGTTTTTTTTCCCTTCAACTTCCCTCCTAAAAGTTTTTTTTCCTTAAAATTCCCTCCTAAATTGAGGTGCGTGTTATACGCCGGTGCGTGTTATACGCCGATAAATACGGTAATATAAAAACATGAGCAGCGCTACAAAAACAAAAAGTAAAATATATATTGAAAATAAATAAATAAAATCAAAGGATCTGTGATGGACCCAAAGAGGTATAACAAAACAAGCAATATTAGTGCCAAAAACCATAAAAGGGCGGTAAAAAAATAGTCCCAACAGTAGGAAATGTAGGTGTAATAATAAAAAGTCTGTGTAAAGGGCCAGAGGCAAACAGGGTGGCTCCATCCGGTACGACAGTCAGTAGGGTATCTGTAAGCTGGCCGGTTGCTGCTGTTTTTTATCAATGCTTTTATCTGCATCTTCTACGTAAGTGCAACCTTTAACCTTTAATAAACTTGGGTCTTATTGATTTACACTATGGAGAGACTTTTTTTTTATTTCTTTGGGTCCCCCCTACTTACTGTCGTACCGGATAGAGCCACCCTGTTTGTCTCTCGCCCTTTACTGGAAAGCCGTGTTGTGATGTTACCAGTGATTGAGCGTCAGGTTGCCATACAAGCTTACTTAAGCTTGCCTTCTGGTAAACGTGTAATTCATACAGTGGTGGATCTCCTCACGTGTTGGTGTCTGTGTAATCGATTAACCTTGTTTTTCACTTTCTTTGAATACTTTGGATGTTTCATTCATGGACTTTTTATTATTTTATTATTACACCTACATTTCCTATTGTTGGGATTATTTTTTACCACCCTTTTATGGCACTAATATTGTGGATCCTTTTTATTTATTTATTTTCAATATATATTTTTCAATTTTTGTTTTTGTAGCGCTTACGTAAGCGCCCCCTCTGATGCCATGGGAAAGCCATAGGGAAGTCCCTGTGCTTTAGAGGGGGGCAGGTTCACCCGGGAACATCACCGTGTGGCCCCGCCCTCAGTAACAATAGAACTGTGAAAGCGAAGATGCGTCATATGGCGGGAGCAACCCATGGAGGCGGGTCGGTCACATTTTTTTTTTCTTGTTTTTTTTTTTCGGTCCATCGGCGGAGCAAGAGAAGAAGAAGACTTTGTGGAACATTTTATTTTTTATTTTTTAATAAAGGACTTGTCCCAAGTTGTGTCTTGTCATTTTTACCATTTTGACACTTTTTTGTGAAATGGTAGAGGTACATCCGTACCCCGTTACCATTTCACACAGGGGGGAGGCTGGGATCTGGGGGTCCCCTTGTTAAAGGGGGCTTCCAGATTCCGATAAGCCCCCTGCCCACAGACCCCCACAAGCACAGGGCAAGAGTTGTGGGGATGGGGCCCTTGTCCCCATCAACATGGGGACAAAGTGCTTTTGGGGGCTACCCCAAAGCACCCTCCCCATGTTGAGGGCATGTGGCCTGGTACAGTTCAGGAGGGGGGTGCTCCCTCATCCCCCCTCTTTTCCTGCGGCCTACCAGGTTGTGTGCTAGGATAAGGGTCTGGTATGGATTTTTGGGGGGACCACCATGCCTTTTTTTTAATCTTGGTGCGGGGTTCCCCTTAACCACTTCAGCCCCGGAAGGTTTTACCCCCTTCCTGACCAGAGCACTTTTTACAATTCGGCACTGCGTCGCTTTAACTGCTAATTGCGCGGTCATGCAATGCTGTACCCAAACGAAATTTGCATCCTTTTCGTATTTGATCACCTCTGCCGTTTTTATTTTTTGCGCTATACACGGAAAAAGACCGAAAATTTTGAAAAAAAATGATATTTTCTACTTTTTGTTCTAAAAAAAATCCAATAAACTCAATTTTAGTCATACATTTAGGCCAAAATGTATTCGGCCACATGTCTTTGGTAAAAAAAATGTCAATAAGTGTATATTTATTGGTTTGCGCAAAAGTTATAGCGTCTACAAACTAGGGTACATTTTCTGGAATTTACACAGCCTTTAATTTATGACTGCCTATGTCGTTTCTTGAGGTGCTAAAATGGCAGGGCAGTACAAAACCCCCACAAATGACCCCATTTTGGAAAGTAGACACCCCAAGGAATTTGCTGAGAGGCATGTTGAGCCCATTGAATATTCATTTTTTTTGTCCCAAGTGATTGAATAATGACAAAAAAAAAAAATTACAAAAAGTTGTCACTAAATGATATATTGCTCACACAGGCCATGGGCATATGTGGAATTGCACCCCAAAATACATTTAGCTGCTTCTCCTGAGTATGGGGATACCACATGTGTGGGACTTTTTGGGAGCCTAGCCGCGTACGGGGCCCAGAAAACCAATCACTGCCTTCAGGATTTCTAAGGGCGTACATTTTTGATTTTACTCCTCACTGCCTATCACAGTTTCGGAGGCCATGGAATGCCCAGGTGGCACAAACCCCCCCCAAATGACCCCATTTTGGAAAGTAGACACCCCAAGCTATTTGCTGAGAGGCATGGTGAGTATTTTGCAGCTCTCATTTGTTTTTGAAAATAAAGAAAGACGAGAAAAAAAATTTTTTTTTTTCTTTTTTCAATTTTCAAAACTTTGTGACAAAAAGTGAGGTCTGCAAAATACTCACTATACCTCTCATCAAATAGCTTGGGGTGTCTACTTTCCAAAATGGGGTCATTTGGGGGGTTTTTTTGCCACCTGGGCATTCCATGGCCTCCGAAACTGTGATAGGCAGTGAAGAGTGAAATCAAAAATTTACGGCCTTAGAAAGCCTGAAGGCGGTGCTTGGTTTTCGGGGTCCCGTACGCGGCTAGGCTCCCAAAAAGTCTCACACATGTGGTATCCCCATACTCAGGAGAAGCAGCAGAATGTATTTTGGGGTGTAATTTCACATATTCCCATGGCATGTTTGAGCAATATATCATTTAGTGACAACTTTGCGCAAAAAAAAATAAAAAAAAATAAAAAATTGTCTCTTTCCCGCAACTTGTGTCACAATATAAATTATTCCATGGACTCGACATGCCTCTCAGCAAATAGCTTGGGGTGTCTACTTTCCAAAATGGGGTCATTTGGGGGGGTTTTGAACTGTCCTGGCATTTTATGCACAACATCTAGAAGCTTATGTCACACATCACCCACTCTTCTAACCACTTGAAGACAAAGCCCTTTCTGACACTTATTGTTTACATAAAAAAATAATTTTTTTTTGCAAGAAAATTACTTTGAACCCCCAAACATTATATATTTTTTTTAAAGCAAATGCCCTACAGATTAAAATGGTGGGTGTTTCATTTTTTTTTTTTTCACACAGTATTTGCGCAGCGATTTTTCAAACGCATTTTTTGGGGAAAAAACACACTTTTTTACATTTTAATGCACTAAAACACACTATATTGCCCAAATGTTTGATGAAATAAAAAAGATGATCTTAGGCCGAGTACATGGATACCAAACATGACATGCTTTAAAATTGCGCACAAACGTGCAGTGGCGACAAACTAAATACATTTTTAAAAGCCTTTAAAAGCCTTTACAGGTTACCACTTTAGATTTACAGAGGAGGTCTACTGCTAAACTTACTGCCCTCGATCTGACCTTCGCGGCGATACCTCACATGCATGGTGCAATTGCTGTTTACATTTGACGCCAGACCGACGCTTGCGTTCGCCTTAGCGCGAGAGCAGGGGGGACAGGGGTGCTTTTTTTTTTTTTTTTTTTTTTTTTTTCTTTATTATTATTATTTTTTTATCTTATTTTTAAACTGTTCCTTTCATTTTTTTTTTTTTTAATCATTTTTATTGTTATCTCAGGGAATGTAAATATCCCCTATCATAGCAATAGGTAGTGACAGGTACTCTTTTTTGCAAAAATTGGGGTCTATTAGACCCTAAATTTCTCCTCTGCCCTCAAAGCATCTGACCACACCAAGATCGGTGTGATAAAATGCTTTCCCAATTTCCCAATGGCGCTGTTTACATCCGGCGAAATCTAAGTCATAAAATGCTCGTAGCTTCCGGTTTCTTAGGCCATAGAGATGTTTGGAGCCACTCTGGTCTCTGATCAGCTCTATGGTCAGCTGGCTGAATCACCGGCTGCATTTTCAGGTTCCCTGTTGAGACAGGAGAGCCAGAGAAAAACACGGAAGACGTTGGGGGGGGAGGGGCATTCCCTCCCACTGCTTGTAAAAGCAGTCTAGAGGCTAATTAGCCGCTAGGATTGCTTTTACATGAAAGCCGACCGCTGGCTGAAAAGAATGATACCAAGATGATACCTAAACCTGCAGGCATCATTCTGGTATAACCACTCAAAGTCGTGAATGGCGTACCTGAAGACAAAAAAATGGTTAACAATAAAGCACAGTAAACGGTAAGGTATAAAAAAATTGCATACCTGAAAAGCAAACATGATAAAACATAATAACAATAAAACATTGCAGAATAGAATACAGTAAAAAAGAACAGAACAATAGAGAGAGAGAATAGAGAGAGAAAGAACAATAAAACGACAACTTTTTTTTTTTATTTTATATTTTTGTATGTGTTTTTTTTTTTTACACTTTTTTTTGTAACTAACTTTTATAACTGTAACCGGTTCCAGGTTCGGGTCTCTCAAAATGCGATGGCATCTTGGGAGACCCTGTGAAAGTGTGCCTAGTCTGTGCAATGCTGTACCCTATGCTAATACTCAACTAGTGAATGGTAGCGTTCAAAATATTCACCAATGCAAAGACCAGGATTGTCAGGAAAGGAGGGACAATAATAGCGGGTGTCACGCCTATATCCGCGCTTGCTGCAGACACAACATCTTTTTTGGGGGGGTTCGCTGGGTAGGGGTACTCGGGAGGACATAAAGAAAATGCCTCTCATGCAGCCGACTGCATTTGGTTGGGGATGTGAATGGGGGAAGTACGGGTGCTGCAGAAGTGGTGGGTTCCCAATTAGGATTGGCGAATGCAGCAGGAAGGGCACTATGGGCACGACGGCCTGTGTTTGTCTTCTTGGTGGCAGCGCGGCACTACTTGTGCTTGCCACCTCACCAGCTTGAACTGCACTTATGGGACTCGCCACGTCACCAAGTGTTACTACAGTGCTGGTTTGACTACGACCGGGGTGTACTAGGCCGCTGGTGCTTGCCAGTTCACCAAAACGCTACCAAAAAAACTGTTAGCGATCGCAAGGATCAGGCCTGACTCTGCGAACGCTGCAGTTATGCGTTTAGTGTTTTGTAAGTGTCAGTGATCGATCGATACTGCACTTGGGTGGGCTGGGCTGGGCCGGGCGGAGGGGCAAAACGCAGGTGCTAGCAGGTATCTGGGCTGATCCCACTAACACTGCGTTTGTGGGAACCCTAAACTGCTGGGGACGCTAGTATAGATCTGATCGGATCAGATATTGATCCGTTCAGATACTATACCACTAAGGGAGGTGTACGGTGCGTGCGTGGGTGTTAGCGGTACTGGCGCTAACCTGACGCTGCCTGGGGCTGGTGCTTGCCAGTTCACCAAAACGCTACCAAAAAAACTGTTAGCGATCGCAGGGATCAGGCCTGACTATGCGAACGCTGCAGTTATGCGTTTAGTGTTTTGTAAGTGACAGTGATCGATCGATACTGCACTTGGGTGGGCTGGGCTGGGCCGGGCGGAGGGGCAAAACGCAGGTGCTAGCGGGTATCTGGGCTGATCCCGCTAACACTGCGTTTTCGGGAACCCTAAACTGCTGGGGACGCTAGTATATATCTGATCGGATCAGATATTGATCCGTACAGATACTATACCACTAAGGGAGGCGTATGCTGCGTGCGTGGGTGTTAGCGGTACTGGTGCTAATCTGACGCTGCCTGGGGCGACGCATATCACCGCCGGGCGATCAGGGGGCTAAACCTTTATTCGGTAATAAACGGCGGGTGCCCTGACACTATAAAAAATAAACGAACTAACCAGCGTCACCCGTAACAGTTATACAGTGATCAGTGGTGAAAGGGTTAACTAGGGGGCAATCAAGGGGTTAAAACATTTATTAGATAGTATATGGGGGTCCCTGTCGCTATAAAACGCTGACGGCGAACCTAAATATTTACGTCCCTAACTAGCGTCACCAGCGACACTAATACAGCGATCAGAAAAATGATCGCTTAGTGACACTGGTGACAGGGGTGATCAAGGGGTTAAAACTTTATTAGGGGGGGTTAGGGGGGTATCCTAGACCTAAAGGGGGGTAATACTCACTGCCCTAACACTGTAACTATCACAAACTGACACTATGCAGTAATCAGAAAAAAAAAAAAAAATACTGCTAATGTCAGTTTGTGACGGGGGGGGTGATTGGGGGGGGATCGGGGGCGATCGGGGGGGGATCGGGGGTGTAAAGTATGCCTGGCATGTTCTACTGTGTGTGTTTGTGTTGTGTGCACTTACATGTCTTCTCTCCTCGGCGCTGGACGGAAACTGCCAGACCGAGGAGAGATGACATCACATCCTCTGCCTGTGTGAAACGACACACAGGCAGAGGAGGATTCCCATTGGCTGGGAGCGATCGCGAGGGGGGGGCCACAATCGGATGGTCTCCCCCTCGCCCCCCGACGCTCCCAGTCAGATGCCGACCGCCGCTGGCACCGGGGGGGGGTCCGATCGGACCCCCTGCCCGCGGGAGGCAGATCACGTACAGGTACGTGATTCTGCCTGCCCGTGCCATTCTGCCGACGTATATATACGTTAGGCGGTCGGCAAGTGGTTAATATCCATACCAGACCTGAAGGGCCTGGTATGGAATTTAGGGGACTCCACGCAATTTTTTTTTAAATTTTGGTTCAGGGTTCCCCTTAATATTCATATCAGACCCAAAGGGACTGGTAATGGACTGAGGGATCCCATGCCATTTTTTTCAATGATTTCTTTTACCTGTATTGCCGGGACTAACAATTCATTATAGCTTCGAGTAGTTTTAAAATTACTTTTTTTCCCTTTAGAAATGTCATTTTGTGCAGGGATTGTTCTAAACAGGGAAACATGCGCCACTTTACAGGCATGCTATAGACACCTACCAGGTACAAAATTTAAAGGAATATTTCACTTTTATTGTTTCACTTTAAGCATTATTAAAATCACTGCTCCCGAAAAACTGACGTTTTTAAAACTTTTTTTGCATTGATACATGTCCCCTGGGGCAGGACCCAGGTCCCCAAACACTTTTCATGACAATACCATGCATATAAGCCTTTAAAATTAGCACTTTTGATTTCTCCCATAGACTTTTAAAAGGTGTTTGAATTTGCCCCAAATTTTTCGCTATTTGGCGAACAGGCGAACACCCAATGTTCGAGTCGAACTTATGTTCGACTCAAACATCGGGCTCATCCCTACTAGTAAATTAATGTACATGATTTTGTTTCTGCTGGCAAAGTAAAAGTACATTATTGAGCTTGTTTGTTGTTTTTTTCTCTTTTCTTTCTTCTTTTTAATTAGTTTTTTGAAAGTGCAATATCTTACTTATACCCAAATATATAAAAACAATTATAAGATATAATTGTGCACCAAAAACCTAATCTCTTCAGCACACCTGCAAGTAAATGATAAAGGTGGTTAGGTGGATTCTTCGTATTTAACAGCTGTGGAGAATTGCAGGTAATGAATTCACCTGGTGGATGTTGGCAGTGTTGTATGTGTCAGCCCTGGTTCACATTGGTGTGATTTGACATGTCAAATCGCATGCCAAATCGGCAATTGCACCGTCCTAATCAGCGCCGCAATTTCCAAAAGTAGTTTCTGTACTACTTTTTTTTACTTCAGGGTGCAATTTCCATTGACATCTGTTCAGAAACCTGCACAGATGTCTCTGAAATTCCCCCTGCAGTCGGGACTGATGTGGGAATGAAATCGTGTGAGTTCAGCTGAACTCGCACAATTTCCTCCCGCTGCCAGTGTGAACCAAGGCTCAAACTTTGCAATTCTCCTACTGTAATCCCAGGGACACCATTTCTTATCAAACTCCCTTAAGTTTGCCTTCAAATACCGTTATATGTAGAAATACAGATGCGCATATCTGCAAATAAACAAAATTAAAAAATTTGAATCATGGTTGCAATCAAATATTTGCAGCTACTATCAAAAGAGTGTGGTTTCACCTTCTGATCCGAAAATGAGTCATTGTAATCACCCAGAAGTTCCTTTGCTGGTCAGGATTTGCATCTAGGTGGACATGGTGAGGTCCCTCTTTAGCAAAGAGGAGGTGCTGCTCATTTGCCGGGTAAGTGTAGGATATGTACTTGTGCTTACTCAATGTGGGGGTGGATGTGGTAGTTAGATTTGGTGTGGGTGGGGTTCATTAATTTGTTTATTTGGCATCACCACACATTTGTTTCTGGCCCATGTGCACACATCACTTCCTGCATTTGTTCTGCTGATGTAAATCAGTAAGAACTATGCAAATATAAATGAAAGCTCATTTTATTAAAAAAAAAAATATATATATATCTATATAGATAGATATATATCTATATAGATATATATATATATATATATATATATATGGCTTGTTTCACACCTGGGTGACTTTTACAGCAAATTTGGACCTCCGAGTTGTATGACAGGTTGTACCCCATGATTCTCAATGGTAACCATTCATATCTGTGCTACTTCAACTCGCACTAACTTCAAAGTAGTCTCTGTACTACTTTGGTGTGACTTTGAGGTACATAGGTCGCTGTATTACACAGGCATTCCCAGAAGTTTGGGCCAAGTTGCAGCGGAAAGTGGCATAAAAATAGTGTGACTTTCAGGTCGCAGCAGTGTGAATGAGATTCGTGAATAACACCTTTGAATTTGGCCCTATCACTTGTGCATCCTGAAAGTGGGGCAAATTCGTCCTTGCATTACCTTGGTTTGACTTTGATGTGATTTGATGTACATACACGACAAGATTACAAAGGCATTGCTTCAAGTCACGGCAAAGTTGTGCAATTTAAAGGTCGCACAGGTCGCAAAGTCCAAAATGGGGCCTAATTCAAAGGTGTTATCAATTAATCTCATTAGGTTACTTTCACACAGTTTTGGATCTCAGAGTCACATGAAAAGTTGCCCCCCCCATAATTTCCATTCATATCTATGCAACTTCACCCATGTTCACACAGCTCTGAAGTGACATGTCAATTAGCAGGCCAAATTGGTGCCTATTGATGGCAATGGTACTGTCCAAATTGGTGAGACGACGCACCAATTCCAAAAAGTAGTTCCTGCACTACTTTTGGCGACTTCAGGGGGCGAATTCTTACCTCCTAAATTTTTGAGATGGAAATGAGGGACACCTATTAGCAAGACTATGTAGGCATAGCACACACCCCCTAACATACCTCCTTAAAGGAGAATTATTAAAAAAAAAAAAAAGATTAGTTAAACCCCCCAAGTGCTTTTTTTACCAATAATATTCCTTTAGATTGGCTTTGGAATTGTACAAACAAATCAATTTAGAAATTAGATGAAAGGTTTAGCAATGGGAAACCCTTTTTGAAAGATAAAAAATGCATTTTATATACAACTATATAGATCACAACAAAATGAGGGACAAATGAGGAGGAAATAGGGACAGAGGGACTTTATTCCAAATCAGGGACAGTTGGGACCTATGCGATTTCACTAGACATCTGTGCAGGAAAGTGCACTGATGTCTCTAAAATAGCTCATAAAATCGGGCTGAGGCCCGTTTCACACGTGTGGGACTTTTCCGTCAACTTTGGACATCAGAGTCACATGACAAGTCATACCCCATAATTTTCAATGAGTACTATTCATATCTGTGCGACTTCAAGTCACACCGACTTCAACGTAGTCCCTGTACTACTTTGGTCCGACTTTGACACGAGTTGAGGTGCATAGACCTCAAGTTTACACAGGCATCCTCTGAAATTGCGGCAAAATTGACGCCACAAAATTGAGGGAAACTTCCTGCAAAATTGTGCGATTTTTTCTGCGACTCCTGCATCCAAAGACCTCAAGATTACAAAGGCATTGCTTAAAGATGCATCAAAATCATGGCAAAAAAGCACTGCAAAATTGTGCGACTTTCAGGTCGCACAAGTGTGAAAGGGGCCTAAGTCAATGTGTTGAGTACTATTATACCTAGAATATAAAGTAGTCCCACCATCAAACACTAGTAAATGTATGTTCTCAATATAATAGTGCTCAAATGGCTGAAAATCATACAGATGGTATCACCTACTGAAAGCTTGCATTGTACTCAGCAGCATATGCCGAAAAGAGGCAAACACCTATTAGCCAATGCCACATCAGCATAATATTAATGCCTGAAATGCAAAACATTATTGTATAGAAAAACAAACATTAGTAAATGTATTTTCTATGTGGGTTTGTGCTCAGCTCTGTAGCATAGTGGTATGCCCTGCTACATTCAAGCCATGAGTTTGAATCCCACTGAAAACGTGCATTATACTCAGCAGCATAATTAGCCAATGCACATCACTTTGGTTTATTCCATTATTTTAACTCTTCAAATGCATGCAATGGTATGTAAATATTTAATAATATTATGATGTGGAATTCCAAAAATAAAGGAAAAAAATGTTGTAGCCCCCCCACCCCAGTACATACCAGGCCCTTTGAGTCTGGTATGGACTTTGAGGGGAACCCAACACCAAAATGTAAAAAATAATTGACATGCCCCCCCAAAATCCATACCAAACCCTTATCTGAGCATAAAGCCTGGAGGTCAGGATGGGGGGGCAAGCGAGCACCCCCCCTCCTGAACCGTACCAGGCCACATGCCCTCAACATGGGGAGGGTTCTTGATGGGGACAAGGGCCTCTTCCTGACAACCCTGGCCGATGGTTGTCGGGGTCTGCGGGCGTTGGGCTTATCAGAATCTGGAAGACCCTTTAACAAGGGGGCCCCAAGATCCTGCCCCCCCTATGTAAATGGGTATGGGGTACAATGTATCCCTACACGTTCACCAAAAAAAGCAGTGAAATGTAAAAAAAAACAGTAGCTGGTTTTTGACAAAGCCTTTGTTGTAAAATAGCTCCAAACCGTCTTCTTCCCTGAGTCATCTTCTACTGCCGCTGTCTCTCCCACCACCATCTTCTCCCCGAGCTGTCTTCTACCCGAGCCGTCTCTCCTGCTGCCGCTGTTTCCTCCATCCACTGTGTTCTTCCGTGCAGCTGATTACCCGCTAATAAAAAAAAAACACTCTTCTTCTGTGGCAGTCTTCCTCCACTGTGTTGTCACCCGCTGTATGGGGTCTCTTACATAGCCATTGGACAGGCTCTCTGGGTAACATCATCAGATGGCCATGGAAGAATGCCACAGAAGAAGAGTGGCTTTTTTTTTTATTAGTGGGTAACCGGCTGCGCGGAAGAACACAGCAGCGGGAGAAGACGGCGGCGGCAGGAGAGACGGCTTGGGAGGGAGAAGACAGCTCAGGGAGAAGAAACATCAAACACTAGTAAATGTATTTTCCATGTATGACTGTGCTAAACCCAATAGGCTAGTGGGCAATGTTTCTACCTTGGTAAAAAAAAAGCCAATTAGCCAAAACAGCATATGCTGAAAATAGGGGAATGCCAATGAACTTTAGTTTGGCTGATTCTATTATATTAACTCTTTAAATGCATGCAATGGTATGTAAGTATTCAATAATATTATAGTGTTGAATTCCAAACATAACACACTAGTTAACGGGCAGTTTACATTTCTTTGTTTGTTTATTTTAATTCACTTGTGCAGTGAAAAATTAAACACAGCTGGTGGATGGAAGGTTGGCTGGGATTTAAACTCATACCTTGAGTGCTGTGGAAACATCTGAGCAGACCACCAAGCCATTGTGTTAAGTACGCTGAGACCTGTATAATAGTATAGTATGATTAAAGAATGAACATAAATAATTACCACTTTATAATCACCTAAATAAAAAAAATAACATAAAACATGAAAAAAACAACATACAACAAATAGGTAACCTAAATGATCAATACATGTAACTTTACAGAATAGCAGACATTACTCTGGAATTAATTATTCATAACTGCATTCTTTAGCAAAAGAAGGAAAAAAACTAGGAACACTAATTGCAATATACATCAATAGATGCACACGAGGTAGAGCACATCTCACATAAAAATGTTTCTTTCACATACATGGATCATGGTTGCAGTACAGTGCTATATAATAACTTAGTAGAAATTGGCATTTGCATATTCACGGAATCGCTAATTAGCGCTGAATTCCAAATTTACTAATGCATTTTCGCCACTAATAGCGCTCTTTTTCATTCGCTCGTTTGCCTGTTGAAATCTTAATTGCCTAAAATGTAATAGTGCCCAGTACTTCCCGGCGCTATAGTAAATGACCCCCATAATACACACATTCTGCATTTAAAAATTACAGGAGTCTTCATATAATAACAATATCAATAAAGATGTTTTTCTCATGTTTAGTGAACAAGTAGGTACATCAACGCATTTCACAGTCAGTTTCATTATGGAGGGTACACTACTTTAGGAACACTTCTGCTCAAATGGAGGCCACAAAACACCCATATGATTCCCTTGGCAGCGGGCTCAGCCACCAACCAAGTCCAGTGATAAAAGGAACAAGTGTACTGATGCTTATTCAGTTCAATAATAGAGATAAACACAAGAGGGCACCCAAATGCTACATCTTTAAGATCTCAGAACTTGACCGAATTCACCTGATTTCTTTGAAGAAGCTTTGGCTGTACTCAAGCATGGGCAGCCTCCTGGCTCCGGCTCTATGAGGATTCCCATGCTTGAAAAAAAGCTTAAAAAAAATCAGGTAAATTTGATCAAGTTCTGACATCTTAAGGCTGTGGCACTTGAGTGCCCACTTGTGTTTATCCTCATTACTGCATAGGTGTTAGTACATTAATTCCTTTTATTTCCTCTCCTGCAGTCTATAATTTGCATCCTCTTTCTGGACTTGATTGATGGATGAGCACACTGCCATGGGGATCCTATGGGTGTCTTGTGACCCCCGTTTTGGCAGATGTTTTCCTAAAGTAGTGTATCTTCTTGATAAAGCTGACTGCAAAACGTATTGAAGTAACTACTTTTTCACTATACATGAGAAAAAAACTTTTATTGACATCACTGGCATTTGAGGACACCTGTATTTCATATTGGAGAATGTGCCTGTATTAAATGTGCAGACAATGTGGATTTTGTAATTGATTTTATTATCCTTTGATTTTTTAAACAAATCATTTTATCATATTAAAATATATTGGTTTTAAATATTGTTTCATTTTTTTGGTACCTTAAAAATTCCCACGCTTTTTCACTTTTGCTTTGAATCCTCAGTTAACTGCCCCAGTGACAATCACTATTAGTGTACCAATGCTTAAATTGTTGTCCCTCAAGTTGGAAAATGTCTGACCAGGGTGAAACTGAGACCTAAATGGTAACATGGCCTAAGTATTTGTATGATCTATAACTGGTGATTGTTAATTTTTGTATAGTTACCCTGTCTTTTATAGACTAAATTATAATAATATTAATACAGTATGCAAAACATAGCCATTTGATTGTATAAATAAAACACATGGCAGTTTAGGAACCATAGCTACATAATTAGCTACCATAAGTACATAATCTCTGTTACAAAAAAGTCAGAGGAGAGTGTGTTTTATTCAGATGAATTAGTACTGTGCCCTCAGCACAAAAGTTATAATAACTTCCCTGATGTCAGAGAGGTTCCCTTAACAGATCCAGTACTGGGCACCCTGGGGTGCGCCGGCTCGCGCGCATGAGGTTTGGCACCAATCGCTCTATTTAAACCATTGATGCACTTTGCTCAGTGCTGTTGCCAACCCTGCTTGTGACACGGACTCTGAATCTGCCTTGTACTGTGCTGACCGCCTGCTGCCAACCCTGTCTGTGCCTGGACCTGTCTACTCCGCTCCTGCTCTGCATCTGCTGCCTGTGCTTCAGCTTGCCAAGGACTATCAGTCATCTTACACCTGGATCCTGGGCCTTATCTTTGCAAACCACCCGCCAGGCTCTCATACCATTCTGTGCTCTCGTGCCTTCTGTTCATACTACCAGGGTCGGGAACCAGATACGTAAGGGAGACCTATACCCTGCTGTATCGGGTTTGTCAGTCAGGTACGTGAAAGTCTGACACCTGACTAGGCATTATTTAGCTATCCATTCCTATTATGAATACAGTTTAAGTGAGATGACACCATAATCAGCATAAATTAACCCATCTGGCACTGATGAATCATAGGAGATTTAAACTTCTACATCCACACACAGGTAGATTGAAACCCCCTATGTATGTAAGTCCCAGACTGTATGCAGGAGCTCTGTGTTTCCTTAATAGAACCTCACTGTATGTAGGAACTCTGTGCCCCCTTAGTAGAACCTCACAAAGTCCCAACACTTGAAGAAAATACCAGCCCACCTGGTTGCCTTGAAAAGTGTCCCAGAGCAAGGGATTTAGGTTTAGCTGTGACACTGCCCCAGTTAAAACAGGTTGGATATTGCATTTGGCAGCCTTCTCCCTTGTAGGCTCTGAGGGGTGTAGAGGTACTTACACTGGCCCTTAAATCCTGCTGCTTTGGATAAGACTGCTGTTCAGGCCTCCTGCTGGACAGATCTTCCCATGCTAGCCAGGGTGTCTCCTGGATGAGACTAAAGGGTAGTGGGGATCCCTTTCCTCAGCGTCTCTCCTTCCTTCCCCAGCTCTAGCCTGGAGGCAAAGCCCCTCAGCCCCTGGGTCCCCTCCTAGGCCTCACAACATTAACGTCAGCACTCCTTCTTCCACCCAACAACAACCACCACTGGCCAGGCTATTCAATATTTAAGGGCCTGTCTGACCACCCTACTAGTTCTCCTGCCTGGGTATTGGTCAAAACTCCCTTCAATATCCAGACCCCACCCCCTTACCTCTACCCACTAGTTTTTAGAAGTTTACATGGATCTCCAGAACCAGGGGGAGGTGATAGAGGCCATGCCTGCAGAGGCTTCCAGCCTGACCTTTAGCTGAACCCCCAGCAAATCAGACCCACACAAACTACTATGAGTCAGCATAAATTTACATCACTACACTGTACACTAGAGGGTAGGGATGAGCCGAACACCCCCTAGTTCAGTTCGCACCAGAACATGCAAACAGACAAAAAATTTGTGTGAACATGCGAACACCGTTCAAGTCTATGGGACACGAACGTGAAAATACAAAAGTGTTCATTCTAAAGACTTATGTGCAAGTTATTGCCATAAAATTTTTTGGGGACCTGGGTACTGCCCCAGGGGACATGTATCAACGCAAAAATGTTTTATAAATGGCCGTTTTTCAGGAGCAGTGATTTTAATCATGCTTAAAGTGAAACAATAAAAATGAAATATTCCTTTAAATATCATGCCTGGGGGTCCCCTTAGTCTGCCTGTAAATTCCCATGTTTATAACAGTACAATGACATTTCTAAAGGAAAAAATGTTATTTAAAATTGCTCGCGGACGTAATGTATTGCCGGATCCCGGCAATATGCATAAAGAATAATTTAAAAAAATGGCGTGGGTTCCTCCCCCTCAAGTCCATATCAGGCCCTTTGGGTCTGATATGGATATTAAGGGGAACTCCACGCCAAAATTTTTTTTAAAAATGGCATGGGGGTCCCCTCCAACATCCATCCCAGGCCCTTAAGGTCTGGTATGGATTTTAAGGGGAATCCCGCACCAAAGTTTAAAACAAAATGGTGTGGGGGTCCCCCCAAAATCCATACCAGACCCTTATATGAGCATGCAGCCTGGCAGGCCGCAGGAAAAGGAGGGTGAGAGAGCGCCCTCCCCTCTTGAACTGTATTAGGCCACATGCCCTCAACATGGGGAGGGTGCTTTGGGGGTTCCACAATGGCCTTATCCCCACAACCCTGGCCATTGGTGGGGTTGTGGGGGTCTGTGGTTGGGGGGCTTATCAGAATCTGGAAGCCCCTTTAAACAAGGGGGGCCACAGATACCGCCCCCCCATGTGAATGGGTATCTGGTACATTGTACCCCTACCCATTAAAAAAAAAGTGCAAAAAAAGGAAAAAGGACAGGAGACAGTTTTTAACAATTCCTTTGTTAAAAAAAAAGTGTTCCGCGATGTAAATCCATTGTCAATCATGCCATCCGACGGTCCCGAGAAAAAAAAACTGAAAAACTCCACCTACATGGGAGGTGACCTGCCGACTGCTGTCTTTTCGCTTTGACAGCTGTTATATAGGCAAGGGCAGGGCCACACGGTGATGTAAACGGGTGACCTCACCTCCTCTGACATCACATGGTGTCAGAAGGGGGTGGAGCAACCCACTTATGTCACTGGGTGGCCCCGCCTCTGGCTATATAACAGCTGCCACAGAGAAAAGACAGCAGTCAGTGGGGCACCTCCCAATGAGGCAGAGCTTTTTTTTTCTATTTTTCGGGTCCACCAGCACCGTGATTGAAGAAGGATGGACATCGCAGGACACTGTCAAAAACTGTCTCCTGTCGTATTTACTTTTTTGACACTTTTTTGGTGAGTGGGTAGGGGTACAAAGTACCCCTACCCATTCATATTTGGGGGCGGGATCTGGGAGTTAAAGGGGGCTTCCAGATTCCGATATGCCCCCCCCCGCCTGCAGACACAGTGGGAACGGAAAGTATTCAGTCCCCCTTACATTTTTCACAGAAAAACACAGAATTGTTGAAATTTTTGCAGATTTACTAAAAAAGAAATTACTCATATGTATATGTATATATATATATATATATATATATATATATATATATACATAGTATCTCACATAAGTGAGTACACCCCTCACATTTTTGTGACAACACTGACAAAATTACCGTTTGTGCAGCTTGTACAACAGTGTAAATTTGCTGTCCCCTCAAATAACTCAATACACAGCCATTAATGTCTAAACCCTAAGTGAATATGTCCAAATTGGGCCCAATTAGCTATTTTCTCTCCCCAGTGTCATGTGACTCATTAGTGTTACAAAGTCTCAGGTGTGAATGGGGAGCAAGTGTGTTACATTTGGTGTTATTGCTCTCACTCTCTCCTACTAGTCACTGGAAGTTCAACATGGCACTTCATGGCAAATAACTCTCTAAAGATCTGAAAAAAATTGTTGCTCTACATAAAGATGGCCTAGGCCATAAGAAGATTGCTAAGACCCTGAAACTGAGCTGCAGCGGTTTAACAGGATAGGTTCCACTCAGAACAGGTCACGCCATGGTTGACCAAAGAAGTTGAGGGCACATATTCAGCTTCATATCCAGAGGTTGTCTTTGGGAAATAGACATATGAGTGCTGCCAGAGGTTGAAGGGGTGGGGGGGTCAGCCTGTCAGCACTCAGACCATACGCCGCACACTGCATCAAATTGGTGTGCATAGCTGTCATCCCAGAATGTTCTAAATTGTGTGAACGGCAAACACCTGATGTTCGAGTCGATTAGGGATGAGATCGGGCTCATCCCTAATGAGGAGGATGAGAATGGTTTAGCAAGCCATTGCACCACCTCCTCTGCATGCTGTGGCTGGATAGCACAGGCAACATCACTAAACAGATTAAATTGTGCCCTGCCTGAGGACTGACCACATATGCCTTTGCCTGCGGACACATACACTGCTGGCCCCCTCACAGTGGCATGGGAATGTCTGCCTCTCCTTGTTGTCCTCCCAGACATGATGGGGGGGCTTATTAACAAAATGTAATATAGATGTGGAAATGTGTACTTGGATGCACTTTAATCAATGGGAAGTGGTGTTTGGTGCACTTTAACTTGAGTACTCAATACAAACTCTACTGATAACCAAAAAAGAAAAACTGCGCTGGACAAAAACTAAACTAAAAATAGCTGCAACACCAAGCGAGATACACACAAATACAAATAAAACACAATAATAGTTGCGCTTTAAATTCCAAAACATGATAAACAAATGTTCAGTGAATGAAATTTATAATAGGTCACACAAATAGATAATAATAAACTCTGTAGGTGTTTTGGGAGGAGCGACGTACTGACATCACCGCGTGCTAGGTCCCGTTGTTTGTAGCACGGGCGTGTGTATTGCAGCCGGCCGGCCGCACATCTTATCTGTATTAGCTTCATTTATGCACTTTTGGCATTTGTATTTTACTATCTTTAATAAAAGTACCCAGCGGGTTTTACCTATGGCCATCTCAATATTTTTTCTTTGAGCCACAATTGCACCAAAATTGCAACAAGTTTCCAGCAGAGGATTTGCAACAAGCTTCCAGCTGAGGATTTGTGCTGCCTTAAACTCCGACCAGAGGACCTCTCATAGATGTGACGATCTATCCAATTGATGAAAAGGCCCTGGCTGGGTGTTAGCCGCATGCATTATCTGTCTGTGCAGCTGGTAAGCGCACACTTCTTATGGTGGTGGGTTTGTCAAGTAAAGTCACATTGATTTCTGGATTTGATCACAAGTTTACCTAAGCACCATTCATCATCAGTCGTCTATTGAAACTTGATTGACACTCAACTGATACACTATAATATACTGCAGTAAAACTGCACTGATGCACTGCAATATACTGCATCAAACGTGCAGTAACGCACAGAAATATACTGCGTTAAACGGAAGATAACGTACTGAAATATACGGCGCTAAACTTGCAGTAATGCACTGAACTATACTGCATTAAGCGGAAGGTAACGTACTGAAATATACGATGTTAAAAAAAGGGAACGCACTGCAATATATGGTGTTAAACTTGCAGTAATGCACTGAACCATACTGCATTAAATGGAAGATAATGCACTTAAATATAAGGCGTTAAACTTGCAGTAACGCACTGAAATATATTGAGTTAAGCGTGCAGTAACGCACAGAAATGTACTCCATTAAACAGCACATAATGCGCAGAAATATACTGCGTTAAGCGTGCAGTAACACGCAGAAATGTACTGCATTATACGGCATGTAACGCACTGAAATAAACTGCATTAAACGGCGTGTTAAACTTGCAGTAGCGCAATTAAATATACTGTGGTAAATGGTCACTACACTCACACTGACTGAACTATACCTACATTCACACTAATGTAAAGATATATGGTGGCCGCACTACACTCACACTGACTGAACTATCCCTACATTCACACTAATGTAAAGATGAATGGTCGCACTACACTCACACTGACTGAACTATCCCTACTGTAAGTGAAATAATCAGTGGTAGCAAACACAAGTCCAAAATTCTTATAAGATAGGAGTAATCTTACTAATCCATTGACATATTGTGATAGCACATATAAGATGAGCAGGTTCAAAATACTATTGCCATTATATACAATTAAAAGTTTTAATTGTATATGATGCAATTCAATATGTTCGCTTAAGGACAAGGATGTTAAAAGAAATTAAATGATATTATTGAAATGATGGAGGCTCCGCTCCTCTCTTCTCTGCACTATTGACACAGAGCTTGGGGGAAAGTTACAATTGTAGATGCAGAGCATTAGGCTGCAAACTGCAGTGCCACAGATCAGTTGTACTAAATGTGGCCAGCATCCGCAGGTCTGTCCAAACGTCCTCACCAGCCGGTATTATCATAGTGGCAGGTAGGGATGAGCTTCGAGTTCAAGTCGAACCCATGTTCGGCTTGAACATCGCATGTTCGACCGTTCGTCGAATTGCGAACGATATAGGCTGTTCGCGCCAAATTTGAGTGGCGCGTCATGGCCCATAATTCACTGCGTCATTGCAGTGCATTGCTGGCTGATGATTGGCCAAGCATGCACTATTACCCGCATGCTTGGCCAATCACAGCACCGTCTATACAGAGAGCCATAATTGGCCAAAGCCAGGATGGCTTTGGCCAATTATGGCTTAGGGGGTTTAGTACAGGCCCCACACTATATAAGGCCGCCTGCATGTCGGCCCTGTGTAGTGTGTTCCGGGGTTGAGAGAGAGATAGAGAGAGACAGTGTAATTTGATTTAAGTTAGATAGAGTAGGCAGACGAGTCAGTTAGCTGCACTTACAGTGTATCGTGTATATATATATGTGTGTGTGTACACTGTATTCAGTTTAGCTAGATCCGTTCCTGTTATTCTCTTCCTACTGACAGGCAGGCAGGTGTTTTTACAGTATTTACAGCTACTTGAAGAAAATTGCGGGTGTTTTTCTGATCCTATTAGTCCTATTAGCTACAGTATTTACAGTTAGTGTAGCGCGTCCTCTGCATAGTGTGCACCTAAAGTTACCTGAAGAAAATTGGTGGTGTTCTTCTGATCCTATTAGTACCGCAGGCAGCTTCAGTATTTACAGTTAGTGCACTGCGTCCTCTGCACAGTGTGCACCTAAAGCTACCTGAAGAAAATTGGTGGTGTTCTTCTGATCCTATTAGTAATGCAGGCAGCTGCAGTATTTACAGTTAGTGTAGTGCGTCCTCTGCACAGTGTGCACCTAAAGCTACCTGAAGAAAATTGGTGGTGTTCTTCTGATTCTATTAGTATCGCAGGCAGCTGCAGTACTTACAGTTAGTGTAGTACGTCCTCTGCACAGTGTGCACCTAAAGCTACCTGAAGAAAATTGGTGGTGTTCTTCTGATCCTATTAGTACCACAGGCAGTTGCAGTATTTACAGTTAGCGTAGTGTGTCCTCTGCACAGTGTGCACCTAAAGCTACCTGAAGAAAATTGGTGGTGTTCTTCTGATCCTATTAGTACCTCAGGCAGCTGCAGTATTTACAGTTAGTGTAATGCGTCCTCTGCACAGTGTGCACCTAAAGCTACCTGAAGAAAATTGGTGGTGTTCTTCTGTTCCTATTAGTACCGCAGGCAGCTACAGTATTTACAGTTAGTGTAGTGCGTCCTCTGCACAGTGTGCACCTAAAGCTACCTGAAGACAATTGCTGTTGTTCTGATCCTATTAATACCACAGGCAAACAGCTGCAGTATTCACAGTTAGTGTAGTGTGTCCTCTGCACAGTGTGCGCCTAAAGCTACCTGAAGATAATTGCTGTTGTTCTGATCTTATTAATACCACAGGCAGGCAGCTACAGTATTTACAGTTAGTGTAGTGTGTCCTCTGCACAGTGTGCACCTAAAGCTACCTGAAGAAAATTGGTGGTATTCTTCTGATCCTATTAGTACCACAGGCAGGCAGCTGCAGTATTTACAGTTAGTGTACTGCGTCCTCTGCACAGTGTGCACCTAAAGACAATTGCTGTTGTTCTGATCCTATTTATACCACAGGCAGGCAGCTACAGTATTTACAGTTAGTGTACTGTGTCCTCTGCACAGTGTGCACCTAAAGCTACCTGAAGGCAATTGCTGGTGTTCTCATACTAATAATACTACAGGCAGGCAGTTGATTCTGCTAGTTGCAGTATCAGTATATATATACATCCCAGCTTTGTGCAGCTACATCTCACTGCAGGCCATTAGTATGTCTGGAAGGCCAACAAGGAGAGGCAGACAGTCAGAAGCCAATAAAAGAGGGCAAGCAGGCTCTGTGTCTGGCAAAGCAGCTGCCAACTTGGCCTCTTCCCTCAGGTCAATGGAATCAGTGACTTTTTCCCTAGCCCCACCATGTCCTCCTGAGGAGTCCCCCGAACTGTTTGACCACAGTGTTGCTTACATGCTCCAGGAGGACGCCCAGCATTTTGAAGGCTCCAATGATGGTACCCAGCTAGAGGAAGGCAGTAACGTGAGCCCAGAGAGAGGGGGTGCCCAAGAAGGACAGCATACTGGCAGTCATGTTCCCCCAGCTGCAGCATACTGCCAGCTTTGCTCCAGTGATGAGGACGGAGGGGATGATGAGGTCACTGACTCCACGTGGGTGCCTGATAGGAAAGAGGAGGAGGAGGTGGTACATCTCCAACAAGGCAGGATGCCTTCCAGGGGCCAGCTTAAGGGCAGCACACAGACTGCATCACACCACAGAGCTCCGCATGTGCAGGGCGCTGCTGTCTCTGTGCGTTATTCAAAAAGTTCTTTGGTGTGGGCTTTTTTTGAGATGAGTGCATCAGATCCCACCGCTGCTATTTGCAACATATGTCTCAAGCGTATCTCGCGTGGCAAAAACATCACCCGCTTGGGCACCACATGCTTGATCAGACATATGTCGGCCTGCCATGCAGTTCGTTGGCAAGCGTACCTAAAAGACCCACACCAAAGAACAAAGCCGACCTCTCCTTACTCCTCATCAGCTGGGATCTCCTACCCCACTATACCTTCAGTCCTCTCTGAAACCTGCAATGAGAGGAATGAAGGTGTAGAATTAGGTGTGTCGCAGCCAAGTACTTGCGGGTAATCTGCTATCGGTACACCGACGTCAGATTGTACCAGGCAAATTTCCCTGCCCCAGCTGCTGCATCGCTGAAAGAAGTTCACTCCCAGCCATCCCCATGCCCAGCGGTTGAATGCTAGCTTGGCTAAATTGCTAGCATTTCAACTGCTGCCTTTTCAGTTGGTAGACTCTGCCCCCTTCTGTGAGTTTGTGGAATGTGAGGTTCCTCAGGGGCAGGTTCCCAAGTGTCACTTTTTCTCACGGAAGGCAATTCCGGCTCTCTACCAGCATGTAGAAGGCAATGTCTTGGCCTCGCTGGACAGGGCGGTCAGCGGTAAAGTGTATATTACCGCTGACTCATGTTCCAGCAGGCATGGACAGGGACGTTACCTATCTTTCACAGTGCATTGGGTGACTCTGCTGGCAGCTGGGAGGGATGCAGGACAAGGTGAAGTAGTGTTGGAGGTTGTTCCGTCACCATGCCTCCAAAATGCTACTACTGGTGATTCTGACACACCTCTCTCCTCCACCCCCTCCTCTTTTTCTTCTTCCTCCATGGCCTTTTCCTGTGCTTTGTCCTTGGAACCAGCGGTGCTCCGTAGGCGTTCAAGGGGCTATGCAAGTACGCAGGCCAAAAGATGCCATGCGGTGCTTGAGCTGGTGTGCTTGGGGGACAGGAGCCACACTGGTGCAGAGATTCTGTCAGCTCTGCAGGGGCAGGCTCAGAGGTGGTTGACGCCACGCCAGCTTAAGGCAGGAATGGTGGTTTGCGACAATGGCACCAACCTCCTCTCCGCCCTCCAACAGGGACAACTGACCCATGTGCCCTGTTTGGCTCACGTCCTTAACTTGGTGGTGCAGCGGTTTTTGGGCAAGTACCCGGGCTTACAGGATGCCCTGAGGCAGGCCAGGAAAGTCTGTGTGCATTTCTGCCGGTCATTTAATGCCAGTGCTTGGCTGGCTGACCTCCAAAAGGAATTTAACCTGCCCATCTGTGACATGCCCACCAGGTGGAACTCAACGTTGGCCATGCTGCAGCAGCTGCACACACAACAGAGGGCCATCAATGAGTACCCGTGCGACTATGGCATCAGGACAGGGTCAGGAGAGCTTGTTTTTTTCCCCACGCCAGTGGGCCATGATCAGGGATGCATTCACTGTCCTGTCATTATTTGAGGAGTCCACGAGGATGGTGAGCAGTGACAGTGATGCATCAGTGACACTGTCCCTCTTGTCCACCTGTTGGAGCACACGCTGCATGGAATAACGGACAGGGCTCTTGAGGCAGAACAGAGGGAGGAAGAGGAGGACTTCCTTACCTCTCAAGGCCCCCTTTACCCAGATGGTGTTCCTGCGTGCCCGCCGATCACACAGGAAGAGGACGAGGAGGAGTAGGAGGATTGTGTCAGCATGGAGGTGGAGCCTGGCACTCAGCATCAGCAGTAGTATTCAAGGGATTATTTACAGTTCAAAGAAACCCATGGACTTGTACATGGCTGGGAGGAGGTGGCTGCGGATCATGTCGTCCTTAGTGACCCAGAGGATTCTGGACCGAATACCTCAGCAAACCTATGCTGCATGGCCCCCCTGATCCTGCAAAGCCTGCGGAAGGATCCTTGTATTCGTGGTATCAAGGGGAGAGATGATTACGTTACAAGGGTAAGGTTGCGGACCTTATCTTGCCGTCGCAGAGGGAGCAGAGGATGAAACATCTTCGTGAGGCCTTTCAGAAAGGTTTGTGCAACGCGTTTCCAGAACCTGGGAGGTTACAATTTCCTGGTCCTCCTGGACAATGTGTTGCTGAGGCTTTGGTCAGTCACAGAAGGAGCAATGGAGAAGGTGGCCGTCTGACCGATGTGTTCAGACAATTTTTTAGTCCGCAGCCCCAAGGCCTGATCGGTTCCAGCAACCATCGCCAGCGTCTGATTCACATGGTGCAGGATTACCTAGGGGCAAGATCAGACTTGGACACCTTTCCCACCGAAAAATCCTCTGGGTTACTGGGTCTTGAGGATGGATCACTGGCCAGAGTTTGCACAGTATGCAGTTGAGCTACTGGCCTGTCCTGCATCCAGCGTTCTTTCAGAATGCACATTCAGTGCTGCTGGAGGCTTTGTAACCGATCACAGGGTGCGCCTGTCCACCGACTCGGTCAATCGGCTGACCTTCATGAAAATGAATCAGTCTTGGATCACCAGCTACCAAGCACCTGATGCTGATGTAACCAATTGATATTTTTTTAAGTGTGATCCCTTCAAGACTGCCTATGCGGATTTGACCCTTGATAAAATCACGTGACGGGGCGCATGCGCGGCGCGATGCGGAACGGACGTGGGTGATCACAGCTCCGTCGGTCCCGGTTATCACAGGCCTAAAACACCAGGGCTACATCGCTCATACCCAGGCGAAAGTGAAACCATCTGCTAGAGTACACAGCGGTCCATGCCTGGAAGAGAATCGGGACATTTTAATCGCTCCAAACACCACTTAACTAACTTTCTGCTGGACGCTGCAGACAGAAAGCACAGGAGAATGTCCCAAGATGGCGCCGGCGCCAGCTCACAGGCGGCCTCAAAGAAATCTGCATCCATCCCATCCAGTCTCTCATCTAACGCTGGGATCAGTGAGTACACATCTCCCCTCTCCAAAGCTGACTTAGATGCTAGTTTGACTACCATTTTTGAGAAGTTAGTGGACAAGATTGAAAGTGAGGTCCATAAATCCACTACAGCCCTATCACAAGAGATTGCTAGTATTGGCACTCGTACTGACATACTAGAAACAAAACATGATGAACTGTCGTTGGCCCATAATGATCTAAGGAAGGATTATGAAACATTAGCGGACAGCTTTGCATTTATGCAAGCCCAAGTTGAAGATCTTGATAACCGAAATAGGCGCCATAACATCAGATTACGCGGCGTTCCAGAATCAGTCACTGATCTTATGCCTACAGTTTCTAAAATATTTCATAACCTTCTACCAGATAAACCTTTATCAGCATTTGTCTGTGATAGGATCCACAGGGCTCTACGCCCCAAACCCACCCCTGACAAGCCACCCAGAGATGTTATCATGTGCATGAAGGACTTCCTGGTTAAAGAGGACATCATGCGTGCTGCAAGAAACTCTCCTGATATTTCTCTTGATGGTAAAAAGCTGCAGATATACCCAGATATCTCCCCTGCTACACTAGATAGAAGACACAGGATGAAAGATGTCACTAGCATCTTACAAGCAGCAAGAATAAAATATAGATGGGGCTTTCCATTCAAGCTCACTATCCCATACAACGGATCCACATACACAGTCTACAATAT
Organism: Aquarana catesbeiana; assembly: GCF_042186555.1. Taxonomy (NCBI): domain Eukaryota; kingdom Metazoa; phylum Chordata; class Amphibia; order Anura; family Ranidae; genus Aquarana; species Aquarana catesbeiana. The sequence goes on from NC_133325.1 coordinate 374,541,951, forward strand.
TATTGAAGGCAAGGAACTGCTTGTAAAGTTGGGCCTTCTAGACCCAGAACCACCCAACAAATTCCCATCATCTCCTAGACCTTCCCCGATCTGGTCCACTCCTTCCTCCAGATGAATCGCAAACAACCAAAGAAGATGGCGTCAACCATTTCAAGAGGACCCCTCATGACCACATACAACACATTTACAACTTTCTGTTGTATAGAGAAAAAAGGGAAAGAAAATTTTCTTTTTTTTTTTTTTTTTCTTCTCCCATTTTGAGGATGGATTTTCACGCTCACGCGACATGATCCAATTGACTGCCACCAAGTCTGTTCTTGTCCAATTGACATCTTGAATTACTCTTCCTCTTGAATCAGAATCCCAAGACCCTTCCTCTTCCCACAGGAAAATTTTTTATTTCTTTTCCTCCCGGACGATGTCGAGAAGTCCCCAGCAACACATATCCCCCTCAGAATTTGGGATAAAGGAATGAAGAGGAAAAGGGAAGAAGAGAGAGGGATTTTCTTTATTTTTTTCATTTTGTTTGTCTAAACAGACTTTCACTTTAAACCTCCTCCCTCATTTAGAGTTATAAATTATTTGATATCTCTCATACACATTATTGAGACGGGAGGTGACAACATTGCTTCCCATCTGGTACCTTACCCCTTCCCCCCTCCTCCCCCCTCCCCCTTCCCCTCCCCTCCTTCCTCCCCCCTTTTCCCTCCCCCCCATTCTTTGCAATTTTCATTTCCCCCCCTGGTTACTTTAGATAGTTTTGTATTTAAAACTTTAAATTATCTCAGTATTAAGGCCTGTGACATCCGCCGCCGCTGGATTGTCCCCCATCCTGCTTGTGTTATCAGTTGCGACGCCACTGATTTTTGTTGTTGCGCCTGGTGGCACTCGCAGGACTAGGACTGTATTGTCCTCTCGAAGTTAATTAATTTATCAGTGACAGGATGTTTCTTGTCCCTTTGTTACTATTTTTTATATTTTGTTCTTTCACAATTTTATTGCCCTTAAGGCAAAAAACATATTTGTGTTAAAAAATGGAAGTTTTCATGACATCTTACGACCACAAAGATCTGAATGTTGGTATAAATGCTCTTATTATGACACATCACTCTCATGGTATGTTTTACTATACATAATATTCCTTGTATTCTCACATTACTTCTCTCCCCTCTATTCCAGAAACATTAATATTTCACTGACCAAACACACACCAAAAATATTTTGGGATATAGCACATCTCACTCTCAAGTTGGATTCTATTCATATGCTTATTACCCCACTCACATATAATGGTACTTAGAGTAATATCACATAACGTCCAGGGCTTTAACTCACCCCACAAACGTAAAAAAGCCTTCCAACACTATAAAAGATTGGGAGTAGATATTATCCTCATGCAGGAAACCCACTTTTCATCCAATAACCACCCTAATTATTTTGACAAGACATACAATCAGTTTTATTACACCACCTTCCACAATAAAACTCGAGGTGTAGCCATATTTATACGCAACACCATTATCCTAGACATACAAAACATATATAAAGATGTTGATAGTAGATATATCATCATTAAGGGTCTTGTTGATAATAAAGCAATAACATTAGCTTCAGTCTATGCCCCAAACGAATCTCAATCTACCTTTTTCACAAATTTCTTTGATAAACTTGACCAATACAGCTCACCTCATATAATCCTAGGGGGCGATTTTAACCTAACTGCACACCCAACCCTAGACAGAAGTAAAACTTCCCCCTCTTCTAAAGCATTCTCCAAGTCTATAAACCGTTATTTAAATAATTTTCAACTTATAGACTCATGGAGATCCCACAATGTAGGGCTTAGAGCCTATACACACTATTCTTATCCCCACGACGTCTATGCTAGACTGGATTATATCTTTTGTACATCCATATTATTGGCTAATTCTTCCAATGCCCTAATCCATCCCTGCCCCTGGTCTGACCATGATATTACCTACTTTGAAACATCTCACATAGGTCTCTCTCCTTCCCCCTACAATTGGCGACTAAACAATTCTATTCTAACTGACCCTTTAATAACACAAACTATCTCTTCACACATTGAAAACTATTTCACTGAAAACGCTATTGATGATATCTCCCCCACAACTCTCTGGACAGCACACAAAGCAGTTCTACGCGGCCATCTAATCAGCATAGCTGCCAAAAGAAACAGAGAAAAACTCACAAACATAAAAAATCTTACCAGAGATCTAAACCTTCTCTACAATAAGTTACAACAAAACTCCACCCAAGAAATCACAAAACAAATTCAAGATAAACGCAAAGCTCTAGATCAAATATTATCAGCAAACACAGAAAAATCCTTAAGATTTCAAAAGCTAAATTCTTACTACACAGTAACTCCCCTTCTGCCATGTTCGCCAAAAAACTCAACCATGATCATAAACCCCCTCATACATATAAGCTTAGAGACCATTCTGGAAATATGATCACTCATCCGCAAGGGTTGCTGGAAATCTTTTCCTCCTTCTATAAAGACTTACTTTGTAGCCCACAACCATCTCTTGACCAACATTCTAAATCATGGCTAGACAACATTCAACTACCTACTCTTAATGCTCCTCAAATAGAATCCCTTAACGCACCATGCACAGAAGCAGAAATAAGCAAAATTATTAAATCTCTTAAAACATCTACTGCCCCTGGCCCAGATGGCTTCTCATCTTCATACTATAAAAAATATTCCTCCCTCCTAACCCCATATCTATCCAAACTCTTTAACCATATTCTCAATGGTAATCATTTCCAAGATGAAATGCTTCTAGCAAACCTTTCCCTTATTCCCAAACCACTTAAGGACCATCCTCTACCCCAAAACTACCGACCTATATCAGTCCTTAACAATGACCTTAAAATTTTTGGTAGATTGCTCTCAGACAGACTAGCAGCAGTCATTACTAATCTAGTACATATAGACCAAACCGGTTTTATCCCCGGCCGACAGATAGTCGATAATACTAGACTAGTTACCAATATTATCCAAGATGCCAACCTAACCTCCCACAAATTATGCCTTCTCAGTCTAGATATTCATAAGGCGTTTGACAGCGTTAGCTGGTCATATCTAAATTATCTATTACCCAAATACGGAATTTCAGAAAAATTCTTACAAGGTTTTAATGCACTCTACCACAACCCTTAAACTAGAATTAGACTCCCAGGACATAACTGATTTTTTCCCCCTCAGTAGAGGCACCAGACAGGGATGCCCCCTTTCACCTCTTTTGTTCGCTTTGGCAATTGAACCTTTAGCCCACAAGATTAGGAATAGCATTGATATAAAAGGCTACACTAAGGGTGATAGAGAATTCAAACTCAGCCTATATGCAGATGATGCTCTTCTATTCCTCACAGACCCCCTCACTTCTATTCCATCCCTCCTAAAAGAACTTAAATCTTTCCAATACATCTCAGGCCTCAAAATCAATTCCAATAAATGTTCTGCCTTACTAATTAATTATTCCCAAAATCTCCAATCCCTATTATTAAAAATTTTTCCATTTGATTGGTGTTCCAGCTCATTCAAATACCTAGGTGTCACAATTTCCTCATCCCACAACCTTTTGTATAAGTCTAATTATATCCCATTGTTTTCACACATCACATCCCTCCTAAAATCATGGTCTTCCTTTCATATCTCCTTCCTTGGTAGAATATGTGCTATCAAGATGACGATTCTTCCTAAACTTCTGTACTATTTTCGCGCCCTACCTATCAATGTTCCCAAATCTAAACTGACTTCCCTTCAAAGAGAAATCAACAAATTCATATGGGCAGATAAAAAACCAAGATGCAGTTATGCATTAATGCATAGACCACATACTATGGGTGGCTTAGGCCTTCCAAATTTGTGGCTTTATTATCTAGCCTCAAGACTTACACAACTTACCCAATGGTTCACTCCCTCAATAAACACCCCATGGAAGTTGTTTGAATCCATCTCAATCCTCCCATTCCATTTACAGGGAATTCTATGGTCCAACTCTATCTCATATAGTAGACTTATGAAACAAAACACTATAATAGCTCAATTTTATCAGTTATGGACTAAATATAAAGACATCTACAAACTCTCCTCAGACACACCACCTTTAGCCTCCTTTTTAGGTGATCCTAGATTCATACAGTAGGTGACCGCGATATTGTGTCAATCTCGCCGCACTTCTCGGCGAGATTTGACACCTACGAGCCCCGTCGCAGGGGCCAGCGCCGAGATGGCTCACTCATCGGGAAAGGAAAACTTTGTTTTCCTTCCGCGATGAGTGACAGGCAGTGCTGACAGCTGTCTGGTATGAATCCTGAGGCGGGAACACCACGCCAAATTTTAAATGAAAAAACCGGCGTGGGTTCCCCCCTCGGGGGCATACCAGGCCCTTAGGTCTGGCATGGATTGTAAGGGGAACCCCCTATGCCGAAAAATCGGCGTGGGGGTCCCCCCCAAATCCATACCAGACCCTTATCCGAGCATGCAGCCCGGCCGGCCAGGAAAGGGGGTGGGGACGAGCGAGCGCCCCCCCCCCTCCTGAGCCGTACCAGGCCGCATGCCCTCAACATGGGGGGGTGGGTGCCTTGGGGGAGGGGGGCGCCCTGCGGCCCCCCCCACCCCAAAGCACCTTGTCCCCATGTTGATGAGGACAAGGGCCTCTTCCCGACAACCCTGGCCGTTGGTTGTCGGGGTCTGCGGGCGGGGGGCTTATCGGAATCCGGGAGCCCCCCTTAATAAGGGGGCCCCCAGATCCCGGCCCCCCACCCTGTGTGAATGAGTTTGGGGTACATGGTACCCCTACCCATTCACCTAGGGAAAAGTGTCAATATAAAAAACACACAGTACACAGGTTTTAAGAGTAATTTATTAGTCAGCTCCGGGGGTCTTCTTCCGACTTCGGGGGGTCCCCTTCCGACTTCTCCCGGTGTTCGGCCTCTTCTCCCGGTGTTCGGCCTCTTCTCCCGGGCCCCACCGCTATCTTCTTCCAGCTCTATTGCCAGCGAGGGGCCCGGTCTGCTGCCGCTGTCTCGCCGCCGCTGTCTTGCCGCTTCTTCTCTTCTTTTCTTCTTCCCCGATGTTGACACGATGCTCTCTCCGACTCGAATGCTGTGTGCGAGCTGCGGAGCCATTTATATAGGCGGTAACCCCGCCCCCTTACGACGTCATGGTCCCAGCATGCGCAGGGACTCTGGGGTCACGCCCCCTTATGACGCCAGAGTCCCTGCGCATGCTGGGACCATGACGTCGTAAGGGGGCGGGGTTACCGCCTATATAAATGGCTCCGCAGCTCGCACACAGCATTCGAGTCGGAGAGAGCGTCGTGTCAACATCGGGGAAGAAGAAAAGAAGAGAAGAAGCGGCAAGACAGCGGCGGCGAGACAGCGGCGGCGAGACAGCGGCGGCGAGACAGCGGCAGCAGACCGGGCCCCTCGCTGGCAATAGAGCTGGAAGAAGATAGCGGTGGGGCCCGGGAGAAGAGGCCGAACACCGGGAGAAGAGGCCGAACACCGGGAGAAGTCGGAAGGGGACCCCCCGAAGGTATCGCGCTGGAAACACAATCTCGCGGTCAGGTACTGTATGTGCCTATAATAACAGACAATCTTTCTCTACCTGGATTGACAAAAATTTAATTACACTGAGATCTCTTCAGCAAAAATGGGAATTTATCTCATTCCCCGAACTTCAAGCCACACACAATTTACCTGCTGATGAATTCCCAAGATACCAGCAAATCAAATCCTTCTATGCTAAATATTTTGCACTAAAAACACACCCTTCATACACAACCTTTGAACATATATGTATTTTATCCTCTAGAGACAGAGGCCTTATCTCCAAGTTGTATAATTATATTAATTGTGTTGGAGTACCAGATAAATCTACTCAAATGCTCAAATGGGAAGAGGATATGGTGTCTCGATTAATGTTGAGGATTGGCACTCCATGTCAGAAAATTTACGCAAATGTAATAGAGCTATCACCTTTAGAGAAACTCCAAAAAAAATGTTTTCTAGATGGTACCTTACCCCCTCAAAACTCCACACTTTCTACCCATCCATCTCCCCCAATTGTTTTAGGGGGTGCTCGGATTCCGGTACCCTCTTACACATTTTTTGGAGCTGCAGCCATATAAACAGTATATGGCACAAAGCATCTGATTTAATAGAACAATCCTCAAGTAAAAAAATCACCCTTTCCCCTCAGATATGCTTGCTATATGCTAATATTCCAGACATACCTACCCCCTGTCTGAGACTGTTCCACTCCCTGTGCAGTTCCATACACTGGATGACTGCCTATAATTGGAAATCCACTAATTTGTCATGGCAACAAGTAATAAATAGAATGGAACTCCTTAGACTATCTGAGTGGATTTATCACACCCTTAATGATACTATCCATATTCACAAAAAGAAATGGGCCTATTGGAACCCAACCTAACTGTCTTTAACATAATATTATCATCTCCTCTCATTACCCTGTGAGAATGCTATGTTATATCTTGCTTGTTTTTTTTTTTTTTTTCTTTATTTATATATATTAACATTCGTTCATTATATATAACCTCATCTGTTATACGATGTTAAATATCATCCTTCATTGTATACAACCAATCACTTTAATGCAATATTTTGATGTCATTTTATACCTAATGTCTGTTTATCCAAACTTCCAAATAAAACTTTTGTAAACAAAAAAAAAAAGATAAAGTCACGTGACATGTGATGCAACGCGTCAGGAGGAGCCTAGTGATGTCATCCATAGTGCTGTAGTGTTACTTGCAGCTCAGCGCGAGGAGGACATTGGTGGACGGCTGACTGCTCTATGCACTTTTACAATAGATTGGTACAAGTGAGTGTATCTGCTTTATATCCAAGAGAAGAGTTAACAGCATATTGCGCAATGAATGTCTTTTTATTTTCAATTGCATGATTGGAATACATGACTGGAGATGGTTAACAGCAGATTACCGGTATAAACAGATGATCAACAGCGGATCACCAGCCTAATCAGTGAGCTGACAGAGATTGCAATTTTAATATATGCCTCAAAGGAGACATTTATTTAACTTGAATGTCTTTTGATCTATCTGTGTCCTACTCAACGTTTGTCATAATATTTATAATGCAGTAGATGGACTTGTGATTTTCAATAGATTGCTGCAAGCTATTTGTTACGATTCATTTTGAGTTTTTAGAGCACATCATTATTTTTATAGCACATTGGAAGTAGAGTATTTAGTGCACTTTTTATTTATTTATATATTTGATTTCTATGCTGATGCTGAGTGACTATCCTGTTATACTGAGTCACAATCCTCTTCCTCCTCAATTTTCCTGCTGATAGCCTGTAAGAACATTTTTGGTTCTGGGAACCACCACCAGTGGCCAAGGCCCAATTTTTCTGCCCCTGTTTTACAGGGGCATGTAATTACAATTTTTGATGCAATACTTTGCAGCAGGGCTCATTCCTGCACTCCAACTAGAGTATCTTTGAGGGGTTGCAGTGTTGTGGCACCAGCACCAGTGCCCAAGGCCCAATTTTTCAGCCCCTGTTTAACAGGGGCGTATAATGACAATTTTCAATGCAATACTTTGCAGCAGGGCTCATTCCTGTGCTCCAACTATAGCATCTGTGAGGTGTTGCAGTGTTGTGGCAATTTTTCTGCCCCTATTTAATAGGGGCGTGTAATTACAAATTTTGATGCAATACTTTGCAGCAGGGCTCATTCCTGCGCTCCAACTAGAGTATCTGTGAGGGGTTGCAGTGTTGTGGCACCAGCACCAGTGCCCAAGGCCCAATTTTGGTGTGTAATTACAATTTTTGATGCAATACTTTGCAGCGGGGCTCATTCCTGCGCTTCAACTAGAGTATGGAAGTGAGGTAAAATCTACCCCTAGGAAGAGAAGTTCTCTCCTGTAAGAATTAATATGGGAAAAACGTGTCTCCTCTTCACTGATGCTTTATCACCAATCCTTGTTTCAATAAAAACCCCAAATTGTCAAAAAACATTTGTCATTGGGACAGAAAGTGAAGTGAAATCTTCTGAAGAGGTGCACAGACAGCAAAACAAATGTTACAGGGGTGATAACCCATCCCTATGTTTTCCAAAAAGCTTAAAAATAGATTTTTTGGCTGGAGCTACACTTTAAAAATGTACCAGTTCAAAATTACAAACAGATTCTACTTAACAACAAACCTACAGTCCCTGTCTTGTTTGCACCGCCTGAATACTGCTGTTGAGAGTATATATGGCCTGGGGGCCCCACGCCTTTCCTTTTTTTAATTTTGGTGCGAGGTTCCCCTTAATAACCATACAAGACCCAAAGGGTCTGGTAATGGACTGGGGGGGTGGGTGTACCCATGCCATTTGTCTCACTGATTTTCATCCATATTGCCAGGACCCGACATCATCATCATTGAAATCACTGCTCCCGAAAAAACGTCCGTTTTTAAAACTTTTTTTTTCATTGATACATGTCCCCTGGGGCAGGACCCGGGTCCCCAAACCCTTTTTAGGACAATAACATGCATATTAACCTTTAAAATTAGCACTTTTGATTTCTCCCATAGACTTTTAAAGGGTGTTCCGTGGCTTTAGAATTTGCCGCGAACACCCTAAATTGTTCTCTGTTCGGTGAACGGGCGAACAGCCAATAAAGCCCATCCCTACCCACCAGTGGTGCCAGTCAGTTCCCTTCACTGATGCCAACCAGTGCCCATCAT